>NC_140111.1:1079315-1739511 GCF_964237585.1 Gallinula chloropus | reverse complement strand
CCATGCCAGAAGACACCCCTCATCCGGCACACGCTGTCTTACACAGAGAGCTTTCCTTTCCCAAGGCAGCCAGCACAGGGAAGGCATACATAACTTGAGTGCCCAAAACAATCAGCCTTGGAGAAGATGCAGTCCCCACAGCCCTTCCATCCCTTTCTGGGGCTCAGCAGGGCAAGGCACAAAAAGCTCTTCAGCTTCTTTCCCCCCACAACTGCAGCAGAATCCCCCCATGAAGCAGAAAAGGAGCAAGGAGGAATTCGTGGTTACCTTCCAGGAGCCTCAGAATCTCCTCTGGGATCATGATACCTGCCACCTCAGAGTCAGGCTGCTGCTACTGCTTCTGCCCCCGCATGGCAGGGACAAAGGAAGCAAGGAGGGTGGGGACACCCCAAAAAAGGTAGGAGGAACTGCTGAGCTCTGCTCAGATGCCACCTCCCAGCACAGCCCCAGTGAACTCAACCCACCTCCTCCAAACAACCAGAATGCCCAGCACTGCTGAGCTCAGCCAACTCGCTGCAGAAGAGCCTGACCCCACCCCAGCAACAGCACAGCTGAACCCTGGGCTCCTGCATTAGCATTTCAAGCTGATTTCAATCCTAAAGGCAGGTGCATCTCCCCCAACTCATCGCACCTGCTGTCAAGAGCCCAGCCAGGAGCTCTCCCAGACGCTGCAGCCACGGATTTCACCTCCTGTGCCTGGCACAACAGGACCTGGGATTGGAGTTAGTCCAGGCAAAATCAGGCTCCTTCCTCTAATCTGCAGGGGAAGCCTGGTACTTGGCTGTTCTGCAATAAAACTTCCCCTCTTCCCACATCCTGCGTAGGAAGGGGGCTGCATTGCCATAGCCGTTCATATTTCTCTGCCTTGCCCAGAGAAATCACAGGGCTGCACACTTTAACTTGCTTTATGACAGGCAATAAATGCAAACTGCGCTCTACAAAACAAAAATGGCATCGCATTAGATTAACCCAGAGCCCTACATCTGCTCCCCTCCTGTATAAATGAATTAGCACAAGCTGACTGCGAAGGCACTGCTATTATTTTTCATTCCTGTGTTCCCAAATTTTAGGCTCTATACTGACAAATCCAAAGACTTTCTTCTTTATCTGAAGCTCATCAGCGATTCCCAAGACCAGTTTAAGATTTCCCACAGGCTAAGCACACAGGATCCAGTCCTTTTCAACATCCTACTACCAAGCAAATATTTATTACTACAGAATCACCAGGTTGGAAAAGCCCTTTAAGATCACCAAGTCCAACCATTCCCATCCTGTGCTAAACCAGATCCCTGAGCACCTCATCTCCCCTCTGTTAAACACATCCAGGGAAGGTGACTCAGCCCCTCCCTGGGCAGCCTGTGCCACAGCCCCACAGCTCTGCCAGGGAAGAACTTGTCCCTCCCATCTGCTCTGCCCCTGCCCTGGGGCAGCTTGAGCCCATTGCCCCTTGTCCCATCTCCTGTCCCCTGACTGCAGAGACCATCGCCCACCTCTCTGCACCCTCCTGGCAGGTAGTTGTATTCCAGCATATAGCAAAGGTTATTCCAAACATCCTTTCCACTTTTGCTTTTCTGGGATTTTATGCTTCCATATGATCTTTAATTATATTTTCCCAACATGAAAGAGCATTTGCAATGAGCCAGGGCCACTCTGAACCCTCCACGGAGGCTCCCTAAAACTGTTCCCCTTGCTGCTTTGCTGTCCTGTTCCAGCCCCTCACCACTCTCTCTGTAAAAAACTTCCCCCTAATATCCAATTTAAACCTTCCTTCCTTTAACTTTAATCCATCCCCCTTGTCTTGCCATTGTCTACCCTTTTAAAAAGGGTATTCTTATTTGAGCACAATGTGTACAAGAAACTGCTCCTCAGCAGACACAGAGGTCTTAAAGCACAGGAAATGCTGCTGCAGTTAAGAGGGCCCCACACAGGAGGTTGCCTTGCTAGAAAGCATACACATCGCAGTGTCTTTCCCATTACATCTCCTAGTCAGGTAGGGTTTCATGAGTCAGGATTTAGAAAACTGAGTCTCCTATGGGAGAACGTGAGTCTCTGTCAGCTGCCAGAGGCTCCTGGCACGTTCGGGTGGTTCGGATTGTACGTGAGAGATGGTAGAGTGTGGAGGTGGATGTGTGTGGTAGATGGATCTGTATACATATCCTCACCTAGAGGTGTTTAGGGATAAATATTTAAATGCTTCTGCCTAGAAATCCTAGTCAGTTCATTACAGACCACAAATAAAAAGCAGCTGCTTTGCTGAGACTGACTAACTTTAAAAATGAGTTTATAAAGGAATGAACTAGGTCCCTTAGATGGAACAAACTGCCTTCAGTTATGCCAGAAAGATCAATAAAACCTGATCAATGAAAATCTCAGAGGAAGAAATGTTCATACAACTGCAAAGAAAAGGGTCATCTCACATGTTCTCTGCATTCCTGTAACTCACACAGTACTCTGAAAGCGTGGTGGTGTAAAAAGGGAACTAGAAGACACCTGGTCAGTGAGTCTTGCCCAAGACTTAAAGGGATTTATCATATTTAGGCTCTGGAAGATTTTTTTTCCTTGTGTCAAAGCAGCAGTGACTTGTTTTGCAGGTGTTTTGTGTGGTTTTGGCTTGTGTGTGATCACTGCTTAAGAGCACGTGGGGATTTCACCCAGTAAATTTCCTGCTGTGGCAGGATGTTTGCAGCATCACTGAAGCTCTAGATGCTTTCTGCTCCACTTCTGAGATGTATTGCAGTTGTGATTTTTGGTCTTTTGCTGCAGATCTTAAAGTTATCACAAAGCATTGAAGGTAGCATCTCATGCAGAGGCTGGCACTCTTGCACCCCGGCTGCTGTTGGACCACACATCCATCCCATGGTCCTGGCCACCGCAGACAGGACCCAGAATGTTCTCCTCAGGCCCTACAGGAAGATTTTGTTAAGACCAGGTTGACCATGCAGCAGCTGTTGTTACCATTAAATCCATTTTATTGAGGAATACTGAGGCATAGAGCCTCATCTGCCAGGGAGACATAGGTGCTATTACCAACGCCTTAGCACCGGGTCGAGCCTTCCACTCAGCCTTCCACAGCTGCAGATAGAGCCAGGCAGACTGATTCCCAGGCAAATGACCTTTTTTTTTTTCCCTTGCCTTTTTCCTTGCCACTTTCATCTTTGAATGTGTGAATGGGTTACAAATTTAGTTTAGCGTTCAGCAGGGAAGGAGATGGGGGAGTCTGGCACTGACTGGCAACGTCCACTGCATCATTGTTATGTAGCATCGAGCTTTATGGGCTCTAGATGTAAAGCTGCCTCCCTACATGATAAAAGCCCCACCTTAATCATTTTAGGTCCCAAGTTCAGCAGACAGGCTCTCTCCTAATGATATTCTGTTAAATGGACAAATTCCTTTGAAGGCTTGTCTTGCTTTGAAATCCAATTTCACAGGAAGCCAGATGCGATTGGGTGTAGCTATGGAAACAAAGCAGAGCAGCCTTAGAGGAGCTGAGGGATGCAAGGTAAAATGTGAGAGTCAGAGTCCTTTACTGCGCTGTCGGAAATATCAAAGGATCTGGAGAGGTTGGCAGGAGACGTGTCCCTGTTACGGGCTGTTCTGTGTGGCTGGGTACCAGCGGCTGTCAGTGTGGAGGTAAGCAGCCAGCTGTCCTGTCACACAGCCTGAAGTGGAGCTGAATGCACAAAAACAGGAGGGGGGGGGGGGGACACACACGGACTCGCCAGTTCCCGTCTGCCCCCTCCCAGCTCCTCCTGCACGTCGGGATCTCAGCCTTCCCCTCGCTGCCATTCGGAAAGGTTAACAACAAAAGGGTAACAAGGTTAAACCACAAAGCCCTGGCTGATAACAGCCCTTTCAAGCAGCTGCACTGAAATTAATCTGAAACTTCTAGTAATTAGATAAGATAAGGCTGTGTGCATGCTCGTGCGGGCACACGCTGACCCTGGGACACCCCTTCCACAGAGAAGGTGGAGGATCACAGGCTTCATTAAACTGCATCAGGTTATTTGTTCACCTAGTCTGGTGCTTGCAGCACTGAAAGTACATTTCCAGCCCCTTTATTCATCTTGCTCGATATCCCTGGATAGTGCACTGACTTGCCCTTTTGTCCTCTCTTCCCGGTACTGTAGCTCCTGCCAATTCAGAGCAGACTCTAATTCTTGCTTTTTCAGAGCAGATGCTGTTCCATCCATTTCTGTATCACAGCTCCTGCCATTCCAGGGCAAATTGTTGGGCCACTGGGTATCATTTGCTGCCTCTGACAGTGACCAACAGCTCAGAAAAAAGGCAACTTTCCAATCTGGTAATGCACCTGACTGCTTGAATAATGTCTCCTGGTTTGCTAATCAGCTATGCCGTGCTAATGCTCAGCTGTAATCCTGGAGTTTACATGCTTATGTCATTTCCATTGTCCAACAGCTCGTGTATCTTTTGGTGTGACCAAGTCATTCAGTTAAAGGTTGGTTTCAATCCTCATAAAGCCTCTTTCATTTTTTAAAGCTAAGTGGTCTTCGGTTGTCTTCATGATTCAATTCTGCACCTCTGCTTCACAAGGGCTTGCAGGTTACTGTTCATCAGTTTCTGAAGCCAAAGAGAAACAAAAATATGTCAGCAGCTCTGAGTTATGATAAACAGATCTGGTCCCAAAGCAAAACTAAATGACTGGACCTTGCTCCTGGCTGAGACTGCCAGACTCTGGATTCATTTACCTTCCAGACATGCTGCATTTTCTCTGCTGTGAAGGCTTCTCAGAAGCACGCAGGTGTGCTGAGATGTATTTATTAGAAGATCTGTGAATGTATAGCAACTGTTTTTCATCACACCAGCACATTAGTTACAGTAGGACCCCACTGAAACGTTCCGCTCGCAGACATAAACCCCTGAAAGAGTTTATAGTCTGACCGGGCGAGATGAAGTGTACAAGAAAAACATGAGATCACCTCAAGAGAAGACCCTGAGAAAATAAATGAGAGTGTTGGTGCCTGGGGTAGTGCTCAGGTTATCCAGGTCCATGCTGCTGTGGTCAAATTTGTGCACAGCACCCCAGAAATGAGAAGGCAGAGTCAGCAGTTGTGAGCTCAGGGGGAGGCAGGAAGCTTGGAGTCTCAGCTCAGGAGCAGAGAGGCCCAGGTTTCCTCCTCTGCTTCATTCTTCCTGTGCAACACTTGACTGTAAGTCAAGCTCAGGTTCAAGTCCAGAACCAGATTCACCTTTGCACTGTAATCCAATGGAGACAGGCCAGTGAACACTGGGCACACGTTTCTTTGTCTTACAGCACAAACATCCCCTCACCTTCAGGGTGACTGGACTCCACTGGTCCATCCACTCCTACATCCCCTGCGTGGAGGGGGTGTATGGCAAGGAGGTCCTTCTCTGGGGGTACTCACGGTGGTCAGTGATGGAGGTGGTCTGCAGGAGGTGTTGACATGCAGAAGGCATCTCCCAACACGTTCTGAGAGAATTTGTCCTCCTGAAGCTAGATGTGGGGAATGGGGATCACCACTGGGATCCCAAGCAGGACACAGCTCTGAGACAGCACTTGTATGGCCTCCAGCAAAAGCTGGCCAGCATCAGGAGGGGAAGAGCACACTGTAAAGGGAAGGATTAGAAAGGTAGGAAGCCAGGAATGAGCAGTGAGCTGAGCTGCTGTGGAGACTGCTGCTCCTCAGGCTGACGGATGGGCTTCAGTTTAATGCAAAGGTGATATTGATTCCTTGCTGTTTGGTTACAATGTGTGATGGAGCTGCCCTCTGCCCTGTAGATGTGTTGTAGCACCTCTTCTCTTTCTCCCAATCCTCATCAAACTACTTTAATGACTCTTTTATTGACAACACTGAGTTTTAATGAGGAGGACTGCACACACTTCATTAAGGCTGCAGAGGGGACACTTCCCATCAACAGCTAAGACCAAGGGCTGCCATCAAGGCTAAAGGAGAAGGATGGAGTTGAGAGAGGATCCAGAACTCTCTAGAGGAGGGAGAGCTCCCTATTTGCTCCTGAGGAAGAGTAAAGATTTGGGACAAAAGTCCACATGATTTGGGAAGCAGTGGACTGAGGAAGGAGAGATCAGTCCTGGAGAAGGGTTTAGGTGGACACAGGACATGATGTGAGAGCTCCTTGAATACTTCAGGTCAGGATGAAGATGTGAGATGAAGAAATGTTGGGTGGCTAATGGCTAAATCTAACCGTGATTTTATTACTCAATATAACAGTAACCCAGTATGTCTACACTGCTGTGGAGGGTGGTGGTGGCAGCACGTGTCTGACACCCACAGGAGTGCAGACAGGAGTGTAGTGCTGGCTTTGGTACCACCTGCCAAAGTTGGCTTCCTTGCACCGAGATCCCGGCTGCCTCAGCTCAGCTTAAAGGCAGTTCAGAGACATCTGTGTAAACATCAATCACATCCTTACGCTCGATGGTCCTGAGATTTCACGGGCAGTTCAGTGACATCTCAGATTAAAACTGGGCCAGCCATTCTGTGAGGTTTTCTTCATTCTGGAAAAGAGTCTAAAACCAGCACGAAAGACAGATTCGGTCCCGAGGGTCTGGATTCCAAAGAGACTCAGATATGATGTTCTAATGTAGCCCTGCTTCTGCATTAACATCCATAAATCTCCATCCATCACACAGTTCTATTTCAATTATTGAGCCAATTTCCAGACACTTTTATGATGTATTGTTTGATTTTATTAACTGGAGTGAAGGTTTAAACTCACTGAATTCCCATAGTAATCTTGCCCTGTAACCCTACCCACCTTATCAAATCTTGCTTAATGAAATGCAGGCATCTGTCTTAATGGCTTTCAAACTATGCTGTGTAGACTGACCCAGATGTTAGTTCATAAATAGGAATATTTGGAGGTGTTAAACAGGGTAGCTGGAGACAGAGGTAGGTCCCTGAAGTGATCTTTTCTCTTATGAAGAAATCAGTGATATGGGAGAAATTACTATAAATCTTCATGAAGAAAAATGAGAGGCAGAGGCCTGGGGAATGGAAGTGCAGCACTGCAAGCAGCACAGCAATAGATTTGGTCAGAAAGAATTTCCTGAAGAAACTGATTATTTTAGGGAAAAATTTAAAAATCAAACTAGATTGGCTGAGGACCAAAATGTTCACCTGAAGTATTTTACCTGGGGACTATGGGTGTTCTGCTGCTTGGAAGTAGGAATTCGGGTGCCTGAGGCTCCACAAACAGGTTCCTTAGTCAGGATGCCTTTCCTGTGGTGCTCAACCTGCCCTAGCAAAGAGAGAAAGTCCTCAGGGGCCACGGCACGTCCTGGGCTGGAAAAGGGAGCACAGAGCCCATGGAAATAATTACATGGAGTACTGGGATTACATCCAATGCAATATGGAGTAGTAATATTTGCAAGTTGAAAGACTTTCCATTCTAGGGAATTGGGGGAGTTTCACTGTTGAAAAAGAAGGGAAAAAAAAGATTTTTAGAAAACAAACATTTTTTCTTGGGGAGGGGGGAAACCAAACCTTGTTCTCTTTTGCATTTAAAATATAGTGAAAAGAAATCCAGGGAGTCTTGGAAGCAGCCCTGCAATGTGATGGACACAACACCAGGGGCTGGCTGCAAGTGTTCGCTGCCTGGCTGTTCCTTCAACGCTGCGATGGTGAATAAGCCGTGATTTTTGTCCCTCAAGGGTGTTTTACTGCCACACTGCATCATCTCAGCCCTTCAGCTTCTCCTTCCCCACAGCTGCTCTTGTTCCATGCTCATGAGAAAGGAAGGAAGAAAAACTGACAAGGCTGCATGACACTCGGGTATTTAGTGTGACAGTTAAACTTAATGATATGGGAGGCATGTTAGGCTGTATTACAAGCCCATTATCTGCGAGCTTGGATATTGGATGCATTACATTATTAATTAGACACCGAAATGACTACCGTTAGTCGGCGATCTTATCTGCTAAAAGAACCGAAAGGCAGGAGTGTTCCCTAAATTCAAGAGCTTATTGTTTCATCCCTGTCATTTTCTGAAACAGTTACCCTTCCGTTTCATGCTTGTCAAGCAATCAATGAATGTTTGTAAACTGCTTTGAGATCTTCCAATGAATGATGCTACAGTTTGTAAATGCAAAGTGTTCCTACAGTTCATTCGTTATGAAACTAAAGGATAAAAGTTGCAGGCACAAAAGAATTTGGCTTGAAAAATGCCCCAAACATCTGTGCAGCTGTTATTATGTTGCCCCCTTCTGCCAGATGCTTTAAACACTCTTATGTAAGGGACAAATCTGAACATCACAGAGCTGCTCTCAAGCTGAAACCCTGGAGACGTGTGTGAACTGATGGCACTGACACCTACATTCTTCAGGCACAGATTTCAGGACATTTCAGGTGCAAAACCACAACCCCCATTTCATGAAAGAGGAATATGAGGCTGCAGGAAAGGGAGTCTCTTGCCTAAACAACACCTTGAGCCAGCAATAGTATGAAGAGCAGAGCCCACATCCTCTGAGTTTCAAGCCTTCCCTTCCCACTAGCTCTTATTAATTTTAAAGTTTAAAACCTGAACCATCTTCTATCACTAGAAGGATAGAAGAGGGGTCTGTCATCAGCCTTGGATGATGCAGCAGGGCAATGGGCATCATTCAGGACTGCAGTTCTGCCCATCAGCAACTGCGAAACAGGGGGGCACATCCATAACTTCACTCCAACTGTAATCTGAAGTACCCCCTGGAGCTGCCTGGTGCTTCCACTGGCTGTAGAGCCCATCCATGCTTGGCTGCCGATGGAAGTGGCATCTTCAGCCTCTCTGGATGCTGCGCAGGCACAGCATAAGCTCTCGGTGGGTGAGGATTGAACCTGCTGCCATCTGAAATGTGGATGGTCTCCTGCGTGCCTGGGGAAGGAGCACATCTCTGGCATTCTTACCATTCCCTGCTCAGAGAAACTCCCACGCCGAGCTATGGCTCCAGCTCTGAAGAAGCACTTGACAGTCCCGCAGACCTGACCTGCTGAACGTTCATGGGTGAAATTACCCGGGACATCTCAGTAAATTTAACCACCTTCCCCACGGCAGAGTATAGCGACCCGAGAAGGGTCAGCCTCCACCGCTGTAGGACAACCTGAATAAACAGCACAATCCATTGTCTGGATCCAGCCTGCTCCAGTGATTTGGGTGCAAGTCTGCAGAAGAGCTTTGAATCAAACCTGGGTCTCCTAAACACCGCTTCAATGCATCACTCTTGCAGCAGGGCTAACTCCTTCATCCCCTTATCACTTCCAACCAGATCCAGGCAGGCAGTAACAGTGCGTCTCTGCTGCCCTTATGTTTCAGCTAGAAAAGGGATGGTGGTAACTTGTGTGAGAAGTCTGGCCTTGCTTTTGACTCATTGATTAGTGTAAACAATGGGGTGTGTGTCTTTTGCAGAGGGGTTGAAAACCCCACTACAGATCTTTAGCCAGCAAAGTGGCCGATTATCACACTAAGTCTGAAAGTCTTTTCCTTCTCTTTATCTCCTCTGATGTAATTATCTGCTACTTTGTATTGCAGTCCCTCTACTTTTAACCTCCACTCTCTCAGCTTCTACCCCAGAGCAAATGGAGATGATTCAAGGTGAATGAGAGGGCAGTGGAGAAGTCCCCGTGGTGGGTAGGGATGTCTGTGGTGCTGCTGTGCTGCCCCATTCTCTCTCACTCCGCATTTGCATGGCTTTGGGGGATGCACATATTAAAGGTATGGAGATGTAATCCACCAGGATTACAAGGGTTTACAGTTTCAAATCAAAGCATTACAAAGGTCAGATATCCAACCCGGAGCAAACTGATCTGGGATTCCAGCTGATGCCTTTTCTTTCTCACCTCCTCCTGAACCAACTGATCTCTTAGTCATGGCTCTGCATCCTCTGTCTACAGCACTCACAATAATCACTCTTGTGGTGCCTAAACAATGGATCTCTTACACTGAGCTGGGCTCCAGGGGCTCCTGAGCTGGTATGCAAGGTCTTATTCTTTGTACCAAGATAGCTTTGTTGAATCCTTTCATAGTGCAGATTTCTGCTGGGATAGGCAAGCGGGGCTAAGAGATGCCCCAGAGAGCTTACAGTCCGATGCATAAGGCAGGAGACAAGAGAGGGAAACAAAGAGATAGGACTTTAAGGGGTGCAGGGATGAGAGTCTGGTGGAAAATTCAGCTAGATGCACTGATCCCCAGCCTGTCCAGCTCCCTGGAAGCATCCTTAACTCCTCACACGACAGTGCCCTATATGTATCTCTCTTTCTTGCTCTTAGCTCTTGAGCCTGTTCCCCTCATTTCGACTCTCCTTGCCACAGTTCATATTTTGTCACACACTTCTGGTTAGGTAAATCCATTCCATCGTAGCCAAGATGGTGCTTTTCTTTGTATCATGTACATTAAAACATCCATCTCTGGCTCTCCTTCCCTGCTGTCAGTGGAGGGACCCTGGATAACTACCTGCAAACTGAACTTGCAGAAACTAATGTTCAGGGAGAGGAAAGTCACTTTAACTGACCTGCCTGAGATCATGCAGAGAATGGTGGAAGAATCTGGAGCTGAACCAAGCTCATCTCAGATCCCAGTGAATGCTTTAGCTACAAACTTCCCATTCTGTGGGGCGCTGCCCTGATTCCCAGCCACCTGCCCTTATTACCACAAGTGCCGTTCTCCTGTAGTTTATCTCCTTTCATCCTGCCTCCCTCAGCTGGTCCCCAGCTCCCAGCTCTCCTCTGTCTTCCACCAAACGATCAGAGAATCACGTCTGTGAGAGGAGCAGAGAGAGAGCAGCGCCCGGGTCCTGTGTCAGTTTTATTTACCTTCATTGCACTGCCTTCCATTGCTTAACAGAATAGTTTTATACCAGAGAAAATTGGAAGCTAAGTAGTTGCCTGTCAGGTAGTGTCTGTCGCCTGCGTGAGAAGCTGACATCGTAGTCAGCTACACTGTCAGCCATCTCCGTGCTGAGCATCAGTCCTGGTCCCAGGGTTCTCATGCTCTTTCTCCGTGCTGGTATTTGTAACAGTGCCACTGGGGACTCCCCTTGTACAGCAGCACGCTGCGGTTTCCACTTACATCCATGTGCACTGCACACGCAGCAGGTCAGCTAACAAGAAGATGAAACTGCTGAGATACAGACCCCAGCACTGGAGGAAGTGTGGTTTCTCAGTCAGGGACCAAGGACCCAACCCACCTCCAGAGCAGCATCCCTGATTTCAGAGCGTGGAAGGGAATTATACTGAGGTTCCAAAGATAGAGAAGAAACCTAGAAGATCATTTAGCATCAAGACAGGTTAGGAGTAGGAGTATATTTGGCATGGGAGAGACTCAGACTGGATGCAAAACCTGTTTTGGAAGGGGGGAATGGAAACAGAAAGCTATTTTGAAGGTACCAGAAAAGTACTGTGTTTCATAAGGAGTTTAATGAACAAATTCCCTTCCCTATACAGGGGAATTGCTTGCTAAAGATGAGTGAATTCTCCCCCCTCCCCGACCTCCCCTTCCTCTTCTTTTTATTCTTTTGTCCTTTTCTTTCTCTACCACCTTCTCAGTGTCTCCTAGAACTGCCAGTCGAATTCACAAGGTGTCAAAGGGAGTGAAATGAATTTTGCCACTCGGCTGCTTGTAAACTTGGTGCCCTGGCTTTTAATATTACAGCGCCATAGCCTCTACCTTTAAATATCAGCCACCCACAGAAACAACCTGGCTGTACATCGGCAGCAGGAGAGGTTTCCATGGTGACAGGATGCAGGTCACAACCTCTGTAAATGTAATCAGAGCACTGGGACTGCTGTGTGGAGACAGGTTTAATTTCTCCGTTAGTGGGAGCTCTGTGGTCCAACATGTCCATAAGCTCCTCACATTGACAGACAACCTGTTATCTTCAGGGCAGCGCTGCCTATTGCCAGTCCTCTCGTGCACCTGCCATCTCACCTTAATTTTTAAGCAGCGACAGAGCAATTCCACCTGGGATCCAGCACGGCCCAACCTTCACTGATCCAGGCTTTGCATCATTTCAGCTGCCCACTGCCTTTCCTCCTTCCTGTTCCCTACCCCATCCTGGCTTCCTGGGCAGGTGGAAGGTTGGAGGTTTAGCTTAGTCCACTCCACGTCTATTCCTTCTCCGTCTGCCTACACAGGTATTGCACTGTAACGTGCCTGTCTGCACAGCACTGGCCTGCCAAGTGCAATACAGCAGAACAGCGTGCCGCGATGCTGTCTGAGAGTCAGACACCTCTTCAGTAGGGCAGGAGCGTTTCATATGAAACGTGCTGCAGGGGAGCTTTATGGGAATGTACCTTTTACTGACTACACTGAAGATTTATAAAAAGGGCTTGTGCTGTGTTTTAGGGACTGGGCTGAGGTGATACGTTGTGATACACAGAATTTCTGGCTATTTGTGACACATACAGAAGCTGGACATTTACTGACTGTGCCGTATGTTGAATATTTCCAATAGTTCCTGGCTTTATGCTGTTCTTGATCCTTCTTTTTCTGACTACATGTCTGTCTTGCATTGCAAGCCTCAGTTTATCTGCTTCTAAGATGCATAAGAACTGAATAGTTCCCATCTTCAAAGATAAAAGCAGTTGTATGTGCAGAAGAGTTTTTGTAATGCACAGTGTTTAATAAGCTTTAATTACTGGCTTCTTACTCCTCTCTTATCAAATTAAACCAAGAATATTTTAAGCCCAGCTTATAATAGTGCTGGAGATCTCCATTTTCTGAGTCAAGTGCTTGCATATACGACTTCAGAAGAGTTAAAGGACTTGTTCATTCAGACTTCATCCCAAATTGCCATTCCACTGTAGCTTTAGTTTCAGATAAACTTTCACATGCAGTCAAACCCCTATTTGCCTGGGCAGCTACTGTGGCTTGCATAGATTCCTTGAAACTGTGAACCTGTGGCTGAGAGAATGCTTTGAAAGCATTTGAGATTTTCAGCATGTGAGCCTGTGTGTCCTAACTGCTGGTTCACACATCCCTCAGACTGGCAGCAGGTACCAGCCGATTCTTCATTCCTCTACCAGCCTTTTCTAAGTGCCATCGCTGTGCTGGGGAGGGAATTTGCTGAGTACATTCATGCAAGTGCTCTTTGAGAGGAACTAATCAATTGCTAAAGACAAAGCTCAGGAGCAGAAATCTCTCTGCCTGTCATCTCTGTTATCTTTTTTGCTTCATCTGCCTCCACACTGTGCGTGGACAGAGAATGGAAACTCTGCCAGCATCCTGTGCATCTCAGAGAACCCTGTCACCTGAAATATTATCCTGTCTAGTTGTGTGCAGCAGATTTAGCATTTCAGAGCAGCGGGCCTGAGTTGCCTGCCTGTCATGTGGATTGCACTGTGCACACCTAGGTGTTGATGATAAGAGGCATAAACGCATGGGAGAAATGCTGACCTGAAAGAGTGAGGTGAAACCCATGGGAGGAATAGGGCTTTCCTGGGCTATGGGAATCTGGCTTGCAAAAGCCTTTGGAAAGTAAAGAGGAAGAAATAAAAGTGGATCGGGTTGGGCTAGGAGAGGTTTTTTCCACCTTTGATCCTCGGATTGTCCTGTTCAGCTGAGTGGAATACAAAGCAAGGGTGTCTCGGAGCTCACACTTCACCTCAGCAGTGCAATCGACGGGAGAAGCAGTGAGCGAGACCGACAGACTGTCACTGGCAAAATGAACTGTCACCTCCCATTTTTCAGAGGCGCGGTGGGATGAATTGCGGCTTTGAACCATGTGGCCCGTTGCTGATTGAGTTCCGCTGTCTTAGAACCCCACTGAACAAGGCAAGTTCATTTCAGGCTGACGTACCACTGCTTATCAATTTTGGAGCCAGTAAAATTAACCGCTTCAGAGCTGATTTCCCCCCTTTACTTCCCCTCCTACTGCCACCTTCCTAGTTTTGTACTTGGAAAGGTCAGTGAATAAATCTCACAAAGCATCGCTTAAGATCCATGTGGCATAGAGAAGGCTTAACAGAGGTGCTGTCCTTAAGCTGTGCTGGCTCCAAAAGACAGCTGTTTCGGTCACTGGTCTCTAGCAGACATTTGTCCACATCATAAAAAGCAAAGCAGGACTTGCTGCGCTGTTGAGCACAATCCAGTGGTCTTGGCAGCCTCTGAGGAGTCAGGGGGAACCCAAGTCCTGCAATGACAGCTGTGCCGGAAATCAGGATTGAGGTGGGTTGGAATGGCTGTAGGAGAAGGCTGGTAGTGGAAAGGCAGCGGATGCTGGGGTCAGAAACAGATCCCTCATGGAGCTGTGTGAGACCTGCAGAGCTAAAATACCAAAGATGCTGCAAGCCAAGACTGTCTTCCCAGAGCTATGCAGGGAAAGGGGGGTGTGTTCCACCTGATTGATCCCAACTGTATTCTCAGCCCCTTGCCAGCCTGTGACGTTCAGTCCAGTCCTGATGATACCTGTTAGCTGTCTCTGGTGTTGTGCTTTCCGTCTCTCCATTCCCTCAAGAAGTCAGCCTTGGTTGTTTGGCCTTTCTTCTCACTCAGAATCCACATAAACCTGCCCTTCCTTTCCTTTCACATCATCCTTGTTTTCTGATATGACTTCTTTCAGATCTTTCTCCTTTCTCCCTCTATACTTATGCATCTTCTTCCAAGCCAACACTTTTGCCAGGAGCCAATATTGCCCTTATCTTCAGCCTCCCTCTTGCAGTCTTTTCTCCTATTTGACCTCAAAGGTTAGTCCTCATTTGTGTGTCTGTGCTTTTGCTGATATCCAACAGTCTCATGTCTTACATTAACTCAGGACAAAGACCTGAGGCCGATAGTAGTATAGAGCTGAAACTCAGTTTAGGATGGAAGAAGCCCTGAGGATTCAGGCCTTTCAGGGAAAGATATTTGGGCTCACGAATTACTTCTTTTGTGCTTTCATGAAAAGAGGACACACACATAGATCTTTTGCTCGTGTAAAGCAGGATCACTCCACACCAAGTAGCCCAGCTGATGGTCAGGTACAATACACTTTGATTAAATTAATGTCTGTTGTAATTCTATTGGTATCTAGAGAAAAATCTGTTTTTTCAAGCATCATCCACTGCCATTCCTACCTACACAAAAAACTCTAACACAGAATTTCATCAGAGACTTCCTAAACTGTTCTCAGCCTGATTCCAGCCCTGGAAACACTCACTGTTTCTCCTCTGAATACTTTGTATTCTGCGTCCCAGACGTTTTGGTAAGTGTGCAGAGCTACAACGAGAGATGGATGGGCCACTGACAAAAGGGGCAGGAGAATTAGTTCCAATGGAAATAATTTAAGAAAAGCTTCATTCAAGATGTCCATGAGTGGGAAGCTCTGGGCCCGTGTCTCACCTTCCTACAGACTGAACAATCACATGAAATATTAGCACTTTCCACATGTTAACACTACAGGATATCATCCATCTTCCTCACCAGTGGGAAGCATTAGCTAGCACGGGCCTTTATGAAGCTGATTTCTATATTCCCATATGCCAATCACAGCTTAGAAACTGTCTGAGTTTGCACTTTAGGAAAAGGGACAGTGAATGTGGAGAGGCAACCCTCAGGCTAATGGGTACCTCCCGAGCTTTCTTTAAAATTCACAGCCGTGCGTTGCCTCGATCGGCTGGAGAAACAGCAGCACAACATTCCCTCAGTCTTCAGTGAACGAGCTGCAGCGGCAGAGAAAACTTGCTGTGCTGGGTCTGAGCTTTGTGGGAGACCTACAGCCACGGCAGTTGAGCATGTGTAGCAGATCATTTGGTCCACAGATTTAAAGTCTGCTGATTAGGAAGGTAGTCATGATGGTCCCTGGGGAGGATGTTGGCTGTAGAAGCTGGTCCACTGTGGTCTGTGTGAGTAGGCTTGGAGAGAACCGATGACGATGACCACCTGACAGTGATAGCTAGTCGTCCAAGCCTTGTGTTATTAGAGAGGGAAAACTTGTGTCAGAAATCCTTCCTTCCAACAGGAGTCAGAGCTTTGTTTATACCAACAGAGAGAGAGAGAGAATCTTTCCACCAGTGCTCAGAATCTGAGACTTGGTAAAAACCTATTACACAGCACTCTGACTTCAGCAAAAGCTTTTCCCTTGCCGCAGGATCTGACAATACATGTAAACCTGCCCATTACACAGGACTAAGGTGGAAGGGTTGCTATGAAAGATGTTCCACTGCTCACCGAAAACCGAGCAGCCTACTTAACAGTTTCCTGTGACCTGTGGGACTGTTACCCAGCAATTCCCAAGTCCCGCTGAAAGTCGTCTTACTCAGGTGCAGCACTTAAAGTGCTGAAAGGCTGTCTCTAGCTTTAGAGGGAAACATTTAATTGATAATTTCAGAAGGGCAGAAACATCTGAGCACCCTCCTTTTAGAGGAATAGCCACATGCCTGTTTCTTGTACTGCAGTCATTATAAAACTGCAGTGAGTAAACTGAGTCAAAGCACAAACCAGCTTTTGGAGCAGCAGCTCTACCACGCTGCAGGTGGCTGAATATTTGGAGCATGCAGACTCCTTCCATCCATCTTTCCTCAAGTAACCAAGTCCTCAGGTTTCTGCTGAAGCTCCCTGCTCATGAGGGACAGTTTGACTAATACAGCAATGGATAAAAGGCTTTACCGTGGTTTAAGGATTTATCCCTAATGCTACCAGAGAATGCTTTTTAAAGGCCAGCCCTGGGAGGCAAGATGCTTTAATATGAATCTTCTCTATCCAAGAAGGGCCTGCAGGATCAATGCTTGTAACACTCCTTCACAGAAATAAATGCCACTGTGTTAAGTCTTGTCTACACACGAGTTATCCCAGTGAGGATTCTGCTGTACATTTGCACCTTACTTCACTGCAGAATAAGTTTCACATATAGACAAAAGCTCCCTTCATAAGATCATCATGGCATGAGGGGAACAATTGCTTGAACTTTAAAAGCTCGTGGGTATTTTCTGACTGTGTTCCAGTGCCCACAGGAGTGCACAGAAGGATTATTCTGACTTTAATGGTCATTGGTCCAAGCTGTGGGACAGTAAAATTGATGAGCAAGGATAGAAGAAAGTGGAAAAGTAATTTCTTGTAGTAAAATTAGAGCTGGATCCCAGTTGTGAACTTTAGACTGTAAATAGTACCAGGTCTAAGTGTTCCCACAGGTAGGGAACTGTGTGCACGTGTCTGTGTGTAATGCAGCAAGGGAGAGGAGAGCTGAACGGAGAGTGAAACAAGGCACTTTTGGTATTTCAGCTTCCTGCAAATTTACGGTTTCAGTAGAACAGATAAACATGCAGCAAAGAGAGCAGAGAGACTGTCATCCTTCACTGAAGCGTGAAGAAAATCTGCGTCTGAGGCTTCCTCAAAGCTTAGTGTGTAACAGAATGAACTTGACTGTTGTTTTAATTAAGCTCCCATCAAGGCCTGATCCATACGGAGATTATAGCACATGTGACTAAGAGGACCTCTGTTTTATAGATGGAAATTAACCTGAAAGGATGATCAGTGTGAAGACAGTAGTGGGATAAAATCCTAACCTGGCTCTGAACTTCCCCAAAATGTGCTACTTCATTTATAATTAAGTGAATAAAATGGCCCAAACTCAGTGTCAGAGTTTGGGAGGAATAATATTAAACCTTGAATCAGGTCAAATTTAGCCATGTGAGCTGTGACAACAGTCACATGGTGTGCAGTGGGTGTGATGTCATCAATCTGTGTGGCAGATGTCACAGGCGGGCGCATCATTAGTCTCTGCAGGGCTGTGTGATGCATGGTGACACCATGGCTGTGAGGGGCGTGATTGATATTTGGTGCATGGAGCCATATGAAAAATCCAGTGTGCAAATAACAGTTTTATAAATGCCTTTCTCATTCTATATGCAGACAGGCCCCTGGAAGGAATCTAGGAGATTGAATTAAGCTTTTAACCCTCTAGGCTCTCCTGTCGTTTATTGTTAGGGAATTAATAGGAACGCAGGAATGCAGATGGCCTGCCTGTCAATTCCAAGAGGTGATTTTTCTGATCTTCACGGACGTTTCCAGCATCTTTCATTAAACACTCATGTACCAATTTGTCATTTTAACTGGGCAGGAAAGAAACTCCCGTTGAACTCCTTAGCTCAGGTGCTGTAAGTTAAATTCAGAAGCAGAAAGCCTTGCTCTGTTACATCTGCCAGACAGGCTTAGTGCTGATGAACAGCCTTTGGTATCTGTTTAGGTGGGTAGAGGGATTTCAGTAGGATGCTCCAGACCTCTTCTCTCTGCCATCAGAATAAAAAGACATAATTCAACAGGAATGAGAAAAGCCTTATATGGGTCCATTGATATCCCAAGAGCAAGTGAAAACACAGAAACAGAGTTTTCAAAGAGAAAGTACATAGGGACACAGGGTCTAATTCAGACCTTGCTGACTTTAGTAGTCATGTAAGTGGAGATCTTCAATCAGCAGTAAAAATTATCTCTTTGAGGGATGTCCACGCTTTTGGAGAAGACAAGTTCTGGCTATGTGTGCTGCAAGAATAGGGGATCTCTGTTTTTTTGCCCAGAAGGTTACAACCACCTCCATGACTGCTTGGGACCTGGGGGCAGCAGCCATGGCAGACTGTCCTGCCACAGCGTTCACCACCATCAGTGGCAGAAGATGAAGCTCAACTTCCCAGGACTGTCATCCAGAGGGAGTTATTTCTTTTCGTTTTCATGTTTCTTTTCATGTTACTTAGGGGTAAAAATTTTCTACACCAAAATGAATTATAAAGTTACACTTTGAACTGTATGTTCTTTTTTATTTATTTGCTTAAACTAAATAATTTGACAGCTTCTAATTCTGCCAAGGCACTTTGTAATAGTTTAAAGCCCCACTCAGACAGATTTAGTGCCCATTATTTTAATCCTAAACCACCAAGACCAAGGTGAACAACTTTTCAACTGACGCCAACTGGCACAGGTCAGGCTGTCTGAGCAGGTGATGTAGCATCAGATTCAAACTCCAAGCAAATTTCGGGTGAAAACTTCCCAGAAGAAGGAAGAAGGCTCCTAGCATGGTAGAAACTGTGCTGCTGAGCTTTCCTGAGCCTCATGACCTCAGCACATCCACGGCACTGCCAGTGCTGCCTCTCAGGTCCCCAAATGGAGGGCACTGAAGGACTCAGAAAGGAAGCTGTCATGTCCCCCGCGCTGTGGTGCACAGGTCTATGGTAGGAGACGGAGCATAGGGAGTATCTGGGAGGTGACACGGACTGTGAGGTGGCACAGACTGTGAGGTGATGAGGCTGAGAGGTGACATGGAACTGCAAGGTGACGAGGCTGTGAAGCAATGAGGATGTGAGGCAATGCAGCCTGGCTGTGAGGCAACGTAGACTGAGGTGACGCAGGCTACGAGGCAATGCAGGCCGTGAGGTGACAAACTCTGAGGTGATTTGGGTCCTTAGGTCATGCAGACTCTGAAGCTGTGAGGCAACACTGGCTGTGAGGCAACACCAGCGGTGTGGTGATGCCAACTGTGAGGAGACTCTGGCTACCTTCTGTCTCTGGAGAGCAAGGCCTAGGCCACCATCTTGTGGGACCCGCCCTGGCCAGGCCTCTCAGGCCCTCTGAGGCTCTGTGCTCTGTGGGGACAACATGGCCGCAAGCCTGAGGGGAGCGGAGCAACGGCTAGCTCACTAGGAACCCTCCTGTGCTGAGATTTCACTCTGGGTGCTTGCATGGAGGAGGCAATGAGGGACTTTGCAGTTCAAACAGCACAAGGCACAGACACAGGGAACAGCAGATGCCTGGTGCTGCTACTGCGAGCTCCGCCTGTGCTGAGTGTTCCATCAGCCCGAGGGCATTGCGTGTGGCCACACCATGGTTTCCCCCCTTCCAGGCCTGATCCAAAAGCAGGAAAAGTGATCCTGATGGTTTACATGGGCTAGGGAGCTGCCTGTGGAAAAGCACGAGAGCCTTGTGTTCCCAAGATTCCCGTTTATGGCTTTTTGCCCCCATCAGCTCATCTGCAGCCTGACACGCTCCTGGCACCAAGAGCTGGTAGAGCAAAGTGAAGTCTGCCCAGTGGAAATGATCAGCCGAGCTGAAAAAAAATGAAGCAGGTTGACTTCATTATGTGCTCATTAAGAAATCTGTAGCTGTAGTTTGTTCCTGTGTGTGTGAGCTCTGGCTGTCATAAACCCTGACAGATGGACAGACAGACTGAATTATAGTTGTGGAGTATAGACTGGGCAGGATCCCCCATTAACGCTTATTGGAAATTGTCATCACTTCAAGCTGAATGGGCTCCAGATGTTGAAACCCTTGTAGGGAAATCTTGAAGGTGAAGGTTAGAGGCTTGTGATTTTGCCTGTGTTGTATGAGCTGCAGCCGTTCCCCTTGATTTATTATTGTTTAAGTCAACAAGATTTGGTAGTAGGGGAAAAACTGAAGAGAGCAACACATGGGTGAGGGTGCCTGGTTCTGAGCTGCTGAAGGAATTGCTCCACTTTTATTATCTGGGTGTGGGAAGAACATTGAGCAAATGACTGTTGAAAGTTTCACTGGCAAATTCAGTGCCTCGATATTGCCTGCTTTTACAACAGGTAGTGTTTATGTTGATTTGTTTGTGCTTATGTGCATTTTCATTTATGTATTTCACAGGCACTTGGAAGCCACAGTTATAGAAGCACAGAAGATAGAGCTGTACCAGCCAGTCTCTCCTTCAAAAGTGGGCACAGTTACTTCAGACATTTAACTTTTCTTAGATTTTAAAAATGTCCAGGGTTGGGGATCCCACAGCCCCCTCAGGCAGTACATGCTGCTGCTGCACCATCCTTACTGTCAGAAAGTTTTCCCTAATGCCTAATCTAAACCTCCCTTGGTGCAGTTTAAACTCATTACCCCTTGTCAAATCCTCAGTGAACACGGAGCATGCTTATTACCTTCCTTTTTGCGGCAGCTTTTAACATGCTTGAAGATTGATAAATCTCCCCTCAGTCTCCTCCCCACACTCAGCCACTACTTTTGGTCTCTTCAAGTAGGTCATGTTTTCTAGACCTAAAATCATTTTGTTACTCTCCCTCTAGACTCTTCTCTTGTGGTGTCCAAAACTGGGCCAGCTGAGGCCCTTGTTAGGGCTGAGAAGAGTGTGTATCTTAAATCTGACATCCCTTTTATGCAGGCCAGCATAATTCTGTTCGTGCCTCTTCAATTTTGGCTCAATGATCATCCCAGATCTTTTCCTGCAAAACTGCTTTTTTGGCACTTATTTTCCAGCTCACATTTGTGTGGTTGATTATTCCTTCACAAGCTTGGAATTTAGCACTCATCTTTATTATCTTACTCCTTTCAGATTCTTGCTCCTTCTGAACTCAGACCCTGCACTCTGAAGGGCTTGCAGCTCTGTCCCTCTGCCCCATCTTGAAATCATCTGCACATATGCTCTGTTCCATTGCCTGAGTTCTTAATAAAAATATTGAGTAGTGTTGAATTCAGGAGCGGGGGTTCAGGCACAAACTGAGGATGAGTAGGGATGAGTAGCACTTTACAAGATCAAGCCTTCCGTTCTAATCACATAAATATTTACAGATACCAGAACTGTTGTATCACTGAGCACGTACTTTGTTCTTGGAGGTCATGTCTCTGGCTTGTTGTGCATGACGCACATTTCCCTTCCTCCAGTCAGAGCCACTGGGAATGGCTCTCCCTGCCCTGCAAACAGGCTTTTTTTTTCCCAGTTATCAGGGTTCGTGAACTGTTCCCCGGGCTGGACCCACAATGGGGCCTGAGCCAGAGGAAGGGGCTGGAGCAGAGACCTTAAGAATGGCCCTTACTCATCAATAACTGCTCCCTGACAGGGCTGAGGGATACACAAAGTGGCTTGTCTGTTGTGCTGTCACTCCAGCTGGGGCACAGTCCACAGCGGGGCCCTTGCGCACTGGACTTTGCTGTCCAAAGCACCAGAGAAAAATCTTTTCACTTGCCTCTTGAATGTTTGAACTCCTGTATTTCCCTGGGGTTGTGTCTTGGGAAACAGGAGGCCGCTAGTCACTTTTGGGGTTTTATTACAATGATTTGAACCACAGGAACTTGGGGGTTTTGGCAGCTTTGGTTATGCTGTGGGCTCAGAGCAGGTACAGCCTTCAGTTGATGTGGTGAAGCTCTGTCTAAGCTCAACCAGCTGAAGAGCTGGTCCAGAGAGATCCTGATCACCAGTTGCATCCAGAGCTCTGTAGGATGGGTAGATGGGAGAAGGCAAATTCCTTCTGGCAGTTCACATCCAAAGTCTCCCTTTCTTCTTTTAAGCAAATCTTCTTTTCTCTTGTCTGAATCCATGCAGTGTAATTGAGGAATAATTTGACTTAAAACTCTGCAGTGAAGTCAGAGTTGGGGAAGAGAGAAGTAAACACATGAATCTGTTGTAGACACTTGATTTTATTGTTTATTATGAAGTCTGAAAACTGTTACTGGAAAAGTCAGTTAACCTGGGAAACATTACAAGCTTCAATGTCCAATTCAATACAATGACTGGGACAGAAAGGAAGCCTCAGTGTCTGCTCTCTGTGGGAGAGTTTATTCGGCAGCAACTTCAAAGCTATGCTCTGCTTCTAAAGATTTTTTATAACTTAGAATTGGATATTTCATAACTTAAAATTGGAAATAAAAAGTAATTCAGGTAAAATCAGGAGAAAGATGAGAAAACCAGGTCTGATTCCTGAAAAATGTTGCATCATCCTGTATGAATGTACCTAGACTTAAATCCTAAAATTCACATGTAGACATTATTCCAAGCGAAATTCCCATGGCAGTCAGTAGTGGATCCTGCAGTCAGCCTGCAGTGTACCTGACACTCTAAGGTCTGGTTCTTTTATTTTACTAATGCAGTTCTACAGACTGTATAGAGTTGCTCAGTGTTTCCCCAAGCATGAGAGGAATCAGGCTGTGATTTTTACAGGCTGCTTTTCATTAAGCACATGTGTATGTGTTAAAAGAAAAAGAGAAATGTAGCTATCTGAATGTGCCACAGTGGTACCTAAGAACTCCAGTTAGAAGGTAGCCTCTCTTACAACGAGCACGGGGAAATACAGGAGGCAAAAACATTTCTGTCTGTGGAGTTTACAGTGTGGGTAGATTCTGCCCTTGTTAAATTCAAAGCCTTTTGCCACTGACTACAAGAAGAGCAGTTTCAGCCTTAAGAAACTTTAAAAAATGGAGGGAAAGAATCAATTACAAGATGGGAACTGGTATCTGTAGTTATATGACATTAAATCATGCAAAGAAATGCTGTCTCAAATATCACACTGGCAGGGCATGGATTTTTTTTTTATCCTGAGGTTTGCTTTATTGATAAATCCATTGATTTATTTTTCCTTGGAAGCATTTATTTTCTGCAGCAAGAATGACTGCTGTAGCTAAGGATTAGATGTCTATCCTTTAGTGTGGGCAGTGAGCCTAAATGGATGGGAGAGATTCCACAACTGAGAAGGATATTCTGCTTTTTTAGTATTTAGAATTCCAGTATATATAAGAAAGCAAGCAAGGGAGCTCCAAATGGACCACCATCCTCTCAACATGAAGACTTCTTAAGTTTAAAAAGCCAAGAGTTTTCACTGCTTGCTTGTAACGTTTTGTGGATTGGGGATATGAGTTGGAATAGTGGCTAAGACTATATCTCCCTCCCAAACTCTTCTCTGAGGCAGACAGAGGATGACAAAAAATCCCTTTGGTGGCTCATCCCTTGGGGTTGGATGACTGTTGCTGGGATCTCTGGAGTTTGTGGTCTGCTGGTGAGCACAGGGAGTGGCTTTCAGAGACTGTAAGTCATGTCTATCGGGGCCTTAGTCTTCTGCCACAATGACACATGGGCAAGGTCTTTGTCTGCCAGGATTAATACAGAGAGGTTAAAGGTCCTTGGAACCAGTGGTGTTCAAAACCTGTCTGTAAAGGGTTTCTTTCTTGGGTGCTGCTTGTAAGTAAATAAGGTTGTGCTGTTTCTGTGGAAGGATTTTGGTTCCTTGGTTGGCTGGGCTTTAATATAGCCTATGAAACAGCCACTGCAGCTCGATGTAGGTCTTAAGGCAAGCAGCATTTTGGAAAAGGAATCAAGCCAACCTGTGTCTTCTCAAAGGGAGGGATGCAGAGGCACCATGTTCCTTGTAACCCCTTCACCTCGGAATTATTTGCTGACACATGCACACCACATCACGTCTGTAACTCCTAAGGGCTGAGGGGTTAAGTATCTTGTCACTCCAGTACAGACACCTCACTTGGAAACCTCAGAGTTTTTACCAACCTTCCCCAGCAGGATAGGGGATCCCTGCTGTCAAGCCGGAGTGAAAGCTGAGGGCTCTCTCTCAGCACCCCAGAATAGTCTCTGAATGCCAGTTTAGACTTGAGGGGGGAAGGGAACGGGAGAGAACGGAGCAGGGGTCCAAACAGTCAGGGTCTGCTCCAGCTTCTGTCCCTGACCTGCTGAATAGTGGTGGGCAAGTCTGTCTCTGTTTCCCTGTGTCTCAGTTTCTCCATTTGTTAAAAAGGTGGCAGTGACGTTGACCTCCTTTATGAAGGGTTTTATGGCAACAGTGACAGAACCAGCCTGTAAGAGCTGGGCACTGCAGTATTTATTCCCACAAAATGGGTAGAAAAGCTGCAGATTTGTGATCCTGTTGCAACTTTCCCTCCACAGAGCTGCTCCTCCTGCCCCACGCTCGTTTGCCATGCACGTGAGCTGCACACACACCCTGAAGTGATGAATAACAGTTAAGTGGCAGAGCTGCATGATAAATTGTTTGCATCGTGCACTTTTGACCACCTCACCTGTGCACTCTGCACACTCATTTGACAATGTCTAGGCAGCAAGTGCACTGACACTGTGGCCTTACCCTGCCGACCAACATTGTCTCATCCCTTTCTTAGCTTCACCCATCTATCTGTATCCACCCCCCGTCTTTCTTATCCTTCAATGGTAGGTATTTTGGGGTAGGGACTGTCTGTCTTTGGTCTAATCATGAATGAATATGAGCATTAGCAACTCATAACAATCCCCTGACTGGGATTTGAATTATGGCAACAGCAAGATTAATGGCACAGAAATCATATAACATTCATTGTCCCAAAATTTGAGTACTTTCAAGCTGACCACATGGCAAGTACCAAAACCAGGTACCTTTGTGGGGAGGCCTTACTTGCAGGTGGTGTGTAGAAAGCCTTGGATGAGCAGCCATGAGGGTGACTCAGACATCTTAATCTCCAGCTTTGCTTTGCCTCCCAGGCACCACAGACATCAGGATCTCAGTGCTAGGAACACCCTTCCCATCCTCTTCTGCACTTTCTCTTGTTGACCTCCCCTCAAGGACGTACAATCTGAACTGAATCCTTCACCCATTCAAATCAGTGGTAGATTTGCCGAGTTGAACACGAGCAGAGTTCAAACTTCTCATCTTCTGTTCCTTTATTTCTCTGCTTTCACATAGCCAGCAGCTTGCTCTTCATTGTCTTCACCTGAAACTACCTGTAGTCATGCTTATTAACGATCTAAACCAAATTGCACCAAAATCAATGGGAAGATGCTCATTAGCGTTGATGGGTTTGGATCAGCCCCTGAAATAAAGGCTTTCCATTGCCTTCACACTGTGCTAATGTTAACTACTTCATTTCCACAAAGCTTGCAGGCAGATGAGCTAAGAGGCAGGGAAGATCCTCAGCCCCTGCCAAGGAGAGTGTGGTGACGAAGAGAAGGGGAGCTTCTGTTTTCGGATCCATCAGTCCTCCCTCCAGCCCCCTTTTCTCCTGCCCCAGACACAGCCTTGGCTGCTTTGCAGTTGTTCATAAACACCATCTACATCTGTCCTGAGCCACGAGATGTATTAATCAATTTGATGAGGATGTTAAAGCTTTCTCTTTGCACCTAATTATGGGCTGATTTATAGTACTGGCCTTGTGTTTGATGGAGCTCTCCCCTTGGCAGTGATTTACATGGCATTGGCACCAACCTCTCCATCTCTCCAATACTCTGTCATTTGCTCTGCCCCTCTTTCTCTTTCTTTCTCTCTCCCCTCACCATCTCCCCCCCTCCTCCCCACACCCCTCTGCTCTATGTTCCCTCATGAGAGCCTAATGACATGTTGACAGACTAGTGAAACATTGCTCCCTCTTCACTGCATCTGTCTCTGGCTCGGTGGCTCCCCAGTGCTCTCTGACACATCCAGATGGAAGGCCTGGCAGGCGAGGCAGAGGCTCTGGCCATTGCCCCAGTGCAAGCCCTGCAGCTCCACAGATTTCCTTCTGGAAATAGTTGATGCAGAGCTCTAGATTCCCCTAGGGGACATCACCATGCTGGCAGGGGTCTGGGGACCTCCCATATAGGTTCTCTGGACTCCACTGAAATTCTCTAATGATGTAACGAAGTAATTAAATAGCAGTGATTCAAATTTCCACAATTTGACTCACCTGAGGCTCTCCAAAATTATTTTTTTTGGGGGGTGGGGATGGTGAGGGGAGAAGTTCTATTTCCTTTATAGTACCAGTGAGGAAACTGAATCACAGAGTCATTATGGGGTTGCATTTCTGAAAGTTGCAACTGATATAGTCATCCTGCTCTTGTTATTACCTAGAGGTTCCTCTCTTGAAGTTATTGGGGAAAGTGGGAGGAGAATGAAGCAATTACACCAGTTTCACACATCTCTCTGAGACTAACTCTGCCCCAGAGCAAAATCTGCTCCATATGTTTCAGTCTTACCCTTCTTTTCTTTTTCTTCATATTTTCGGAGCTGAGATTCTTACAATAAAGTCAGAGAAGTCTCAGAATATTTGGAGACAAACCAAAAGAAAGATGCATTTCACATGGATCATGTATTATACTGGATCAAGCATTCATGGCTGCTGGTACCAATGCAACTCCAACCTCTACCCCCCACCTTCTTTTATGCCTGCAAAATTAATTTTTCTAGGGGAAATCCTGTTACCCTCCCTGTGTGAGCGAAGGGAACAGGCTGAGGGTGGATGGGATTGAGAAAAGGGTTTTGTTGTCTAATTATGAATTTCCTAATTTTGGCTGCATTCAACTAGGTGGTCTAATGTGCAGGGAAATGCCAACAGTGATGTATACTTGAGATAAGGAGATGTGCTTAAAATCTCTGGAAAATGGGGAGATATAAGATGGCACCAACCCTGAATCAATCCTCTGGTTTACATGTGCACTCACTCACTCCTCTGAGTTGTACATCCCTGTTCCCTACACACAGCTGCCACTTTCCTCAGCAGGTGCTTGGTTCTCCAGCTGCCAGATGTGCCCATGAGACCAGATGTTTTGTGTGTTCAAAATCAGCTGCACATCCACAATGTATGGATGAATTCAGTGCTGTGAGCTGAAACGAACACAACAGTATAGAGAAGGTGAACTCGATCCTTGCGTTACTGACACTGCAGTGACAACAGAACTTCTAGTCTGTCCCTTCTTGGGAGGAAAGTTTCTGCCAGGAAATTATAGGTAAAGCACTTTTTGCTTTGCCATGGTAAAACCAAAGCCTGTTTCCACTGTCTGGGGTTGAGTCATCAAAATTCAACTCACAACCAGACTAATGACTTTAAAAATCTGAACTTTGGAGTTACACCGAAGCTAAACCTGGCTAGTTGTAATATATACCAAAAAAAAATCAGAGTCCAAGTAAGGATATTAGGATATATTCATATGTGTACCATAGGCATATGTCACTGCAGTTCATGAGTCCTTGTCCATCTTGTGAAGACCAAGGTCCTGGCTTGACAAGATGCCCTTTGCATGCAGGTGTGCATATGTGCAACACTATGCGGATGCTTTAGCCTGCAGATTGCACATGTGTTCCACTGCACTCCATAAAATGCATATTAATGGTGCTGAAGCTGGAGTCCTGTCCAGAGAAGCAGATGCTTGTCGATGGTGAAGCTGGCTGCGCTGAACAGATGAAAAGACATCTCTGCTGCTGAGTGAATTCCATCAGACCAGGAGCAGCTGCTCTAAAGCTTCTGAAAGCAAAAATCCTCATGAATAAATATTAGGAGGGAAAAAATGAGGCTTCTAGAGAACAAAAGGAAGCAGAGGAAGTTACTGAGAGATGCTGAGATCTTTCATCTCAGCAAAATATGCAATTAACACAACACACATCTACCCCAGAAAGGCCTTGCATTTGTTCAGGGTGACTATAGGATCAGAGATAAGGTTTCTTTTGGTGAACAAGGAAGACCATAAACTGCTATTCCTCTGCCTGTCAACACAGGATTGCTGGGCATTAGAGATTTCACAAAGTTACTGAGTCAGCCTCCTGGAAATGCTCAGCAATCATTTGATCTAAAAGGAAGCTGTTGGGGTTTCAGGTTCAGAAATGCTTGGCATTCCCTTGAAAAAAATTGCCTGTTTTCAAGGATGGCCAACCCTTAGAGCAGTGTTGTATTCCTCTAGGTATCATTGCTTCTGGGTACCAAAGGAAAGCTGCAGGACCTGATTTCTAGTAGCCCAGTTTACACCTGCATGATGCTGCCAGATCAGCATGCTGCACAAACTGTGCAATGTGAGGTGTAATGCGAAGGAGGACATGCAGCCTCAGCACTCTCCATCTTCACAAGGTATCTGGTGATAAGGTGAGGCAGAAGTGGCTTCATCTCTTCTGGGAAATGAAGGATGGACTTGTGAGCAGATGTGACTCGCATGTTTTCTGTCCACACAGCCATCTGTTAGGCCAGCTTTTACTCAGACAAAGATCTGCAGTGCCCTTAGAAAAAGCTGACCTTAGACTATCTGCTGATGGATTGGGCTATGGGACAGTTGGTTTCATCTTTGCTCTGCTCGAACGAGAACCTGGATGCATGCTAAGCTGGGGCTTCCCCCTTCCCATGGGCACAGCCAGGTACAGGCAGCCTCCCAGCATGACCTTGAGGACTTGCACTACTCCCAGCAGGCACGGCCAGCCTTGAGAAATGCCCAGAGCTGTGCTGGACTGGCACTTACAGCAGGCCCTGTGGAACACAGAATCTACTCTGTAGCTAAAAGCTGAGATACCATTTCACCCAACTACTTTCAAATCCATTGCCTGGTTGTTAATTCTTATGTTCACACTGGTACAAATTCTTAATTTCCACCAGCTCGACTTAGTGTCAAGAAACAGGGCAGCAGGGCCGTATGGCATACCAAGGTGTCTAGGCTGAATTCAACCCCATTGCTTTCAGGAGCCATCTAGCATCTACCGATGCCTAGAGGGGTATGTAAAACCTTCCAGTGGGCAGATGTTTCTCCAACACCCTCATCTTCACACCCTGCATGTACACACGCTCACCGGAGTCTGTTGGCTCCAGACTTGAAGAAGCTGCTTTCAAATGTACCTCTTTTCCTGTCCCCCTCCCCATAGCTCATCCTACTACCAGGAGAAGACAGGTCACTGCCTCATTGCCATATGAGTTGTTACAATGGCTGTCAGGAGTAGCCAGCTTCCTCCTTTCTCATTCGATCCATTTGAACCACTCCTTGATGGCAACCTGGAAAGCTGTTTCTCTGCCTTGCAGTGTGCTCACCCCTTGGAGCTATCAATTTATTACAGATTTAAAAAAAAAAAAAAAAAAAGAAAAAATTAGGGATAACTACAGATGGCTCGCAGCTGGAGGAAAAAACAGACACAAATTTCTGCTGGCTGCAGTTTCAATTGAGCCCAGGATAATTCCCTCCTTCTGTTTCTTCTGGGTGAAGAGATGCAGTTCTTTCTCTTCCTGTAAGCAGTAATAGGTAGGCTGAATTGGTGCAAAAACAGGAACAGACTGAAGCAATCAAAAAAGTCCAGAATGACTTTGCAGAACAGAATAACTCTTCTGCTTTTCTTGTAGCCTTCTCTCTCTTTCCCCTTTCCTTTCCCTCTTTCCCATTTTTGCACCCACAGTGAGCAGGTGCGATTCAGTTCTTAGGGAGCTCTGAGTATTCTGAAGCAAGTTGTGCAATAAATGCCCCTCAGAAGAGTGACATCTTGAGATTATCCTATCTCTGTGAAATACCTCCCATTCATCATTCTCATGTCTGTCTCTCTTCTCCCCTTCCCTTTGTTTTTCTATCAGATAGACAGTTGTGGCTTCTGGTCAAAAATAATCTGGTATAGGATGCTGTGTTTAAAAAACAACAATTAACAAGTCCTAAAACACTCTGGTATCTTCCACTAAACAGGGATCCAGATTTCATGCATGTGGAATCCCTAACATTATCTCCTCTGCTTTCTTGGTGAGTCTGGTGCATCTGGACTCACTCACTTATCTGTTAGATATGAGGAGTTATCTGATTTACAAATTCTGGAGAAGGTACAAAGAAGAGCTATAAATTGATCAAAGGTATGGAGGGTCTTAGCAATGCTGATAGACCGAAGTGTTTAATCTCATGCAGTTTGGAGAAACTGAGATTACAAGGTGGGATGTTGGGTGTAGAGAAAGATACAGAGGAGAAAAAACTTGCTCTTGCTGTCCCTGAAAGCAGATCTGAGAGACATGGATAAGGATGTGTTCAAACTGAGTAGGAACAGAGAAATATGCAGCTGCTTAAAGAGGTTAAGGTGATGTTGTCAAAGGTTTTTATTCAGAATGTAGGTTGGCTAATGCATGGGTTTCTGGCCTTGCTGAAGATGGAAGGTAACACTGATTATCCAGTGTGTCAGAGGGGATCCCAGGCCTGTGTTACACAGACAGTAGCAGTACCATAACCATGACAGTCTAGTGGTTTTGGATTCTCTAATGCATCACCCAGTGCTATGAAAGCGGCACTGTGGCTGATCCCCTCCACCAGTGAGAACAACTTTTCTACCTTAAAAAACAAGAAATGTAATTTAATAGTGTGTTTAGTTCCCTTTAAAGAAGATCTGGCAGTCTAGACTCTCTCCTGGTAGTGCCACAAGGAACGCTGCTTAACCCTAGTACAAGAGACACGAGGAAGCCTTTCTTCCAGCATTTGCTCCTGGGAGTTGGACCTCCCTGCAAGCATCCAGCCTGGCTTTAATTTGTGTTCTTGATGAAAAGAGTTTGTGAGCAGCTTCTTTTGCCTCTCCATTATTGTTCTTGTTCTGATGATGCAATTTTTTTCTCATCACACATAGTTTCTGGCCTGATTCCTTGCACACTGATCATCTAAGCACAGTTGGCTGCATTCAACTGGTGTTCGAGTTCTCTCTCACCTTAGCTATCCAAACTGAAAGGGGTTGCTCAAGCTCTTCAGGAAAGGGGAGTCCCAAAAAAAAATCAGGTCCTAAAAGGAATTTTGAAAGAGTGGTGTCTGCTCTCTGTGTCTCTGTAGATGGATGCTGAGGCTGGAGTTTTTCTGCCACTGAGTTGTCAGCTGCCACAGTGCTTCCATATCCCGTTTATTCCTAGGCAACAGGTAGAGCTCCTTCTAGTGTGGACTTTTATTCATAGACTGTATAGACTTGGTGTGATGGAAAATTAAAACAAAGCCCAAACCCCATAGTAAAACCAGCAATTATGGAAGACTTACTATCCTTTCTTAGCTGAAACAGGAGGATAAGATCCCTTAGGCTGGTAAATGCAGCAAAACCCAGGAAAAATGGAGCATCACTCAAAATTAACAACAAAGTCATGGGGAGCACTTTTGCTGTTTGGGTAGGATCTAATGCTAGTGACAGGACAAGTTTTCTCTGCCAGCATGCTGTGGATCTGCAATTCCTCAGCAGGACTGAGATGGCTCTGTTGCTTTTGATTTGGTTTCCCTGTTGCTTTTGATCAGATTTCCCTTTCAGAAGGCGAGGGAGAGAAGGGCCAGGTTAGCTGGATCCAGGAAGGGCTGGAAGCGTTGGTCTGCAAGGGTGCATCTGTGGGCTGGATGTCTGAAGGGTGCTGTTCTCTGATGCCAGCTATTAGGCTTTGGGGTTATTTCTACTGTAACTATAATGGTGGGGGGGTTCTTTGTTTATTTAGGCTGAGAGCTTTAAGATAAATGACAGCTCCGAAGATGCTTTTCAGCACTTCATAAATCAACTGCCAGCTGGCCAGTTTCACCTCTGAAATGTCTCCTGCTTTTTTTCTTTGCCTTTTTTTTTTCCCCCTCACAACTTTGGAAAGATGGTATATCCACAAGGAAAAAAGAAAATCTTCCAGAGGAAAAACTGTGATGAGGAATATATGCATTTGGGGATGGAGAAAGAGGAAATTACTTCATCCTTAAAAGACTTAAGGCATTGGAAACCCTAGCCCATTGCTTCGTTGCATATCTGAATGCAAAGCCATTAGAAGGCATCTTCACTGAGAATTTCCAAAGGGCAGAGACACCCAGCAGACTGACTGACACATCCTCAGCTGCCATGACAGACATTTTTCTGATTTCATTTAATGCCTTTTTTTGCTGTCTCACTCAACACATCCAGAGATTTACTGGTGTTCTTTTTCATTAGCTGAGTTGCTTTGATTCCTGCACAGCTCATGAGATTGTTTGTGCCAAGGACTCGGCATCCCCCTTCTCCAGAGTGAGGCGAGATTCCTGCCGAGAGGTTGTTGACAGCCACGGAGTCTCTGTGGGCAGAAGTGAACAGCATTTGAACTCAAACTCCATGCACACTCAGAAAAGCTCTGGACTGTTTGCCAATGTCTTGCAAAGCCTAGGGTCACATTTTGTCCCTGTACAAGGGCAGGGTATGGGGCAAAACGTGACTGAGGCCCTTGGATTCTCAGAGAAGTACTGACAAAACTTGTGGTGGTTGAATTTTAGAATCCCAGATTATAGGTCTGTGCAATCCAAAGAGGCAGAGTTGTTCTTTCATTTTGGAACTGAATTACAGACTAAATAAATGCTATTCTTACAGCAGAAGACAACAGCCTTGTCAGTCTAATCCTGCTTTACATGGGCATCTGTGCACAGTTACTGAAACATGGATTCTACCCAGTGAGTGAAACAGATACCCAGACAGAGGGACCCAACAGGAGTGCTGCCTCGTGCTGTTAGAACAGGGAAGACAGTAGTTTTGCCTACAATAGTCAAAAAACCTGTCCTGAGTGGACCCCTGCCTTAGATACCTCCTTCCAGGAGCCCCTGGCCTTGGTCACGGTGGCTTCACACAGTGATGACACATGGGCAGGTAAATTTACCTCTGTAAATACCAAAAATGATGCAGCAGTTGAGATCTGCCAGCGGTCCAGTTAAACTGGGGTCTCCAGAACAGCCCAGGGAGTTGGGGTGGAAGAGCATATACGGGTACGTGTTACATCATCAAGGAATGGCACTCTCTTGGCAGCAGCACTAGCAGTATAACTCTGCCCCTCGATTTCCAAACTCTCACTGGGCCTAAATTAGTCTGATGGGCATTCAGATGGAGACAAGGAAAAGGAATGAGCAACCTGGCTGTGAAAGGTCCTGCTAAAATAAGCCCAAGATTTCTTTCTAGCTGGGTGGTAAACCTACTATGGTGGTGGGGCATGTCCCTCCTCTTTCAAATGTGTTTTTCTGGGTATTTAAATTTAGCCATGAATGGAGAAGCTGGGAGCTCTGGCTACAAACCAGCATAAATGCAGCAGAGACAAAAGAAAGAAACAGAATGAGAAGGAAATCATGTACAGAGGAGACAAAGGACTAACAAAAGTACATATAGTTTTTAGACAGATCTTCAGAGGCTATAAAACTGTGTGAATCTCAGGTGCGTGTCACAGCATTGCTGAGAAAACTGCACTTACATTAACTAGATATTGAGCTCATGTAAATTGGCCCAGCTCCACCAACCTCTTGTAAACCACAGAGAATAATGGGGAAAAGTTTCTTTTCAAATAAGAAGTGGGAAGACTGAGATGTTTAACAAAGGGGCCTAGAAAAGCCCCAAGCACTGGACAGTCTCCACCTGGTTGCATTAAACCAGTCTCTACATTTTTCAAAATCCCCCCGTGCTTTAATCTTTGCTCCATTTCACATTTCCTTGTGATGTTGTCCAAAGAAATGCACTCATTGGCAATAAGCTTAACAGTCACCACAAAGCTTAACAGGACCTTGATGTGGCTTTTAAAAAACCCCAAACCCTTAACTGCTGAGGCTCACGAATTTTTTCTCCTCAGCAGATGTTATAGGGGGACTGAAGCTTGGCAAACATTTGCAGACATGGATAATGTTCATACTGATGGCCTGATTCTCATTTATGTGAAACTGCCTTTACAATTCTCTGGCTTGGAAAAAAAGTGCCTCTAAAGTGTGAGCGAACAGGATTTATGTAAAGGGACCTTAGCAGGAATGAGAATCAGACTGCCAGTCTCTCCAGGCAGATGAGGATTATAAATATCATTAGTTTAGCTTTCTTGATTGTAGTCCAAAACCCCTGATACTAACTTATCTGTATAAGCCTGTTATAAATGTCAAATTCTTTCAGCAATAGCCCTTGTGACAGCCACAGACTCTGTCTCCAGACTCCTGACTATCCTGATTGTTAATGTGTGCTGTGATAGCATCTAGAAGCTCTTTCCCTGAGTCAGTACCTTATGTTCAAGCACAGAAAAGCAAGATGATGTTTATGCCAGAATGTTCCCTACTTTGCAGGGCAGTTCCACCTTGTCACCCAAAGACCAGGTCTGGGACTGTCTTCTTCCCCTTTGGTCTGTGGTGACACAGCAGCTGTGACAGTAGCAGTTTCAAGCTCCGAGACTCATGAAGCAGGAGGTGGTGCAGGATACATGACATTTTCAACCCCAGCTTGTCTTTCCTTGTGTGGAGGCAGTGATTCAAGCACATTTTTACATATACTGCTCTCAGACTTCTGTGGATTGATTTTAAAATGCCTAACTCACTTGAGGCACAGCAGCTCTCCTTGCAGATGTTACGTTAGTCAACTTCCAACATAACACCCTAACATTACACCCAGATGTCCCAGAGTCCCACCAAGTGGTAAACCAGGAACTTCTTGGTTGAGCTTAGAGCCAACCTGCACTTCCAAAAGCAGGAATAATTTAGAACCTTGTGCATCCTAATTGTACATGTGTAGACTAAGTGGAAGCAATCTCATCTCTACTTTGTTCCAAAAACATCCTAGAGAGCTACTTCCGTGGCTTCTAACTTTGGGAAGATGAGGGTAAGAGGGGAACATGTTTTTACAAGCTTTGAGGCATTTCCTCCTCTGGTGATACTGAAGCTGGGTACGACATAAGTGGTGACAGTTTATCTGGAGATGCTGCTGTGTTCATTAAGAGGGGCTGTTGCTGTTTATCTGTGCCTTGTCTACAAAATCAGGTGTTCAGAAAACAAATTCGCAGTGTTGTCAGCGTGCTGTAGTGTTAGTGTGGAAAGGGGTAGATTTTCAGGGTTTGGGGGGGTGCCTCTGAAGATAATCATTCCAGGATATGCTGCTCCTCTTTACGCAGGCTTTGGTGATGTAAGGAATGTGAGGGAAACCATTCCAACTCAAGAAGAAAATCTCCTTTTCCACCCAAAACTCCACCAAGGGAAAAAAAAAAATCAGAAAACATTTAAAGTTTTATAGCAATTTCTAAAATATTGCCTTTGGCAGACTGGCACAGCCATTCAGGAAGGAATATTAATATTACCACAGGTGAATCATCATGGGGGTGTGGTAGATGTCTGCCTCTGAGCTGGTGGTTTGTCCTTTCTTGATAACAACTCAAGGGAAGTGAGTGGTTTTAAGGTACGGCTCATCTCCCCCCTCGAGCCAGAGGTTAGCTGAACTGCACAGGCAAAGTGCCTGCTGCTTTCCACCAGCTATAAACAGAGTCTGGGTGGCTGGATTGCAGGAAAACATCCACATTGTAGGCATCTAAAGTTAGCAGAGATGAGTCCCTCTGGTGAAATCTGCTGGTCAATTTGCTATTGCTGCTTGTTCTTATGTAAAAGCCATTCAGCTATTACTATGACAGGCATCAATTTACAATCCTAAGCCAATGCTTGATTGCCCTGTTGCTTTTCCCTCTTTAGGTATGCCATGGAAGGAGTAAGCAGGCACTAAAGATAGTGTAGCAGGTGTACCAAACAGCCCCATGGCTAAATGCTTTATATTTAGTCTTTTTAAATTAGGGGTTTGACTTCGAGAAATGAGCTCACACTAAAATTAGGAATGAGAAGATTGAACCTCCACAAGAGTCCACCTCTCTGGCTGTCAGAATGCTTTGCCTGTAGCCATGTGAGAGGACCATGCAGCCCATCAGTTGTGACTGCTGCTCTGGTGGCTCTCAGGCTTTTCTCTGCAGCTGCCAGAGAGGCTGCAGCTGAACCTGCAGCACTCCCAGCCAGTCCAGTCATCTCAACCCCAGATCTGACCATGGCAATGACCTTTTTCTGCAGAACTCTCAGCTATCCTCACCTGTGTCTGCAGTCAAGCCTGCCAGCTATCAGCAGTCCTTCCTCACACCAGTGACTCTTCTCTGATCCAGCCCTTCTTCTTTCCAGCTCTCTAAATCCTAGTAAATCCTGCTCTGCCTCTTCATATAACTGAAGCCCAACTGTTCAATGCTTTGTGAAGTGACCCAACAGCTGGTCGAAACCATAACATTCATCTTCATGAACAAGATGAGCCTGCATTTTTGGGATAGAAAGATGACCATGTTTGTCATCCTACTGACACAGCTTCTTTTTTTCAATCTAAGCAAACAGTCTGGGCTTGCTTTCCTGATTTGCCATTTTTCTCTCTATGAAATGTCGCAAACTGACACAATATATTAGTTACTCAGAGATTTCAAAGGCCCAGCCAGCTTCTCAGCAGCCAAGAGCACTTGTTGAGAAAAGGGAAATCAATATGATGAGAGAAGCAGGCATGTGTGATTTAAAATAGACCGTTTTAAAGTCATTTAGCCTAGTCCTCTGCTGCCTTGTCCTTTCTATGTGACCTGCATGTTCTATGTTTTCCCAGTGGTGAAAATGCTGTCAGAGAGGGAAAGACAGCAGAGAGCTGAGTCTTAAGGTGTATGTGAGTGGGTTTTATTGACAAAAAGATCTCATCCCCCTCTGCACCCCATTCTAACCCATGTATTGGCTTTGGATAATTGTCCCTTGTACATAGTGCTGCTGCCCCTGCCCCATTACAAACAGTGAACTCCCAGTAATTTACAATAGATGTATCTGAGGCCAGCACCCTACTGTGTTGCTGCAGATTCATGAGATGCCTTGGACAATATGCCACAGAACAAGCCTTCAGTTTAAATAGAGCTTTTCCACCAGCATCAGTGGTTTTCTTATGACAGAGCATAGCAAAAAAGCAAACCTCTTGTCTGAAGTGATGTACAGGATCTAGAGTGTCCCAAAACTGGAACAGACTATTGTTTCTTCTGGTTTGAGACTGTCTCCAGGAGACACAAAATACCAGCTGCTGTACTGGAAGGTAGAAGAAACCTCTGCAAATACGATTATCAAATCACCTACTTAGAAGGGAACTTTCTCCCTGACACCCATTAGTTAAAGGCTAGTTTATACCCTTCAGTGTGGAAGTTTATAAACTTTAGAAAACTCTGTGCCTGGACATTTCCTTTCTCTCTCCCTCCTTTTCTGTATTATCAGATATGGACGGTGTTTCTTACTTGGACTGCTTCTAAGAGCAATCACTTCAAATGTCCATATGAAAAAGCTGACCTGTATGCTTACCCATTTGCTTTTGAAACCTAAGCCCCTGAAAAAAAAAAAAGGCAAAAGACACCTTCTAGTGAGATTACACCAGGGCTTCCATCAGCTCAAGACATGAGCAATTTCCCATCATTCTCTCCAGCCTCTTTCCTACCATGAGGAGGGGGGGCGAGGGGGGAAAATCCCCCCTATTTAGTATCTATTGGTCCCTTGAACACAAGAACCACTTGACCCTTTTGCATAAACTTCTGTTAGCCCCTGCCAGCTGGATCCCATGTCACGCAGCACTCTGTACACCGGGGGGTATCAGGCAAAGCACAGATCATCTGCTGACTGCTGGGCAGCTACTCACCCACCGGAGAGCAGAGCGTGCTTATCAGGATGCTGCACCTCCAGACACCAACAGCACAATGACAGCAGGACCTGCCTGTGAAATGAGGCCAAGATAAATGATGTATTGCCCTCATCCCTAACAGTGTGGCCCAGACAGAAACCAGGTGGAGGGGAGGGAGCCAGCACCTTCTGTAAACAGTTCCCTGTCTCAGCTGAAACAGCTTTAGGCTGAGATGCTGGATTAAGAAAGTAATTCTTGTGCTGGACAGAAAGTTAAAGGGCAGGGGTGATAATACACTGATGGCCAAAGGTGCTTGGGGGAACTTTGCCATTATTCAGCAGTGGTTCATTTGACCTGGCAGGAGAACATCTGATATCTAAACAGTCCCACTCATCCTGAAGCACTCAGAAAGCTCTACACTAAATATTTGATGCCCTTGTTTGATAATGTTTATTTTGTTTTCTCCCCACCTGTGTGAGGCTAATATGCTGTGAGTGGGGAAAACATGGGGTAGCACATACCAGAGATAAAACACTAATGTGTGATCTTTCTTAAACAGAGATTTATGGCACATACAGTGAAGCTGACTGGGCAAAACGGTACGGACCGGTTCTGCACTGGTCTAAATGCCATCAACAAGCATGTGGTCTCCCAGATCTTTTGTGCAAATCATGACACACTCAGTTTGCTTGTGATTTAATACTAGGATTTTGATCCACCTCATCTGGGTATCAGTTTCTCCACTTCTGCATGGTTGGAGGGGGGGAAAAGTGAATTTGAGTCTGTCTCATTTCCCTGTATCTGAGATGGTTCTACACCTTCTCACCACTCCACTGTAAGTTAGAGCATCTGTGACACAGTCATGGTTTCTGGGCTGTCCACTGAAGGCTGTACCCTCTCCTTGTGTGAACTTGTAGTTGATCAGATGATGACAAACAAGAATCAGGGCACCCCAGTTTCCAAGGGGCAAACACTGCCTAGATTGTAGCCATCTTCTAAGCTGGTTGCTCAGAAACTCTTTAGAGTCTTCAGAGATCTGGTCAACAGAGTCAAGTGGAATCTAGAGGGTGATTCACCTTACCAGACATGACATTCTCTAGAAAAGAACAGATGGTGTCCTGAACTCTGCTCTCTGTAGTCACTGCAGTCCCAGTGATTAGCAAAGGAAACCGACCCAGGCAGAGGTGATGTTGTTACAAACACCCGTGTTTAATAGTGAGTCCTGCCCTTGCTGCCTGAGGCTGGAGACAGCAGTGCAAAGGAGAGGTTTACCACTGGGTTTATGAGTTGATTAACTCTTAATTCAAGAGATCCTTATGGACCAGTTCCTGGAGGCTCTTCCACCCTGACAGCTCTAAGACCAGGTTGAACAGCAAGGTCTCCAGTCTCCTAAAGTACTACAAAATCCTGCAAGGCCAACCCATCCTTTCAATCAGAAGCAGAGCTTTCTCTTTTGTCATCCTTTACAAGGCATTTACCACACATAAGGATAAAACCCTGCTTGAGGTGGTTTCTATCTCTACTTCATCTGAAAATATCATTTGCCCTTTTAAACTATCATTTACGTATTTTGACAGGAAGTCTTGGCCTCTGGGATATCATCTTCCTTTCCAGATAGAAAGAACTATACTCTTCTAAGAACTGACATTGTCTAGTGGCTGCTTCTGAGAACCAGAATTCCTGGGTTTTCTTTGCAGTGTTGCCCCTATGCAGGAAAGAGAAAGCTCCATTCGTGTCTTTTGCCTCAGTTTCCTCATTTGTCACAGACACAGTGAAACCCATTACACAGGTTGCCCTGTTACCATCGGCCCAGTAGTTTCACATTCTCAGATGAAGCTTTAAAAACTCTTTATTAAAAGAAAGAGCTGGTTGTCACTTTCTAACACAAAGTAAATAGCAGAGGTGACCACAGCACTGGTTCTATTGCTCTTGATCTGAGATAAACCCTTTTTTATCTGCTGGGTTATTAGAAGCACACCTTTACTTGCCAAAGTTCAGGTGAAATTGGGATAAAAGCTGGAAAAGATGCGGGCTAAAAGTATGTTTAAAATGTTATCTGTTCTTTCTCAAACATGTCTTTCTAGCTCAGGTATTTACATGCTGATAACCTTTTGGTCCCAATGGTGCTAGAGACTTCGTGCCTTGTATTTCAAAACTGATAAGAAATTGAAAGATGTGGAGCCTCCAAGAAACATTACGAAAAACAATCCTTCTCCTTTCCCCCAAGTTCCTTGGCTTATTGTGTTACTTGAAACACGGAATTTCTGGAAATTATTTACTGTAGGGAATCTTTTGCCCCAAAGAACGTAGGAAGGAGATATAACTTTGAGGACTGATGAAGAAGACGAGACATAACTGCTTTTGTTATTCAAAGATTTGGCCTTTGTTCTCCCTTTGATCTGCCACTCTTGTAGATTCCTTCCTATCAGCAGATCAAGGAGTATTTTTATCTTGCTGGGAGCCTTTGTGTGTGTGCTGTTATTTTTTATTAAAATCCCGTTGCAGTAATATCAGGAGAAGTTTTGTAACCATCTCTGTCTGTTCTGTCTTGTAGGAGCTGAACAGTCTAAAAACCTCCATGTTTTTGATGTTTTAAATAAGCTAGTGATTAAATGTCCTTGGAATGCTTCCCTCCACCTCCCTTTTATGCAGTAATGTAGCCACACCGTTGAAGAAGGTTTAGCCAAAAAGTAGAATTTTAGCAATATTGGACGTATGTGAGAGCTGAGGAAGCTCATGCTACTGCCTGACTTTCACCAAGCTGATATTGAGAATAAACTTTCTCTGATGTTTCATAAAATGAGCTCAGCAGATCTAAGGACAAGCAGAATTGAGGGCTTGATGTAAAAAACAAAACAAAACGACCCAAAAAACCACCCCAGAAACAAATAAGCCATGCCTGTTGCAAGTGGTACTGTCTAGCACAGACCAGAGATCAAGCAAATTACTGCCACTGGATTCCCATTCCTCGAGATCAGGAAGGGAAGGGTTCCTTGGCAGAGTGGAACTTCCCCTGCCATTCCCCATCTTATGAATAAACACAAGAGCCCATTCTCCCAGGCCCTCTCACTGGCACCTTTCACAAGCTCTCCATTTAGTGAACAAGCATGAGGAAGCCGCGGGGGGATACGGGGCTCTGAATTTACTGGCAGAGACACCATCAGTTTCGGCTTGATGCTGTTGACCTCTGATCACTGCGTTAAGTTTTTATGTTCAAGTAGCTGGTACAAGGCCAATTTTATGAATTGAGTTTTAAACTTGTACAAAGCTCTTCAGAAGGAACAAAATTCAGACTATTAAGCTGTCCAAACGACGCTGATACTGACCTGAAACCCTCTGATCTTGTAGAGACAGAGCCCAAAAGATACTTAGACACTTTGCCTGCGTCAAATGTGTTAGTTCAGTGACATGCATCCTCTTCTTGTGCTTTCATGAATGTTTCTCCTCACTGGGAGATGATGACCACCAAAGACAGTTAATATAATAGGCTTCATCTGGAATACAGTCCAGCACAGCAGGGTACTGAGGCCTTGGCACAGAGACAGTTAAGCAAGCCAGATGAGGTTCCAGTCATACCTTTCATAGCCAAGACTCTGTAGTTGATTTATGTCCAATGCTGATGATGACAGAAAAGTGCAGCCTAGTTAAAACAGGACTCTTGGTGTATTTCATGTATGACTGGACAAAGCTTAACACAGCAGGTCAAAGACATAGTGAAAATTCTGGCCTCCTTAATAAATACCCTCTTCTGCATCTCGCTGGAAGGCTGCAGAGGGTATCGCCCTAAGGAGCTTGGCACTGCCTGCAAGCTGCAGATTCCTGCCCTCACACTCTGTCCATGCTGTATGGCATAAGCCAGCTGACCTCATCATCAGCTGTTTGAATGGACCTTGCTCAAACTGACCTCAGGCAGTCCTCAGACCACCGTTCCTGCAGGTGAAATTGGCTGCGGGCTCATTTCCAGCACCAACGTGCTCACAGGCAGCTGGGAATCAGTCACCTCAACCGTCGTGTCCTTAGGAATAGATTTGGTCCAACATACCTGAGGTGCAGCAAAGGGCAGAAGCCACTTGAGACAGTCCAGCCAGCCATGGTACCTCTGATGCCTTTGACTATAAGAGACACGAAGCAGAAAGTATCCCCCCTTCACAGCACCAAGAAGAGTGAGAGCTTCACCCTCCTGGGAAATAGTGCACACAGAGCAAGACCTTATCTCAGCCTTCCCCTTCCTTCCTCCCCATTACTATCTTAGGAGAAAAAGAAGGTTTTGTGTTTAAACTGCATTATTTGTGGGTTGTTTTGGGGGTTGTTTTTGTTAGAGCAGCAGAAATAATATTAAATGCACAAAGAATACCTGCTGATCTTCATGGCACTATCAATTTCCTCTCCAGCATGGAGGAGAGGCAGGGTATGGGTCAAGGGAAAGAAGATTTACTTTGCCTTGATACACACAGCCTTGGCAACACAGTTGTGAACGTACTGAATTTGTAATAAGCCATTCAAAAAAAAGCTCCCCTAGAAGACTTTATAACTTTGTAGGCAACCAGCCTCCATAATCGAGTCTTACAACATAGCTCACTACTTCATAAATTTGAAATAAATCATAAAAGGGGCATATTAAAATAATTTGTATCAGTAGGGACTGATTTAAAGCCCAGCTCCTCATCCATCAGTGAGATGCTTTCATTTGCTAGCGTATTCCTCCAAACGGCAGGAAAAGCCAAATCCATTAATAATAAAAAGAAGAGAGCCTTCACAGAGCAAATGGACAGAGGGAAAGCAGAGAAGGATTCTCATAAACTTCTTCTTCTTTCAAAGATGCCCTCCAAACATAATTATGGCAGACAAATGCTGCCATGACTTTTGATCTTTTATTGAGGAATAATTTAGGACAATTTCTAACGCACAAAATAACTTTTTTTCTGGTTGTTTTTTTTTTTTTCTTGAGACTATTCAGCTCTGATGAGGTAATAGATTACAGGGGAGAGTGGCTGGAGAAAAAGATTTGGAAGGCAGTAAACCCATCCTTCTCACTGAGGGGGGATCTATCGGGGAAGTGATTTATCCTGGGAAAACTGCTGCAGAAATGGATGTCGGTGATGCAGAGGGGAGAGAATCCACTCGGTTTGGGTTTTCCTCCGCTTTTCTCATCGTTTCCCTTGAGCGGCGGTAGATATTTGCGGCTGGCCGGAGAACCGACCCGCAGCTGCGGGCCGGGCCGGGCGGAGCAGCGGGGAGGGATCGGTGCGGGGCAGGCGGGACCCCGCAGCGGCGTGTGCCAGCGCCGGGGGACACCGCGGCTGCGGCGGGCTCCTCTGCTGGGTCTGCTGCAAACTGCAGCGAAGCAGCCGGCTCCAGCCTGTCCTTCCGACGAGCTCCGTGGTTGGAAGCATCGCTCCAAAGCCCTTTTGCTATCACACGCTGGAGAGTGCTACCAAAACCTGAACCCTCAGCATTGCCTTTCAAATAGCATGAGGCTTTAAAAGCCTTAGAAAAACAACCCTCTGACTGCTGGAGAGTTATATTGTCTTCACTCTGTCAATCGGCATTTAAATGTGAACTATCTCGAATCCTTCCGTAGGAAACACAATTAAAGTGTCATTAAGAAAGCATTTTTCTCCTGTCCTTTTCTGTAACAAACCAGCTAGGCTCGGTGTTTCCAGGCTAAAGTACAGGGTAAATCCCTGGCCATTTAACACTCTAATTGGAGCAAAAGGCGTTCCGATCGGGAGCTGGATTTCACACGCTGCTCCTTGGCATCCAGCAATGCCAATGTTTTCAGGTGTGTCATGTTCAGAGGAACTCACACAGGGGAATATTTTGTAATGGTAACTATGCACACACACATAGATTCCCTCCTTTCTCCCAGACATATAAAAAGCCACTTTTTTCTTTGAGGGAAAATGTTCTCACCTAAATCGTGGAAATCCTTTGGAAAAGGCTTTTTTATTGGTGGTTTTGATCTTTTTAGCTTTTTCTGATCTTTTAGGGACTCTTTGACCTCTAAGAAAGTCTCTAACTTTAGATGAGGAACTGGTTTAGTCTTTTGGCAGTGGCACCTTCTCTATTTGAAATAAGCAGGGTGTTGTTTTCTTTCTGGTAACACTGTTTTCTTCCTGCCTTCCCAAGCTTGTGCCTTGCTGTCTTAAGTGAAAAAGTTGTGAAGATGTGGACAAAAACCGTGGTAGACTCCAAGCACCCACAGCTGAGCTGGGAGAGGGAAATGCAAAGAAAATGATTCAGCAGAGATGATGAATGAAATAAGAAATTAAATAAAGACAGACCAAGGTAAAGTTTGTAGGAGAGACCAGGAGAGTCATGTGAGACTCTCCACCCTTTTTTACCTGGGACCAAAACACTAGTGTTTTGCCACCTCACCAGGCTGTTTAATCAACAGGGACTGTAATTACCTCTAGAATTTTATGGCCATTGACAAATCCGTTAAATCTCATTGGATTAGCTTTATGGCCAGTAAAGAATTCACCTTCCTCCTGTCTGATTTTAAGAGATACCTCACGCTTGGTGGTTTGGCTGTGTGAAAGGGCTGGAGGCTCACAATACAGACCTCACATCCCCCTTGTTCTCAGAGGTGCACTGCCAAGGTATTACAAGGGTGCAAATACTCTGCAAGGCTACAGATCCTCAAAGAAAAGTGTTTGCTGCGGGATCTGGGGAGAAACTCTGCCCTTCCTGGCACCCTTCAGTTAGGAGCTGCTACCACAGGCTCTGACCCAAAACCCCCTGGAAACCCACACAAGCCTTTTGCCAACCCCCCAGACAGCCCCCAAAATAAAGGTCTCCCCAGCAGAAACCCAGCGCCACAGGCAGGGGCAGATTCAGTTCCCATTGTACCTCTGGGACCGTCCCCAGAAGACCCTCGTTCTCTCTGTCACCCCACAGGCTCTGCCGTGGCACTGCCCCAGGTATCAACCAAGTTGTTATTTCCTCTGGAGCCACTTTGGATTTGCCTTGTGGTTCTGTCTTCTTTCTCTTTAATGGGAACACGTACAGGTTTTGCAGTAAAACCCTTTGCAATAGTTCTGGTTTGCATCACAGTTTGATTCGCTCTTCTGCTGAAAGGCTTTTGCAAAAGTCTTACATTACTGTTGCTGAGGCAGATTTCAGCTTGCTCTTACCTAAAGCCTTGGTGTGGCTTCAGGCAGGAACAAACCAGCCTTAATTTTGCTCACTTTAGGTTTTAATCCCTTGCTTTTAGATAGACATTTACGTATAAAAATATAGATTTATATAACATATAATAGAATGTAAATAATTATATTATTATATTGCATAATATAATTGATTATGCTATATAATATATTATTGTAATTAATTGTTATATTATATTGTATATTATTAATATTATATGTCATTATAATCACTTATATAATATCGTTTCTATAACACATAATATGTATTATTTGTGTGCATTCTATACTTTATATAAATGAGGCAATTTTAATATATGCACCCCTTTCCCCCCCCCTGCTGCAGTTTTTATCATTGTACTGAGTTTGCAGGATTGTACCTTGTCACACAGACCCCCCCTGGGCAGAGTAAACGTCCGTGAACTATCCACCCTCCCGGAAGGGCTGACCCATGCTCTCTGCACTGAAAAGCAGCTCCTGCCTTTCTTGGAGTGTCCTCCCTGGCCCAGTGCTTTTTTCTTTTTTAACCCCAAATAATTTTTCAAAGCAGCCTCCTGGCTGGGAGTGCTGAGTGCTGGCCTTAGTGAGGGCTGGCTGGGATGCAGAGACCCAGGCTTGACCCCATCTCTGGTCCTCAGGCCAAGCTGGGCCCATCTTTGGGTGAATTCATTTCAGGTTGAACTTTGTGTGAACCTGGGCCCGAGGGGAAGGGAACCCGACAGAGCAAGGCTGACAGAGGCAAGTTCTGAGCAAACCCATCAGCCTGAGTAAATATTGAACAAGTCCATGTGAAGGCTGGGGTTGAAATGGAGCTGTCAGACCAGTGTAAACTGAAAGGATAGGTGAGGCCTCTGAAGAGCAAGGAAACATTTTGTACACTCACTTCTGCAATTGTTCCTTCCACCCGAGCCCTTTGCCCCGGACCTCATTTCACCTGCCTGAGAGGCTAAAGCAGCCCAGAAGCCCATCAGCACTGAAATGTCTGTGTTGGTGGAAGCGAATGGCTGAGGGGCAGAGGGGTGAGCAAGGGGATGGCATTGTGGGGTGGCCCTTTCAGTGTTATGAGCAAGGGGCGTTACAGCTGGGGTCAGGCTTGAGACAGCAGATCAGAGGTCCCAGACTTAAATCCAGGTGACCTAACAGCATCAATCCTGAAAAGTAAATACACTATATATTTGATACAAATACAAGTGAAATGGATTCTCCATAAATATATACAATCCAAATAAGCACCTATATGCCCAGCTCCCTGAACCTAACCTGACCACACTGCTGGGGCCATGGTAGGTGCCTTGGAAGGATATTTGGGTATGCAAGCTCTGCTACCCCTTAGGGACCTTCGGGTCCCTGCACATCACCCAGCACTTCCCACAGCTGCAGGTCTTTTGTCTGGTACTGCATGGATTGTAGTGACGCCTAAAAATATGTTTGTGTCAAAACATTGAGAAAACTTAGCAGGCATGACAATCCCTCCTGGTTCACCTGAATTAGGGTATATCAACTCCCTTGGCAATGTTAGAGCGTAAGCAGGTGCATGGGCATCTTGCTGCCTTGGGGCCACTCACAAAAGATGGATCAAACTCTGTTTCAGTTCTGACTCGCTTGCTGCGTGAAACTCCTGCTCTGGTTTTGCCAAGAGCTGGAGAAGAGGTGGCCTCTAACCAGTTTTATTGTGTGAAATGGGTTTGGAGAAACCCAGAAGGTTTCCACCCCTCTTCTCCTCCATTTCAAGGCATCAAAGGCTTTTAGGGGCAGGCAATAGCCCAACAGGCCACAGTACAGTCACTGAGAGGAGGTTTTGTCTGCAGAGACCCCCAAGAATGCTTCACACCTTCAGTACAAAGAGGCTCCGGGAGCAGAGTTAATAGCAGCCAGCAAAGTGGAGTTGAAAGTAAGGAAGTCTTCAGGGCATTATTATTATTATTTTTTAATAGAATGTCCTCTTCTGAGATCAAAAGGGCCTCACATTGTGAGAACAAATGCTTTAGGGAGAAGAGAAACATTTCACACCAAGGGGTAAGGAACAGATGGCCCTGGAGGAGCTGCCACACCAGGTCAGAGCCGGGTGTGCTCCTCGGGTCTCTCTCTGCTCTGGGAGCCGAGCCAGAGGAGAGGGACTCTCTCATCCCTTCCCCATCCCTCCTCCCGCAGAGGGACAACAGCTCCAACACACCGACTGCCATTAATAATTTACACAGTTACATTTCTTTAACTGGGAATTTCCCCTTCCTTTGGGATATTAAAAGAATAAATCTCCATTAAGACGTGGCTTTGTGTGTGAGTGTACAGGGGGACTTGGCTAATTTTCCTGCTCATGAAAAATGCAATACCAGGGACCCACGGACAGACACACATGGAGATAGGGGAATATACTGGGTAATAAATAGCCACATCCTTGTGTATCTTTTATATAAAACAAAGGAGTGTGTGTAGACCTCCTATTTGTGGTAAAGTCGGACTATAGCAATAGTCTCTACTGATAGGAACTTCTGCCTGTAGGTCTGCAGACTCACGTGTGCCTCTTACTGTGTAGTCTACCCTGATGCACTGCAGTAAGGAGTAAGTTCATGTCCCGTGTGGATACATAGGTGTCTGTATGGGTACTGAAGTACTGGTGCCCACTCTATCTGCTTCTCTGGGTGTGGGGCAGACACGGGTGTCCCTCACCACTTCACAGGAGCATCTGTTACCGGCCGAGGGACCCCCAGCCGCGGGTGTCCTGGCGTGGCCTTTCCAACAGGCTCCTGCTTCGCAGCGGTGGGTTTTGGGCTCCTGAGACAAAAGGGAGCGTGAGAAACTTTGAGAGAGAGCGGGGGAGAAAAAGAGATTAGCTGTGTGCGGTGCTCGTTGTTAGAGAAACACGGCTTGGCAGCGAGGGGGCAAAGGCAACGGGGCGAGGGGGGAGCCCGGAGGGGGTTACATATGTAAGGGCGCCTCGGCACCGGCTCTGCGGACTCTTCCGGAGACTCCCTTTGAGTTTCAAATGGGAGCTGTGAGCCTTTGTTGTGCCCGACACACTGACACATCAGTCCCCTCCTTTTTGTCCCGGCCTTTCCGCTCTCCCCCGGCTCTTGCGGGGCCGCCCGGCCGGGCGCTGCCACCTCACCTGGGAGCGAGCGGGGCTCCAGCCCCTTCCCAGGCTGCGTGGGAGCAGAGCAGAGCCCAGGAACATAAACCGGGCCTGAAAATCCTCTCGGTATAAACCCACGAGCTTCCTGAAGCACAACTCCCTATTTCGATGAAACAGCTTAAATCACACAGGTTCAACAAAACCTTCAGTCGCACTGGTTCAACGAATAGGTTAAATCAAGCTGACTCACACCCAACAGGTTATAAAGTCACATCTTTTGGTGCTTTTTTCCCCCCTCCTCTGATCTGCAAACTGCTAGTGTAACAAAATCCTCTTTTCACCTTTTCCCCCTCTTTCCCTCTTTTTTTCCCCCCTTATCTCTGAGCTAATTGGACACTCAACAATCTTTTCTTTGGACAATCAACAATCTTTTCTTTCGAGCTAGAGAGGTGTGTTAGATGGGGGAAGATTGTATCACCGGGGAAGAGCGATGCTCTGTCGCCCAGGGACCTCCAGAGGAGCCGTGCCCGGGCCGAGCGGCGCTGCGGGGCAGGATGCCCGGGGCTCGGCTGCAGTTGCAGCAGGTACTTTGCTCATTCCTCGCCCCACTCACGCCCCCACCGAAAAGGTTTGCAAATTTGGCGAAGCCAGAACAATAGTTTCTCCTGGCAGCCCCTCTGTTTACTTGTTTAGAAATCCCAGAGGCGTTTCGAGGTAAAAAGGTCAGAGCTATAGCCGGGGTCCCCCCCCGGCCCCAGAACGGCTCTGCCCCGCCGCGCAGCGCTGCCGGTACCCGCGGGCTCCATCCACCCCCCCGGGAACTGATCTCGTGTGTTATTTTTACTGTGCAAAACACCCTTTCAGGGGTCGCTTTGGGAAATCGAAGGGAGGAAACCAAAGCGCCGCTTCGTTTTGGTTTTGAGTGGGATCAGGCTCTGATCCTATAATTGAGAAACGCGCTTTGCCCCCACCCCGGACCCCAAGCCCGTCCCTGTTAATGTTGCTCCAGTAATGTAGATCTGTTTCCGTGCCGGGATGCTTATACAGCGGATGATGATGATGATGATGATGACGATCTGTTCTCATTAGGCCTCCTTGCACGCTTAAAAAACCCCACGCGGGGAGCGCCGCGTCTCTATCCGGTCCCGTCCGGGCGATTTGGTCCCCCGAAGCGGAGACGAGCCCGATCCTGCCGCTACCGAGCGGGGAGGGGTGGGATGGGGGGCGGTTTGTAGGGTACCCGCAGGAAGCAGGATCGGGAGGTTTGTTTGGGAGCTTTGGTAGCAGCCGGAGACCTTTTCCTTCCTCCTCCTCCCTCCGAGCCCGGGCTCCCCCCGCCCCGTGTCTCGCATTTCCCTGGACGGGAGAGATTTCCATTGCTCTTAGAGTCGAGAGCACTTGCGTGTGGAAAAAGTAAACTTTATTAGACTGAGGTAGTTTCATTTCGAGATACAGAGCACGGGGAAGGGAAGGGAGTGGAAGGGAAGTAGGAGATTCCGATTAAGAAACCGCTAGTTTTTCTCAATGACGTTTTTTCCCTTTAAAACAATCTTTAACAAAAGTTGCCGTGTTTTTCACTTCGTCCTACCCTAAAGTTTCTCGTGGGGAAGGGAAACAATTTTGCCATGGTTAAATAACGTTTTTATCTGACTCCGATAAGCCTAAGAGGGTGGGGGGGTACGAGGAACTGTGCTACTTCGTTCCAGGACTTCAGGCTATCGAGACGTACAATAAATAGCAACCAGTGCATCAGTGCCTGGGGGAGCCAAGCCCCGCGGCCCCCCCAGAGCCTTGTTCCCGTCCACCTTCACATCTCCTACGACAGTGACCGTTGCCCAAAGCACCCCGAGGTCAGCCTTCACCTCATCTCGTTTTCTCTGATAGCACGACCCTCCCTCCCCCAGCATCAGTAACAGTCATAGTCGCAGAGCGTGTAGAAAACCCTGTAAAGCAGTAATAGTGCAAAATGGTAGCAGAGGAATTACATCTTTTGCTTGGTGTTTGGGTCTTTGCAGAGGCCTCTAACATCTCGGATGCCTCAGATCTCATTCCAAGATATACATACAGTAAATAAAAAAGGAAATAATAAAAATAAAATCCCCCCAAACTTTTTTACAACCTCGCAGGGAGGAAAAATACATCAAACGTAGGATTCCTGCAGGCAAAAGTCGTCGTGCACATTTTTAAAACGGGGGAAAACTAAATTCGTTTTAAAGTTTCTGTGGTTGAAAGTGCAGTTCCTATAGGGGAGGGAGAAGGGAGAGGGAGAAACGTCCCTGAGACAAACGCCTATTGCTAAGGCTATACGAGGACACGGCTGCTCCTTTGGAGTCCAGTGTTTTATAGAGGGTCTATAAATTAAAGGACAGAGATGCAAGCGGGAGAACTGGTGTCGCACGCGTGGAGACGGCCGGAGCCGCAGGGACTGCTCGGAGGGCAGCATGGCCTTGCTCCCACGCGTGTGTGCGGGCGGGGTTGTGCGGGGGAGGTGCGTGTTTGTGCGTGTGTGTCTGCTGGGGTCTGCAGGGAGCAGCTGCCCCGGGAGGGCAGCCCCGGGCTGATCCCTGTGCCCCGGCGGGGACGCGTTTCAGGATGACACGGAGCTGGGAGAAGCCTCAGGTGAGGTGCAGTTGGACTGATCCGAGGCTTCACTCGCTTCCTTCGCAGACCTGGAGGCAGTAGCCGAGGCGAGACCTTCTTTTTCCCTCTTCTTCTGTTTCATCCGCCTGTTCTGGAACCAGATCTTGACCTGGGTTTCGTTGAGCTCCAGGGTAGCGGCGATTTCCACCCTGCGGGCCCGGGTGAGGTATTTGTTAAAGTGAAACTCCTTCTCCAGCTCCGTCAGCTGCTTGGTGGTGAAGTTGGTGCGGATGGTGTTGGGCTGGCCCAGCAGTCCGTACTCCGACACTTTAGCTGTTGAGGAGCAAACACCAACAGGGCAGGAGCAGCCAGAGCAATTCCCTCTCTAGGAAGAGCGGGAGGGGGGTGTGTGGGGTGTGGGTGCTGACTCTCCCCCGCTCCCTTCCTCTCCTGGGCATTTGGTTCCTCCACCGCCCGGAGCTTCTTGCTCTTCCCATCCCATCCCCCCTCATCCCCCCACCCCCTAGATGCTCAGCTACCCCTGGCTTCCCATCCCTGGGATACAACCTGGAGAGACAGACCACTACTCTACAGAGCTGCCCCCCTTCCCCTGCAACCATTCCTCCCTCCATCAGTTCCCTGTAAACTGCCATGAAGCTTGAGGGTGAAGGGGGTGATGGGGGGAGGAGGGAAGGTTGTGGTTTAAGGAAGATTGTGGAGAAGGAAGTTGAACAATAGGGGAGATGGAAAACACGACTGTGGAAGAAGCAGGAAGCCCGGAGCATTTCCTATTCCGAGCTGGGCTTCAGTCGCATTGGGCCTGCGGGAAACTGAGCTCAGGGACCCTCCATCAGATGTGTCTGGAAAATCTCTAGCTGGCTCTTCATTAGAGCTGAGCTGGTGTTTAAAAAAACAAAAGCCCAAAGGAAAACAAATCCGTGTACCCCTGAAAGATGAGCCCCTGGGTACAAAGCCCGGGAAAGGGTCTCTTTCCTTACAGGGCTGGGGAGCTGTCCCCCGCCTCCTTCCTCCCCCCGGATGGGAACCGTCCTCACCCAGCTCTACGCTCCCCAAACTCACCTGTCTTGGGCGGGTTCCTCTTCACTTTCATCCAGTCGAAGGTCTGCGTGGCGCTGGGGCACGGCTCGGAGGGGCATGCAGGGTCTTTGTCCTCATTTAAAGAAGGCGAGAGGTTGCTGTAAACGCCGGGCAAGTAGCCGGGCTGCTCCTGCCCGTAAAGGTGTTGCTGCTGGTACTGCCCAGCGGCCGCCACCGCCCCGCAGTAGCTCTCTGCTAAGGAGCCGAGGTTGGATCCCGCGTTGGCGGAGTAGCCGGCCGTTTGGAAGTACACACCATCCGCGTCCTGCTGGCCGAGGTAGAGCTGGTGATGCCCGTAGCCGGGGCTGCAGGTTTGGGCTGGGTACCCGGCGGCTGGGGCAGCGCCCGCGAAGGGGATGGGGCGCCCGGAGGAGGGAGGGTGATAGCCGGGGCTCTGCTGGGGGAGATGGGCGGCCGCGGCCGGGCTCCCTCCCACGCCAAAGCGCCCGTCTCCGTTAAAAGTGTCACTGGCGGGGCTACCTGAGCAAGAGGGGAAGGAAGGGGAGCTTTGCTCTAAATGGTGGTAGGCGCCCGTCCCACGGTTACAAATTGCATACTCTAAGAAGGAGTTCATCCTAGTATTGTCCATCTGCCACTGATGGAGGAGGGTCAGCCTGTTTTGGGGGGGATTCCGCCTGCCCTACAACCTTTAGATAGTATGTCAAAGCTGTAAAACTTCCTTCCATGCATCGCTGGCCCTCGAGCCCCGCAGCCCTCGGCGGGGCCGGGGTGGGGGCAGGGGGAGGCGGCCACGTGGTCCTCCCCCAGCCCAATGAGCGAGGGGCTCCTGAAGTTTGTCACATCTCTGAGCTCATCCATCAAGGCCCTGACATTTGCATGACAAAGGGGTTTCAATCAAACCCTGCCCATCAATCTGATAACAACACGAATACGTCAAAATCTTTCCTCAAAGACTTTAAAAGAGAGGAGGGAGCTGGGGTGCGGGGAGGTGGAGGGGAAGAAGGGCTGGGAGAAGAATTAGAATTATCCACAACTGTTTTAAGTGCTAAAAAGGCCCCCAAGTTATGCGAGTAGCCACTTTCAGGAGAACTTCCCCTTGCCCCAACTTAAAAAGGTTTTCCCCAACCCCAGCTCCATGTGAGAAAATGAAAGACAGAGGGAAAAGCGGTAGGGAGGTCTGACCACTCTTCCCCCCCAAGCACAAAAGGATGTTCTTTTCCTCATTTCGAAACTTTTCCCTAAAAAGTGGTTTGAACATATTTGGTGTTTTCTGGGGTGAGGGTTCTAATAGAAGCTCCCAAGAAAAATAGGCTCCATGTGTTTTAATTTTGCCACACCAGCTTTGTGTCTAGGGGAAGTGTGGGTAAAAGCGAGGAAATTAAATCAATATTCTAATGAGGCAATGAAATAAAGTTAGGAAGACAAAATGTCTTTTGTTGGAGAAATACCATGCCCAGTTTAACAGCTGGAGGAATGGAACTGAAAATTATCCATGTGTCTGTCTACGTATCTTTCTATCCATCCACTCGCCCATTCACCTACACATTTGCTGCTGAAAACGGGATGATTTAAAGGCTTTAACCACTGCTGGAGCTTTAAGCTCTGGGTTTTTTCCATAACAAACCTCATTTGATCTTTCCCCGAATCTCTTGTCAGGCTGGAGCTTTCCCCTAGCAGAGTTCAGCTGATGAGTAGGTGGAAAGACACTAACTTCAGGCTGGCCACTCCACTCCTCAGAGAATGGAAACATAGGTAGGCAACATTTATTTACTTGTTAGCAGAAGGGAGACAAGAGCACCCAACAATATGACGCCCACAGTCATTTGTTACTTGTCAGGATATTTACTGGTTATTCAGACTCTAAGAAGAACCAGGAGGGCACTTTTTTTCCTCTCTTTTTTCCCCCCAGGCCAAAAGTTCACTTTGAAAGGCATAAACACATCCGTTAGTTGGTAGGTTTGGCTGATGCAACACGTTGGGGTAACATTTGTTAAAAAAACTGCAACACAGACAGAGGTGGCATCAACCTCCCTCCTTCCTATAAATCCCTCCGAGAGAAAACGCGAGTTTTAGCCAATTACAACTCTTGTCCTTCAATAAAAAAAATGGGGAAACTATCTCCAGAGCTGCGTACCTATTTATTCATTTATTCTGCCGACTTTGCTGATGCTGAGATATTCAAGAAGAAAATCCTTCAAGTTACAAATGTTCTCTGAAACTCACTACCTCCTTTTTTGCATAAAACAACCGAAAGTGATTATAAAGATTCAAAGCTACTCTCATGTCATTCCCCTTGCAAAAGAAATCGGTTTCTAATTTGATTCCAGGAGTGCTTTTTATATTATGTTGCACTCCCGCTTAAATTGAATGTATTCTATTTAAACGATGTTTACAATAGGTGATTTATGGGTGTAAAATGAAAAAAGAAAAGGATAGATGTTTATTTCATCCTTGAATCAAATGTTTCGTCTTGTCTGATAATTTTCCACCATGATCTCACTCCGGTGTTGCATTAAGGGGATGCTTTATGTCATTAAAAAGCAGCTGTCTTCTGGAGTTTCAGAATTAGCTCCGAGAGAATTCACTGCTGCGGAGTTACGGGGGGAAAGTTTTGCTACACATCTCCTCTCAGTGGAGGGGAAAACAGCTTTTAGACCCTGGGCAGGTTTGGGGTGAGAGCACAGAGTTTCTGTGCTTAATGGAAAAAATTGTATAGGACGGGATCAAAATCTGAGCCATGAAATGCAGCAAAGACCTCCGAGCAGGGGATGAAATGAACGCGGTCCTCGGGCTCCTGGGAGCCGCTCCAAGCCCGGCTTTTGGGGAAAGTGAAGATACTGAGGAGATGAGAGTGGTAAAGTGCGGATAGACCCGGGGAGGGAGGGACGGAGCTGAAGTCACTTTGGCAAAGGCTTTTTTTTTTGTCCCTCTGTTGAGGTAACTGTCAGATCGCGGAAGATGGGGTGTTGGAACCAGTTTCCCCTCAGAAAGGGGCTGTTGCCTTCCCGCTCCTCCCTGCCCTCCCCCCGGGCACTGCGGGGCCGCTCGCCATCTGCTCCTGTCCGCAGCCTGCTCAGGCCCCTCACTTCTTACCTGCTGTGGGAGCCCGGGGAGATTTCGAGGTGTGGTGAGGGCGGAAGGTGTTTTCTTCCCACCCCCTGCCCAGGGCTGGCATCCCGGGGCTCCCCCGGACACCCCTTCCCGGAGCTGCCGCACTGCCGACCCGGGGCAGGGCGAGCGGGGTGGCTGCTCTTCAGCCCACGCTGCCCTCCGGCTCCGACTCCCATCCCCAAAGTGGCATGATCTTTCCCAAAATACACGGCTTGTGGTGTCTGCGCGGTATTTTCGAAAGCCGCGGCGTCACTGTGCATCCAGCTACACCGGGAAGCGCTTGGGAATCGCTTTTCCAAATCTCTTTCTTGGCCGCTTGTCCTGGACCCGATATCAAACTACTGCTGCTACTACCGGCTTTAATTCTCCCTGTGGAGGAGGTGTGAGACCCCGTTTCGGCACAGACATTCGTAACCCGCAGGAGAAAGAAGTATCAAGCTATTAATAACAACCAGTCGCCGAGAGAACCTAATTTTATGACTTATGTGTTTAATCCTTTAAATCTCCTTTACGGGGAGTTGCGGGAGGGAAGGCGGCCAGATAAAAGGCGTAGCTAGAGATTCTTAAATTATCAGATCTTTGTCCTACACCATCACACAAATAGTTACTTAGCCTTTCATTATATTTATTACTTAATTTTCATTTATGTATTGAGGGAGGCAGTAATTATCCCTACCCCCTAAACCACAGATGGCACCTTTTCTGGGGATGCCGCTGTCTCCCACTCAACAGGGTTAAAATAAAGTATCTGGAGATGAATGAGGAGAGAGGGTAAGCAGGGAATCTCTCAGCCCTGTGGTTCCTGGAGCTGTCCTGGCGCGGGATCGGAAGGTCCATGGGAGGCAGGGGAAATCACTGCCTTGCCTGATGGTCCAGATCTCTTGCTGAGGGTGCAGAACTCCGCCCGAGAGCTGCTGCAGGCCCAAAGCAGTTCAGGACCGTGCTCGGCCTTTATTTGAGGAGCAGGTACGAAACGAGGAGGTCAGCAGCAGCATAACAGTTTTTGCGCGGAGCTCTTGGTGTCGGGGAAACCTCTCATGCCCACCAAAGCCATCCTGTGCCCTTGGCCCCTCCATCCACCCCGAGACAGAGGGACGAGGTGTGACAAAACCTGGGGCTCTCTGTCCCGGGGTGGAAACACGCCCCCCTCACTACTAAAGGAGCAAGATGCGTCTCTTTGCCCTCCTAGGGAAAACCACTCCTTTTATTCCAAACTGATGAAGACATCTTATTAAAATAAACCTTTTCTTGAGAGCAGTTTCTTGCTTGTGGTGGCATAAAGCGGCTCAACGAGTCTGGGGGCTGCAGCAGCCTGGAGAGGAGATTTCACCCCTCCCTAAGACACAGTTTGTTTGCTTTCAAACAAGTCTCCTGACGTGGAGGATAGGGCCCTTCTGAAGGCGGTTTGTGGGAACACCTCTTGTAAGAAATCTTTACCCGAGACAGACCGGGGAGTTTTTGTGCAGGCGACACAGAAGGAATGAGGCATTTCCAAAGGCTCCAGAGTGCTCAGAGTCTTCGGATGCTTCGTTTTGGAGTTAAATATAACTCTCTGTGGAGAAAGTTTGTGTCGTGTGTAAGAAATGTCACTTCTGGCTCCTGGCGGGGTGATTTATAAGACGCACTGCTGAGGCTTGGGGTGCGTGTTTGGCTGTGGACTCCGTTATCACCAAAAAGGACTTGTCCCTAGAAAATGTCAGAGAAATTTATAGCCCCGGCATGTGTCTTCATTAGATCATAGCGCCCTAAGCTATATTTGGGGCTAAAACCTGGAGAGGGGAAATAAAGTAGTGTATGGAAAAATGCTTCGGAGTTTGGGAGTCCGAAGAAACGCAGAAGGAATCCTTTTAATGAGTTACAAGCGCCCGGCTATCTCCGAGCTGCAGAACAAATACCAGACAATTAAGATATAATAATTCTTCTCTGCCGCTGCCGGGGGCCGGGCGGGCGCAGCGCCGGGGACCGGCCGGACCGTGGCCTCTCCACCGAGGCCGGGGAAGGGACCGGCACCGTGACCGGCTCCACACCGTGTCGAGCGTGTGGAGGGGGACGGGCTGTAGGTGGTCAGCATCCCCCAGAGGGGATGGGAGCCTTCTCATGCATGGTTTGTGTTCCCGGTCTCCTGACCAGCACTCTGAGTGGAATAGTTGGCTAAGAAGTGCCTCTTTGGGTATTTTTTCCCTCTTCAGGGTGGCGCAGACCCCTCGAATCCCACCTCCTCCTGTGCCAATAGAGCAGATCCCTCTTTCGATGCCTCCGGGGAACCTGCCCTGTGTCCTTGTGAGTCGCATCGGCTATTTGCATGTGGGCCCAGGGCAGAGGTGTGTCTGTGAGCCTCGCCAACGAGGTTCATTTAAGTCTTTCTGCTCTGGAGAGTGGCGAGGAGAGGTCTGTATCCGCTGCTCCGGTGTACAGCGGTGCTTTTCTCGGGTGGACACTATGGGCTCCTCATCCTCACTCAGCCCTGCTCGGGACGGTCCTTGCCTTCACTCAGGGCATCTCGGAGACCCTTGCTTGGGTTCTGCTGGGTCTGGGCTCAGGTCCGGCCTCGAACAGCTCCCGGGGGGTGCAGGGCCGAGACTGAACCCAACGGGTCCCAAACCCTCTGCGTTTCATTCAGATCCAGCACCTGGTAGGCCTGGTGTGGGCCAGCTCCACCTAAATCCTCCCTTTAAGAAGCACATGGAGTTATTATCAGGTTTTTTAGTTCATCAGCATTAATAACCTCAGCCAGCGTTAGTTTAAACAGCTGGAGTTGAGAACTAGGTTCGCCGGGCCAAACTGCAGCGATTCTTAAATTGGTTTATCCGGATCCTTCTCTGAGAGAGGAAAAATAATAATTAAAATCCCTAAAACAGGCAGAACTCGGATGGATGCGGGGATGTTGGGATGGTAAGCAGAAGATCCCCTCTCCCACCTCCCTCCTTTGATGGTGATGGAGCATTAGGAACGTCCCTCAAGCTGCGCACTGGGATGCGGTTAAGTGCTGGAAAAGGATGCTACAACTCAGCTGAGAAAACCGTCACTGCAGGGATACTCCCGAAAACCATCAGCTCAGGAGGAAGGTCGGGGGGATTCCCCAGGAGAAGTTAACTCTTCCCACCTCTCACATCAAAGGCTCAACTCCTGTCTCGCCAGCGGTTCCTTCACAGAAGGTTTTTCCCCCCTTGAGTTTGCCCATGGCTCTAATGGGTTGGTTCAACAACTTCAGGGCTTCGAGTAGCTCTTTAGCAAACGCATCCCCAGACTAGATCAGCACAAGATAAATATTACTTTAGCATCCCTACAACACGTGCGAGGGTAGCTCATTTGCATATTTCTAGGTTAATAATCGTGAGGCAATTGCAGTGTTTTGACAACGATCAAGAGCTGAATACGCTTAATATGCTTAATATATGCCCTCCAGTTGCACAGAACAGAAGGGCAGGGTTGCAAATATGCATTCCCCATTTGTTTGACATTTTGAAGAAGGTAAAGAATGGCTGAACTAATGGCGAAATCTTACAGTCATTCAATAATTTAGATTTTATTGAATATTCCCCTTCTTTCCTCCGACATTTCAGTCTTGCTAATTAGGACAAATAAGAAGGGGCCTGCTGTTAGCAAGGATAATAACTGGCGAGGTTCCATTTATTAAGTCACTTTCCGTGGGTGTAGAATTGATCTGTGGCTGTGACTGGCATGCTTTCTAGACCTGCAGCAACTTTGAGAAGTCATTATGATCTGGAGAAGGGCCCTTGTTAGAGATTTGTATTGATAAGGTGTCAGGGTTTACGTTGGGGGGTTCGTGGAAGCCCCTTCCCCGCCCCTGTCCTACCCCGGCGCTGCCTCCTCCGTCTGGTGGGGGGGGAAGCCACCCACCTCCTCCTCCATGGAAAGGGGGGGGTACCCTGCAGAGGATGGTGTCCCTCTTATCCCCTCCCCTCCGCCTCTCCCTTCCCCTCCTCCCTTCCCCACGGAAAGGGCGTGTGTGTTGGTGGAAATCCGCTGCAAAACCGATTTGCGGGGAGATATATCTATGTGCACGTATTTTTTAAGATGAACAAGAAGCTCCCTTCTCTGGAGAGGCAAAGGGGACGTGCAGAGTCATGACCTGAACCAGGAGGGCACAGAGCGGCCCCGGGGACCGGCCAGCGCTGAGCGGCCCCGGCCGCTGCGAGCTCGATGCTGCCGCCCCGGCCCGGGGCTGCCCGGCGGCGCTCGGAGCTCTTGGCGTGGGCCAGCCCCGACCATCTGATTCCCTGCTCCTGCCGTCCCCCAACAAGCCTGTATTCAGGATTGCGAGGGGGAGGAGGCGAGAGGGGAAATATGTAAAGCACTGGAACAAATGGCGCTTTGATAGACAACGTCTGGCAGTGCCAACGCTGCCGCTGAGTATGTTCCAGAAGCTGGAGATATTAAATAAACTTAAAGATAATGAATAGCCTTCTGTGGTACTTGGGCTGTGCCTGAGCTTGCTTTCTCTCCGCATGGCTCTGGGACTTTCAGAGAGGAGAGGAGTCGGTGGGAGAGGGCAGTGAGATGCGGGAAGGGATGCGATGACTCCCAGGCTAGGATGGGAAGGCAAGTCGTCTGCAGGCAGTGCAAACTGTGCGCTAGACGCTTTGCTTTCATTTATGGGAAGGTGTTAAGTAATGTTCACTTGCATATTTTAATTTCAATCTACTTCGATTTTCAATATAAACCTAATCCTTTCCCGGAGTGAGATGGTAGCGGGTTTGAAACGGCTGCTCGTTTGGTGTGGGAAGAGGCTGGTAATATTATTAAGAATAAAAAGGTAGCCGTAAAATCAACCCCCCTTTGTTGCGGCGGGAAGAGATAATCCAGATCTGCGAACAGCAATTTCGAAAACATCTGTCGAGGGCTTGCTTTATTTCCTTTTATTTCTTTTCACAGCCCGAAGCAGAAAGCAAACCCGGCTCTGATGCTCTGAATCCGAAATAAAATACCGGGCGACCACGCGGAGGTTTCCCGGACTCCTCGCTTTCCCCCGGGGACCCCGGCAAGGGGGGGGGACACCCCACCCAGGCCGGCTCCAGGCAGCGAGCACACCAGACAACGGCCCGGCTCTCTGCGGGGGGGAGACGGCAGCCCCCTGGGAGAGTCCCCGAGGGCCCCGTCGGGAGCGGCTGGCTCCCCGCGGCAGCCCCCGGGGCCGGAGGAACCAAACGGGCGGCCGGGGCTTCGCTTTCCCCTCCCCTAACCCTAAAGAAAGAGCTTGGTGACAACGCCGCTTGTCATGGCTGCTCCGCTCCTCTCCGCGCCTCCCTGCGCCATTTTAAAGCCGCCTCCGCGGGTCCGTGTGTGTCTCCCTCCCCCCCATCTCCTCCCGCTTGCCGGCCGCTCGCCCCCTGCCCCACGCCGCCCCCCTCCCCCGGGTTCTCCTTCCCGCGTTCCTTTCGCACAAACCCCGCTCGAACGCCTCCCAAATTTCTGCCGTGTCTGAGGAAGCACCAATGACTTAGCAAAGACGTAATATGATTTATTTTGGGTGTCACCGCGATTGATTTCTGCGCTGACCCCTTTTCATTCATAAGCCTCCCCCCCCCAAACCCGAACCACCACCCCCCCCTCCCTCTTCCCCTTGCTTCACCCTCCCTGATATATGAGTTTTGTATTTAAAATTACACGTTGCGAGGCAGCTTTGGTAAAGGGATCCGCGATCCGGGACAGAGCAGCGCAAAGCGCCGCGGAAGGAGATCACAGATTTACAAGGCCGGGAAGGGTGGGGGGGGAGCCCGGTTTATACCGCTAAAAAAGAGGGGAGGAAAGAAGAAAGGTCTCTTCCAGGCTGATCTCTTACCCCTCTTTCCTCTATAGCGTTTATTTGTTGACTAAAATGCCGGCACGCACCACCCTTCCAAGGTGGATTTTTTGCACTTACTCAAAATCCTCCCTTTCCGCCTTTTTTGGGGTTTTTTAAACGCAACCCGGGATGTTTAAACACCGATAATCGCGATATGGCACGTCTGTGAGAGCTGAGAGAAGGAGGAGTGGGCTGAGAGCAAGAAGCAGAGTTCCTTTTGCCAAGCCGGTCAGGGGGGAGAAAGGCCGGGGGGGGCGAGTGGGGGGATCGCCGCAGGGAACTGCGCGGCCCCTCCGCCCCCAGCACGGACCGCGGAATGTGCGGGGGCTCCGCGGAGCGACCGCGGCCCCCGGCGCGGCCCCAGCGCCTCTCGGATCGCTGCCTTTGTGTTGCTTTCCATCCCTTTATCCAGCGATTTTCCTTACGGGAGGGATTTTCAGTTACAGAGATATCGGGGCAGATGTGAAAATTGGAAACAAATGTCCTGCAAAATAATAATAAACCAAATTCAATCAAACCCGGCTCAAGGCGAACGCGAGAGGAACGGGAGGCAGCAAATATTTCTGACTCCCGAAGCTTGAAATCTTAGTTGGGAGCAATTCCTTTTGTCTCCTCTCTCAATGCACACGAGGAGATTATTAGGACATCATTACTGCAAAGCAGGAACGAGGAAGGCGAATGATTTAGGGGGAAAAAAACCCCACGGACATTTTCGAATGAAATATGCAGCAACACACGTTTCTTGGCTTTATAAAGACATTTATTTACTCTATGAAAATAATGTACAATAAATAATTTGCCATTTACTATTAAAGGATCTGAATAAATAGTCTACATCTAAAACTTAAAAAGAGGAAGGAAAATTCCTCTGTCGTTTTTTTATTATTATTATTTTTATTTTATTAAGAAATCTAAAAGTCTCGTTCTGATTCCTGAGAAAGTCGCTTGAAGGATTTACAAATGTTTTCTCTTGGGGGCTGACATCTCTGATGTGCGTGGGAACTAGCGGGTGCTTTCTTTAAAATAAATAAGGGGAAAAAATATAAAACTACAATTAAATACCTGCATTTAGCAAAAATCGGGCTGTTCTTTCATATGAGCCTTCTAGAACAAATACTAGGAGGGTGATTCGGGTCCCACAATGTGAGGAGCTCTAAAAGGAAGTGTTTGGGGGGGTGGGGAGAGCGGGATGGGGTGATTGAATGAGAGATGACTTGGGTTTATTTTTGGGGGTGCCCTCCCCCCTCCCACAGGAGATTGGAGGGCGGGGGAGCTGGCAGTGACTCGGGATGGGGCTGATGCGCCTGGAGGGGACAGAAGCGGCGAGGCGAGCGGCGAGCTATTGGAAATTTAAATGTTGTAAATCTATAGTACAAAGTGCGCTTGTAAAAAAGTCCAGGTCTTCCTCGGAGAAGTGGACGGGGCTCTCCAGGGAGCCCTGGAGCCCGGGAGAAAGCTCCTCCGAGAGCTGCAGGCAGGACTCTGCCGAGAAGATGCTCAGGTCTGGCAACAAAGGCGAGTCCTGGCTCTCGGGGTAAGCGGGGTCCGAGGGGCCGCCGGCGGCGATGGGCTCCCCCGCGGCCGCCCGCTCCGCCCCGGCCGCCGCGAACCGCGGGCTCCCGGGCTCCTCGTGTCCCGGCTTGTTGCTTTGGTAGGGCCCGGTGGGCTCCGGGACCGACCCGAAAGCGGGGCTCTCCTCAGCCTCCTCCGCGGGGTCGCTGCCTTCATCCAGGTTGGGGTAGGCGAGATCCCCGTCGGGGGGTTCCTTGTACTGGGTTTGCCTCTTGTGCTTCATCCGGCGGTTCTGGAACCAGACCTTGACTTGGCGCTCGGTGAGGTCGAGCAGAGCCGCGATCTCCACCCGCCGGGGCCTGCAGAGGTATTTGTTGAAGTGAAATTCCTTCTCCAGCTCCAGCAGCTGCGTGTTGGTGTACGCGGTCCGGAGCCTCCTGGAGCCGCTGGTGTCTGCCAGCCCCTGGATGTCTTAAAACACACAGGGGAAAAAAAAACAAAAACAAAAACAAAAACAAACCCGCACGTTGCAAGAAGAAGGAGCGGGAGCAAAGCCGAGGGTCTGGATCTGTCCCCTCCCTGTTGCGGGCAGGGCAGATTATCAGGAAGGGGGGGAGCCGCTCCAGGAGAGGCGAAATATTTAATTAAACTCTTCCCACTGTGGAAGAGACTTTGAAATCATTCTCCTGTCCCCTTGCCCCAAGAAGGAGAAAGGATTTTGTTCCCTGGCCTCTTCCTTTCAAGACCTTCCTTCGCTGCCACCTTCGCGGACAAGGGGAATTTCGACCCTTTCCTTCCTATTTTTTTCTTTCCCTTCTCTGTTACCGGTAGTTCGGGGACGGACGCAGCGGAGCTTTGATTTCATTATTCCTGTATTATCTGACCAATGAGCTCCGGTGTCCGCCCTTCTCCTGCCCGAGCATTTACCTGAGCGGTGCCATTAAAATACCCAAACACTCAATTGTGTCTTCAACATCTCGTCCCGGGGGGAAGGAAAGTCCCTGGCCAGGGCTGCTGAGCTCCCCGGCCACGGGGCACCCCGGAGAGAAACCATTCCTTTATTGGGGGCCAGGGAAAGATTTTGGGGGGGTATTTCTTTTATTTTTGCAACGGGGACCTGACTTTCCCCACGGTGCTGGACGCTGAGAGTTCTGCTTTCGCTCTTTCCACCTCCCCATCCTCTTAGTAGCAGCCTCCGCCTTACCCACCCGTCTTTCTTTCCCCCAGTCCCTTCTTCTTTAGGGTTTGGGTTGGTTTTGTTGATGTTTGGGGTGGGGGTGGCTGTTATTTTCCCTGTAGGCTGTAATATAATAAAATACAATAACATAAAGTAAAATAAAAGCGGGGCTGGGAGGGAAAGTCAAGCGAGTGGGGCTGTGGCTCAGCTGCCAGCTTTCCCCGCTGGAGCCAATAAAGAACCCGGCTCCCCCGGCTCCCCCGGCCCCTTCTCCCTCTTCGCTTCCTCAGAAGTTACTGCAATTTGCTCTTTTATTTGTGGGGGGGAAGAGAAATATCTTCCCCACACAGACACCCCCGGCTGTGTACATTGCTGCGGTGTATTTTATTGCGTGACACGGTTTCGGGGGAGGTGCGGGGCAAAGTCGGGGGAGGGGGGGTATCTGGGGTAGGGCCGTGATGGGGTGGGGGTTGGGGGGGGTGGGGGGATTGTTTATTATTCGGATCCTCTCCGATTTCAGCAAACACCCCCTCACCCTCTCATTATACGAACCTGCAGGAGATCCTGCGGCAGGGACCGGCACCGAGGAAGATGATGGGGGGGAAGAGGAGGAAGAAGAGGATGGAGCCTGGGTAGCTTTCTTGGACGATTTCTTCTCCTTCATCCAGGGGAATTCCGCTGCCAAGGGGCCGGGCTGTGCCGGAGGCTGGGGCTGGAGCTGGAGCAGGCCATGCGATGCTCTTTTTTGGCTCCTCGGTCTTGCCTGGCTGCTGGAACAAGGATTCAGGCTGAGGACGGTTTGCTCAAAAGGAGGAGGAATTAATGTCGAGTCCTTGATTGATGAAGTTTGAAATGTCTCCAGGACAGCGGGAAGAGACGTCAGGCACTCTGCGAGCGAAGGCTGGCTATTTATAAACCCGATCTCCCTCTCAAATTCAAAATTCATGGCTTTTCCAGGGCCCAGGGTTTAAAAAGCGGGAGGGGGGGGGTGGGGGGAGGAGAGGGAGGAGGAGGGGGAAAGAAATCTGAGGGCCTCAGTTTTTATGGCAGTGACGATGATGGTTCTCGGGCTTTTTATAATTGTTATATTGCTGATACTACAGGCGGATGGGGACCTTGCTCTATTAAACTCGAGACTGGGGCGAAATTGCAGCCAATTGGTCACGTGGCCAGCCCTGGCCAATGGCAGGCGGGGCCTGGTGGCAAACAGAAAGCATTATTTTCTTTAATTGATTAAAAAAAAAAGGGAGGGGGGGAAATAAGGCTAGAAAAGATTCCCAGAAAAGCCTTTTCCACCCCCCTCCTCCTCCTCCTCCTCCCCGCCGTCATCCCTCTGCGGCCGGCTGTGGGCTGCTGGGTGGCTCTGAAGCCTCTGCCTGTGCTGCCCTTACTGCCTGTGCTGCCTGTGCTGCCCTTACTGGCTGTACTGCCTGTCCTGTCTGTGCTGCCTGTACTGCCCTTACTGCCTGTACTTCCCTTGCTGCCTCTACTACCTGGTCCTGCATCCCTGCCTGCACTGTCTGCCCAGCCTCGCTGAGCTCCCGACAATCTGCACCCCTGGGTGAGGGGAAACCAGGCGTGGGAAAAGGGGTTTTACTCCCCCCTCCCTCCTTCCAACCCCCCCATCCTCCGAGGTGCCCGCCGGCAGCCAGGGAAATGCAGCCTGAACCGGAGGGGAGATGGGAGGGACCTCGGGTCTGGCAAGCCAAGCCGGGGCTGCCGGTTTGTATTTGCATATCATACGTGTACGTGTGTAAAATACACATACAGATATATCTCTATATGTCTCGCAGAGCTTGAAAGTTCAAGCCAAGTGGAGGGTCTGGTCCGGAGGTTTGTGTCTAAGTTTGGATAAGAGCACTTAGGAAATCAAGTGAGGTTCCAAGCCAAGGATAGTTAGACCAGCCCGATTTACCTGCTTAAATTACTTTTAAGGAAACAGCATAATCCTTCTGCTTCCAAAGCCAGACTTAATGGACCCTTTACACTTATCTTTAAAGGCCAGCAATGTTTTAAGGTCACGGATATCTTTGAAATCACATTTCTTCCTTCCCATCTTTTCCCCCGCCAATAAACAGCTCCACTTCCAGAGTTTACTAAATAAATAAAATGAAAAGTCATTTCCCAGGAAGATTTTTTCCCCCCTTTTTAAAGTGCTCGGGTCCACACAAACCGAAGAGAAGAGAGAAACGATCAATCTTTTTCTCGAAAGACTTTTGACAGCTCGGCCTAACTCACTCAGCAAGGAAATTTGGCTTTTGCTAAAGAGTTACTTCAACCCAAAAAAGTCTGAAAAAGTTTAATCCAAGGGCCCAAATTCGGGAAGGAAAAATTCAGGCGATTGTGGAAGGGGGGAATAAAGTGTCTCCTGCAGGATGGAGATGTGGCTGGCTTGTAGTTTGTTTGTTCAAGCTCCATTTCTCCCATTTTGCAGCAGAGAGGGACTGGCAGGCTGCATTCACGCGGGGAGAAGCCTAGAAACTTTTGTCAGCTCAAGCATCTGTGTGGGTGGTAAGGGTTTCTGAGAAGCACATAATAAATCTAAAGCTGGAGCCGGGGCTGCAGCTCAGTTTAGCAAAGGGGTGAAGAAAATAAAAAAACAAAATTACAATACTCAGCTCGATTGAAGGGAGAATTTCCCTAAATGTTTCATAGCTGTGGATGTGTTTATGGAAATCAGCATAAATCTGCTCAGGCTCGGCAGGTCGGGGCTGATGTAAAAATTAATAGCTGAGTTTCTGATCATTCCTGGCTTGTTCGGATTGAAGTGGGATTTTGGGGGTGGCGGGGCTTTGTCATCAGGCTGCTGGTTCCTCCCCACACTTAAAGGGATGGTGTGGTTTGCTGGGGAAAGAGAGTTTTTTTGGGATGAGAAAGGAAACTCCTTCCAGCCGCTCCCAACTGTTCTCGCTGCTTTTAACATCCAAGTTGTGAGGGGAGTGGGGAGGGGAACCGAGGAAAAAAAAACCTCCTGGGGAAAGAGAGATTTTTCCCACGCACCACGCGGAGGCAAAGGGGAAAAAATCACTCTAGGTAAGGGGAAAGGCATCACCTTCTGAGGATAAATCCACGAGGTTCGTGACCGATGGAGAAACACAACCATGGCCAGAGGACCCCGGGCCTGCTGCCGCTTTAACACAGCGGAGAGGCTGAAGCCGCGGCTGTGAGGAGCTGGAGGAGCCCATCGAGAAGCTGCGAAGGTGTCACGCCCTGAGCCTGGGAATTGGTTCCTTTTTCCCCATTTTAACCAGTTCCTGGGAATCCCACAAACCCCCAGCAACATGGCGACTGGGAAAATGATGTGCAAGGGCTGAGGGGCGAGTGGGGGTGGCGGGGGGGGGAACCAGCGCCAAACCTAAGCCCAGCCCAAGCTCCTGTTCTTTGAGCCGATCCCAATCAGAGCCTGCACGCCTTTATGCCTTTAAATTACAGTATCCTCGGATGGTAAATTGCTCTCTGCATGGACGGGCATAACCCAGCCCCGGTCCTGGGGAGAAAAACAAGCCCTGTCTCTCTCTTACACCGTTATTTATTATTGCACGAAGGTTATAATTATTAACCTGGAACTTCATTTATTAAGAGGGAACAGAGATAGAAAGAAATGCAAGATCGTTTCTCATGCGAAGCTTTCTCCACTCGACCTTTTTATACTCGAGGGTTTATCCAGACCCCTCTGGATGTGCACACAGGTGTATAAAACACGGACACACACGCATCCTCCTTGTTCCTGCAATCCAGCCTTTTTTCTTTTTTTCTCAGTACCTTTTACAGCCTTTTCACCCTTTTCTCTCGGCAGCAACCAAAACCCCCTCTCCTTTCCTCCGGAGGGGACTTTCCCCTCTCCATCAGCCACAGAAATGGAGCGTTTCGAGCCTGACAAGCAGCTCACTCCCTTTTCCAGAACCATAAAACTTTTATTGTCCCTCGCTGCTTTAATATAAGTTTTCTTAGGGCTTTAGAGCATAAAAAGCAAATTATTCACGGTATTATCCCATCTGCTTTCGCTGCTGGCAAAGGGTTATTCTCCCTCTTGCTCGCACTGATAATGTAACCTTTGGCGCGGCTTCTTCCCCCCTTTAATAACAATTTGAGGTGCGGGTCTGGGTGCGGGGGGGGTGTAGGGGTGTGGGTGCCTGTGTGCGTGTGTGCGCGCATGTGTGCGTGCCTGCGCTTTAATAACAATTAATTGCAATAATGGATTGAAGTATTTTAATTTCTCGTCACTTTTCAGGTCCCCGCACGGGAACTCTGGGGGTTTTGGGGTTGGTTTTTTTTTTTCTTTTCTTTTTCTTTCTCTTCTTTTTTCCCCCTCTTTTGGTGATTAATCCTTTTCCTTTGTTTTCATTCGCGGCCCAATGGCAGCCCGACCCCGGCGCCACGTGACCCCCCCCTTTGTGGCCGCGGGCGCGGAGGGGGCGCGGAGGGGACAACGGGGGCCGAACCGGCCCCTCTTGGCCCGAACCCCTGGGGTTTCACCCCAGAAGAGGACCCAGACAGGAACCCCGCAGCCTGGGCTCCGGGTGATCCCTTTCCTGCGCTCCCATCGCTGTTTTTGCCACAGACATCCTGTATTTACGCCTTTAAACCCGACTGATAGGACGAGATAAAATTGATAACAGAAAGTTTATTCAAGAATTGCTCAACAGACAACCCTTAAGCGAGGAAATAAAATAACTACTGTAAGAACAAAGAAAGATCTCCAAAGAGGAGGGGTGAGGTGGGAGGGAAGGATTAGCTATAGTTCTTCTAATTCAGGACTATACAATTACAGTCTGGTTCTGCTCTCATGCCTCCAGTAGAACTAATTACATTATTCATAAGTACGAAGGTAACATAAAACTACTGGTCTTTCTAAATTACAATAACTAAAATAAGCTTGTTGTACAATGACAAGGAAACACAATGTCCTTTATAACAAGTAAATACTAAAAAAGTACAATTTGATTCTTTTTTTTTCCTCATATAAATACATAATATTGGGGATAAATAATACAAAAAAAAGGAAAATATTTTAAACTGGCTATAACCAATAAATATATATGAATGTTCACCAGAACACACACCTATTGAAGGACATCTCGACTGAGTTGGACGAACGCCCTTCAAAGTTGTTTTTATACCCATTATATGTAAACTCTAAGTGCAACAAAGATGTCCAGACAAGAAAGCATTAGCAAATACTAGATATCCATTCACTTCTGCTTCAATTGGAGGACATTCCATTTGTTCAAATATACCCTGTTTTCACGTAAGGTCAAGAGAAGAGGAGGAAAGAAGCGTAGGACTTCTAAGTCTTAAGATTGCTTTTCTGTTAATGAACCCTAAGAAAAATACCCCCAAAACAAAACAACAAAAAAAACCCAACCCTGGTGTCATCGAGTGGAGACTTCACATCATCAGAGGTGAAGGTGGGAAAATATTCAGACCTGTCAACTCTTTCTTCCTCTCTTTGGACTGCTGTTACTGTTGGTGGGAGGGGGGTTAGGCATTTCAAAAACTTGTTTCCCAAACTTTTTGCAATTCTTAGATCTCTCTTATTCTATTTTTTTTCTTATTATTATTCTTTATTTTTGAGAGGGGAGGCAGAGACCGGAGGGGAAGAGTGTGAATCCCACATGTTGGCAGGTATGTATATTTGCAGTTTCTGTGGGGACTGGTGGGAAGCTGCTCAGTGAAAAAGGATGCCCTTCCTCTGAAGGCTGGAAAGGGAAGCACGAGGTTCCTCTTGAGAAGGAGTTGGAGAGGAGGGTAGTTTTCTTGCGAATCTCTTTAGGTTAAGTATGTATTGTGTAGATGCAGAGATGCCAACTGTAAGGACTTGCCTGGTTGACTATTCTCCTTTCCAGTGTCCGAGAATTATCACTGCCCATCTGTGCTTGGTTTGGAAATGAAGGATGATGCTGCTAAAAATCCTGCTAGATTCCCACAAAACTACCCCAAACTCATTTCAGAAGCATTTGTGTTAAAACACGGGAGGTATATCTTTTCAAAGAGAGAGAGAGAGCTGCTCTTGGCAGTAACCACTGAAATGGTTGGAAATTGTGCCTAATAAAACCCAGACGTGCCAACAGCAAGCACAACACCCTGGTAGAAATTGCCCTGTCAAAGGAAAACAAAGATAGAAAACAGCTCAACACAAATGTTCCTGAAGCCAGTCCTGCCCTCTTCCCTTCTCCCACACCCCGTGGCGGGGTCCCATCCGCTTTGCCTGAGCCTGTCCCTGCTCCCTATCACAGGTGGGTCAGCTTGGGCGCCTCTTGGATTCTGCCCTGAGAAGAAGCGTGGTGCGTGGAAAGGTCTGTGTAGGTGGGGTGGGTCTCGCATGGTCCGTGGTGCTGGCTCGGGGGCATCTGCGGAGGCCCGTTGTAGTCCATGTTGGCAGCCTGGTGATGTGGCAGGTGATTGAGACCGTAAAGGGACGGGCCAGAGGTGGGCATAGAATCCACATAGTTACCTCCAACATAGACGGGGCTTCCTTGCATACTGGGAGTCCCGTAGGTCACCCCGTTCCCTTGTAAGACGTGGGGGTCGTACTCGGGGGCCGTGTTGGCGTATTTCTGTTGGGAGGGGCAGCCTTTGATGGGGTTTTGGTAGTTAGTTGACATGGCATAGGCATTTTGGTGGGGTTTATTGAAGGAAGGCGGCGAAGGGGCATCGTAGTTACTGCTCATGGTGTGCAAGGCGTTCATAAATCCGGCGGAGGATTGCATGGGCTGGGGAGGGCTGCCGGTGGGCGATGGCCCTCCCGAGGAAGACCCCATGCCTTTTGACTTCTGATCTTTCTTATACTTCATCCTCCTGTTCTGGAACCAGATCTTGATCTGCCTCTCGCTGAGGTTCAGCAGGTTGGCCATCTCTACGCGACGGGGCCTGCACAGGTAGCGGTTGAAGTGGAATTCCTTCTCCAGCTCCACCAGCTGAGCACTGGTGTAGGCTGTGCGGGCTCTCTTGGAGGCCGAGGAGCCTGGAGGGCTTTTCTCGCCGCTGCAGGTTTCTGCTGGCCGTGAAATGAAATAAAAGATAATTACTTACATGCAGAAATTGAATGCATCGTTTCTTAATAAATCCTGGAGCAGGCACAAGAGTTCGACCCCCCTCCCTTCCCTCACCCCTTTGCATTAGCCTGCACTCCATAATCATGTCATTTATTAAGAGTTCTGTTCTCCAAGCTGCCCCTGGTTTATGAAAATTTGATCATGTCATGTAGAAAAGGATTCCAGGGCCATTTATTTAGGAGTCGATTATTTCCAACAGATAATTTTGAGAAAATAATATTTGGCAGGGGGGGCAGTCACTGCAAAGCCAATTAATACCAACACGGGTCAGTGTTGGGAGGTATTTTGTTTGCTGGGGTACGAATGCACACAGACACACACATCTTGTAGCCCTGCAACACAAATATTTGCTTGTACATTGTCAAACACCGAATTGCATTTGTACCTACTACTTCTTCTGTGAGATAAATATGTGTATAACAGATAAATTATGTTAATGTAGAGTGAAGTGTGTGCCACAAAGGTTATATTAATATATTAATCAGTGCTATTTCCATACTCTTTTAATTTCTTTCTCCCCATCAGGTTAGAAGAGTGTGTGTATGGAGGTGAAAATACCCATGTGTTCATGCATATGCTCTCCATGAACATGTGTGCACTCGGAGAGCACCATGTTTCCTGCTGTGTCTGGAGGCAGAGAGGTGGGAAGAGAAAAGCTCTCTGCTTTAGCATCACTAGGTTGAGCAGTGGGTGCACATTTTCCTGTATCCGTATCCACACAGTCAGACATCAGCTGTGTACAACCGCCTGGTTGTATTTCCCTGCCGTGCTCTGGAAATGTTTAAAATAAACCAAGTGTACACAGTCAGGGCTGCAGGATGGGCCAAGGTCCTCTCAGGCTGGCTGGGGCGTGTGGCTGGCAGCGTTGGGATCATGGCCAGCACTGGGATCCTTGCTGGATCCTCACCCTCCTTCCCCTCCCTCCAAACAAGACCACTCCAGCCGATGGCTTCGTTACCTCGCTGGTTAGGCAAGCGGAGCAGTGTACCTGTGCTAGGGGAGCTGTTTTTCTGCTTGGAGTTTTGCCTCGATTCTTTCATCCAGGGGAAAATCTGCTTGGTGAGACTGGCGTTTGCGCTGAGGTTGGCTTTGCTGGGGGCAGTTTTACTGCTCCCCGACTGGTTATTGCTGTTGCTACTGGTGGTGTTGGTGCCGGGGTTCGGGGGCGGCGAGACGGGGGGAGGCGGGTGGTGCTCCTGGGGCAAACTTGGACGCATGCAGCTCCCGTTCAGGTCTTTACTTTTTGCGTGCGGGGTTGTGTTGCCAAGAGACTGGAGGGAGCAGGCAGACCTCTGGTAGTCGTTCTCCACGTGAGAGGCCGGCTGGAAGGGCTGCTGGGGACCCTCGTAGCCGAACCCATTGGCACTCCCATAGGAGTAACCCCCAAAGAGCGTGGAGCTGTCGTAGTACGTTGTCTTCTGCATCTCTGGGACTCCCCAAAATGATTTTTCCGGCTACCAGGGTCTTGACACCCCTATGGCAGAACATTGGCACCCCAAGGCCACGTGACAGGCCGTTTCCAGCTGTCTATTGGAAGCTGACCTGAAAGGTTAGGAGAAAACACACAATAATAGTACCCAGCCTATGAATCCATCTTGGGGCCTGAAAGGCCCATGACATGAATAGGGTCCCGCAGAACAGGGCGAACAGATGCTTTGAGCAGATTTTGTCCTATGTGCAGCCTAAGGAGGCTCAACAAATGTTACAGTGCAAAAGTATCGAGCTGATTTGGGGGGGGGGGGACACACTGTTTTCCTGGTTGGTTGCTTACACTTCTTGGTGTTTTCCCCTTAGAGGAAAGCACCCAGGGTGTGTAACTACACACATGCTCTGTAAGTACACGTGGTTTCATCTGTATACATCTATTTACTCCTATATTTCTCAATATACATAGACACACACACACCCCCACACGTACATATATGCATATAGATGTGTGTGTTGTGTGCACATATACACATCCACGTCCAGCTAACACCCCCATTAACGTAAATATAAGAACACAGAAGGGATAATTGCTAGCTACAAGCATGAAAGGAATGAAAGTCCTGCTTTCTTATCCCTGACCTATTCAAATCAGCTATTCACACGCATGAAAACCAGCAAGACATTATGTATCATCTGAAATTAAAAGTCTGCTGAGTTTATCCCAGGGCCTCCTGTCCTGTATGTTTGTTTTTAAACTGGAAACAGCAAATAGTCAATATGTTTTATGCAGGTAACGCTGTCCTGACACAGTTGGCTTGGTTGGCTGTTTACACAATGTCTTTGGAATTCAGTGCAAATATTTTAAGCAGATTTTAAGCAGGGGCATGGATTCAAGAATGTGCTTCCTTTGGCCTGTTTGTTAGTCTCTCTCTCTCTTTGGTAGCACAGGTTGTATTTAGAAAACATACCCCTTCATTGCCTGCCCTGCTTTGTACTCATCGGTCTTGAAGCTGGAACTACCATTGGCAAGATGTGATTCTAAAGCCACTTTAATTGCTGTTGGGTTTTGTTTTGGGCTTCTTTTTTTTTTTTTTTTCCCTTGGAAAACAAACGTGTCACCAGACCATTTGCTCTTAACTTTCTACCCTTTGATTTTTTTATCGTTCCTCCCTCCCTCAATCCAAGCTTACAAAGTCTAAAAACCCAATCCAAAACCTCAAATTACAAAATGAAACAAAACCTTCCAGTTTTCTTTCTCTCTCTGGCCTTTTTTTTTTCTTTTTTTAATAGTTATTTATCTATTTCTTTTTCTTCCTTTTCTCAAACCATAAACTTTCTCAACCATAAAGACAGACTAGAAATACCCTTAAAAATATGAAAACTGTCCTGACCTGAAAATAATCTGATGTTTGAGGATAAATCAAGCAGCAATCCTATTTTTAAAAAAGGCAGTGACTTCTCTCTGCAGCTCAGAGTTTGCGAGGAGCCACTGTGCATTTTGTTTTGAAATTGATATCCATTGTATATTTAATTGTATCTATTGTATATTTAATTTTATCTGGGCTCTTTCATTCTCCAAAATAAAATAAAATAAACTCTGTGGAGATAAAGTCTAATGCGATATTTCTAAGTACCAGGGTTTAACAGAAGCCACAGCTCGACAATAAATAACATCTTTTTTCCCCTTCCCTGGCTGCTGTCTTCTTATGTCATGTCATATGAAACCTCCATATACTTCTAACACAGCCCCAGACAACGTGCCCACGAAGGGACTGCTTCGCTTTTCTACCCTGATTAAATCCTTTATGCATTCCCAAATCTGTATTGTATCTTCCACGGAGATGTATTATTGTCTACAGAGGGGCTGAGATCCTTGCTGGAAGTTATTCTCATTTGCTTTCCTCGCCATGATAAATATGTCTTATTAAAAAGTAGACTCCTCTCCCCGAGCCGAGAAGCTGCGAATTAATTAACAAACAGCAGCGCCTTGATTATGAATAGGTTTGCTGAAAATATCTACCAGGGCAGAGGTGGGAATTTCTCCAAGGCCTTCCTGTCTGGCATAGGTTCCTTTAAAAAAAAAAACCCACCCCAAAAAAAAACCACCCCCCACACCAACAAAAACCCCAAACCAACCCCGAGCAGAGAGGCTCAGCTAAAAATAACAGCCGCCAGTTTTTTATCTCTCTCTCTCTTCTTTTTTTTTTAACGTCCATAAAATAAATTTACAGCCCCCTTCGCCCAAAAGCTGCCTCGCTTGTGGCTTCCACACAAGATTGGCTTTGTACCTCATCTCTCAGCGCCTCACAAATGCCGCTCATTTATCTTTGCCGGGGACGGCCGCAATCCTAATTATTTACTCCAAGGAATTGTTTAGGAAAAGAAAAAAAAAAAAAATCTCAGGCAGAATAATAAATATTCGATTATCTCCTGTTCCAATTAAAGCCGGATCCGAGCTGGGGGTGTTTCATCACCCTCCAAGTTTCACTTTGCGAGCGGTAACGTTTAAGCACAAACTCTTTGGCTGTAACTTTGGAGTGTGAGGATTTAAAGGCGGTTTTTTAAAGGGAAAAAAACCAAACCCAACCAAAACAATCCCGAAAAAATCAAAACCAAACCAATAAAAAATTTAAATTTGAAGGGAAGGTGAGAGAGGGGGAAAAAAAACCTGCGGGGAGGAGGATGCTCCGGGGGAAAATATGTATAAATCAGGCTGTCGGGGGAAAAGGATTAAAGAAATCCGAGGCAGAGGCTCCTGTAAAGCCATCCCCTCCATGTTGGAAATCCTAAATTCACAACCTGACTGTGTTTATGAAGAAGAGCAGCGCCTTTCCCCTCCCCCCGCCCCCTCCTAAGGTATATTTCCCAGAGCCAGCGAAAAGCAGGCATAGCCCCGCTTTTAATTCCAATTATTATTAATAATAAATATTCCAAACATGCCCTTAAACAATAGGTCGGCCGCTGAGAAGGAGCTCAAATCCCAGCGCCTGCCTTTGCGGTGGATATGCCTGGAAAATAGAGACACATTCCTAAAATTTCCCTCTTCCCTCCCCCCACAAGCGAGCTTCACCCCAACCAGAACTCCCCAGTTGTTAAAGCAGGGGGGGAAAAAAGGGCCCTGGATGAGGGCTGCAAAAGAGTCTCTGCGTGGAAGGAAGCTTAAAGCTTGTGAACTCTTCTTGAACCGAGATTGGAGTCATATGGTCATAAATCATTGGGACATATACTCCGCCATTCACAAAGTGATAGCCTATTTGAGTCCGGCTTACCTTAGTCTCTGACGAGCAAAGCACAGGCAGACATAATATATTTTCACATCCAGCATCCACGCAATCAATAAGCAAGGAATGACCCCCTTCCTTTAAAAAAACGTTAAAGGAATATACGAGAGAGAGAGGCGAAAAAAATCCAGCATATGCATGTGTGTGTATATATATATATATTTAAAAAAAAAAAAAAAGAAAAGAAAAAAAAAAGCCAAAACAGAGGGGGAGGGGGCTCAGGCTGTGGAGCTTTCGGTTACGGCAGCTCAAATTGTCTCTCTGTCTCCGTTTGGGGAAGAGGGAAGGGAAAAAAAAAAATAAAAAAAAAATTCAAGATGCTTTCCAGCTTCCAAGATGTGCAGAAAAGCTGAGGGCTTTGAATGGCCAAACCCTGAGATTCTAGTTGCCCTATAGACTGGTACGCGCTGCTCACTGATAACAATGGCCTCTGCTTTACCACAGCAAAGGGGAAGAAGGGAAAGGAGAAGGGAGAGGAAAAAAAAAGAAAGAAAGAAAAGCTGAACACAACACACACACCACACACACACACACACACACACTCCCCCCCTTTTAACTATGCGATGCTTGGCTGGGATTAAAATAATAACGAAAAGAATCTAGGCTACGGTGGGAAGGGAAGGGGGGGGTGAGGGGTGGGGGGGGGATAAAGCGGAGGGGATATTTAAAAATAAAGATTTGGTTCGGATTGCCGGGCAAAGCCAACGAGCCTCCCGAACAGCGTCACTAGTGAAAAATTATGCTAATTGCAGCCGTGGTGGACAGAGGCCTAGGCAGAAAGATAGCAAAGCTTGCCTTTGATTCACGTGTTTAACAATTAGGTGTCAATTTATGCTAATAAACCGTTTCAACATAGTCATAGTCTCCCCCCCCCCCTTCCCCTTCCGCGGCGGCAATCGCGGCTCTTTCAATAGCTGAAGCTTTTCCTCCCCCGACCCTTCGGCTGCGTTTGGCTCCTCTCAGACACCCCCACACCCCCCCCCCACTCCCCCCCCCAAATAAAACCTACTTCTTCTGGGGCCCGGGGTGGGGGGCCGGGCCGGGAGCTGCCGCCCCCCAGCCTTTGCAAAGGGAACCGGGGGGTGACGCGGGGGGGGGTGGGGGGGAACCTCTTGTGCTGATGCAACTCCGCAGCCCCGCGTAACTTCGGCGTTAAGTTTGCGCGTCCCAATATCTGGGGGCTCCTCTCGCCCCTCGGGGAGTAGGTGCGGGGGGTGTGTGTGTGGGGGGGGGGGGTGTAGGGGGGGTGGGCTCAGGGCGCGAATCACCCCCGGGGGAAGGCCAAAGCAGCGAGGTGTTGAACAATAAAGATGATTATTATTGCTATTATTAATAACGCCGTTATTGCCATGCAAGGCGCTGCTGCTGTCGCCACGGGAGATTTATGCCTTTCCCCGCTCCCACCCGGCTGCCGAAAGCAGAAACTCGCCAAGATGCGTTTTGGGGAAAGTCCGTGACGAGGAGGGGCTGGCGAGTGGGAGGAAGGCAGGGCAAGGAATTTAGGTGTCTGCACTTTTTTTTTCCCTCCCTTTCTCTTCTTTTCTTATCTTTTTTTTTTTTCTTTTTTAAGTGCTACTTTTGTTTCACATCGCAATTATCTCCCCTCCTTTAATTCTGACGCTCGCTCCTTTGGGTTAAGTGCTGACTGGGGGGAAAATTTACTTTTAGCAAGAAAAAGAGGGACCACAAAGGCTCTGTGGACTTCGCTGGGAAGGTATGACCCGTCGGGGGGTGGGGGTGGGGTTGCATCGCCCCCTTTTTGGGGTTTTTCGGGGCTTGTAGGGGTGTTTGGGTTTTTTTTTGTGTATTTGCACTTCGAGGCTGGCAACTCTGGAAAGAAAAAGAAGGGTGTCCAAGTAAACATTGGACTTTTGAGAAGACTTACTCTGGGTTGGACAGCCAAGGTTTTCTAGGTGATGGATAAAATCTTATCCCAAGGGCTACGGTGTTTCCAGCTATTGTTCTGGCTGCAGCGTCCAGACCCCAGACGTGAGGGTTTCGACCAGAGGACACCATTATTGGCACCCCCACCCACCCCCTCCATCTGACTTTTCATGAACTGATCCAACATAAATCTTCTGCTGCAAGATAGTTTCTATTTTGGAGCCCCGGCGTTGAAATTCCAGGGGAAGGAAAGAGGAAAAACAATTGTGGAGTATTATTTTAAAGACTTTTCTAGAGGTGAAACACTCTATAGGTTTCCGACTATGGATCTCCACTGACTTATTTGGAGTACCTAGGCAATCAGAAGTACCTCGGATTCTGCAAGTAACTCCTCTGAAGGGCAAAATTCTGTTTCAACCTTAACTGCCAGCCGGGGAAAACAAAAATATGTTAAGAAGGTTGTTGCACTTTTATATGTTGAGCTCCTGTAAGTAGTTTTGGGGTGTTTTTTAAGCTCCCTGTGTCTTGCCATCTTTGCTTTGGTTGCAGCTTATTTTTCTTTAAAATAGAACTCCCTCGCACTCGTCACGAAATCAGCAGCAAATGTTGCGATCTGACTGGGTTTCCCTTCAAAGGCAGCACAGGAAATATCTTCCATTTAAAGGGCTCCCTCAAAGTTACGGCCATAAATCATAAAGTTTAAAGACAAGGCGGTAACAAACTGAAAATAGCTGAAATCCAGGGCAGCCGGGCTTATTCTGGGGCTGGTGGAGGGGAGGAGGGAGGGAAAAAAAGTCACGTTGGGTGACTTTAGAGAAGGAATGGCTTCCAAGCCTGATGCAGAGGGAGATACGGAGACACAGACAGACAGGGGACCAGGTAGGATATTCAGCAAAACTCACCGATTCTCGGATGTCTGGTCCAGCAAGTACGAGGCAGCGGTGGACTTTGAGAAAGGAGAAGAACTGGGGGAGGGAAAGGGGGGAGAAAAAAAGAAAGAAGTATGAAACTTCGGTCAGAAAAGCGTGGACAAGGGGATTCATCGCAGGGAGAAACCCTTGGGTGGAAATGGGGAGAAGATGAGCTCTGGTGAACAAAAGCCCCAGCATTTCCTCTGAGATTATTTCCAGGGATTGCACCCGTCTCCATCCATTGATAACCCAATATTCTCCTCAGAGGCGGTGGAGACCAGGTTTATTTCTGTAAACCTGATGCGATCCCCTGGCTCTCCAGCTTCTCCTTCCACCTTCCCCTGTGGAAACCCCCCCGGGCGAGGAAAACGCTTCTCCCATTCTGGGGTTCGCCTTAATGATGGAAAGGGTTTGGCGTGAACCGTGGGCGGTTTGTCCACGGCTGGTGGTGAACTCTGGGTGTAATTTTAAAGTATGTATCAGTCGGGAAGGGTTTGGGTTAAATTCTGGTGTTGGTTTCAGAGTTAAACGCGTTTAAGAGATGAAATAAGGGCAGTTAATTATCTCTGGGTCCAACACCAGGATAACAGTAGGGAAAATAGGCCGTTTTCCTGAAAGGCAGAAAACCCTTAAGGATTTGGAATATGGGGGGTGGTTTTTTGTGTTTCTCCAACGTGGCCGGAGGATCACCGCAAAGGGGGAGAGGACGGAGATGCTTTATAGTGTACGAGGACATCACTCACACAGCAGTGATTTGGTAACAGAATTAACGGTATCGAGCCGTAAACATTTTTAAAGCCACGCCGAGATTTATCACCGCAACTTTGGCACGAAGGACTCGGGAAGGGAGAAAGAAGGGGAGAAAGAAAAAGCAATCTCATTTAAAAATATTTTCGTTTTGGGAAACATTCAGTCGCTTTAATAATCCTGTTTCCGTTCTGTATGTTGATGTTATTAATCTCAAATAAAAATGTTCCCCTCACACCCTTACTCTGCTTGTGACAACATCCCCGAGTCCATAAATCACCCGCGGATGCTTCGTGACCTTCTCTAGTCGGCGGCCTATAGCTGTATTTTTTATTAGTATTATTATTACACGCTCGCACACTTTAATACACAGCTTTGGCAATATTCCACTTACATCACAGCCTTCCCCGGCTAACTGGGGCTTTTCAGTTCCCTCTGTAGAGTACACACAGACGTTTGTAAAGAGGGGGATAAAAAAAAAGAAGAAGAAAGAAGAAACCACCCTTTCTGCGCTGTGAGCTCAGCAAACGCAGAGCTGAGCTGAGTCTCGGCAAGTTCCTCCCACGCCGGGCCCGGGGAGGAAGGGGAGAAGTGGGCAGCCCGCGAGAGAGGAGGTGGAGAAATGAGGGGAAGGGGTGGGGGGGAATCGCGTTTATTTGGAGTGGATGCGGGAGGGGGGGGGGGGGAAAGATGAAACAAACAAACAAACAAAAAAGAAGCTGGGATAAATACCAGCTCCAGCAAGGAGGGCGTGGGGGGTGTTTGTTTTTCTTTGCTTTTAATTTATTCCCTCGCAGTACAGGCAGAAGAGGGACGGAGCGAGTTGTTCTCCCCCCTCCCCACCCCTCCTCCCCAGTGTTCTTTGTTTTGGTTTGGGGGTTTTTGCTCTATGTTGCTCGCATGAATTTTTCTCTTAGAGGCGGTGCGGGTCCAGCCCGGCTCCTGCTCGTCCCGCACAATGAGGACGATGGGTTCATCCCCCCCCGCCCTGGGGAAGGACTGGGTGACGCGGGGCACCCACCGCGTCCTCCCGGGGGGGAGCTACTCACCCTCCCATGGGCCTTTTTTTTGTCTACAGAGAAGGAGTTTGGGTTTTCCCACTCCACAAACAGAGAGCTGGAGGGAAGAGAGAGCTCCGAAGAGGAAGGGAGAGTTATGGAGGGTCCAGGACCTCCTGAAACCCCAAACAGAAGCCAGCCCGGATAAGAAATCAAAATGAAACTGAGTGAGCAGTGGGTTTGCCTTGACAGATTAGACCTTTTTCTCCCCCTGACCTTTGCTTAGAAGAGCAATAACTCACCAGGTTAATGATCAATCAGCGGAAGTGCTTTGGAATTGTCTTAAAAAGGAAAAAAAAACACCAAAACCAACCCAAAACAACAACGGGGAGGACACACCGCTCCCAGGCTCCTGCCGGGGCTGGGTCCTCCCGACCCCCGCAGCACCCATCTCCCGTGGGTCTGTCCGGAGTCAAACGCCCCTTCTCGCCCCAGCGGGGGGGGGAAGGTGAGGTGTGGCTGGGGGTGGGGGGTGCGTTGGGGTGAGAGGAGGCGGCAGTTTGCGATATCAGCGTGCTACAAATAGCTATTTTGGGAGCAGCTCACCAGAGACAGGCTGGGAATCACCATCCCCACTTTTCTTCTACCCCCCCCACCCCACCCCCACCCCGCCCTCCGCTTCCAAATGCCAAAATAATAGCTTGAATTATGCGCTCACGTGACTGAGACACGTCAACCTTTTGCCCATTTTATACAGAATTGGTAAATGACCACCTCCCCCCCCTCCAGTCCCACGAATTCCCCCATCAGCAAATTCCCCAAACTTCCCGAGCAGCCGGGCGGGCGATGCCCCTGGCTCCCTCCCGCCCCAGCTGGGGCTGCCCCGGCTTTTGGGGCGTTATGGGCTGGCTTTTGGGTCGGATTGAGGTTTTTTTCCCCCCCTTTTACTTTTCTTTTCCTTTATATCTTTTAACCTGAGGGCGAAGGAAGCGAATCTACACTAACCAGGAGAGCGACTGCTGCAGCCACCCCTCCCGGAGCCTCAGCCCCCAGCCAAACGGCAAAGACCACGGAAACGGAGGGGGGGGGGGGGAGAACAATTTGGGGGGGGGGCAGGAAAAACGGTGAGGGGCTTCTCTGCCTCCTCGGCGCCCGGAGGCCCCGAGGATGGGCTCCTCACACACACACACATACACACACACAGCCCCCCCGGAGCTGCTCCCGGGTTGTAGCCGCTGGCCCCGGCACCGAGGACGCGGTTCCTCTGCTTCCTACGCTCCATGCTCCGGTTTTTACCCATTTTATTCCCACCCTCTTCCTCTTCCTCCTCCAAAAAGAGACAGAGAGAGAGAGAGAGAGGGAAAACGAGGATGCAAAGCTTCTCTCCCACTGCCCTTCCTCCGCCCCCCGGGAGGACCAGACACCCACTCTACCGCCGTGCCCATTTCTGTGGAAAAGGAAGGAATTAAGTTATTTTTAATTAATTTTTTTTCAGTGATACTCGCCTGAATCCGGGACCCGGCTGGCGCTGGAGAACGAGCTGGGCATGGGGGAGAAGGGACCTGGGAGAAGAAATGAGTTCCATTTTACCTGCTTCCATCTCACAATTCATAAAAAAACCCCAATCAAACTCTGAAGTCTCAGGAGAGGGAGAAAGTAGGGGTGTCAAGGAATGATAGTTCTCTGTTTTGGGGTGTTTACACTGAATATTTATCGTCTGTAGAGAACCGTGCGGATCCCACCGAGTCCTGCATCCTCCCCGCACAGAGCATCTCTGCAAACACCCCCAGACACAGGCACACCCCCGAGCCACTGCCCTTTCCCAAACCCCTCTATTACTGTAAGGGTATTCGGACCGTCATCCTCATCACCATATCAAAGGGCTCCCACCCATCCCGGACTCTTAGTTAATTTTTAATTAGGCGGGAAAGCTTAGGGAACGGCAACGTTTAACGCAACCGAAGACGCGGAGATGGAACCGGGGGGTTGAAACTCTGTTTTTCGAGCCGGGACGCACCTCGCTGCAACGCGCCTGGGGCTTTTTGGGGGGAGATATCCCACCCTTACGCCCACCAAACCCCTGGGCGAAGAGGATAACCTACCTAGGGGGAATAACCTGAAGAAACCAAACTGTTCGGTCCTTAACACATAAACACACACACCCCCTAAAAGAAGAGAAGATGATTTCGATGCTCCTGGATTTACCCACTGCTGCAGTGCCAAAGAGGAGCTGAGCTCTCAGCCATCCCCCCATCACACCAGGGATCAGATTCCCCACGTTGGGGTAAAAAAAAAAAAAGCTCTTTTTATTTTTTCCCATTCTCTTCTCTTTTTTTTTAGGGAGGGTGGGAGAAACGACAATTAGAAGGGTGGAAAAATACCTCCCTCCTAAAACCTCCTGTCCCAAAAGAGTAGAAGTGGGAGCACTACCACCACACGGTTAAATTTCAGAAAGTGTCCATTAATATCAATTTACTTCAATGAAAACTTTGGTTCTTCATGAAGTTGATGATTTATGATAAAATCAATTAAATTACGGCCACTTAGGGCCTGCGGTTTCTTCTCAGATTTCATTCGCCAACAGATCAAGCGCTTGGTAAAAAATTTCAAGTTTAGCTGGAGGCGAGTAAAGATAATTCTGAAGCTGAGGAAATTTAATGCAAAGCAATTTTCGGAGCGGGGGGGTTGGGGAAGGGAGGGGAGAGAAATACAAAACAGACGCTTGTGCATCCGAGCTCCTGCTCTCTGCCAATAAACCAGTTCGCCTCGGGAAATATTAGACACCGAGTCCAAACTTTTCCAGTTTCACAATGTATGAGGACGTTTTTAGAACTGGCAACTTGTCCCGGGGACCGAGTTATTATCTCACTCTAAAGAGAAAGGAACCAAAGGAGAACAAAGAGCACACACACATATACACACACACACACACACACATATATATATATAAACTTTTCAGGTTTAATTCGATTTGTCGGCTGTTTGTTTGGGTTCCCCCCCGCCCCCCCAACGATTTTCCTCTCTCGCTCTTAAAAGACACATCGAGAGTTTACAGGGGAGGATGAGGGAGGGGAGGGTTTTGGTTGGGGTTTTTGTTGTTGTTGTTTTTAAAAGCCAGAAATGAATAGCACAAGTGCACAGAAAATAACGCATCCGAAATTCCCACGCGAAATCTCGCCCTCCCGGCCGTTTTCCCAGCGAAATGACCCATTTTCCAGGACATCCCTCCCCCAAAATCCAAACAAACCTTGAACCTCTTTTTTTTTAAAAAAAAAAAAAGCCTGATAGTTCCAGGCTCGGACTCCCCCAGTAACTACCGCTTTTCATGCCAAATGTTTCAGAGTCTCAGGCTTACCCATTTCGCTCAAATGCACTGGCCGGCTAAAAGGAAAAGCAGCTCAACTAACCAGATGTTTCTTAGTCACATCTGGCCACTACGCCCAGACCTGGGGAGGGAAAATCCACTATGGACATACACAGAGCATGGGAAATCTTTTTTTCCTCCCCTTTTCTTCTTCTTTTCTCTCTCTCTCTTTTTTTTTAAGGAGCCCTTGTAATTAGGGTCTGCTTCAAGTAAACAAAAAACTTTGTAGGGCCATAAATCACCATCACATACATTCTTCAGTTTAACACCCCGCTTTTCCAATGGGCTTTTGTAGTTTCTTTTTCAAACACGAGAGAGGTGCTAAACCTTTAACAAATGCGTCCCAGACAAACTTCTCGGGGGCAACACGCACTTGGAAAGAAGCAGTTTGCAGCCGGTCTCGGTTATGGACCCTGCGAGATAATTTTTTGCTCATCTTCAGCTTCTCCGATCCTGCTCCCGAGACATCAGTCTTAATTTGTTACCAGGAGAAAGTCAGCTATAGCTCACGGTGACCGGTGGAGAAGCCTGTCAAAGCTTTCGGAGCAATTAATTATCTCTCACAGCGTCGGAGCTGAGAAGGTAGGAAAGGCAGAGCTGCATCATCCTTGTACTTATTTATTTATTTATTTATTTATTTATTTTCTAACTTCTTACCTGTGATACTGTCCGACCCAGGACTTCAAGAAGAAGGAACGGAGCCGGACCGGGTTGGTGCGAGTTCGCAAGTGGAGCAGGCAAATTAAGGAGAAGAAACTACTTTATTGCACCCCGGTGGATCTTGCTGACAGCTTTCTCGGATGGTTTGGGTTGGGGATTTTTCCCCCCCAGAGATGCTTTGATTTTTTTTTTTATATATTATATATATAAATTTTTTATTATTCGCTCGATTCAAACGGACCTGACTCGACGTGGAGAAAAATAGAAACTCTTCCAAAAGAGCTGAAAATATGGCAAGGATGAGGTCTCCTTTTGCAGAGAGATACCGAGCGGAGGGGATGAGATGGGGGTGCCAGGGGAGGGAGGGGGAGCTGCACACACGTTCCCCTTTAAAAGAAAAAAAAAAAAAGAAAGAAAGGAAAAAAAATAGAAAAGCCCCCAAAAAAGCCTCCCCCACTCCCGAAGCCTTGGTATCTATCTGGAAAGCTGTTTCTCTTTATAAAGACTTAAAATGTTGCAAGACGGTTATAATACTGAGTGACAAGGGGTGCTGGAGAGAAGGGAACCAAATGGATTCTGGTTTTTAGAGCCAGTAGGAATTGGCCAGCCTTCAATGTCAGGATTCAAAATTGATTCCATATGTCTCGTCCGGGGAAAGGGGAAAAAAAAAAGAAGAAAAGAAAGAAGGAAAGAGAGAGAGAGAAAGGAGGGGTGGGGGGGTGTGTAAAAGTTGTGCAAAGCCCACCGGTTTCTTTCTTTCACCCCCTACCCCTTCCCAGTAGCCCCGGGTAAATACCCTGCCATTACATTTTGCCCTTTTTCAGGGAATATTTTGGACTCTGGCGTTTGAAGCACAGAGAGGGAGAGGCACCGGTAGCAACAAACCAGATCCTGGAGGTTATTTTTAGACTCGGCTTTGCTGGAGCTGACCTCAGCGCAGGGAGAGGAAATATGGATCTGGATGCTGGTGAAAGGGTGAAGCGTGCCTTGGCGCGGCGTCGGATCCCCAAAACCCGGGAGGGAAAAGGGGAGCCAAACCCTCCCTTACCCAAAAAAAACCCCCACAATACACCCACCCCGAGCTGGGCAGAGGCGAACGGCTGGAGCGCTGGACCCGGAGGCAGGTGATGGGCTCCGGGGCGCAGCGGTGGTACCGGCGCTCCCGAGCCGGTGGGAGAGGGACTTGGGTTGGGTTTGGAGGGGGGGCGGAGGGGGGGGTGGGGGCGGCCAGGCCCTTTCCCTGTTCTCCCCCAGCCCAAAGGCTGCAGATTGCCATTCCCTACTGATTTCACCGGGACTTGCTTCGGAGAGAATTTGACCGAAAGTTTGTCAGGCTTCTCCCCTGACCTCTAGATACCGCTGCCAATAAAGCACTGATATATTTCGCATTGGGTCGGACATCAAAAGGAGACGAAATGGCAACGAGCGGGGATTTCTCCTTAACCCCTCCCCTCATAGCTACGCTAAGGAAAAAAAAAAAAAAGGAGTCAAATCTCCCCCATCACCTCTGATTTATAGCCTTCCTTTTCAACTGGAATGGTTACGCGCAGCGAAGTGTTGAAATGTGGTTATTGCCTTTTATTTCTTTCGTCGTCGTCCCGTGTCCCTCCCCCCCCCCCCCCTTCAAGCCCCCCTCCCCAACAACACACAGACAAAAAAAAGGGGGAAACTTCAAAGGAAACCGCCACCCTTTCCAAACTTCGCCCGATTTAACTGCAAAACAACCGGGCTCTTCCCTTTTGTCTTGTCTGCCCGTGGCTCGTGTTCGCCTCCCTTTTTAAATATGAAAATGAAGCGGAGTAATTGGCGCCGGTTCCTGGCCCTTCCCCTGCGGCTCCCGGGGCCTGGAGCGGGCCGGCTTCGGGGTGATGCCGGGTTTGCTCTGCCCTGAGCCCCCTGAGCAGCCAGAGCTGCCCGGGGGTGATGCTGGGGTGGGGGGGACGGGGGGGAACGCCGTCTGAAACCGGCGCCGGGGGAACCCACAACCAAACAACACAATAAGGAAGGAGGGGGAAGGGGGGGAGAGCTGCCTCTCCGCGTCTCTCCGCGTCTCTCCGCGCCTGAGCCACAGGTTTCCGCGTTATTCTCCTTGGTGGCTCCGCTCCCTGCTCTCCACGCCTTGCAGCTCCCGGCCTCCGCCATGCTTTGATCTTAAATAACTCTCTCCTACCGCCTGCAATAAATTATGAATTAAGGTGCTGTTGACTCATATTTACAACGTTAATAGCTTCCTCTTCGGGAAAAAAAAAAAAAAGATAGGGTATGTCTGGCCGAGAGGGGAAGGGAGGGAGATTTCTTTGGGGGATGAGATGTGATAAACGCGGATTCGCAGCTCTGATAGACCAGGAACTTCTGACGAGATGACAGGCAAGGAGAAAGGCTTATTGCCCAGAAATTAATGAAATAACACTTGCTCGAGCTACTTGAAATAGCCTATTATCTCCTCCAGCCTCTCGAACGTTATTTCTGCCATTTCGAGCTCTAAGACACGGTGGCTGGTTTCTCGAAAAACTCGGTTTCAACGAGTTAATAAAGAAACACAGCTTGAGCATGGTAAGGAACTATTTGCTGGTTATTTTTAGCGGGTCTGGGAGAGCAGCGAAGCTCTTGGGCGGCTGAGCTGGGAGAGGAGGTGGTGAGCGGCGGGGCTGCGCGGAGGATGCGCGGGGAATGAGAGGAGGCTGCACAGGGCAAGAGCTTCTGCTCCGAACTTTCCCTTCCAAACTGTGGCCGAAACCAAGCCCTTTTCATCGGGTGACCGCTAACCTCAGAGAGGAGAAACTTGGTTTTGGGGGAGGATGGAGCTGACACAGGCGGGATAGCAGAGCCCTGAGGGTCTGCTCAGGGCGATGCTCTGGGGGTAACGGTTCTCTCCCAGCCCAGATACTGCACAGAGGGAAGTTTTGCATCTCCCTCTTCGCCCTGGCCCCCTCACACAGCCCACTCCTAAGGACAGAGCAGGACCAGGACCACTGTGCCTTCACCTCCCGGTCCACCTCCCAGCCTGGCTCTGGGGTCTCCTCCAAGTCTGGAGGTATTCTTACGAGTCTTGGGGTCCTAACTCTGTTGTGGGGTGCTCTTCTGGCTTGAAGTCTCTTAATCGGGCTCTGGGGCTCTTATCCAGGGTCACATTTCGGGTCCCGAGAGTCGGGGCTCCTCTCCCGGGCCGGGAAGGCAGCGCCCTGGGGTAGGGGCAGGGTCCCCAGCACGAAGGCTCGGCCAGAGCGACCCTGCAGCCCTCGGCCACCCCATCTCCTCCTGACATCTGATTATCTAAGGGCGACGCTCACACAAAGACGTCTGGACCGGGGATAAATAAAGCCCCGGTATTGATTTAGAGGGGCTGCCGCCCAGGGCGGGGGCTGCGGGGTGGCTCCCCCGCACCGAGTCCGCAGCCGCCCCCCTCCAAGGGCCGATTTCTCACGCTCAACATCCTAAACCAACAGAAAAGGAGGGGAGAAAAAGAAAAAAAGAATAAAAGAAACAAACAAACAAACCGAATAAAATAAGGGGATAAAAAAGGGATTAAAAAAAAAAAAGAGGGGAGGGGGTCTGTATCTGTTTAAAGCCGACAACTTAAATTAATACAGGGCTTGACAGAGAATGATGCTGTATTTCTGGCTCAGTCACCGTCCCTGGATCTTCCTTAATATTTAATGAAAGTCGCTGAGTTGCTCTAATTTTGCTACATAAAGGTTTACACTAGCAGACAGAGTTAAATATCCCCGCTCGGGCGGTGTGAGACTTGGCTGGTGAGCAGAGGGGAGGGAAGGGGGGGAAAGCGGTGAATTCTCATCCGAGAATCCGGTGCGAACATTTAATCTTTGCTCCTGTTGTCAGTTTTATTGACTCCTCGCATGTTGGAGCTTGTAAAATATTTAAAAACGCGATCTCCCACTTCCTCCTTCCCTTTCAACACTCCCGGTTAGGACCAATTTGGTCCAGTTTGGAGACGGGAGGGGAGGGCAGTACCTGACTGCTGACCTCCCATTTTCCGCGGAGGATGCGCTCCCCGCGCTGACATTAAAGCAGGTAGCGGTGCCCGCCGTTTGGGACACACACCTCGCCCTCGAAGCTCCAGCTTCGCTGCCCCACCTCGGTGCTGAGAAGATGTTTCCCTACTACAGCTCAGGGATATTTTACATGGAAATCACTAAAAAGCTGCCGGTCAGGTCCTGCTGCTGTTAAACCCATTTTCAGTGCTCCTTCTCCTCGGATCTCTGTTTTTCCCTGGGTAAATAACAGGCCCTAAATAGAAAGACATTCCTTAAAGCACCTTCTCCAACTTTCATCATAAGACCAGTATCCTCTATCTCTCCATCCATCACCATCGCAGCCTCCGAGAGATCCGGGCGCTAGAAAAAGCCACACAAAGTTCTCCTCCTGCTAGAAAAGCACAACGAATTACCCGCAACGAGTTGATTCCCCTTTCTGGTGTTGTCAGAGCTTACAGGGACGACCTGCCTCTGTTGGGGTCTCTCGGCAGCGCCCCAGTTTCCGCAGATCCCCATTGTTCTGGGTTTGATGGGCAAACTCCCCTTCCTGCCTGGGACCAGAGTCGTGCCTCTCTCAGAGGCAGTTACCTTCCAGCCCTCCTGCTGCAATCTCGATTTTATTTTCTTTTACGTGCGTTTAAAGTCCCATTTCTGTGTCTGGTTGAAAATAAGACACCTCCAGACTTTGCCTCCCAACCTGTGCCTGTTCTCCAGCGAGGAGTCCTGCCGGGGGATGGGGAGAGGGAACTGAGGAGAAAATGACTTATCGTTGATAAAGGGATGCTGCAACACAGGACTCCGAGCTGTAATTTTTATATTAAGGTCGTGCTCTTTTACTAGGTTTATATGCCAATGAGGCGTTCCCGGTTTACCAAATTTATACAAATCTCTCCTTAATTGGTAATCACAGATGCTGTAATTTAAGACCCCCAGCTACAGAGCTTTCATATTAGCTGCTGATGTATTACTGTAAATCGTCTGAAATAATCAACTCCAGGGAGTGGGGTAGAGAGAGATCCTCGCTCTAAAATATCATCGCTTGCACATCATTTTCACTCGAGAAATGATTTATCTTGGACACCACTATAAACAACACAACTCTCTCACAAACACACACACAATGGCAGCCGCGCTGCTGCTGACATGTTTATTGTAATAAATCAAGAAAGGGGGAAGGAGAAGAAGAAAAAAAAAAAAAAAGAGGTTGAGAGGAGAGAGAGAGGGAGAGGGAGAGAGAGGAATATTCCTAAAAATATCAATGAAATGCCTCGATGGGTATAAACACACATACCACCAAGTGAAGAGAAATGGGAGGAAATGAAGACGGCTATTTGTCACATTTTACGACAATAACATTAATAACAAACAATAAATTTACATGGACATATAGACACGCTAGGAATTGGGAAGCCCCTGCTACTTACAATAATCCAGCCCTCGGCGTGGCTTCGTGGTTCCTGAGAATTGTTTTATTGCAGACTCCTCTCCCTCTCCCTCTCTCCTCCTCTCCCCCTCTTTCTCTCTCTCCCTCTCGCTCTTTCTCTCTTTTTTTTCCTCAGCTATAGGCTTGTTTTTTAAAGGACAGTTGAATTTCACGTCAGACACAAGGAGACCATGTCTGCGATTTTCCTGACGAATACATATCTATTCTGCAACCTCTGCATTAATTATTTAATGAATCACGTGATGGGGAAGGGGGAAGGGGGTCTCTCCGTTTCATACTCAAAGGACCACTGTGACCTTCCACCGGAACAGTATTTTTTTAAAGAAGTTTCGAACTGAACGAAGCTTTTCTAGATGGACAGAGACGTGTGTCCCCCCCCTTCTCCTCCCTCCCCAGGGCTGGTCGCACGGCTGCCTGGCACGGTGGGGTGAGGATGTGCAGAGAGGGCACCCACTTCTAACCCACTTCTCTATTAAAGGGCACGATTTAAGGTTTATTTCTCCATCCTGCCTGGAGCTGAGAGCATTTAAACCCTTCTGCAAGCCTTTCCTGAGGCTGGCTTTGCTGGACCTTGGTTCAGCTAAGCCACATCGTGGTTTCTTCTCTCTCTCTCCCTTTTTTTTCTCTCTCCACACTGAGATTTTTATTATAATCTTCTACTGAATAGCACAACTGTTTCAGAGTCCAAGCCAGCTGAGAATATTTATACTCCTGGTTTTAAAGAGCTCAGCCCTCTCTTCCAGGCCTTTTCTCCCCGCTGCTGTTATTGTTTGGCCAGCCTTTATTGCATTAAAAAAAAAAAAAAATCAAATTTTGACTCTGAAGAGCGCTGCCAAGTACAAGGATTTAAAAAAAAAAAGGCATCAGCAACAAAGGAGCCGCTGGAAAGGCCGCGGAGCAGCCGCGGAACAGGCAGCCGGGCGCGCTGCCCTGGCACAACGCTGCCTGCACCGCGCGGGCGGCCGAGGAGCGGCCCCGCCGGGTCCCCACGTCCACGGGGGAGAAGGTGTCACCCGAGAAAAGGCGGCAAGTGGAGCCTGAAAGCCTCAGGACCGTGTCCCGGAGTTCCTGGGTGTCTCAGTCTCTCAGTGCCGGGAGGTGTGGGGGGGTTCTGGGCAGACCCTCTCCCCACATCCAGCATCCCAGCATCCCTACACCCCCACAGGGGCGGCTACCCCGGGGGATCAGAAATGCCCCCCACCCCCCACCCCACCGGTAAAACCTGAGTGAGCTCGCACTAAAAGTAAAGATTCATTTTAAAAGCCTAAAAGCGTTTTGTTTCCCGGGTTTACGCCGAGCTTCGTGCTCTGGCGGGGGTGGGAGGGGATGGGGGGGGGAGAGGGGGAGCTTGGCTCCCCCCGGCCAGGAAGGAGCGAGCGGGGAAGCGCTTCGTTTTCAAAAGCCCTCGATTATTTCTGAATCGATTTTATCGAGTGAAAGTGGTTGTCGGAAGAGAGACGTTTGGTCAAGGTATGGGAGGAAGCGGAGAAAAATCCAATTAAAAGGGGCTCCCGTCGCTGGGGTGGGGGGGTGGGGGGGCAAATCTCACGAGGGAGGAAATTTCGGGGGGGGGGGAAGGGGGGTGTCTTTTATGGGAACTTCAGGTCAATTCAGAAGCCGCAACTTTCGCTTCACACAACCACTTTTTTTTTTTTTTCCCCAGGTTTTTTTTCTGTCCCCCTGTCATAAACCAAAGTGTCCCCGTGAATGGAGCCGGGTAAACAAAATATATTCAAAAAAAGAAAAAGAAAGAGGAAAAAAAAAAAGAAACAGGGCCATCCCAGGCAGCAAACGGGGCAGATACTCCACCTCCGCTGGCATTTTTGGGTTTGTTTCATGCAAAAGATGCGCCCATTTCACTCCTTTTATTTTTTCCCCTTTTTTCTTTTTTTTTTCTTTTCTTTTTTTTAAAGCCCCCAGTTCAAAGGGTCGGAAACGCGGCCATAAACAGCGGCTTCGCCCTCCGAGGTGCCGTGATCAAAGCCGTTTTCTTTCTAAAGATAAAATGAAGGTTTATATAGTGAGAAAGAGAGATTGATTTACGGATTTAAACACGCCGTTCTTATTGCGGATCATAAATCTGTCACCGGGGCTGAGAAACTCCCAAGCCGCTCGCCGAGCTGCCTTAAAAGCGACCCAGCGCTATAGCGGGACAGCTCGACACCCCCACCCTCCTCCTCCTCATGCCCCCTATACCGGGCAGACACAGACACACAGACCCGCCTCGTATCTCGTATATAGATATATAGGCACATGGCTATTTGCTTTTACAGCATCTATACCCCTTCTCTGTAGTAACTACATCGCGGGGGGAGGGAAGGGGGGGATGTTTACGCGATTTCGTTCTCACACAATAATACTCTATTATTTTCCTTTTCTCTTTCTTTCTGTGTCCAGTTTTGGGACCAAAAGGAAACAAAAGGGTTCGGCAGCCCGGGAGGAACCGGTGCAGGGGGAGGGGGGCTGGAAGGGGGGTATCCCAGCTCGGGGGGCTCGGAGAGAAGCTGCCCAAGCGTCTCTTGGCCCGGTGGGATCCCCCGCACCTCTCCGCGCCTCTCCGCGCCTCTCCGCGCCGGCAGAAGGCAGCTGGGCACAGAGAGGCTTTTGAGAGCGTCGTGGGCAGGAGAGAAGTGGGAGGAGGTGCGGGGGGGTGTAGTGGGGGTGGGAGGGAGGGAAGCGGGGGGGGAGGATGGAGAGGGACTCTCGGAAACAAAGGAATTTCTGAAAATAGGAGGCGAGATGAGACGCGGGACGAGGGGAGCGGCGGCGGGTTGGGGGCTTTGCTCCTCCGCTTTGGGGCTTTCCCCAAATGAGTTTTGTAAAGCAAACAGCGGACAGTCCCCTCTGCAAAGCCAACCCTCTGCAGATCCCCCCCCAGCCTCTCTCCCCCTTCCCTAAAAGCAGCAGAAACCCAGCAAACACCGGAGGCTTTTGAAGTGAATTCGGAGGGGGAACCTTCTGCCTGGGCCTGAGCTGGGAAACTGAACCATTAAACCGTGAGAAAGCAGAAACAACCCCATTTCTATGCTCCTTTCCCACTCATCTCTTTCCCCCACCGTTTCCACCAGGTTTCCCGCGGCCCAGGACCGCGGTGATGGGCGGCGGGGACCCCGCACACGCTGAGCTGTGCGGAGCTGCGGGCTGAGCTGCTGCCCAGCACAATGTCCAGCCTCGGAGAGGTCAAGGGGTTTGCGAGGTCAGTCCCCGGCTGTAATACACAGCTAATCGCCTAGAAAACGTGTCCTCTGCGTGAACTCTATCCCCGATCGGGGTTTGCCAAGCGCTGGATTTTTGTGTCTCCCCAATTTCCAGCGCTTTCCCTAGTTACCCTGGTCCCGCATCGCTCCCTGGACGGGGCAGTAACCCCCTCCCCCCGGACCGCCAGCTCTACCAGGACACCGACACTCATGGAACACAGACATCCCCACACACACCCCCGGGGCACCCCCACCACAGGACACCCGCACCCCCTCCCCAGGGCTCTGTCCCCTTTGGGACGCAGCCCATCCCTCCCCAGAAGGGCAGGGAGCTCTTGCTCGGAGAAATGAAATAAAATGATAGTATAAAAAGAGAATAAACACATTTTTAAAAGGCACCAGGCAGGGTAACACCACCCCCCACCCCACCCAACCCTCCCACTCGAGGGGTCCCACCACCCCCTCCCAGCCCTGCCCGGGGTCCCGCAGCAAAGCACCGCAGGGCCGAGCCCCAAACACGCACAGCCCCGAATCGAGGAGGGGAAAGAAGGGGGAAGGAGGAGGAGTGGGGGGAACACAAGTAACCCGCCTGCAAACTTTCTCTGCCCGCTCCCCTCGCTCCCCTCGCTCAAAATAAAACGAGAAAACAGAAGGAAAACCCCGCACAGAAATTCACGTGTTGTTTTTCTTTCTGCCTCTTTTTTTTTTTAAACTCCTTTTTTTTCCCCCCTTTTGCTCCCCCCACCCCACCCCCCCACCCCCATCAGCTTTTTCGTGAAAGGAGGCAATAAACCCATCAGAAATGCATGCCAAGAGAGCAGCTCTGTTACCTGGTTCGCTCCCACATCCTTTTTCCAACGCCCCAGAGACGGCCCTCATGGTTTGGGTGGTTTCTTCCAAAGTGAGAGGTCTGGGGGAGGGGGTGGCTTGGGGGTTGGGGGGGAAGGGGGGGAAAGAGTTGATTTTGTTTTTCTCCCCCAAAAATAAAGCTTTCACCTTTACGATCCAGATTTTATTATTAATATTATTATTTCCCCTGAAGATTCTGGTACGACTCCGAGTGCTTTTTTCCCAACAGACGGTCTGCGGAGATTTGCTGTTGAATAACAATGGGAAAAGGATAAGTATTTAAAGAAAAGAAGTGATTAATGATTTTCTGTATAATTCTCGCATTTTTCTTGGCTTCTGTCTGCTTATAATGGCTGTGAACTTTTAGGTCCTATAGAAATCTTCTTTTCTCCCCCTTCTATTCTATTCATACTTTCCAGCTTTGATTTGCTTCTATAGACCCCACATTCCTGGAAGCATATGCTTTTTTTTTTTTTCCCTTTTTTTTCCCCCCCTTTTTTTTTAAGGAACGATTTTTGGCCGGTCTTAGAAGCCCCATCTCGAAAATAACACCCTCTTTACAACCCCAGCAGATCAAAGCGAGAAACAGTAAAATAAAATGCAACAACAACAACAAAAACACCCCAACCTCAGGCATTACAATAAAATACAGCCCCTGCCACCCTCCCTGGGAGAAAAAAAAAAAGAAAGAAGAGAGAAACTTTAACGGTTCACAGTTGCTACCTCTAAAAAACAGCCATAGTTAACCCAAAATACATCCAGAAGTCCATTTCTTCTGCACCAGAGTCTGTACCACGATGTGACTACATGAATATTATTTTAAAGTATTAAAGTGTCAATGGAAAAGAAAAAAAATCCGAGGGCCCCTTTGTTTGAGCTGGGGGCAGAGGGGGGACTTTTGGGGACACTTTATTGCAAGGTGGTGGCGCGGTGACTTACTAGGACTAAAGGAATAACCCAGAAACACCCTCTGGTTTGAAATATTTCAAGCCCTGCCTTTGTTTCTGAACAGTGCGGGGAAATATCTGGGTCCTGCTGGGGGGTCTCGGAGAATTCCGCGGACATTGGACAAATAAGCAAAAGCCCTTTTTTTTTCCTCTCTCTCTTTTTTTTTTTTTTTTTTGGATTTTGGGGTTTTTTTAGAGGCAAATATAAGAAAATGATTGTTTTCTTCAGCTGCTGCGGGGTTTTCCTCCCCCTGCGGACCCCCCCTCCGCACAATAGACTTCTTTTTTCTTTTTTTCTTTTTCTTTCTTTTTTTTTTTTCTTTAAATATATATATATTTGTAACTTAGAACTGGAATGTTATTTCGTCCTGAACAGTATTTTCGATACTTTCTATGAGAAAGAAAATGAAAATTAATACAAGAGCTGCGGCTCACAAAAGAAGCCATTTGTCTTCTTGATTATCTATTTGCTTGTCAGGCTATGAGCTATCGCAGGAGCCAGCTCCTTTGTAATATAAAAATACACAGAAAACCTGCAAACACCGAGAAACATCTGTGCAAAAATTAGACTCATTAATGCATTAACTACCTTGGAGAAGGAGATGATTTTTTTTTTCCTCTCTCTCTTTTTTTTTTTTAAATCAAGAAGTCTCTCTAGAGAAATACAACGCTCCATCCATTCCTTACAGCAAAGCGCTAATGACCACCTCTGTTTTGTCTGAGACCAGTTTGGGAAGAGCATATTAATATATGCTTAGAACAAATAAATCATAATATGTAAGGCTTAGCAGTACTTAAGGCTGATATACCCTATAGTCAAACATCTTTTGTTTTCATTAGGGAGTTGAGGCTGTGCCATTGACAACAGAAACCCCTGTAAAAGAAGAAACGCGCTGTTTAATTAATTCCTTGAAAATAGATATATTTTGTTGTTGAGTTTCCTCACCAGAACAAAAAAAAAGACAACTCCTCCCCCCACCCCCCCCCAAAAAAAATACAGACACACAGGGTCAGATTCACAATGAAAAAAATTTATTTCCAATTGAGGGTTTTTTTTGTCGCCGTTGTTCCTTTTCTCTGCTATTTACAGGTAATAATGGACAGCGCGAAGGACAAAGGGAGCGATGGAGGCGGCCGGGCCGGGCGGGGTGTCGGGGGGAGCCTCGCCAAGCCCCTGCCTCGCCCCGTGCTCACCCCAAGAGGGTCGAGCCCTCACCCCTCGGTCCGTAATTCACATTTTCAGTACAAAACTGGGTTAAACAGCGGGAGAGGAGCTTGTGTGTGTCCGTGTTCCCCCCCCCCGCCCCACCACCACACACACACACACACAGCCGCCCACCCCTCACACTGGGCTGTGGGGTGAATTCAGGTACCGCTGTTTGTCACCCAATTTCTAACCTAACCCCCTCGCTTTCCCCTCTCCCCTCCCACCCACCCCCCCCTTTCCCAGACTCACAATTAACCTGGTCGACTTAAAAAAAAAAAAAAAAAAAAAAAAAGGCGGGGGGATGGGGGGTGGGTGTCCTACATCCCTCTCCATCCCCTCTTTCTTTGTCCACCACCCACTTGACCTAATTTGCCTTTTTTCCCCCTTTTTTTTCCAGGACACCCCCCCACACACACTCCCACGCAGGACCGGGAGCCCCCCCCCGCTCCCCACGGTCCGTGCTCGGACGGGATTTTTGGTTGGGTTTGTTGGGTTTTTCTCTCCATCTCAGGGCTGTGTTAGAACGTCTTTGGGATGGCGGGACAGAAACTTTCCGTTTGTGGCTGGCAGGCGAGAAAAGAAAAGGGGGGGGGGGGCAAAAAGGGGGGCGGGGGGGAGAAAATCCAGTTCGTCTTGAAGAAACTGAGCCTCATTTATTAAAGTGAGCACTGGTTGTCGAGGTAATAGCAGACATAAGGTCCATCCTTTGTACGGGAGAGTAAACATGACAAATGGGGCAGAGCTTGGCGTGATTAAAGATGAAACAAGGATCCATCTTAGCCAAATCTGAAAACTACTATCTACAGCCTTCTTTTAATGGAAGAGAGGCACAACAGCACAGCTCTGCTTTGTTGCAGCTGAGCCTCCCTCTGTTACCCCTATAAATAAAGAGCACCCCTCCTTCCCTCGCTTCTTGGAGCATTAAAAAAACAAAAACAACAACAAAAAAAGAAGAGAATATTATCATGTGTTCCCTACACACACACACACACACACAACCTCACACCCACAAACACGCACACTCCATCCATCCATCCATCCATCCATCCATCCATCCATCCACCCATCCGTCCAAGGAATAGTTATAGGCTGGTGGCTGGTCCATGGGATCGGGTTTGAGATCCTCCTTGTGGGATCTGCAGGTTGGCAGAGGAGCTGGAAGAATTAGACCTGATCTTGGTATTTGGTAACTTGTGGTCTTTTTTCCATTTCATCCTCCTGTTCTGGAACCAGATTTTGATCTGGCGCTCGGAGAGGCAGAGGGAGTGGGCGATCTCGACCCTGCGCCTCCGGGTGAGATAGCGGTTATAGTGAAATTCCTTCTCCAGCTCCAGGACTTGCTGCCTGGTGTAGGCTGTGCGGGAGCGTTTCGGTTCCCCTCCTGAGTAATTGGGGTTTACTGAACAAACACAAAGGAGGAAAAAGGAAAAAGAAAAAAAAAAAAAAAAGAGGGGGGGTGGATAAAGGAAGGGGAGGGAAAAAAAAAAAGAGCAGAAGAATAATTACTGAGTTGGTCCTTTAATGGGTCCTTCCCCCTCCCAAAAAGCATCAGACATTCTTTTGGTGGGGGGGTTTAACTCAAAAAAATACACCGCAAACCTTCTAAAAATACACCCAGAACCTAACTCCAAATCTCCACCTCCATCCTCATTTCTTGACGTGTATTCCTGTCTAAACGTTTTTATAAGGTCCCCCAGACGCATTTTCCATGCCCTCTCCGTGTGTATATACACAATTTTATACACACCTCTACTTGAGCATCACTCTATTATCCCCAAATCTTTAATGTTGCCCCCTACACACGTGCAAACAGGCAAACACAAACACACCTTTTTATTAAATATCACACTAAACAAAAAAAAAAAATTAAGGGGGGGGGGGTGGGGAGGGAAAATAGTAAAAGTTTACTCAACCCGCCACTTAAATACAAATTACGAAAACATAAAACTTAACTTATGAAGATTCAACAGCCATAAAAAAAGTAGCCTGCAAGAAATTGGAGGAGGATGGTAACAGAGACTTCAAAGGCACATGGCCAAGCAGAGCAATAAAAATTTATGGAGGATGTAATTATACCGCTCTGCAAACAGGCGATCGTAAATCTCCACGAATGGTTATTTTACAACTGGTGCAATAAGATTTCTACAAGACTTTGAGGTGCTACTTAGTATAAAGCAAAGCCACTTTAGTTCACTTACCCGTGCTTACATGGACTTTTTTCATCCAGGGGTAAACTACCGGCTCTTTGCAAGAGGAATTGGAAGGGCTTTGGTTCAGAGAGTTTTGGCTGCAGGAGGGTGGTGGGCTGGGGGTGACCGGCTCGCAGGGATGGTTTGGCTCAGAGAGGTGGCTCTGCAGTCCGGCCGGAGGATGGACATGACCCCGGGGGGATAACACCGCTGCTTGGTGGCCGGAGCTCTGACAGGACGAGTAGAGCTGCTCCTTGCAGGCTGACCGCGGCTGGTACATCGCTTCATGTTGGAAAGTGCTCTCTCGCCTCTGGCTGCTGTAATATTCCGGCGAGTGATTGGGAAGGTAATCGCTGTGGGAATACTCTTCACAGGGTGGGAACTTGGGGTCCACATAGTTGGAGTTGATCAAAAACGAGCTCATGGCCATTAATTTCTTAGAATTGCACACACGAAAAAAAAAATAATATATATCTCTCTCCTAAAATTTATTCCTGTCCCCCCCTTTACTCGTTTTCCTGTTTCGTGAAACCCTCCTACTTACTGTCAAGTGAACAAAGTTGGAGTCCATGTGACAGCGCGGGCCAATGGCGAGGTGCCCTGCGATCCCCGGATAAGGAAATCTGCCCAGCCCGGGCTCTCCCGGGGCCCCGAGCATCCCCGGGGAGGCGGCCGGGGGCGCCCGCTCCCCTCCGGCCGCCCCCGGCCCCGGCGCCGCCGGGCCCCGCCGGCCCCGGGCTCCGCAGCGCCCCGTGGGCGAGAACCGGTCCCCCCCCCCTTCACCCCCCCCTCTCTCGGCCCACACCCCTCGGGGGTGTGTCCTGGCGAGGGGCGAGGGGTGGGGGACGGGAACCCGGGGAAAGGAGGGTGGGAAAAATAAGAATTTCCCCCCAAAAAGGGGGAAAAAATATTAAAAGAGAGGGTAAAAATGGTTTTTCAGGGGGTTTGGGGCTGCGGGTCGCAGCCGCTGCCCCGGCACATGATCCATGGCGGTCCCTCCGGGCGGTGGTTGCATCTCATTCCGTGCTAAGGTGATACGGGAAGGGACATTGCGCCCCGAGCCTGGCAGAGATGAATAGGGCTTCTTTGGGATCGATAAGAAATTCATCAGCTAATTCGGGGTACCCGGTCTCCTAAATCACATTTAGCTGTGCTCTGAGATTGACTGTTTTCCCACGCACCGATGGAAAAAGGAGCCCGTCCTCCGAGCAAGAAATCAAGGACTTGATGAACAATTACAAAAGCGAATTAGCCCAAGTCCTAATGCATCTTCGCCTCGCCCTTCTTGTAATAAAGACGCTTTAAAAGCCAGAGCAAACCAGCAGCCTTTCAAAAGCCGCCCCTAATTCCTCAAATTCGAGTTTAAACCTAAACCGCGCACTCAGCTCCTCACCGGCGGCAGGGAAGGAAGCGCTGATATATCTGCATATCATTTTTTTTTTGGTCGGTGTCAGTGCTGCTATTACCCAAACTAAAGCAGCGGTGGGATCCTGCCTCTCAAATCGCAGTAATAACGCCCCTGACACACACACACACATCCACACACCCGCCTTCGCAGCTCAGATTTTATCTCCAAGTGATGATAAAGTTTATCGCAGGAGCGCTGGAGTTGAGCTAAGGTCAAATCCAAAGTATTTCTTTTCGGCTATAAACCGGTATTCTGGTTAAGACCTTGTTTTCACCTTTATTTAGGGCTCTGGGAGGGGTGTGGGTGGCTTTTTTGTTTGGTTTGCTTTGGTTTGGTTTTAATGCCTTCTGGGATTGTGACCTGTAGTGTTTGTGTCAACTACATATTCCCCTAGATACGAATTTGTGACCCAACTTCCTCTACACAAATTCGGATCTACAGGGTACATATAGAAGACAGATGCATCCTCCTTGGTCAGAGATCTTCGCCTACCGCCATAATTATCTTCTGGGGAAAGGGGAGGAGGAGGGCAGGAGGTGGGTGGGTGGGGGGGAAGTTTTGTGACTCGAGAGATCAAGAATTAATCTAAAGACGGTTAAAAGATTCAGCCTTCTGAGGAAAAACGATTAATTAAAGCACCGATTCAGTATCCGAATGGCCGGTACTAGATTGAAAAACTAGAACTTTTCTACCTTCTCGCCCGTACTTTATGCATTAACGTGCTAAAAAAAATCAGCTCCTGGGCTGAGTATGTCAGTGTAGACGCACAACGAGACTCGAATCCAAATAATCGTCGTTTAAAAGCGAAAATGCCTTATCTCCGTCCCGCTCCGTCCCGAACCCCTCGGAATTATTCTCTGATTCGCAGCGCAAAGATTTCACCCATTTTTCGTTCTGGGAGGTCAACCAAGGTTTGGGTTTCTACGTGCGTGTGCGGATGAATTATACTCCCCAAAAAAAACCCCCACAAAACCAAGGGAGAAAGAAACAGATGAAAAGAAATACAGAATGTAAAGGCAGATGGGACGACAGGTTTTTTTTTTAATGACAGGCAATTCTTTTTACAACCCGAGAAAAAGATCAAAGGCGTTTCATTTCCGAAAAAGGGATATAAAGCAATAAAATATTCATACTGTCTAGGTAATGAACCTTCATTCGGAACTAATGAGGGTAGCATCATGTTGAGATTTCGTTTAAAATTACAGTTGCCCAAGAGATTAAAAGTATAGTATATCCCCCCCCCCCTTTTCTTTTTCTTTTTTGTATTACAAAAGGCAGAACATTTTTTTTTTTGGTCAAGTATCTCCCGAATTAATTGCATTTAAATGCCACAGCAGAGCGGCTCTGAGCGAAAAGCTGTCTTTCCCCCACATTAAAATCCCTGAGAAATACCTTACGTTTATTTCACCAAAACTCCTGCACTTATTTCTACCCCAAAAAGAATAGTTACGGCCGAGAATGAATGTCCCGTAGTTCCCCGGACACGCGATGCCCCAGGATTTCTCAGGTACTTTAAGGTGAATAGTCGGTTTTCCTGATAAAACCTCTAATTCCCAGAAGAATGGAAAAAAACCGAAGGCATATTTTAAGACATAAACCCAAATACTCCTTGGACAATCCCCAAACCGTTTCACACGCCCCAGCAAAAACCCTTTTTGCGGCGAAAGAAGCGGCGCAAAGCGAAGACGAGAGAGTTTCCCACCTCCACAACCCAGCACCTACACTTTGCTGGGGAGCAGGCAGCGGCTCTAAAATTTACCTTCCCCTCTAAAACCTGCCATAAAAGTAAGAAGCCAAATCAAATCTGCTTGTACAACGTGTAGATGGATGCCATAAAATAATTCTACAGAACCAATCCCATTAGAGCTCTTTTTTTTTTTTACTTTCTATTTTTTTTCCTTTTCCCTCTTACATTTTATTCTTCCTTTCCAATCCCCTCCTTGATTTATTTTATTGTATTTCCTCGCAGCCGGTACCGTAGCGATTTCCTAACCAGGGAGAGGACAGAATAGAAATAACTAGGCCTATTCTGTATTTTTAACCCCCTCCCACATCCTTTAAAAAAAAAAAAAAGTCGGTTTTAATTTTCCTTCCCAATGACACAAGGGGTTTGGTGCTAGCAAACCAGCACCCCTAGCGTTTACCAGAAATGGTCCCCCCACCACACCTCCAAGAAATCTCCCCCTCACCGCCTCTGATCCCAAATTAAAGGCAGCCCCTCGCTTCCATTCCCCCCCCCCCCCCCCTTCAGGCCCCCCCTCCTTCCCGCACACCTTTCTCCCTTTCGCTGGGAAACTGCCCCACGTCGTGAAAGTTTCTCACAGGAAAATTTCACCCGAGCTCTTTTCCATTTCAAAGCAACTTCAGTGGGGAAGAGGGGGAGGGGGGGGGTTTGTCCTTCGGGCCCCCCGGCCTGTTCCCCCCACAGAGAGAGGCCGGGGGAGTCCCCAATCCTCCCCCAAAAAAAACCCTCTCCAAGGCACCTGCCAGCCCAGGGGAGGGATATTAAACCTCTCCTGATGTTGAACGCCTCTTTGGTCACCCCAAAAGAGGGGGCACTAAGCAGGGGGTGCCCCCCACCCCCCAGCCCGGCCGCACCGCCCAGGTGTAACGCCGACAGCGGTACCTACCTTGGCAAAACGCGGGTCCTTCCCTCGGAGTAATCCCCGAGGGGTTTAACACTGTCCCTCAAAACTTGGTAAGGTTTTGCAGGCGGAATCCTAGAGAACCCCCCAACCTCCCCCCTTCCCCCCCCCCCCCACGTCACCCCTCTCCCCAGTCCAGCCCGGACTAATCTGCTCTCTCTTCCCCGTGTTGCTTTTTCAAGGAGATTATTTCTCGCTAAGATCACTAATTTCACTCTCTTCTTCTTCTTCTTCTCTTTTCTTTCCCCCTCTTTCTTTTTTTCTTTCCTTTTTTTTTTTTTTTTTAAGTGGGGTTTGTCGGTGCCCCCTCCCCCGCTCCCCCAGTATAAACCACTATTGTCCTTAAAGGCGAACGGAACTGCTCCTGGCAGCGCCAGGAGGCCCTCTGAGCATTTTGGGGTGGGAAACCCGCAAGTTTTGGTATTAATCTCATAGTTTGTCAGTCTTTGTTAAACAGCGAGGCGTGTCCGCAGCGCGGCGGCCGCCGAGAGCCGCGCTGACCCGCGGTTCACCCCGCGCCGCGCTCCCTCCGCGCCGCTCCGCGCCCTCCCCAGCCCCGCTCCGCGCTTTGAATTTTAAGGCGCTTTTAAAAAAAATATTATTGCTTTATTTTTCCTTGTTATGTTTGGTTTGGTTTTGTTCCCCCCACCCTTCACACCCCCCCCCCCCCCCCCCGGTACATCTCCCCCTTCCCCGGACATCTCTCTCTCGCGTCAGGCAGCAATGAGGATGCGGATTTAAAAAGGCTTAATTTTGTTTGCCTTTTCGGGTGCGCAAACCTTTCGGGTTTGTGTATTAAATCGGGATTTCTCCCCCCCCCCCCCAGCCCCCCCAGCACCACCCCCTCCCCACCTCCGCAGCAAACGGGGAGCGCTGGAGGTCTGAGATGCTGCTTCAGGGCAGAACCGGCTCCTTGGCTGCCTCGGAGCTGTCTAAATGTGCCGAGGGTGGCTGTAGGGTTAGGTGGAAGTCAGCCCACACCTGTTTTGCAACAGGGATACGAAGATTTAAACCTTGCGTGGTTTCCCAGTCAGCCTTGTGGGTCCTTTTCCTTTCTAATTTAAAAAAAAATATTCACATTAAATCATATTTTCACCTAAAACCCGTGAAGCAGCAAGCGAGGAGCCCTGGCAGGGATGGGGTGAAGAGGGGGGGGAGCGGAGCATCCCTGCGCGGATTCACCATTTATCTCCGCGTTTACACCACCAGCTCCAACCCCGCGTTTCTCTCAGCGATAAAGAGGTCATTTGGAAAGTAAATCGGGATTAAAAAGCGAATACAATTGATTGTCCTGCGAGGGAGGAAGAAAAAGGAAGGGCGGGGGGGCGCTGGGGTGGGGGGGGAAGAAAAGAAGGGAAACCCACCCTGAGTTGTGTTTGCTGCGCCTGGCCGGTAGTTAGGGACCCTCACCCCCGGGCCAAGCCGAGTCCACCCCGAGCAAGGGAGATAAATTAGAAATATCCTTGAAAATGATACCTTTAATTTCCTTCCTCTCTCCTCCCCTCCCTCCCTCGCTCGCTCTCCCTCCTTACATCCCTCCAAATGAACCCACTTCAAATCAACACGTCCCTAAATTGAAAGTTAAACGTTGTGATGTAGGAGTGGATATCATAAGGAAAGTTGGGAGGTGGGTTTGGGGTTTAGGTTGGGGTTTTTTTTTTATTATTATTATTATTTTATTGCCGTGAAATTATACCTGCTTGTTTTAATATCCCGAAAACAAATGGCCTTTATTATCCATTACCTGTTCTATAAACCTGGAGTAGAAATGACTGTTCTAGAGAGATAAGTATAGTAATTACAAGGGCGAAGAGATGGATCACCCAAGTTACAACTAAACGGTAGCCCTTATATAGTGATATTTTATAAATACCAAGCAAATTCATGGCAATTAATTAAACCCCAGCCTTATCACGCGAAACAAAACGCTTTACGTTCTCTTGAATTTCACCTACTCCATGAATATATCCGCATCGGGAAAGCAAATGGATTTTCCAGAATGCCTTTCCCAGGGCTCTAATATTCTCTCTTTCTCTTCCAAGAAAAATGACCCTTGTTATAAGTATTTAGTCACTGAAAATATTTAAAAGCCGAGGAGGGGGAAAAAAAAAAAAAAGGAGCAAATTTACAGGGCTTTTTTTTTTCTCCCCCTTTTCTTTCTTTTTATTTTTTTCCAGAAGAGTTTGCCTTGCTACGACTGTTTGCTTAAGAAGCCATTGAAAAGATCTTCCCCAGTCCCAGTGCAAATAATATTTAGAGTTTGGAGGGTTCAAAGTCTGGCAGTGTAGAAATAACTTTGAAATGCCAAGGGAAATATTTATTATATCAGTTCATTAAACTGTTGCAATGACCAGAGTGGAGTCACATTTCAAGCAAGAAATATAAAACATTTCATTCAAATTCCGACGGAAAGCGTGCTGCAAAACAAAATTAGCTCCTTTAACCGGACCGAGCGACGAAACGGGCACTTAAAAGCGCCTGTAAATACATACATTGAATTTTTTAAAGCCATCAGTCCATTGATTTCGCCTATATATCACTGGTCTAGGTTCCCTACGATTAAGGTAGGACTGCAAACAGTAAATCACGGAGGTTATTCCGTGTAATTCTTTTCTTTTTTTGGAGTATTTGTACTCATACCGAGTACGTATTAAAATATGTTTGGCTCTGGGGCTCCGGCGCCCGGGGGAGGCGGGGGACAGGCACCTCTCCAAGGCTTTGGGAAGTGTTTCCAAGTCAAGATGTTAGAGCACATTTGCACCAACCGTGTCAGCCTTTTTTTTTCCCCCCTTTTTTTCTCTCTCCCGGTATAATTTAAACCCTATCCAAACAAAATTGACGCTGGAATGAAAATTATTTTTTAACTGCTCGCGTTAATATCCTAGAGGGACCTCCACGTAATTGGATTTAATAAATGCATTTCCCTCCCCCCCCCCCCCCCCCCCTTTATATTCTGTTAATTCGACTCCAAATAGCGTTTCAGGGGTTATCTTAGAAAAATACTAAGAAGTCGCTCCGCGTTTCCTCACGGGAGACCCAAATCAATCTACCTTATTTTCCACCGACATCCCACCCCAAATCCTGCAGCCCTTTCTCCCCCTTCCCCCCCTAAACTGCCCCCCACCCCCCCCAGCTTGTGGCTGAAGGTCGCTCCCACCTCGCTATCATCTTCTCCCATCTCTGCCCATAAGCAGAGACTCTTCCTCCCACCTCGCCCCCCCCCCTCCTTTCTTTTTCTCTCTCTCTTTTTTTTTCCACCCTGACATCAGTCTATCAGGGTTATACACAAGACTGAGTCACGAACAGCGTAAACTTTTGACCCTCAACTTTTTGACCCCTCGAGCTATAATGCTGTACTAACAAGCCCCCCAAGACCAGAGTTACCGTCTACGTCTCCAGAAACTAACCCGGCGCTGATTTCCCTATTTTATTTTACTTCTAAAAGAAAAGGGGGAAGGGGAAGAAACAAAAAATAATCGACATTTCTTCGTGATTTTTTTTTCCCCCAAGGGGAGAACAACAAACCACAGCTTTGCAAACATTAGACCTTTATCTCCCGATCACGCATTACTGTTTTAGCTGATTTTTTTTAAACCTCTCCCCCTTTTTATATTTAAAAGATGGGGGGAAACCTTAAACCACATAAACCCTATTCTCATCGTATGATTTCTTTTTAAATGTATTTAGGATTTCACCTAGGTGACTGCAACAATTAGCCTGCTCTGGTTGGGGTTTTTTTCTTCCTGCTTTGGGGAAGGCGGGAGCGTGTTTAGAGAGGGAGGTGTTCCTATGATTATTTTTGGATCACCGAAGGACTCGGCGACGAGCGGAGCCGCGGAGATCCGGGGGGGAACCGGAGCCCGACGGGACGCGGAGCAGCCGGGGCGACCGGTCCCGCTCCAGCCCGGCCCGGCTCGGCCCGTCCCTGCTGGCAGTGAACTTGGTCTGAAGCGAGCTCTGCTGGCTGCTTGGGGACGTTACAGGCGAGGCTGCTGCACCGCATCCCCCTGCCCGGGGTCTCCTGTTAGCCCCTCTCCATCCCAAATTCCTCCTTCACCCCCCCCCTCGCTCCCCATCCCCGGTTTTGCAAAGTCTCCCTAGATAAACAGACCCCTGATTTGCCACCAAACAAACGTCCTTTGCACAAAATCCCAGCGCTGTAATTTGTTTTGACTTGAAGGGTATATATATATGTGTGTGTGTATATACATACACATACATACACATGTTAAAAAGAGATAAATCAAAGCGGGGTGGTGGGGGGGGACACGACACCCCTCGTACTAGTCTTATTCTTTCAACGCTTGCTGTCAAAATAGTTTCTTTTTAAAGCTATTTAGGGTAACAGAACACGGAAAAACTACGCCGGGTGGACACCTCTCGAGTTAAGTTATCAACCTCCTTCCAAATATCATTTATTTAACATTAGGAGAAGAAAGAATGGGAAAAATCAGCTCAGACACCGAAATAGCCGCGCTCTGAAAGAAAATTTCATTCTTAAATCCATTCTAGGACTGGAAAGAGGCCCTCAGAGGAGGAGCCAAACCCCATAAAAGTCTCTTTTTTTTTTTTTTTTTTTTTTTTTTTTGGGTTCCCTAATTGAGGAGAGACCTTTATGGAGAGGATTTTAAATAATCCCGTCAGCTCCTTCCCTTCAGGTAGGACGTGTAAATAAAAAAAGGAGGAGGCTGGGGCTGGGGGGAAAGAAAGAGCAATTTCTCAGCCTGAAATTCAGCTGTGGGGGAGGGAAAGGGGTTTGGGGAGCGGAGCTAGAGGGAAGGGGCTGGTTTCCTTCGAAAGCTTTCCCTGCTTAGGGAGGTCATGGGATGCGTGTGTAGGCTGGAGTAATTTACAGGACTACTGCAAATAAATAAGCGAATAATCGGATTTTTTCCCCTTTAAATAGAATGAAATACAGGAATTACAGCCCGAGCAGTGCAATTTCTAGTCCCTGCCGCCAGCCCATCCCCGCCAAGGCAGATAAGGAGCCAGAGCCTCCCAACCTTCATTTTTGTGGCCAAGGGAAAAAAAGGGGGGTGGGAGAAGAGACCCCTTTGGCTTCTCAAAAGCATAATTATCACATTGTTTGGGGGTGTATTGGAGCAATATGAACCACATCCAGTCCTTCTCCAGCCCTCCCCCTCTCTTACTGCCGGTCACCAACACACCCGGGCAGGGGCACCTGGGAAATTTAAAAAAAAAAAGGGGGGGGGAACTAAAAAAAAAAAAGAAAAGAAAGAGTAAAAGAAAAAGAAAGAAAGAAAAAAGTAACCCCGGAGCTGATGTTTTCCTTAAAAAGGTGACCCGACAGCCCCCGGGGTCCGTGTTGTGTTGTGATACGATGCTCACCCTCTCCTCCGAGAGAGGAGCCGGGGCTGTACAAGTCTGCTGACCTCGGAATGATCCCTCTTGCCTATGAATTATTGATGAGATATGAGCTCTGATTTCTCTTTTCAGTATGCAAACCCCATTATACTGTTAAAATGGCGATTTAATCGTTTAGAATAGCTTCGCTTTTTTCCAACTCATTTGTGCCCCTTCCTTTTCATTTAATTCTCTTAATTAAATCCTTTAACAGATTTTAATCACTTTTTGTTGAATAAAATAAGACATCATACACATCTGTAACTAGGTTACCTTGGCGAAGTTTGTTTTTGGTGGGGTTTCTTTGTTTTGGGGTTGTTTTTAGTTTGGGCTGCTTGCTTTCTTGGTTGAGTTTTTAAAACCTGGCTGGAAGGGAAATTGAATTTTGTTTTACGCCACAGCCAGTGAGCGAAGGTGTAACAGGCACAAAGGCTTTAGATTTAAAGAAAAAAAAATGCTTAAAAATCAATTAAAATAAATAAAGCCGTGACATTCAAGATGGCCTGACAATGGCAGTGCAACATCGAGCTGCCTTTTGCACCAAGCCCTCCCCAAACCTTCCTGTGCTGCTCACAAACACCACCCCCTCATCCCCCCCTATTTATTGCTGAACGAACCTGGGAACACAATTGTTATTTTAAGGGTGAAATTTCATCTTTTTTTCGCCCCTCAGCAGCAGCCTGGGACACCCATGCCCACCTTGGCAGAGGGTCCTAGGGGATGTCCCAAAAGCCAGCTTGAAGGGGGGTGTAATTAATACAGATGCTCAGCTCGGCTCTTTCAGTCTGTGGAGCCTGGGCTGGCTCTTGGGGTGAGGAATAACTGCCTTTTGAGGGGTGGTTTTAATTCCATAGTACCAGCGAGGTTTAGATGCTGTTTACTAAGCAAAATAGGAAACCTTCAGGGATGGGGAGAGGGTAGAGTTATGGGAAGGGGAGTAGGCAAAAATAAAAAAGGGGGGAAATGGATATGGTTGCACCCATTTTTAGGAAGCAAGAGATGCTGTGAGCCAGGTGAGGTCAAGGGGAGGCTCCTCTAGGCTCTGGTAGAATTTGCATTTTGGGGCCAAACAGCCCCCATCAACCCAAGCCATCACTAGACTCAAGTTTTGGAGAGTCCTTAAACCAGAGGTTTTCCCCATCAGTACCCAGACTCACGGCATTAAGGTCTGTGAAACCAGTGGGTGGGGGGTGTGAAGAAGAGATTCTCAGATTCTCCTTCCTAAGCAGTAACCACGTCCTAGGGATTCGCCTTATTCTTGGGCTCGATATTAAAACGTTTCATATTTATTCTGTCTTCTACAGCTACGGAAAAACTGATTGTCCCGTGTCTGATGTATGCCATTAAAGTGAGGGAAACGATGAAAAATGCAAAGGAAAATCCCCGCCTACCTGCACGGTCAGAGCTCCGTTTTCCTGTTTACTCTCCTTATACTTCCTTTTCACCAGCAACAGGGAGATTTTTTTTCTTTTTCTTCTAAAGGATGAAGGGGGTGGGGGGTGGGGAGTGGGGGGAAGCCTGTGCTAAGCCTGTGACCCCTTCCAGGCTGGAAAATGGGAGACAATGATACCTCCTTATGCCATACAGGAAGCTGGGGGTTAACACCATGTAAGGGAAAAGCAAAATCCTCTAATCAACCCCAACAAAATACAGGTTGTACCAAAAAAAAACCCCCACCCCAACAACAAAACAACCCCCCACCAGCACACACACAAAAACCTAACCCAAAACCATGCTGCAGGTAGAAAGCAGATCTCATGGATGGAGAGGACGTGGTTTCTTTTGAGCAACAGACCTTTCTGTGTTGGAAGGATGATATTATTGTGCCAGCAGCAAGGTCCAGCCCCTGCTCCTTTGCTGTGACACAGGCCTGGTTCCATCCCTGTGCCAAGGATGCTTGAATCAAGGGGATGGCACAAGGCTGTAACCTGCTGCCACCCATACAGTCATCTCCTCCATGCTGCAACGTCCTGTACTTAAACCCCTTGCAAATTCCCCTTGGTCTGCTTTTTCTCCCCTGAAATAACATGTTGTATACACCAAGCGAGTAGAAATGGTACTTACTAATGGTACTCACTAAAAGACAACCAAACAACCCCAAAGACCAAACCCAGACCCATGTGCCTCCTGTGATAGGAATGAATTTGGAGCCCAAGTTTACCCGGGACTATGTAAAAAATGAGTGTCTTTGGGTGGGGATGGGGCAGTGATGCAGATAATGGATAGGGAAGAGATGATGGATGGAGAGGGCTGGGGATATACGGATGGGTGAATATATTTTGGAAACGCGGTGTTTGTGGGTACATGCGTGCACTGAACGTACGCTTGCATATTCGAACACACATTAAGGCGAAGGGATGCCACTTCTCTTTGCCTGAATCTCCCGTTATCATTTCAATCAGGATAAATTCTTTCTAGTCGCCAGTACAGATCAGAAAGGTAAAGAATTAGCAGGCCATCACTTGGTGTGACCCCAAGGCGATCACACCTCTCCTCCCACACACACACACCCCCTCCAAGCGTTTCTAACCCCGTGTAGACACACCGTCTGCAGCCTGTCCTGTTTGTGCGGCTAAATTCACCTTTCATGACCATACCAATGAAGCCCTTTAGGATCCCGTAAAATATCTTTATTATCAACTGAAAAGCAGGCGCCCAGCTTGCTTAGAGATTAGGGAGAGGCTGTTCAGCTTAAAACCAATCTACTGAAGAGGAAAACTTCCCTGCACCCTGCTCCCCTGCCCTGAATTCCCAGCTTTTGCATTTGTGTTTTCAGAGCAGAGGGGTTTTCAGGATTGCACTGGCCACCCTCTGACTGCTCGGGGAGAAGCCAGAAGTTCAAATGATGATAGCAAAGATATTAGGAGACACATGGAGCAGGACAGGAAAAACAGCCCAAGGAAGGAAAAGCAATCTCCAAAGTGTGCTAAAGGGGGACATTCTGCTTTGTGTAAAGGAGACGGACATGTGTCCACCAAATGTTGTCTTACCGTAAAAAGGAGGGGGGGGGGGGGGGGGGGTGGAGGAAGAAAGAAAGGAAAAGCTTGTGACTGCTCCAAATTCTAGAAAAAAAAACCCTAGCCCCCACCCCATAACTCCGCTTTGAACTTTTTGTAATATTATTGGGGGGATGTGAGTTGGTTCAGGTGTGGACAAAGAGTCCCCCCACCTCTGCTGCAGATGTGGCTACTGGGGTTTCACCAAAAAGAAAAAGAAAAAAAAAGAAAAAGAAAGAGCAGCCCCTGTAGGGTTTTTGTTGTTGTTGTTGCTCTGTTTCCCTCTCTTTGCTTTATATTGCTCTATTTTGCTCTATTTGCGCCTTCGCGGAGCCGGAGCCTCCGGCCAGGGCCACCTGCCCGCCCCACCCCGGAGGGGGACACGCAGCCCCCGCCGCAGCCCCTCTCTCGTGGCAGGCTCTGCTCTCCTACCCTTCCTCGCTAAACTTGTTTATTTTCCCAAAGAAAAAAAGGCTGTTGCCTGCCTATTCCAGAACGATGGCATCCTTAGAGGGGGAGAAGGAAATCTGTGAGATATCGGGAGAGGGTGGGGGGATGCCAATAAGGTTTGGAGGGTCCGTATTCAAACCGCAGCGTCTCTGATTATTTTTCTGTAGCACTTCAAGACAGGCTGGAGACATAACAGCGGTCAGTCAGTGTCTCCATATGGTACAAGCGAACTATGGAAATATGAGGACACTCGGTCGTATTATTGGGGGGAATAAAAGAAAAGGAAAACAAAAAAAAAAAACCCAAAAACCCCCCCAAACAAACCCCCAAACCCCCAAACCGAAACCCAATCGGGAGAAAAAGAAAAAAAATAAATAATAAAAAAAAAGCCCTGGGGCAAAAAACCCCCGGTCTCCACACAGGCCGAAAGGAAAACAAAATAAAAGTGCACACATTTCTTTGGCAAACAGGTGAAAATACTTCCCAAAAAAACCCCAAAAAATCGAAAGGTGAACCTGAAGAGCGCCGAGAGAATAAACCTCATTGAAATGCAAAGGCGTGGGCCAGATTTGTGCCTATTTGCGAGCAGGATAAAGCACACCGAGTCACCTCCAAGAAACGACCAAGAGGGGTTTTGTTTGTTACATGGCTAAGCCCAAACTTTGTCTGAAGTACACACGTCCCCCGGCAAAGACAGGATGGAGTTTGCTTTGCGATGAGAATGAATCTTTAGCCATTTTTGTTTCTATTTCTCCCGCTTGCACAAAGTTTACTCGCGGGCCTCGAAGCTGTGATGGAAATGTAATGCAATTCCAGCTCTCGGGAGGATAAGAATTAGGACCTTCCAAAAGTGAGAAATAAAGCTCTGAAAGAGAGACAGACCCTCTTTCCTCCCCGCTCAGCCTTTAGCCATATCAACCCTTTAAAATAGTTTAAGCAGATAATATTTCAGAAGAACTTACTTTCAGGACTCCAGTCTATTGGCTCTCTGGACTGAAAACTGGACCCGCAAAACATGTTCCCTGCAATTGCAACGTTTATCTCATCTGGAAAAGTGCTCACCCATTGCTGCCCCTTACAAGCCAAACCAAGCAGTTAAAGTGTCACTTAACATTCTAGAGAATGTGAAATATATTGTACATTGTCAACTCCCCAAAACCATAAAACTAACTTTATGGACCTCACGTGACTTTTGAGAGCCAGTGAGGGGTATCTGTCTGAGGTCTGGGCGATTTTTACGATCTAACTTCTAGATAAAACCCTATCCATTTGACATCTAAATGTCATACCCACTTTTGGCATAGTTTGCTATTGGTAAAAAAAAAAAAAGAGAGAGAGAGAGAGAAAGAAAAGGAAAAAAATATCAAGGGAAGGCGAGCAAATGGTTTGGGATCTGACAGTCCACTTCACATCCCTCTCAAAATCACTTAAGAAGTACCTAAACAGTGGGAGATTAAGTTTGGTAAGTTTTAAGCTCCAACTTTACTTGCTACGAACAAAAAGCCTAAGCTGTGTTGTAGAGATGTCAGTGGCGTTTTGCCAAATCGAGCGACTTTAAACCGGAGTATCTCTTGCCTTGTTAGATTCCCTAGGTAGCGAAATGGCAACATTTGCCATCTTTGATGATGTTAAATTATCTGCAGCCAAAATGACTCGTTGTAGTAAGTGTCAGGAGTTGCAGAGCTGTTATTTACATGTTAAGCCAGAGACTAAGAGGTGAAAGCAGGAAGCACAATAAACCGAGGGCGAGAAGTAGCCGAGAGAGTACAGCTTATTAGCACAGAAATGTATGAGCGATATTCATGTTATATGTATAATAAATATATCTATCCAAACACACGGATCTGTAACTCTGTAGGACACAGTTTTACGTGGACATATGTGTGGATATAAATACCTCTGGCTTTTAAAGTGTGCGTAGTGTGTGTCTCTAGCTGGCAACTCCTAAAATGCGCGTAAACCTGCCGGGGAAGCGTTTCTACCGCGTTATTGCAACTTGAAGGACTTGGAACCAGTTTGTCTGATACGGTGGGGTGTGTGTGTATGGGGGGGGGTGGTGGTGGTGTGTGTCTGCCTTGTTTTGGGGGGAGACGGCGTTTGGGGCAGTGCGGAGGGTTGCGATTTCTTCCCGTGCGGTGCCAGAAGGGGATTTGATGTGATTATTTGGTGTTTCTGAGCTCCCAAGGAGCTGCCCAGGAGAGGCTGCAGCGATGCTGAGAGCTCCTAGCACAGGCTCAGCTCCATGCCAGGCATCTCTCCGGCTTTAGCATGTGCTGCAAGTCTCAGAGGCTGTGTATAAAGTGCAACTGGGAGCCTTTGTGAATAGGAGAAACGTTTATTTGACTTCAAGTAAAGCTACAAACAAATACAAAAAGCTTATTGGCAAAGTACTAACAGGCAGCTAGACATGACAGATGCCATTTTTACACATAACATTGCATTCACTCTGCCCACTACAAACCGTCTATTAGTCACATCAGAAATATTTCTAGTATTTACAAACATTAGAGCACTCTATTGTTGGTCCGATTTTATACATTATTTTTTTCCATAGTGAAGTTTACCCACGTCTAAGAGTACGTCTTGGAATTAGCCTGGGACTAGAAATCCTGGCCTGAAGTTTGAGCTAAAACACAGACTGGACAATTTTAAGACAGAAAGATACAGAGCTGCTTCTTTTTTTTTTTTTTTCTTTTTTTTTTTCTTTTTCTTCTTTTTTTTTTTTTACATTTTTGTTTGGTTTTTTAGATATTTTTTTTCTCTGCGACTGTAGTGCAGGAACCCCCGATTTTAGCTTAGGCAGAGAAGAACTCACCCAAAAGCAGTAAACTCAGGAAAGGGGAAAAAAACCCAACAAATAAACAAACAATCGTATCTGTTCTCAATTTATAAATAAGTTATAACATTTAAAGGGCTCACATAAAACATGCTAGCTTTCCAGAAAGCATCAAGAGAGCACGGACACATACATTTATAAGAACAACAAGAGCATGAGGAGCATCTGGAAATAAAATTTAATTAAAAAAAAATTTAAAAAAACCCAAACCAAACCCAAACCAGCCGAAACACGACATGAACTCAGTCCTGGGATAACGGTACCATACGCGTTGTTTTAGAATATCAACAACATGCCGAAAAGAAGGTGCCTCACTGTACAGTACTCCGAAACTAAGATCTGCGGCGCTTTATTTAATTATTTACGCGTTTCTCTCTCGTCTCCTCTTCTTTCCTCGAGATTCCTCCTCTAGAATTTATGGCTGAAAGGCGCTGCCCGCCGAGGCTAAGCTCATGCTTTTCAGTTTATTATCCTTCTTCCATTTCATCCTCCTGTTCTGGAACCAGATTTTGATCTGGCGCTCGGAGAGGCAGAGAGCGTGAGCGATCTCTATTCTCCTCCTGCGGGTGAGATATCTATTGAAGTGGAATTCCTTTTCCAACTCCAGGGTCTGGTAGCGAGTGTACGCTGTCCTCGCCCTCTTACCGTCTGGTCCAGTCATGTCTGAATAACACGGACAACAGCGGGGTTTGGGTTTTTGCTTTTTCTGCTAGGGTTTTTTTTTCTTATCCTTAAGGCTATTTTTAATTACTGGTATTATTATTATTTTAAACACCGAGGTAAAATAATCGCCGCTTTCGAGCAGCTAGGAAAGATGCTTATTCCCCAAATAACAGCTCTTCCCCCCCCCCTTTCTCCCACACCCCCAGACACGTGTAAAAACCCCCCACCCTTGGCCCCTCTAGAACAGACATTCGCAACTCAATATTCGTAATTTAAGTAGAGAAGCGAGATCTTGAAATCACCCTTTTTTCCGCCTCTGCCTGGGTGTTTCTGGGTCTGTTTGCAGGGGGCATCTGGTTTAACGCTGCTTTCTTTTCTCCAGGAGAAAACCGAAGGGGGGGGGGAGCTATTCCCCTTCTATTTCCTCGCAATTTTGGTTTTGTCAAGAGCAGATTGTCAAGAATACACCCAGCAAAATAAGAGTAGGAAAGACTGAGAGACCCATCTGTGCATATAATGCCATTTTAATGGTCAATTCTTTCCTTTCCTCTCTTCCCCCCCCCCACCCCACACACCCCCCATCCCCCCTCAGGAACACCCCCTTCCCTCAATTTTTAAATTACCTTCTCCCACCATCCAGATAGAGCTAAGGGCTTGAAATAAGCGCATATTTCGCGGCAAGAATAGCGAAACTAAAATAAAATCGCTCCCCCCCCCCCCCCCTTCCAGGCGCCAGAGGCAGCTTTAAAGCAGCGATCAGAGCAAGAAATACAAAAGCAATAAATAGCTGCGTTTCTGATCAAAGCGCCTCCACCGAATAAAAGGAAGGAGAGAAAAAAGGGAGTGGGGGGTAGGGGGGGGGGGGGGGGGAGGTGGGGAGGGAAAAGAAGGGGGGAAAAAAAACAAACCCCCCAAACCCACAGGAGAAAAAGAGAGGAGTGGTGCGAAAATAAACAACAACAACGACAACGACGGAAAAAGAAGTAGCTGTACCATGGCTAATGTGAAGTTTCCTCATCCAAGGGAATATCTGAGGTGCCTGCCCTTCTGTTGCTGCGGTGGAGGTTGCGATGGGCTCTGCCTGCGCTCGGGGGATGCTGCTGCTTATTGGAGTGCCCTCGTCGGCTCCCGAGGACGCGCTGGTCTCGTCTAGTTCTGTGAAATTTGTGTTGGTGGTGCTGGCAGAAGTAGCTTGGTCGGAGGGGGACGGGGCGGGTTTGCCTCCGTGGCTCTCGCTGTTGGAGCAGGGAAGGGAGTCGGGAGAAGATAAGGAGCAGCTAGACGCCTGTCTAAACCTGCTCTCCTGAGCTGGAGAAGGGAAACCGCGGGAGCTCTCCCCCACAGCCCCAAAGTGACTAGAGGAGGCTGAGCGGTTGATGCTAAGGTCCATCCCATTGTAGTTGTAGCCATAAGAGCTGGAATGCATGGTGCTTGAATCTCTGTAAGAACCGTTCATGGAACTGCTGGTCCCATAATTTAGTAACTGATAGTCGGGGCCATTTGGGTAGCGCCCTGAGAACGAGTTTACAAAGTAAGAGCTCATTTGGGTTATTTTGGAGGGCTTGATTTGTGGCTCGTGGTCGTTATAACCCTGTGCTTGACGATTTATGATGTATTAATGAATTATAGCAATGCACTGTACTTCGTTTTTGCTATGTATGCGGCCAAATATGGGGGGAGGGTGGGGGGTGCGTTTGGGAATCACGTGCTTTTGTTGACCAGTCGTAAATTCTCACTGATGACCTCAAGAGGTAATTCATGCTCTATGGTTACAAATAATGACGATCGCGGAGTCGTTTAGGCCCAAGTCGGTGCGCGGCGCCCCAAATCCCCGGGCGCGCCGGCGCCGCGCTCGCCCCCCACCTTGGCGGAGCGCGCCACCTGCCGGCCGAGCGCGGGCGTCGCACCGAGCCCGGGGGGGGGGGTGTGTGGGGACACACACACACGACACACACCCCTGCACCCCCAAAAACCACCCCGCTGGCCCCAGCTCCTCCTCATCATCACCCCCCACACACTTTTTATTTCCAATTTTCTTCCTTAAAAATCAAGGCAACGATGGAAAAAAGAATTAAAAATACCCCAACACCAATAAAAAGGGGGGGAGGGGAAAGGAGAGGGGGGGATCGCTCGCGTGTCCGGCTCCCCGCGTGGGTCTTGTCGCCTGGCTCCTTTTCTTTATTAAACTCTTAATTTCTTCCTTTGCCGGGGAAGTTTGAGAGGCAGCGAGGGATGAGGTGTCGGGTCGCTGTGAGGCCGGACAGTCTTCTCTTTTAATATTTGAAGGGGGGGGTGGTGGTGGTGGTGGAAGGGATGGTGGGGAAGGGGGGGTGGTGGAAGCAAAGCGAAGCTGCTCCGGGGGGCGAAGAGGGGGAGCGTGTCTTGCTCGGGTTTATTTCGCGTGGTTATTGTCAGAAAAGTCGAGGTTCCTTGCACGCTGAGCGGGGAGCCAGCGATGCGGTCACACCTTAATTCTGGAGGGGGGAAAAAAAGGGGGGGGGGGAGGTATATAAAAAAAAAAAAAAAAAGGGAAAGTCCAGCCGGTGAAACTGTTTGACAACGTTGCTTTTAGGATATTCTTGCTCCTGAGCGTTTCCCGTCCTCTTTGAACACAGCATTGTGCTACGTGGTTTTTCCTTTCCATTTTTCCTTTCCATTTGCTAACCTGCAAGGAATATTGGGGAGCAAAAGCACTCTGAAATTGGTAAAAAACGTCGTGAAAGAGCTGGGTTTGGTTAAACATTACTTTCTCTCTCTTTCTTTTTTTTCTTCCTCTTTTTTTTCTTTCTCCTTTTTTTTCTCCTTTTTTTTTTCTTTCTCCTTTTTTTCTCCTTTCTCCTTTTTTTTCCCCCTTATTTTTTTCCTTTTTTATTTTTTTTCCAAGGCAGTTTAGGAATTTCATATGCTTGTCTGCAACTCATTGGAAATTATGCGCCATATTGAAAGTGACATATAATTATAATAATTACGGGCAATGAAAAGCGTGGCAATAATAGTAAATGTCCTACAGCTGTGAAGCTTCTGCATGAATTGATTTTAAAAGTGACTGACATTAAACCAGCTTGTGGCATGGGGGAATGCATTCATACATAGGTATTTCTTGTGGGTAGAGGGAAAAGAGGATGGCAGGCAGGAGATACAGTTTCCTTGCGTTTTCCCCCTCTTCGAGCTGCAGAAAACGGTATCCGAAAGAGGCTGAGCTGGTCGCTTCTCTCCAGTCCTAAAATCCCCAGCAGAAAAAAAAGCCACTTCCTTTCGTTTAATTCCCAAACCCCAGGAAAAGTTTCCTATTTGCATGCAGGAGATTCCTCTTTGGTACAGAGCAGAAACGTTCCCCATCCCATGCCTGGCAAAGGCAGCCTCCCAAAAGGAGCCATTGAAAACGCTTTCAAGTGAAAATAAAAATCTACTCTTTTAAAAGAGCTCGTTAGACTTAGTATAGATTTTTCCACCTCTTTTTTTTTTCCCCCTCCCTTAAATGGAGGCTTTATTCCTGGAGCTGGAAGCTCCTCGTTTCACAGGGCAAATTCCCTTGAAATCTGGACTTTCTTGCAATACACTTCACTTTGATTTGGGGATATGAAGTAAGGGGCCAGATGTTTGAAAGATGCTAGGCAAATGTTAGGTATCTTTGGTAGATAAATGAGAGCATATTTTTGCCTGTTTCCTTGATTTATTATGTATATGGAGAGCGTTTCGTCATAACTCTTTGTACTGTAACAATAAAAAAGAGCGATACTAAAGCAGAATGTCAGCGAGGAAATACTATTGGTGAAAGGTCTTCCATTTAAGATTAGACAAAAAGAGGGAAAACCAGATTTATCTCTCCACTGTAACTTCCGTGTGCTTGGAGTTGCTTGTCCTTGCAGATTAGAAGACAGTGTCATACAGAGAGAAGCAAGGCTTTCTTTACAACCCTCTGCTCCTTAAGAATGGCAAGTTCCCCTGGAAAAGGGAAAGATAATAATAATAATGATAATAATAATGACAGGGTGGTGTGCGTGAGATCGAAGACTTTGTTTTTATTAGAGAATTCCATGTTCATACCTAAGACAAACTTCAAACACAACACGTAAAAAAAAAATTAATAAAATATAACTTTGTTGTTGTTGCTTTTGCATCCTTTTAGGTAGTACTCGTTCTTTCAGTAGATTTTCCTTTTTTAAAAAAATAAAATAAACAACAAAAAAAATACCCAGACCTAATTACAAAGACCCCAGGGCTTGATTAATTTACCAAAGGAGAAAAAAAAATCTATGTCAACCGTGCATGAAACATTTTTACAAAATTAAGACAATAAACACCCCAAATGACATATATTGCAGCACTTCCATTAAATACAAGAGTTAGCAGATTACTAACAGTGACACCAAGGGTAGAAACACGGGTAGGAGTCCTCTTTTTTTTCCTTTTTTCTTTCTTTCTTCCTTTTCCTCCTCTCTCTCTCTCTCTCTCTCACTCTCTCTCTCTCTCCACTTTTTTATTATTACTATTTTTCATTTCGGGGGGGATGGGCTGGGAGGGGAGGGAGGTCTAGGAAGGGGGAAAAAATCATTTCAAAACGCAACTAGAAGCCTGAATATTATTTTTGTTGTTGACGTTGTGGTTGTGGACACGACAGATCACTGGGAACACGAGTCCAGGGCATTGGTGGCCCAAACTTTCTGGCTGTTGCCGCTGCTGCAGAGGGCTTGTCCCACCAATGTGCAGGTTATCCCTGTCCTCGCAGCCAGCCCACACCCCCCTCATCCTCTCGGCTCTCACACACACACACTCCCTCCCTCCTTCTCCCTATAATTTTGTTGTTGGTTGTTGGGTTTTTTTGTTGGTTTGTGTGTGGTTTAAATACTACTTTCACTCCGCCGTTTTCTCCTCCTCCTCCTCCGCGCTCAGTTGCGAGGAGTTGAGCAATTTATTCTCTTTTTTCCACTTCATCCTGCGGTTCTGGAACCAGATTTTGATCTGCCGCTCCGTCAGGCAGAGGGAATGGGCGATCTCGATCCTCCGGCGCCGGGTCAGGTAGCGGTTGAAGTGAAATTCCTTCTCCAGCTCCAGCGTCTGGTAGCGGGTGTAGGTCTGGCGGCCTCTGCGGCCGCTGGGCCCGAAGGAGGAACCTGTGACACCCGCAAAAAATAAAATAAAAAAGAAAATAAAGGAAAAAATAGGAAAAAACAGGGGAAAAAATAAGGGGGAGGTGGAGGGAGAGGGGTGGAGGAAAAAAATAGGAAGGCAAAAGAGGGGCGAGCCCTGAGGTTTAGTGGATCAGCGGAGATGCTAAATAATCAGCGGGGATGCTACGCCCTGCACCGCGGCTGTGTGCGGAGGGACGTGTGCCCGCTCCTCTGCCTTCCAAAGGCTTTGGCCGACCCAAAAATAAACCTCATCGCGGTGAACCCTTCCGCGAGCGCAGGGAGACTCCCTGGCCGGGCCGCACCCGCGGAGGAGCCGCATCCGCGCTGCAGGCAGCCGGGCAGCAGGGTTAATGGTGAACTTGCCAGACTGCAGGCAGGGCTGGGGAGACAGGGCAAGATCTATCTTATTCCGGGATGAAAAATCGCAAGGTGTTCTCCCCCCACACACCTCACACCCCCCCCACCCCCACCCCCGCCCGCCCTCGCTATTTTCCACCCTACCGGCAACTGTAATAGATCTGAGCATTTAAGCAATAATGAAGTGAATCGATCTGCCCAAACTCTACATTAAAGAGGACACAACACTTTATGTCCCTGCGCTAATGGACATCAATTTGGAACTTAAAAGGCAACAAATGCATCTAAACATGGGAAGGAGGGTGGTGAGCCTCTATTATTTTTCTTTCTCTCTCTCTCTCCCCCCCCCCCTTTTTTTTTTATTCTGATTGAGGAAACAGCACTTAAAGAAGTCATATATCACCAGGGGGAAAAAAATTCTCCCCAGGCAGACTTTTCATTACGTGCGAGTTTCATTAAAAATGTAGCCCCTCTCCTTTCAAATATTTAAACACTTTTCTATTATTTAACTCCAGATCGGGCAGCCAGCGAGAGAGGGAGCTGCGTGGGGGTGTGGGTCCGGTGCGTGTGTAAAGTCATCCAGATCTGATTTAGAAAAGATATCTCCCTGCGCGTGTGGGGGAAAGACAGAGACAAATGGTTGTAGCTGAGTGACACGCAAACTGGAATGTGGGAGAAAAAAAAAAATACCCCAAACAACCCGGGAGGGGGGGGGGGGAAGTTTGGAGGGTGGGGGGGGGTGGGGGAGAGTGGGAAGGAGAAACCCTGTATTTTGGGTTGAAAAACAAGGGAAAGTTTTTTAGCTGGAGGGGCGTTGGGAGAAAATACTTCAGCGGCGTGAAGTTTTGGTGCGTGTCAGGAGCAAGTTGGAGCCTCTCGTGTCGCCTAACTTCCCCGCTGGAAGTTTGGGCTCTAAAGTGAACCTTATTCCTGCTTCCCTCGCTCGCTCGCTCTCTCTCTCTCTGGCGGTAACAAATAAGAAAGGGGGGGAGGAGATTGATGTATTTATTTCTGTAAAAGAGTAAACTCACTATTGCAAGAGTTCATCCGCTGCATCCAGGGGTAAACCGGGGCGGAACACTTTTGCTCCTCGCTCTCTCCGAACACAGTTTTGCTCTGCGCGCAGTCCGACTTGCGCGGCTCGGGGGCGAAGGGCACCTCGTCCAGGTTGGGGGGGGCGCACGCTGGGTCCTTCTCCCTGAAAAACCCGCCGGCCCCATAGTCACAGGCGGAGCTGCGGCTGTAGGCTCCGTTGCTTTGCTGGTAGTAAGGAGAAGAGGTATAGCCCTTCTCCTGGACGCCCGTGGCTCCATAGGTGGTGGGGTAGTGCCTCAAAGGATCCGCATAGCCCGAGGGATATAGCGGGATCTGTCCCAGGAAGGGCTCCTGCCCCGCCGCCAGACTCACCGGGAAGGTCGAGTTGACAAAATAAGAACTCATTGGAAGGAGCCTGCCGTCCTTTCCCGGCTTTATGATTTGTTGTGTTTTATAGTCCAAGTGGTTTAGCTATTAGTAGTATATCGGAGATTGGGTTTTAGCTGAAGGGAGATGGCGTGGTGCCAGCGAGGGACACAAGGAAATACAACCATCTGATCATGGGCTGACCAATAGCAGGCGCCTGAGGTTGCAAAATAGCACCCATGAGGAGCTGAGATTGCACCAGGGACCCCAAGAACAAACCATCCACCCCCTTTTCCCTCCCTTTTAAACAACAGAAATGCACCCCCTTAACCAAATATATAATATCTGCCGAAAGAAACATTCCCGGCGCGCTCGGAGCTTCATAAATAAATAAACGTGTTCCCCCCCCAGCCCCCCCTCCCCTCCCCCGGAGCTCAGCGCGGGGGTGTGCGAGAGCCCGTCTGCACGGATGGCGGTGTGCGCGCCTATATATATATTTACACACATGTAACGTATACAAATACCGGTTGTAAGTGGGGTGGGGTGGGGGGGAAGTTAATTATTCACGTTCGCAAAACTTTAACCCCTGGTGTTTGCAAATCGCCCTGAAATGTCTGGGTACTTTGCTGTGGTAAAGGAGGAGGAGGGGGGGAGAGAAAGAAAAGGAAAAAAAAAAAAGGGGGAAAAAAGTTTTGTGTCTGTGTCTGAACTTTGCGAGGAGAAGATCCCGGCGGGTTGATTAACTTGCATTTGCTATGGGACAAGAAATCGGTTTTGACAACTTATTTCGCTTCGTGTTTATCTAATTACCATAGATTAGCATTCCCTGCTCAGCAAAGCTGCGCTCCTTGAACCAAACCTTCGCTTTTCATATATTGCTTTTTTTTTCCCCCTTCCTTTATTTTTTTTTTTTTTCCTCGCAAAAGCTCCGTGTTCAGAAGATAAATGGAAAATCGAACTATTTCCTTTATCCCTTGCTAAATCCCGATCTTCTCCGGAGTCCGGTACCGCATTGTGCCCTCTTGCGTTTTTTTGTTAATACCAAATCTATGCCCGACCTTTTATGGCTAAAAGGAAACCTTGGGTTACGGTCAAAAGCTGAGTTTATTGATTGTTACCGATCGCGATTTTGTTGGTAGTGTGGGTTTTTTTGTTGTTTTTATGGGGAAGAAGGCTGGTGATGTGATGGGGCTGCAGCCTTGGAGGTGCGCAGAGACCCCACGGGTTTGCATCTCCCCCCGCCCCCCCCCCCCCCCTCCTCCCCTTGAGCCCGTCCCCACTGCAAAAATACCTATTTTTGCAAAGTCAAAAGGCTGGAAAAGATCATTCCGAAAGTCTCCAGCAATTCCCGGTCAGCCTAAAAGCTGCACTTTGCTTTGGGGTTTGCCTCTCGGGTTTTATCCGGGTTTCCTCGCTAGAGATGTGCTCAGCTCTACCTGGTGCATCCTCCCCTTTCTGCTCAAGGTAGAGCTGGAGCTCTGACCGCCGTCTCCTCTTTTTTTGAGGGGGAGGGGTGTGTGTTTTGTTGGGTGTTGGGTTGGTTTGGTTTTTTTTTTTTTTCCAATGGGAAAATCAGAACAATCTCACAGGAGAAAGAAAAAAAAATCAACACCAAAAAACCCCACCAAAAACCGCCCTAAATTAATCCTAGGACTGTCCCTCGGTCATTCGCGTTTTATCAAGGATTTGTTTCCTGTCCGAGTTTGTAGCCATCTGTCTGTCGGATATTATATGCAATGAAATGACACGCCTTATAATACACACTCCCCTGTACTTGAATCTGTGAATGTGTGTGCTACAAATCTAGAATTACATATATTACATGGTGTCTGTAGAGCTGCCAATGCGGCTTTCTCTGACGGAGCTCTAAGTATCTACGAAACCGGTATCTTATTACGAGCTAATTTATTTTAAACATCGTGTTTACAGCAGCAAAGCCAAGATTGTTTCATGCCACGGCTGCAATGAACATTTCGACTGAAACGTAATCCTTATAATTCAAGGAAATAACATGCAAAGGAAGTAGTTTTCCATCCTCCACCCCCTCTTTGACTGATATCTCTTATATTTGTTCTTGCAGAGTTTCCCTTTGTGTATGGAATGGACCCAAACTTACGTAGATCTGCTTTATTGGCATGCAAGGAAAAAAAAAAGTGAGATTGAAAGGGAACGATGACTAGAGAGAGAAAAAAAAAAGGCTGGGATGAGAGCCTGAAGTTAACTGCTTTGCGAGAGCCGAACAGCTCATACATCTGATTAGAGAGTTACGCAATATTTGTAGCTCTGCAAAACCAGCGATTATCTGGCATGATCAGCTCCGCATGCAAATTTTTGGGCTAAGGAATGGGATGTCCTGATAATTCAGTGCGTGAGTACATCTGCTGAAAATGTTTGCCCTGATGTTTTCTCTCACTTCTCGTGATTGCTCAGCAAATAAATCCCTCGAAATAGTTTTTTGGGGAAAAAATAATCCCCCTCCCCTCGAGTTTGAGCGTATTAAAGTACGGCTCATCCTAATCCCTTCCTGGCTAAACCGGGCTTTTCACGTCGTTCGATAGTCGACATTTCCAAAGAAAATAAAAATACACTAATTGAAGCTGGCCGCTTGCTAATTGCTTATTGCTGTCATTTTAGACGCGCTATAGATATAAAAATAATAGGTCTTGCCTCTTAAAGGAAGGATGAGCCTATAGATGGTTATTTGGGGAGGAAAAGAAAATGAGAAAACTTGGTTCTTAATGGGGGAGGGGTGCGGGGGGGCGGTTGGGGGAGAATAATCAACCAAAGCCTGTCATAGTTTTCATGTTCCGGAGGGTCAGGCCCGCGGTCTAATTGATTTGCCACCTATAATACGTGTAAATATGAGCAGAGGTCTTAAACCGCACCAGATCCCAGGGAAGGGAATGTTGAGCGCAGGGGTGGTTTCTGTTCCCAGGTCAATAGCCTTAGGAAAATTACAAAAGTAAGTGGGGGGGGTTGAAAAAAAAAAAAAGATAGAACGTAGGGTTATTAGTGTAGCTGTTTAACAGACGCTCTCCTGCCTTCCCCGCTGGAGTCCGAAGGTAAATCTGAGAGCGATTTTGCGAATATATTTTCTTTGGACGCCTCTAGCGCCAGCCCAGCCGGGAGGGACACAGCCACACAGCAATAACCGCCTGCAGAAGCCAGCTTATACAGTAAGCCCTTAAGTTCGACCTGTCTTTTGAGGACACCGACGGGCACATCTTTATTCAGTCTTTTTGGCCTCATCTCCTTCAAAAACCAGGCGCGGGGGCTGCTAAGAAGGAGCAATAAAGCGGGGAAGTTGCGGGAGGCAGCAGAAGGTGGGATATAACACGTTTCACTGCGCTGGGAAAGCGGCTTTCCCCTCCTGACAGACATCACTCAAGTGGCAGGGTATAAATACAGATAAAGAGAAGTATTTACAGTATGTACAACCCCAGGTCTCTGCCCAGCAAGGTCCCGCTTTTTGTCGCTTTGCTTTTCTGGCCAGTAAACGCCAACCCCAGCAAGCAGAGCCAGGCAGATAGATGAGGGGATTAAAACAACACCCAAATATTTCAAAGCGCAAACAGAACAGAGCATTGCTTGTGTGGAAGCAAAACCCGCTAAGAACTTGGTAGAAAGTTCAGTGCAGTTGGTTCCAATAAAAAATGAAACTCTCTTTTTTTCATGTGGAGCTGGAATTCCCGATCCTTCTGAAGTGAGAACACAGCGGGGGTTTCCCTACCGAGGGACTTATTGCAGCCATAAAGTCAAGCCAACATCACGAGAACACTTGAAAAAAACCCTTGTTCCTGGAGTCAGACATAGAAAGCCATTGGCAGCACAGAAACCTCCCCTGTAATGCTCATGCACATCCAAAATCACATCCAACAGAAAAAAAAGCCAAACCCAAACCACCCAAACCACCCAAACCCAAGTGACGGAGCCATGTAGAGTTCCAGGGTTGGAATATTTAAAACAATGACCCCTGAAGGCGTTAAAAAATACCAGATCTCCCCGCGCATAACCGCCTGAAACTTAATTTCCAGCAATTTAAGTTTAATTTACCTGACTTCCCGTGCAGTGCGTAATAACCTTGTTAATGGGATCTTTGAAAAGAAGCAATAATAATCTACCATTGTTCCATTAAAGAGTGCAGCTAATTATTAACAAAAAAAAAAAGGGAGGGGGGGGGAAGGGGTGGCAGGGGGAGAGAGGGACGTTGGGGAGTCAAAATGCATCCAGACCGAAGTATTTCCGCGAAAGCAAGCGCTGGGAAGGGGGGAAAGGGGGGTGGCGAGGGGTAGCTGACCAAATGATATTGGGAAAGCAGGGAGAAGGAGAGGAAAAGGCGAGACGGATCATGTAATGCGGAAGGCTGGGGGGTGTTGGGAATTGCAGCGTGGAACAAGTTAATCACGGCTGTTGCTGGTCAAAGGAGAGAAACTTCCCCCCCCCCCCCCCCCCTTTTTTTTTTAAACATAGTCCCTGGGCATCTCACTTTCTTCTAGCAAATGTCCCTAGTCTAGACGTAAACAGTTGCCAGGAAACTGTGTGGTAGAAGGAGAAAACGAGAGGGAGAAAGCGAGAGGGAGGGAGGGCGAGAGAGAAACCTTTTAAAATAACAGACACGCATTGTCCCTTCAAAGCCTACAGTAACTTAAAAGTGATTCGTCGTCTGCCTTTACTCCCTGCTCCTTCCCCAGCAACCACCTCAATTCTGTGTACACGACTTGACATATCTTTTCCAGACCCCACCGAAATGACCACTCGGAGCAATAAATAAATAAAAGACCCTCTCTGCCTTTTCTGATGAGCTGAGATCCCCTTCGCCTCGTACGTCATTACAGCACCGCGTTTTACAACATCTCCGCGGTGTTCACGCTCAGCAACCCGACCTTTCATCTCCCATGTGTGTGCGTGTAGGGAGATGGGAGCTGCTCTGTGTGGGCGCATGTTCAGGTTTGGACACACATGGCACGGAACAGGCTACAGCTTTACAGGCGCATCAGCACAGGTCGGGAAGGGGACGTGTGTGTGGGGGGGATGTATAGACCGACACACGCATATAGGGTGCCCGTAGCTCACATGCGAGCGCACATACATGTGCGAGTGCATCCTCTGGAGACGTGTATTCGGTGGGTTTTAAGGGCGGGCGCAGAGCTGGAAGCGCAGCCACCGGTTCGCAATTCGCAGCAGCGCACCAGGCCCGAAGGGTGAAGCGCAGCCGAGAGCGGGACCGGGCTTTGCCGGGGGAGCTGCGGTCCCTGGCACCGCCGCCCGGCCGAGGAGAAGGGAGGACAGCCGGGGCAGGGCCCCCCCGCCGGGGCACCGGCTGCGGGGAGCCCCCCGGGAGCCGCCGGCCGCCGCCGCCGACGGTAGATGGCAGCAGACGGCGGGGAATGGGCGAGCCCCGCAGCGCGGCGGCGGCGGCACCGGGGGGACGGCGCGGCGGGGGGGTGGGGGCTGCGCTGGGGGAGCTGCCCTTCGCTTTATGCCGTTTTATTTTATTTTCTTAAATAAAAAAAGCCGGGGAGAATACCGGGAGGAGACCCCAGGCGGGAGCAGCGCGGACCCCAGCCACCCCTACTCCCCCCCCCCCACACACACACACCGGGGGTGCACGGAGGTTTCTCGGTCATGTCACGCCGGATCGGGATGAAATGGTTAAAAAGACCTGCCCGCACCCAAGTGCGTGGTTTCCACAAGTGGTTGCCCACGCAGGATGTGGAAGAATCGCCATGGAAGGGTTTTGGAGTAAGGTTTCTAAATTAAATTAAAATTTTCCATATTTTTCCTTACAAAACATTAAAATTATATATAAAGAAAAACCCGACCAAGCACGGAGAGACTCAGAGAAAAGGGAGATCAGGCGTTTGAACCGGCATTAATTTTTTTTCCCCCATGATTTATGAAAAATGTAACAGGTACGGGAAGAAATAGCTTTTTAAAATGACTTTCTGTTTATTATTTCCACTGCTTGCGATCATTTACTCTTGTCCGCACAATATTCAGGCACAGTCAGTTTATGAGATAAATCGTCACGTCATAAAAAGGTTTATGCTTAAGTAATGAATCTCTTCTTACTCAATCTGGCTTCACACACACATGCTCTCACATTATCTTATTTAAAAATCACCTCGTAACAGTAGCAATTAGCACTATATTTCACATTCTCCGCCCCCCGCCCTTGAAATCTTGGAGGAAAAAAATAAACCCACAAGCAAAAGCAACCACCACATTGAAAATAAGGGGCATCCTCGGACAAATCCCTTCCTAAACCCGAAGGCAAGCGGTTAGGGTATTGAGGCGGGGAAAAAAAAAAGGGGGGGGGAGAGGGAGCTTTGCACATAACCTGGTGTGGAAAAAGCTCCACACACCGTGGGGCTGAAACCCAAGGCGGTGTTAGGGTCGGGAAAGCCGTAAAGCCCCGTTAACACTGCAGAACGCAATTAAATACAAGGAGGTTTATTGCATCGCAACGTCAGCTTCATTTGGGAGTTTCACGAGGGGGGGAAAAAATGACAATGAGAGCTCTGCGCTCTGCCTTGGCTTCATTCTCATCTTTTTTTTTTTTTTCCCCCTTTTCTTTTCTTCTCTCCCCCCCCCCCCCCCCCCTTTTTTTTTTGGAAACTAATTTCCAGAACCTTATTTCCGAGGACCGCCGCGATCTGCCCTCTGCGAAGAAACCACCCACATAATAATGACCCTGGAGAGCAACGCAAAACCCAACTGGCTTCCACACAAACTTCGCCAAATTACTGGGCTCGCCTGAAGACAGGCAAACTGGCAAGAGATTCTGCGAAGTGGGGGGAGGGTGGGTGGGGGGAATAAAACACGACAACTACCCACAAAGGGGTTTGGTATTTTTTTAAAGGCAGTATCTAAAAGCCTCCATCACCGAGCTACTGCAAAATCCTTCATTCCAAGTCTACTATCTCCAGGTGACCATACAGGCTTTATTTTTCCTTCTTACCCGATATTTTATTTTTCTTTCTCATATCCTTTCTTATTTCCTCCTTCTGTTTCTTTTACTTTCCCGTTTTCTTAGTTTTTTTCTATTTAATCCCTCTCTTTCTTTCCTTCTCTCAATCTCTTTACCTTTCCCCCCATTCTTCTTTCTCATTTCCTATCTTTTTCTCACCTTTACGTTACACTTTTTCCAGAAAAATTGTCACTTAAACACATTTCCACCACCTCTGATTTCTTCCAGTGCCACACTTCTTCATCACCCCACCCTTTTCTTTCTATCCCCCCACCACCACCCTTTGAGTAGAAGGAAGAGGGGGAATGGAATAGAAAAAGCAGCTTGACAAATGCATTTTCAAAGAAAAAAAACCCCACGTTAAATTAAGAGAAACAGATATTATTCCCTTACCTTTTGACGTCCATTTCTGTGGTATAAGTAAAATATATAAGGAGGGAGAGACAGCGTTTGCTTATCTGTTAGCTGACAAATATTGTCCCAACCTGATAGCCGTCGATTGCCTCTCTGACTTGTGAGAGCTTCTTGCATTTCTGTCATTTGCATAGAAAATGGAGTAACTTCTCTCTTTGAAAAATGATAGCCTCCACCGGGTCCCGAATCTCCTCTGCCCCTCCATTACTACTGAGCTTCCAAATCAGCAGGCAAATTAAGAGAGGAATTTAAAAATTATTAAAAAAATATTAATAATAATTAAAAAAAAAATCATAGAACTCTTTTTCCCTACGTGTGTGTGTGCGCGAGGAGGTGGGTGTCTGTGTGTGTGCGTGTGGATGTGTGTGTAGGCGTCCCCCCCCCTCTCCCTCCCCTCTCCCCTGTTTTAGCCCTATCGAGCTTATACACAAAAGTAAAAAAATGTAAAGAGGCGAGAGCCCTATAGAGGACACTGATCCGACCCAAGGTGCAGCGGACAGAAGAATGGTGCAATATAACCACATGGGAAATAATAAAAAGTTCATGTTCACGGTTAGCAGTCCACATGACCGGCTCTGGCCAATCCCAGAACCCAGCCACTCATAAAGTTCTATCACAAAGTTGTAAATTTTCATAAAACAACAAGGAATTTATTGCATTTCTTCATGACCGGTTTAACAGCAGTCTTTTTCTTAGCCGCCATCTTTTTTTTAAAACAAAAATAAAAGAATATGAAAGCGGGTTCAGGGAGATTTTTTCCCCCTTCCTTGGTTGCAAGTGGGGGGGTGTTAAGGGGGCGGGGGGGGTTGGAGAGAAATAATCGAATAACGCCTCACACGTTAGGCTATGAACAATAATAGCCCCCCCAAACCCCCCTGAATAAAGAGCTAAGGGTTGGGGTTGGCTTTTAAATGGGGAAAGGCACAGTAAAACAGTGGGGTTCGGGTGGGATTTTTGATGTTTCTCTCTCTCTCTTCTTTTTTTTTTTAAAGCAATTGGGATCCTTTCTGTTGAAAGGGGCAATTAAGAGATTTCAGGGAGTGGGGGGAGGAAAAAAAAAAAAAGAAGAAGAAAAAAAAGAAGAGGCAAATAAAGGCAATAAAAGCGTGGCCGGGGTGCCCATGCCTTGGGCAGAGCCGAGCGGCCGGGGTTCGTGTCTACCGGGCTCCCCACGACCAAACACCCCCAAGGAGCCGCAGGGACCCCGCCCGGATCCCCCCCCACAGTCCCCGCTATAGCGTTGAGGGGGATGCTCTCCGGCAAGGTGGGTCTCCCCACCCGTACACCGCTGCCCTGGCTTTAACAGATTAAAGCGTCGGGGTGTCTCGCTTTGCCTTTTTATTTCATGGAATTCTCCTCAATTCCTTCTTGCCCCCCGAACCACGAGCTCCCTGCCAGGGAGGGCAGCCAGTCGGGCCACTGCGGTCCAGAAACGGTGGGGGGGAAATTTCTGGAACGGCTCCTTTTTGCCTTTTTTTTCCTCTTTTTTCCCTCCCCCCCCCCCGCCTCCTCCTTCCATCCCCGCTCCGCGCTGAGCGCTCCTGCAAGGAGATTGCACCAAGGGATTTCACCAAGAAAGAAGGAAGATTTCCCTCTCTTTCCCCTTCCCTAAGCGTGAATTTCAGTGTACAAGAGCCATAATAGCCGCTGCTTTTATTAATGGGCTCCCCATAATTAGTATATGCAGCATATCCTGCAAATCTGTATTATAGATGTGGGCGCGCAGATGCTTGACGTGGCGCCTTATTTTCCCTAAAACCTGCTAAAGGATGCCCTTGCGCGCCTTCGCTTACGACATGAAGTCATCTATGGTGGTGGGTGGTGAAAAAGCAGGGAGACAGAGAGGGAAGGAAGGGGAGAAGGTGGAAAGCTGCCATCGCCAAGTCCTCCCAAATCCCTTTTTTTTTTCCCCCTTTCCCACCCCGTGCATCTTGCGCGACGCATTTCCAGAGCAAATTACGTGGAGCCTCCGCGGGAGGAATCCGCGGCTTTACTGCGCAGCCTGGCAATGTAAATAAACAGGGGCGGGAGGGGGGAAAGAGGGCGGCGGAGGATGCTCCCCCGCGCAAGTGCTTAAATTTACTCGCCTTTTGTTTTGCATTGTTGGGGTTTTTTTTCCCTGCGTTTAATTGCTTTAATTTATTTTATGCGTGCTCTGATGCTAAACATTATTTGGTGCTAATGAAAGAGTTCCAGTCCGCAGTAAAGTAATTGAAGGGCGGAGGGAGAATCTAAATTAAATATATATATATATATATTTATATATATAATATATATCTTTTCTAAAGGCACGGTAAAATAGGTAGGTTTTGTACTAATTAGTTACAAGAAGATTACAATTAAATCAACGCGCAGAGAGACTATTTGGGCTGATTCCGCCTTTTTTACATTCCTCCTTTATGCTCTTGCCTACCTCAGTAACAGCCTAAGCGCGATCACAGAGGGAGGGAGAGAGAGAAAGGAGAGCAGCCCGCATTTCCAGAGCCCGGAATATCAATTATATCTTAATATATTGGACCAATTTATTGAAAAGGTACAGAAATTTTGAAGGGAGACGCTAGCCTCAAAATAAAATTATATATGTATATAAAGTCAGGATGATAGGTCGGGCCATGTATTAATCTAAAAGGATCTTTTAATATAATTATTTTATTCGAGAAACAGCAATTCCAAAAACCCGTCTGTCATTTTAATAAGAGAAGGGGAAGGGACTCAACGCGCGGGTAGATTATTGGAGATTTCCTTTTTATTTCGAAGAATAATAATCACAGACAAGGTGAATAATAATAAAAAAAAAAGCAACGCGTCGCCATTAAATAATTTGCTACTTTGATATACAACATTTTACGTAGCACAATATTAATTCCTCTTTTTTTTTCCCTTTTTTTTCCCCCTTAGAGACTTGAACAATGAAGAAATCCAGGTAAAAATATACACAGACGAAAGAGCATAGCAAGGAGAAAAGAACCACGGAGGTTGACAGGGAGAAGGCGTGATAATCATTCATATTATGTACAGGACTATATACGCTAAGTATAATTTGCATTCAGACTTTCGGGAAGGGGGGGGGGTCACATTTTCTAAATTAAAGGTGCTAAACACGTCCACGTTACTTCATACCAAAAAGTACACAGCGAAGTACAAACGGAGATTTACAAATTACTGGTACTAGAGGAAGACTCACATAGAAAAATGTGTCTATTCTGACTCTAAAGCCACGTTTAATAGGTAGATAGTCATTCTATTGTACAAAACAAAACAAACAAAAAAAGACTTTAATATAGGTAGTATTTTTTTTCAGTGTCAGGAAACACAATGTATCATTTCTAGGGTTTTTAATTATTTATGCACTTATCATTTATCTATTTTAATATATAGTCTCTTCTCTCTCTCTCTCTTTTTTTTCCTTTCCTGTGTGTTTTTTCCCCATTTTCTTCTCGCGTGGATTTCCACCTTTCCCTCATCCATCCCTCGCCCCCTTTCATTCCTCCTCGTCGTCCTCCGCGTCTGGTTTTTCCTGGCTGTTGGAGCCGGAGCAGGCAGTTTTATTTTCTTTTTTCCACTTCATGCGCCTGTTCTGGAACCAGATTTTGATCTGTCTCTCCGTGAGACACAAGGCGTGGGCGATCTCGATGCGTCTCCTCCTCGTCAGGTACCGGTTGTAGTGGAACTCCTTCTCCAGCTCCAGGGTCTGGTACCTGGTGTAGGTCTGGCGCCCGCGTTTTCTGTCGGTGCCTGGGAAATAAATGCAGATTTAGGTTAACTGGGGCTTCGTGGGGGGATGTTTTAGGGGCTGCTGGCTTGGTTTGCCCTCTTGTTTTTCTCTTTGGGTGCTGCCTAGCAGGCGCTCACCCACTGCAGTCCCACGGGAAGGACAAAATTCCCGGAGGATATCCCCAACCTGGGACAGCCCTTCTTTTTAGTTGCAAGATCAACTTCTTCGGCTGGAGTCTTTGCCCACCTCCCTGTTCTCAGCTCTCCCCCCAAACCCCCCCACCCACCCCCACCCCCAACCAAATCACCCCAGCTTTAATTTCCCTTCAGCCCGGAAAAGCGTGAGATGCTATTTTTGTGTTCCTGTGCGTGTCTCCGAGCCAACAAGAAACTTCAGAAAGTTTCCTGCCCTCGTAGCACCCCTCAGGCTCTGAGCTCCTGCTGCAGTTTTCATTTAGACCCCAGAAATTTCTGGGGGTTGGCAAATCCAGAAACACTGTCGAGCGAGAGAGGCATCTGCTACCTACACAAATCCAACTATTTGTCCTCTCTTAAAGCTGTCATCAGGGCGCCGGCTTGGAAGGTGTGTGATGGTCTTAATTATTTCAGGGGGTGTTTTGGGCACAGCACTGACTTCTGACGCTGAGACAAGGGGGCTGTTACCCCCAGGCAGCGCTTTGTGGGGGTGTCTGCACATGAGAAGCGTCTCGACACTTACCCCAGGCTCTCCACCACCCTCCAGCTGCCTGCGAGCGGGGTTTGGAAAGGGCCCAGCTCCTAATTCTCCCTTCCACCCGACATTTCCTGCAATCTGATTGGAAATAATTCTACAATATGGTGTTTGTGATCCTGACTCTATTTTCTATGTAAATGCTATGTATATCTATAGGATAATGTATTCTTTCCCAGAGCAGCAGGGATGGCGAACAGCAGCCCTCGGCCTCTCCTCCACACATTCCACCGGACTCCTCTTCTTCTTCCCCCCTTTTTTTACCCCCTCCTCTCTCTTTCTTTTTAAAAGAAGAAAAGATCCAGTCATTAAAAGGAGGGGAGGGGGGAGAGGAAAAAAAAAAAAGGAAGGCAAAATAGCCAGGCTAGCTGTAAAGTAAAAATGTGCAGGTCGTGGAATGTGGGTTGTAAAATCCGCTGAGGGGAGAGCCATAAACTGCTGCTGAATAGGGATGACAACTCTATCTCTGCTCGCTGATGAAATTCCACAAGCGCGTTCGCACAGTGGGCATGAAGCACCGGGGGAGGGAGGGAGGTGGGAGAGGGAACCCCGCTTTTACGACCGAGGTCCAGTTTCTTTGGTTTTAGGCTCAGCAGCTCCCAGAGCATCCAGGGCGGTGGGGGTTTGGGGTGAGGGTGGGTTTTTTTGAGCTCAGGACCCTGAGCGTCTGCCCTGTTTCCAAACCGTAATGTTGATCCTCGCAGCGTCACAGGCTAAAAGGGGGGTAAGCGAGGGGGGGCTTCTTAAATCTGAAGTCAGATAAAAGCAGAGATGAAATGTTTACGACCAGAAATATTTGGTCTTTGATAAATCAACTGTAAAAGTGAATGAATTATGGAGCAGGTAATGGAAAGAACTGACCACCAAATAAGTGTGAGGGTAACTCCTGCCTTTATAAGTCGCTATACATTGGCTGCTCTGCTGTTTTCTTTTTCCTCTCTGCTTCGCAGGGGGGCTGGCCCGCACTCCCCTCGCCCCCGAGGGTTACTAACGAGACCCTTTCCGAATATGTGGCCGCGGAGGGAGGCTCGCTCGCAGGGATGCTCTCAAGTTGCAATCTGGCACGGCAGAGGCGAAGCCGGAGCGGCAGGAAAATGAGCTCACGCCTTTCCCTGCGCTCCCAGCCGGGACAGCAGCGCCTTTCTCCCCCCCTTCTCAGGATTACACGAGTGTAAACACCACCACGCGTGCACACAGACAACGGCCGGGCTGCTCCGAGCCGGGGGGAGCTCGGCCCTGGAGACCCCATCCCAGCGCCGGTGCTCTCGGTGCAGGGGGGGGACGCCCCGGGGGAGCCGGGACGCCCCGGGACCGTTCCCGCCCGAGGGAAATGGATGTTTATTAAATGTTAATTGACATTAATACCCTGAGACAGAGCGCGTTGGTGACTGAAGGCAGCGCGGCCACCCGGCGTCCAGCGGAGTTGGGTTTGAGACACATGTGTGGGGGCAGCTTGTCCCGGCGCGGGGCGTCCCCCGCGCCCCGCTCCGCTAGCGCGGAGCACTGCGCGGCCTTCAGCGGAGCTGCGCTGCCCAACGCCGAGGTAGCGTCCCGAGGACACCTAGCCCCCCTTTCCAGTAGGACAACGCTGAGAACCCCATGTTCCCTAAAGAGCTTTTCCCAACGTGCGGAGCACTCCGCACTCCTCCGCGGTGATGTTTTTCAGGAGGTCACACGGATAAACATGCTTCCCCCTCTTTATCCATCCATCCATCCATCCATCCATCCATCCATCCATCCATCCATCCGGATTCCGGACGGAGTGTCACCGATTTGAGAGCGGGGCTTTTAATTGCAGAGGGAATGATGTGTTGCTGTTTCTGATGGCAACACGCTACGCTTAATTGCAGTGTCTGGGACATTGTGGTGAGCGACTGGCAAATGCAGGGTTCGCAATCTAACAGAAAACAAACCAAGCTTGCAAGCACCTCCCATAATTAGTTTCTTTCAGAATCTATATCTATATCTACATGAGCGTAGCACAATCTCCATCCTGTAAATATAGGAGAAGAAGGGGCTGGCCATTATTTCTGCAGCTCTGTCTGTCCCCTCCAAGACAAACTGCCTTTTGCATGGCACATACACAGCCCCAGCAACACCAATAAATATTTAAAGCTAAAAGGACGGCTTTATGGCGGGGGGTGGGGGGGTGGGGGTCGCTCTCTCCCTCTCTCTTTTGAAGATGCGTTTTCAGTGAAACGTCATGAAAGGAGTTGGGGACAATTCCCCCCCACCCCCCCTCCCCCCTCCTTCCCCCCCTTCCCCCTCAGCCACCCCCCGCGCACGCCATCAAATAATTTACACTCCCCCCACCCACCCCCCACTCCGGGCTCCTTTCTTTAGAGCGGCTGGGGCTTACCTGTGCTCCTCATCCAGGGGTAGATACGGAAGTTACTGTCGCTTTGCAAATCTGAGTCCCTCTGGTCCGTTTTGCTGCAATTCTGCTTGGAAGCATCTCCCGGGCACATCATGGAGAGGTTTTGCTCGAAAGGGGAACAGTGCATGTTGAAGGAGCCGGGCTCCAGGCCGTAACCGGAGGAATACATGCTGGGGGGCTGGGGGTGCACGGCGCTGCCACTGGAGTAGAGCCCGGGCATGGAGGCGGCGAAGGGAGGCGTGGATCCGGCCCCATACCCCGCTCGCTGGGTGTTGGAGGCGAAAGCGCAAGAAGTTTGCTCGGGAAAGACTCCGGATGGGAAAACCGAACTTGCGGCTTGATATTTAGAAAATAAAGCATTCGCATAATACAATGAACTCATAATTTGGCCGGGTGATTTGTAGGTCGGGACGTTTTAGTGTCGGTTTTACGAGGTACCGTGATATATTACGGAATTAGAGTCCAGATTTACACCAAAAAGGAGCCCTTTTTCCTCCCGGCCCATGTGACGCGCGGGCACGTGGCTCCGGCGGCGCCAATCGCCGCCCGCTCCCTCCTCGGGGGCAAAAAATTGTAGTGCTGCTGGATTTATAAAATATGATAAATAATTGATGCGATATAAAACCCTCCAAGATCTATGCTGGAAGGGGTGAAATTGTGCTGGAGTCGATAAGCAACCTGTAATCAGTTTTCAGCTCAGACCGAGGGAGAAAGCGCAAAGGGGAGGAGGGGGGGTGGTAAAAGCACGTTGCTGATAAACCAGCGTCTCCCTCTCGGTCTCTCTCTGCTGGAGGAAAAGGAAGGGAGCTCTATTTATCCCTTTATTGATCCCGGCTAAAATTCCCTCCTTCGCACCAGTTCCCCGGCTCCGAAGTACTTTTTTTTTTCACAAGACTGTACATAATTCCCTCCCCTCCCCCCCTGACCCTCGCCCCCTCCTCGGCCACCCCCCTCCCCCCAAAAAAAAAAAAAAAAAAAGACAAATGTCTCATTGATACCTAATAGTTTCAGGGGTCTTTTTTTTCCCCCAAATGCCATTCAGCTCTATATGTAATTTATTCCAGTGCCACAGGCTTTGAGCTCCGCATCGAGCTGGCATTTGCTTTTCTTGTTGCGAAAAATAACGAGTGTACAGATCCCTTGTTTAGCGTGTCAGCGGTTCTGCAGGACTCAATTGCAGTTAGAAGTGAAAACCTTACCAGCTGGCTGATTTGCTTTCTGCTGGGGAAGCAGAGAGACCTTCCAAAATGTGATTTTTTTTTCTTAAAGGGGGGTGGGTTAGGCAGAAAGTCTTGCAGGCACTAAAAGCAGCCCAGGCAATGGTGGATGTGCATCCAGGGTTTGTGCTGTTTCTCCTTTCCCAAGGTTATGTTGCAAGGGGATGGGTGTGCGTCCCCGCACTCCTCGATTGCCATGGCAGGGCAGCTCCATAGGCAAAGGAGCAGAAAGCAGCTCAGCTGCGCGACTGACATCCTCCTCCCCCATCCCCCCCCACCCCCCCGTAACCTCAGCCAGCTGAGTGGAAGGAAAGGAAGGGGGACCCAGAGCAGGAGAGCAAGGGGTTCATCTTGCGGGGACAGTTGGGGTGGCCGAGGAGAGAAGGAGAAAGAAGGAAAGAGAAAGGAAAGAGGGAAAAAAAAATCCCCCCCCCTCCCCCCCCCAATCCAACAACAACAAACAACAAAACCACGTTACCTTCAGGAAGGATTTCCACACAGCCTCCCAACCTGTCACAACCCAGGAACTGTTAGAAACAACAACAAGAGCAGAAGCCATCGCAGTTGCCTCGTCCCCCTCCCCTTCCCCACGGCTCCCAGGCAGCAGCTCCCCGGCCCCAGCCCCTGCCTCCGCCCGTCCCAGCAGCGATCCAGCCCGCCAGCATCTCTCCAGGCAAAGAAGTCTTTGATGGCCAGGGCTGCAGCTCCGACACAATTGACTTTTATTTCCTTTCTATCAAAGTGGTCCTGGAGGAAATGGAGCAGGGTAAAAGAATGATGTCACGGAATTCTCGCTTGTAAACTTTATTGTAACTTTCTTCCGCCGCTTCCAGGTTTAGACAATAGAACAAAGTGATGAAAGAACAACAAAATATATCATTAGTTCCCCCAATAAAGTAATTCACGTATACAGTATACATTCTTTTTCACAGTTAACCTAAAGATCACTTTACAACTTGCTTCACTGTGCGCATGCTAACTAAAGGAGAGAAAAACGTTTTTCTTTTCTTTTTTTTTTTCTTTTTTTCCCCCTTTTTTTTTTTTGGAAGAGACACATAAAAACTGTAAACACAAAAGAAAAAAAAAAGAAAGAAAATCCCGAACCAAATAAAAGAACAGAAATAAAGAAAGCAAAGAGAGAAAGAGAGAGAAAGAGAGAGATAACTATAGCATAAATAGGCAGTTTCATGTTGTTGGGATGTTTGTTTCAATAGCTACCTCCAGTACATACAGATAAATCACAACAAAAAGGTGGCAAATTAAATTAAAAAAAAAAAAGTGCACAAATGTAATTTCACGTAACTCCTATAGCATTGAAAGCTATGTTAACCAACCCACCCCCCAGGAAAGAAGAGAGAGAGACAGAGAGAAGGACAGAGAGAGAGAGAAAATTTCACAGTCATGTTTTACATAAGCTATTGCGTTACACTACCACTAGTTAATAACTGGCAAAAGGCAGGAGAGACCTCCCGATCACTTTTGCATACTGTTCATTGTATCAAAGGATAATCAGGAAAGTGGTGCTTACAGCTATATTGTTTTACAGCAATAAAAGGGTTTTGTTGTTTCTGGGTTTTGTTTTTTTTTTTTCTTCCTTTCTCTTTTCTATGCATTGTTGGTTTTTTTCCCACCCCTCCCTTACATTAACTGCCATTAACGTGGGGCTCAGGGGCTCTTCCACCCCAGCAGCGCTTGCCTTTCAGTCCTTAAAAATCCTTTTATTTCTTGTCCGCCTTCTGTGCTTCCCCTTCCTCGTCCACCTCCTGGGCTCTTTCCATTTTCTGTTTTTCCAGTTCTTCCTGCTCGCATTTGCTGCTGGGAAACTTGTCTTTGTTGTTTTCCTTTTTCCATTTCATCCTCCTGTTCTGGAACCAGATTTTGACCTGCCTTTCTGTCAATCCCAGGGCATGAGAGACCTCGATCCTCCGTTTGCGGGTCAGGTAGGGATTAAATAGAAATTCCTTCTCCAGTTCCAGCGTCTGGTAGCGGCTGTAGGTTTGCCTCCCCCTCCTCCGTCCAGCGGCTGCTGGGGAATTGCAAAGGTTGGGTGGAAGAGGGGAAGAAGAGAAGGAGGTTGAAAGATACATAAACCAGGCTCGGGAATAGGCACACACAGGCTCACACACGCTCACTCACACACACACACACACACACACACACACACACACACGCGCGGGAGGGGGGAGGAAGAAAGGACTCGCAGGAGCAAAGGCAGGAAGCAAAGAGGGAGAGGGAAACGCTCCTGTAGAATATTATCAAAGGGAAGATGGTTATAAAGGAAAGGGGTGATGGTGGCAGGGGAAAGGGGAGCGGGGGGGTCACCCACCAGCCCACTCCGAGCAGCCCAGCTAAAGCCTGCACTTGCACACTTATTATTAACCGAACCACAACAACAACAACAGACTCCGGCTCTTTGGGATCCCGGGGTAAAAAAATAAAGAGCTGCAGCCCGGGGAGAACAAGCAGCACCACCGAAATCCCAAATCAAACGCAAAACAAAAATGAAGGGGCTTTTTAAGGCTATAAAAGTGCCATAAACTTTAAGGACGCTTCCTTCCACAGAAAGCCCGGCTCGCTCAGCCCCCAGAAGAAAAGGTCTCCTTCAGGGTAATTAAACTATAAAGCAATTTACAAGTGCAAAAGTTTACCCCCATAAAGCAGTAAAATACAGTCACTGGGGAAGAAAAAGGGAGCAAAAGAAAGCAAGCAAGCAAGAGGGGCAGAAAGAAAGCAAGAGGGCTACTTTATGGGCTCAGGAAATGCCTCCTCGCTGTCCTTTCCATCTCGCCTCACCTTGCGGTCGCATCCAGGGGAAAAGCTGGGTCGGAGAAGGGCTCTGCTCCGAGCTCTCCGCCTCCTCTCCAAGGCCGCTGGCAGCAAGCTTGCAGTCCGTGTACTGCACCAAGTCCGACTCCTGGGCGCTGAAGAGGCTCTGCCTTTGCAAGGGGTCGTAGCCATAGAAGTTGCTGGGGTCCCCATGGCACGCCACGGCGCAGGGATTCTGTTGGTAAGGGGAGCTGGAGAGTGAGGATGCTCCGTGGTAAAACTCCTGGATTTGGGTCGGATGCTGGAAGGTGCCCCCCGTGCTGGGTCCGTACACCACCGTGGGTCTGCCCCCAAGATCCTGAGCGAACCCACAGTCATAGTAATTGGGACGCAAGGAGTCCCCGGTTTTGTATTTGGAGAAGAGTGAGTTGACAAAATAAGAGCTCATTTTAATTTAAATAAGAATATTTGTTTGGAGGAGGAAGAATTTAAAAAAAAAAAAATTAAAAAAATAGAAGCCAACCAAACCAGACCACGGGAATCTATTAGCAAAAAAAGAAAGCGCTAAGATGCTAAGCAACGACAGTTTGTGATTTCCAGGAATATAAAAGGAGGATATAATCAAAACTCTAAGCCTGCATGATATTGAATTCTTTCCTCCCCCCCACCCCTAAAAAAAAAAAAAAAATCGCCACTTAAAGAGTTCTCGCTTTACATTTCCAAGAAGAGATGCCAGTTCATAAACAGTTTTCAGTGATTTACTTCAGCGCAAATGAGTTGTTTCATATTTTGCAGTGTCTTTTCATGATCATTTGCATCTATTACCAAAACCTCATCCTATTGGCTTCTCCTTACTCCACACGGACTCTGCACTGCATGATTGTGAAAGGAAGAGTGTGAGAGAATAAAGAAGGAAAAGCAAGCGAGGGGGAGCGAGAGAGGGAGAGGGAGCGAGAGAGAGAGAGAGCGAGAGAGAGAGAGAGAGAGAGAGAGGGAGCGAGAGGGGAAGGGAGAAGGGAGAAGGAGGTGGGGTGAATATACGGATTAAATATGTTTAACTACCTACATTAATGAGATATCGCTCGCCTCACAACAAATCACATACCTAGACCACCCAAAAGATTGATTTTTGGGGAGTGTTGGAAAATTAAAGAGAAGCGCTCGCAGTCGTTAATTTCAAAATTTTAACGAGGCAGTTTTAGCCTTTTTAAATGTCAGGGTCGCTTTGGAAAACTGTAAAAGAACACGATTTAATTGCTACCAGTTTTAAAAGGTCCTATAAATGTAATTGGTATTTTAATACAAGTTATCAAATCATACAGCTTCTTACCCTAAACATATTTTAAAACAAACGAGGTAGTCATATTTAACATTTTAATGATCAATTTCCTTATTATTGATAAAGGTTTAACTATCACATGAAGGGAATTGCATTTGTAATAGCCCCAAAAAAGGCTGTAAACTGTTTAACAAACTATAAAACGCCATAAAGCCGGGGATGTTGTTGTTGTTTATACCGCACTACATAAAAGCCGTTAGGATTTTACGAGTTCGTTCCTCTACTGCTATAAACCAGAGGTTTCGATTGGACCCGTCCGCATTACAGCGAGATGTTGAGGTGTCAATATTGAATTAAAATGATTATAGTTTTTCATATATAACATTGACTTTTTGTGTCTCTCCCGCAGCCCCCTCCCTGCCTCCTCCCCCGCCGAGGACTTGTTCAAGATGTGGTCGGGGATGATTGCGAACTAAAAGTATTGTGTCGCTTATCACACCCAGAACAGAACCTTTATGGTCAGTAACTGATGGCTGTTCCCTACCTCACCCCCTCCTCAATAACTTGATTTTTTTTTCCCTTTTTTTTTTCCCCTTTCCATGATACTTCTGATGGAAACTGGGGAGCAGAGGGGGGATGGGGTGAGGGAGAGAGGAGAGAGGCTTTCTATTTTATTGGCATTTGGTAACAACGGAGCAAACTTACCCCTAAGATGCCAACGCTGCAATTTTCCACCATCTAAACACACAGGGGGTAGATTTTGAAATTCATTTATCGCAGTCAGCAAATATTACCGAGACGTATTTCAGCTAATAACGACACCAAACCCTCCCAACCCAAACGCTGCCCCAGCCTGCTTAACACCCACGACGCCCCTCCAAGCCCCTCGCAATGCCAGCTATATTTCCCAATCCTCCAGCTTTCAATAGGAGTTAAAGACACTCTTTTAAACCTGATTCCCCCCCCCGCCCTTTTTTTTTTCCTCCTTTTTTTCCCCTTTGCCCCCGGTAGATTTCTCCTGCTTCCCATCGCTGCGCGGTTTTGACACGACAAAGGTGAATTAAAGACGGTTTCAGTCGTTCCTGCCATCAACTGAGGGACAATTCTCAACCTCCGCAACATGGAAAAGAGGAGAAAAGTTGAAATGTTGAGGTTAGTCTGCTTGCCAGGGGGTTGGTAACAAAAAAAGAACCCCAAACCCCACAACAAAACCCCACCAAAACACTTGCATTAAAATTGGCAGTGGGAATAGGCAGGGAATTAAGAAGTGCAGGAAGAAAGAGGGAGAGAAAGAAAGAAGGAAAACAAAGATAGTAACGGAATAAAACTTTAAAACCATCCTTAGAGAAATAATTTAAGTAAATACGTTTCCTTTATTTTGTGTAAGGATAATTTCAGTCGAGTCTAAGAGCCTTTTCAAGTAATTATTGTTGTTGGAGTACTTGCAGTGGTATAATTAAGGCTTTTCCCCCCCTAAAAGACAAGTTAACATTTTATTTTTCTCAACACTTTTATTGTCGATTGAGCAGATTTTGGTTTCATCTTTGAACATAAAACCCCAGAAATGGTGCACAGAAGTAAATAGAGCTTTGGAGCCCGGCGTGGGGGTGTGCAGTGCTAGAATTTTCAAGAAAGAAAGAAAGAAAGGGGGAAAAAAGACAGAAAAAAGAATCGACTAAAGTATTTTTTAAAAAGAAGCTGCTTCTGTGTGTATTTAGAGGTGTACCCCTATCTATTCCAGGTTTTAAAGGAAGAAAATAGCAGGAATTCCCCTTGATACGTGGACCCCAAGAAGGCAGGAGGGAAGTTGTTCTTGGAAGTTAACATTTTTATCAAGCGCAGTAGAATTTTATGGTCATGATGTGATGGTAACTCACCAATGCACCAGGAGTCAATGGCTGATCTTAAATCATTCCTATACTGTACTCAGATTCCTGATGAAAGGAAAATGTTTCTATTATAAGAAAAAACAAGTGGGGATGTGTGTGCGCGCGAGGGTGTGTGGCTGGGAGAGAGAAGATAATTTATAAATACCCAGTGGAGGAAAGATTTATTAGGAATTCACAAGGAATAAAAAAGAAAAGACCCCCCCTCCCCAACCCCTTTCCTAGGTAAACCTTAACTTTTCACTACTCTGCCTTTTACCGAATGCACAGGGCAGGATTTTTCTTGTTATTTCCCCCATTTATTTCTCTTTCAATTTAAATTTCTTTTTGTGTAGGATTTAGAGTCCGGAGATGCTTAACTTTGGGGGTTTGGGGATTTTTTTTAACAGCTCGCATCCTGTTCTGTTGTGGGTATCGGTTGAATTTGTTACATTCTTCCCCAGGATGCTGCTTATCGGGGCTGATTTTCTGGTGTAACTTCGGAGAAAGCTTTCTTCCCGAAAATACCTGTGTTCTTCCCAGTCTGAAAGAAAACCTCTAGTGAAATGATCGCCACCATTCCTTGCTGGGATTTGTAGCTGAAGGGCTGGAACGTCCGGGTGATTTTTTGTCTTGTAATTTGGAAGAAACAAAGGCCGAAATAAAAGTGAGCTAACGGAGTTCAAAGTTTCCATTTTCGCTGCTGCCGCGGCAGTGGGGTGTTTCTACCCATCACAAAACCTTGTGAGTGAATCGGGGTTTTGGATGAATTTACTATTTTGTAGCATTTAAAAATCTTTCCCAACGTATTAAGTGAGGACCTTGGGCAAAGAGCACCGGGCATTGCCCAAAGATGGAGCAACTGTACTAAAGAAAGACTGGTTCAACTTCCAAAAAAGCATAATCTCTTGGGTTTGGTGGGGTTAGATTGATATATAAGGTTTTGGTGATAACTATTAATATAAAGCATAATAAATAAAGAGCCGAAAAAGCGGAGATCATCCTAACGGCGAAGTTAAAAAGCCAGGGGAAGAAATGTCATGATTCCCTGTCCCCTTTCTCCCCGAAATGCTGGAGCCACTCTCCTTTCCGGCCCTGCACACGTAAATCTTCGCTTTGGAGATAATGAAACTGTCCTCCCACCTCCACCCGAACCAGCAGAAGACAAAACCCGACGGGTTTTTTGTTCTCTCCTCGAAACGAACGTCTAAAATAGATGCGTGTCCCACCTCTCACCGCATCCCAGCACAGAGCCTCCAGATTACCTCTCCTTCTCCCCCCCAACCCCCCCACTTACCCCCCTCCCCAAGCCTCACATAATTTACCCTCGCAGGGAAAAATAGATGTAACCTATAAAATCGGCGAAATAGCTATAATTAACCCTATATTTTATGCCTCGGGATTATTCATGCTCGCCAGCAAACAGCCCGGTTGCTACCGCTAATGAAATCAAGGTGTTACGCGGAGCCCCGCGGCCGAGCGCGGGAAACGCGCGTCTAGCGTGGAGCAAGGGCGCCACCTCGCGGCCCCGCCTGGAGTCGCAGCCTGCGCGGTTGGGCGCGCAGAGGGGGGAGATTTCCGGGAGGGCGGGGGGGGGTGTTAAAAAAATAAGGGAAAGGGGTGTCGTCGCTTAAATAAAACTGGGGGAAGCGGGGGAGAAAAAGAGGGGGAAAGGGGGGAAAATCGAGTTTTTCCCTCCTCGCTCCGCAGCGCTGAAGTTTTACGCGCGGAAAGTCTCAGCATCCAGTCTCTCTACCCGGCAATAAAAGAGGGGGGAAAATGGGTTTGCTTTTGAAAACCACTATTGTTTCAAATTCCGAGACTAAACAATTGGTCATTCTGCTCTGGAGGGGGAAGGCCAGAGCTGTAAACCGATAAAGAGCTTCCCAAGCCCAGACGTCTCGCCAGAACTTCGAGTGTGTGAGTGTGGGGGGTGCCTGTGTGTGTGTGCGTGTGGTGGTGGTGGTGGTGGTGTGTGCATGGTTCAGCATTCTGGCAGCCTGGAATTGCTTTAAAGGGGGAAAAAAAAAAAAAAAAGGAAGAAAAGAAAAAAGAAAAGAGAGGGAAAAAAAAAAAAGAAAGAACAAAGGGAATCATCCAGAGCGCTGGATTTTCACGGCATCTGCAAGAGAAGAATAAATTAGCCAAAGTCCCTCCCCACCTTTTCTCTCCCTCTCCCCCCCACCCTCTTTATTTTTTAACTATCCCCTCCCTTAAGGAGGGAAAAAAAAAAGGGGGGGGGGGGGGGGAAGACACGGACACGACACTTTGTATGTGACTTAAGCAGAAACAAGAGCATTTACACGTTGGGTTTCCCCACATTCCCAAGTCGTTGTAGTAATTTAGGAGTTCCTGAAAGTTTTCTTGCACTGTTTGCTTTACAGCCGTTTAGTTCCTTAACCTTCAGAAATTTATACCCTATAAAGTTTTATAGCGGTCATATTCTTTTATTGCAGCACACTGCACTGAATTTTCCTTTTTTTATGACAAGTTACTTCCCTTTCTCTCTCTTCCCTCAGTACGCTCCAAATATCTTTCTTCTTCTTTTGTTTTCTTTTCAGAACTGCCCTAAAGAAAGGGATTTTTTTTCTTTTCTTTTTTTTTTTTTTAAGAAGTGAAATATTGCCCTTTAGAGCGCCCATTATGTTAAAAATTAGTGGAAAGAGATTCTTGGTTATATTTCTCACTACCTGCTTCCTGCGGGGCTGAGCAGGTCTTAGGGTTTGTTTGTTTTTTAAATATAGAGATAGAAACTCTTTCCGAGCGCTTGTATTTCTTCATGAGCAATAAAATGTCAAACGAATTTAGAGAGGGAATTATAGGAACCGCTCATTGAGCCCTTGGAAAAAGGAACCGCGTGTCAAATCCGAGGTGATGCCAAGCAGGGAAAGCGGGGTGGGGTTTCTCACTGTTTGTTTTTGGGGCTTCTAATTTTTTCTCTAGCAAAGTTTTCCTTGGGCGGTAGGGGAATAAACCAAGGAAAGTCAAATAAAGCCAGTCCATCCTCCGCCTTTGCTGCTGGTCCCCTAAGGCTGATGCGGGGGATGTAGAGATGAAACCCTCCAAAACAAACAAATAAACAAGCAAACAAACAAGCGACCGCTGGTAAATGTAACCAGAGATTAACGGTCTCCAAATTACAAAAATAAAAGAGGGTTTTTTTTAAACTTTAGAAACGGAACAAGCCTGCATGGGGCCAAAAAGCACTTGCTGGATAGGGGAGGAATTATTTCCATTTGTCTCTGGACCTTTTTTTTTAAAAACCTAAGCAAAAAAAAATTGATTCTTATAATACACTTAACGAGCCACTAAAGAACGCAGGAAAACACAATGAAAATATTTCTGAAATTTTAGATGAAGCAGTATAACACAATGACATATAGGTGCTGTTGTTCTAAAATCGATTTTTATTCTGGAGCATTAAACATCTCTGGAAAATACATCCGGGCTGATGCTACAGAAGACAAGGGTTTTTTTCCAACATTTTTTTTAAGTAAGCATATTTCCTAATATAATGAACTAACATTTTCAATTCTATTTAAAAAGAACCTTATATTGTCCTCTTAAAAATATCCGCTCTTTACCACAACTCTAAGGAAAGTGAAAAACGATTCTAAATCCTAGTGGCCGATGGGTTGCAAGCATCAATTAAGTCACGGACACGCTTCTGAAAAATATAGTAATGAGGATTTAGGCAAGTCCATACTCAGTTCGGGATATGAGGAATACACCAGATTGGAAATTCATCCATCCTTGAGAAGAATCAAACAAAGCTGGAAAATTTGACTGCCCAGCTTAAACACAGCTAAATCACCTTTTCTGACCCAGTATCTTATTTCTTTTTCTTTTAATAAATCCAGATTTAGATAAATGATCCTGCTGCCACCAACTTTTTTCTGCCCCAGCTCCAAAATGGCTCCGAAACAACATTTCTTAATTGAGTTTCGAAGAAGGGGATTAGGGGCTTTGACACAGGGTGAAGTTTGGTTACATTTAACTCCTTCCGGCAACAGAACAGTTAAATTTTGGAGCCCCAAGGAGCTACTTCATGGTGGAAAGTTTTACACGAGAAAGTCTAGGCATTAAAAGAACCCCAAACACAACAAATCCAACAAAAAAAATACTCTCAAAACACACCACACAACTTTCCCAGGAATGGTCTTAAACACTTCAGGTCTGGTTTCTGTGGAGTGGAAGATTTTTTTACTTCTTTTTTTTTTTTCTTACTTTCTTTTTTATTTTTCCTTCTTTCAAGAGGAATTGAACTGGTGGAAATTTCAGTGCACCGAGGCGCAGCTACTGGATTTTTATCTCTGGATCATGAAGGGGGGAGCAGGGGGGAAAGGGGAGAGCAGGAACACTTTAAAAAACCAAAAAACACCCCAAAACCCCGCAAATCTGCCTATCACTTCTTCCCAGAGCAACCTCGGTTCAGCAGGTACAAGTGGTCTCACAAAACCTGACCCTAAGGAGACACAAGTTAAGTCACTTCTGACATCCGATTTGCACCGGTTCGTCCAGACACACAGCAGAAATACATCGCTTTTCATTTCTTTCCTCTATTTCCCCCCCCCCCACCCTATTAAAACAAGCCACCTTACACTCGCCTTGTTCCTAGAAAGCCTCCTGGCAGCTAAATATACAAATTTGCACACGAAAGAAAACGAGAGAGGTTTATTTCGATATTTTTTCCATCCACTATCAACTGCAGGACTCTTGGCATACTTAAAAAGCCACAGTAGAAACAGAAAACGAGCCTCAACATTCACAGAAACACAACCACAAACACAGTTTACAATACCCAACATATAATCAACTGGTACTAAACCCCCCACCCACCCCCGCCCCGGACTCCCCCCTCCCTCCCACCATCCCACCCCCCACCCACCCCCAATTTTCCCTTCCCAAAACAAAGTTAAGTCTTACAGAGATAAAGGGGAACCAGTCCCGCACGGGCGGGATGGAGAAACCTCCAGCGGATCTGTCAGATGAGAAATCAGCTCTGGCCGGCATGACATGAGACCAACAAGGTCTATATTTGTTACTCTAAAGGCTTCTTCAGGATGAGGATGAGGGGGGAAGGAAGGGAGGGTGCGCAGCGCGGAGCCGCCGCATCCCCCCCTGTGCCACCCGCGGGACGAGGCATCTTCCCCGGGGAGGCAGCGGGCCCCGGCCCCGGCGTGGCACCGGGCCCCGGAGGAACCCGGGTGGCAATGGGAAAACATGCCGGGAGCTCGCTTCAGGCGGAGGGGAAGAGAAAAAAAAACCCCAACCCAACCCCAACCCAACAACCAAACAACAAAACCCCACAACAACAACAAAAAAAAACCCAAACAAAAAAGCAAACAACAAAACCCCACCCCAACAAAACCCCACCGACATTCAAGTATTAAAAGCATCTCAGCAAACAGGAGGAGGAAGAAATACACACAGGCTAGGGTTGGCACTTTATCTCTGCAACAGCCTACTGCTTTAGGAAAAGTCAATTCACAATAAATTATAAATATGCTAGCACTAAGAACACAACCTTCCCCTCCCTTATAGCTCTACTAAGGTAGTTTTTTAACTAGAAAATCCCATTCTTCCTCTCCTCTAAAAGTTAGGAATAAGTTGGCAGGGGTTCTTCCGCCCCTTTTTCTCCTAAATAATTTACAATGCGGCTCTGAGAGTGCCCCCCACACACTCTTTCGCCTCCCTCCCCGTCTTTTCTCCTCTTCCAAGTGACCCAGTATAAAACTACCAGATGAGGAGGTTTGCCTGTAAAGATCCTACTAAACTTTCAGGTCAAAGTCACATATCTGCCATGGCACAATTCAAATAAAAATTCCTTATACTAAAACAACCTTAAAAAAATTATTAAGGGGGAGGAAAAAGAAAAGGGGGGGAGGGATATTACAGAAAGCCAGCGCGGTTGGGAGTTGGGCTGTCATTAACCAACTACCCCGGTATAAAGTTGGCGAATTGAAAATGATTTGTTGGGTGCAATCAAACGCAAGTCTTACGAATGTGTCTGTCTTGCAGTAGTTTAATTAAATCGTCTGGTTCCTTGGCCACCTCAACGTGTGTGTGTGTGAGTGTGAGAGTGCGTGTGCGTGTGTGTGTGTGTGTGTGCGCCGGGGTGTTGTGAGTGTTATAGAGAATCATTGTCCTTACGTGGCTAAAGAAAGACAGCGACGTTTGGCTGGGGGCTTGGGCCAGGGTGGTTTGTGGCCAGTTGTGTTTACTGTCTTGCTTTCCATGGAGAAAACGCGAGCAGAGAAAGCTGCTGCTCAGGCAGGAGCCTGTGTCTATGTCACGCTGTAGGGAGAAGAAAAGAGAAAGGGGAGGAAAAAATAAAGAAAAACAAGGGAAGAGAAACAAACCCCAGCGTGTGTCCCCAAAAAGGAGCTGCAGTTTGGGCCAAGTTGCCTCCGATGTGGCAATACTAAGAAGATAAAAAAAGAAAAGAATAAGCAACATCCCTCATGCAAAGGTGGAGATGGGAAGTGGGGAGGGTTTCCCCCCGTGTTCGGGGGGTTTGGCAGCTCTACAGTGGGGGTGCGCGGCCGCGGAGGCTGGGAGCTGGGGGCGAGGGGCAAGGGGCGGGGGGGGGGGGGAGGGAAAGGGGGGATGGCGCTTTTCTGGGTTGGTTTTTTTTTTTCATTCTTTGCCCTGTTCCTTGTTCATTTTCTTCATTTTCATCCTTCGGTTCTGAAACCAGATTTTGACTTGTCTCTCACTCAGGTTGAGGAGTCTGGCCACTTCGTGTCTACGGTCCCTCGTCAGGTACATATTGAATAAAAACTCCTTCTCTAGTTCCAGGGTCTGGTATTTGGTGTAAGGGCATCGTTTTTTCCTGGAGGAACGGGCGTGAAGCCAGCTGGCAGCTGGGTTGGCTGAAAGAAAAGCAGCAAGATCAATACGATGCAGCTTGAGTGTTTCTCAGAAGGTTTTAATCATGCCATCAAATATTAAGATTATACATTCGCATATGCACGCCCGGGTGAAAAATGCTCCCTGCCAGAGCAGCGAGCAGCAGAGGCCAGATGAAAATCATACGGGAACATCAGGGCGAGCACAGATTGCGGAGGGGGGGGGGCCCGATCCCCAAGTACCCCCACACACGCATCCCGGAGTGGGAGGGGATGGGGGGGCTGCGACCCCCGCACACGCAGGTCTGTGTCGTGTGTAGCACAGATCGGTGCTTGTGCACAGGCGCCTGTGTGCGCACACACGTGTCCCCGCACACACGTGTCCCCGCACACACGTGTCTCTGAGCACACGTATGTTTGGGTGCACACGTGCCCTTGCCAGAGCTCCCCCCACTTTCCCCCGGGCCCAGGTAAACACCCACATGGGCTTATAGGTTTCCATAACGCCCATCCCCACTTTACACGCGATACGTACAAAGAACCCCAAATTCCAGGGATTATTTCCTCTCAGACGCCTTTTCCCACGTGTCTACAGATTTACTCCTATAAACACATCGCGCAGGGAAAGGGCAGAGAGAGGAGATCTGGAAAAACCTTTCATAAATCCTGCCTTTTCTGTTGTTTTTGCCTTTTTTGCCCCTTTTTTTCCCCTTCCCCCCCCCCCCCCCCCCTCCCCGCCCCCCCTCCTCTTTTGCAATGTGGCAAGAAACGGTCTCGATACAATAAACATCCTCCGAGGGCTGGATGGACTCTGCTGCCGGAGATCTGGACAGTGTTACCCAGAGACTCGGACATTTGCAGGGCTGCAAATGCAGACAAAAAATAAATACCAGGCTGCCCGTCACCCTCGCGTGTAGGAGAAGCTGCGTGGGAATCTTGTAAAAAGGGCATTTCAGGAATCAGCCTATTCAAGAGGGGGGGAAAGAGGGGGGGCAACGACATTTTGGGAGCAGAAATCACCCCCCTACACACACACACACACACACACACACACACACCCGACACGGTAGTGGTGAAGGTCGCACCCAAAGGTGAAGTGGGTTTAGGGTAAATAATGGAGCATTTACTAATCACATGCAAATATTAGCTGACCGTTGGGTAGCTGAGAGGCGGGAAAGAGTAAAACGAAGGGTGAGAGGCAGACCACGTATTTCTATTTTATTTCCTTTGCCTCCCCTGGAATTATGACTGAAGCCATAAACCTTTACACCAATTCAATGGACCATTATAAATATATACATACACACACGCGCGCCCCATCAGAACGTTTCCTCTACGGAAAATGAAATATATTGAATATTTTTTAAAAAATAATCCGGTTAATCTTCCCCTGTAAGTACTGCCTCTTACAAATTTGCACGGCTATTTCCTTAATGTAATTGACTTGATCTAATATGCAGAATTAAATATTAAAGAGGAAGAAAGCTGTTAATAATTGATACTGTTAATCCTGGTACCCATCCTTTAATGGCAATGGAGGGCTCTGCTTCATAACAGATTTTTATTCGGTTTGGGTTTATTTTTTGGTCGTATCTTGGATCGTTAAAATAGAAGGTATTTTAAACGCGAATATTGTTTTATCTATCCACTCCACACAAATCCCTAACCAGGAAAACGAATGGGAAGAGGTTCCGGCACATCTTTTCGTTAAAATCCAGCAAATAAATTAACAGATCTCTGTGCCATACACAGGGCGGAGATTCATTATTGCAAAATACTTTCAAAAATTGAAAGAGTCAGGGAAATTGGTGGGAGTACTTTCTGCAAACCAGCTCCGTCTTCCAGCCCTGGCAGGCTCTCAACATCAGCCCAAATTAAACTATTATTTAAAACAAAATATGCGTCGTAACCACATGCCATAGAAACCACACAGCATCCTCTTAGCGCGGGTCCCTGCACTTACTTATAACTTAATAACATTTTCTTGGACAAGATTTTTATATATTCAATTTCAGGGACATTGAGCACAGAACCTGGATATTTAATTCTCCCAAACCATTCACCTCACGGTTGCAGTTTGTTCTGGATCTCTGCCCAGTACAATAGAAAAGGAGTTTCTTTTTGTGCGTGTGTGAGTGTGTGTCTGTGTGTGTCTGTGCAAGTTAAATGATGGGGTGGGGGGGAGAGAGGAAAGGGGGGGGAGAAAAAAAGTCACCAGAACATCCTGCACAAGGAGGGGAGGAAATCATGAGGGGCGAGAATATTCTGTATTTTTAATCCTATGGTTGCAATGGCAATCTCTGCTGCTGTTCCGTGCTGGGGGGGGGTGTGTGGAAAATAGAAGTTAATTCAAGGGGAAAAAGAACGTGTCAGTGCTCCCTGCACAGGCTGCGAGGAGTTACAGCCGGCGGGGGCTGCTCCTCTCCCAGTTTGGAAAACTTCGGCTTCCACTGCAAAATATTTACTGGGGAGTGTGGGGGGTGAAGCCAAGTTTCTCTCTTTGCCTCCTGCTCAGGCTTTGGCTCCGGTTTACCTCTCAGATGGAAACCAGGTACCAACCGGTTCGGCACGAGGGGAAGATACCGAGTCTTCCTTACTCGAACGCCATTGCATCATCATCATCATTATTACTATCATCATAACAATTATTAGCATTAATAATCGTATTATTAATAGCATTATTGATAGCATTAGTAAGTATTTCCAAGGCTTTTTTGGTTTTTTAAATTATATTTTTTTTCAGGGGGAAAAAAGACGAGGCAGCTCGCGGAAAAAAGCACATGCTGCAGTTTAACTGTTTCCCAATCTGGCTACATTACAAATAAAAGCTAATTAAGTTGAAAGCACCCCCTCCCTCCCCTTTTTTTTTTTTTAACTAGGAAGGAGCATGGCTTTGGAATATTCATACCCTGAACCGGTGCATTTAATAAACAAACACTTAAAAAAACCCCAAACAAACAAATAAGACGAGGGGGGAAAAAATAAAGAGAAGAGAGAGAGAGAGGGAGACACCACCAAAAACCCGCGAGGAGGTGAGGACGGGAGCGAGCCCGTCCCCGCATCTGCCGGGGTGCACCGGGGCGGCGGGCACGGAAAAGCCCCCGCTGCTGTTTACTTCCCCCCACGTGAACTTTTCCTCCGTAATTTCCCCTCTTTCCCCCCTTCTTCTCCTTCTCCTTCTCCCCCGACCGCCTCCCTCCGCTCCCCTCTTCCTACCTTTCTCCCCGACATTTACTGGCTGCCCCCGTCCCTTCCCTTCCCCACCGCCCGCAGCCGCGCACATTTACTCCCGCTTACTAAAGTGGTCTCTGCTGCCGGAGCCAGCGCTCTGTAGGAAAGAGGATGACTCGCTCCAGCTTTTGTCCGCTCTGGACTCGGTTTAAGCTCAGAGACGACGATCATTTTTATTTTTATTTTTATTTACCGGCAGAGACAATGCCACCCCTCTCCCCTCCCCACCTCTCCCCTTAGGTTGGCATCAGCAAGCTGAGAGTTTTCTTTAAGCCCTGATTTTAAACTTTACACAGCATTGTCCCCTTTTATTGCACCTCCTCCAGCTTTTATACTGTTTACTTCCTCACTTTTATAACTTACTTTGATCTGTCCTGTCTTTGTCTTCGCTTCCTTCACAAACTTTATTGTCCTCGAAGCTGGGCCTTTGATTGGAAACGATCCCTTCCCTTGCAGCAGAAGTTTCTAAATTGTACTCCTGTGTTCCCTGTTTATGGACATCCCCGGGACGGCCCAGCAGCGGCTCTGCCTTAACAGATCCCTGCCCAGGGAGGTTCTCTGCTCTGGGTACTGGATCCAGCCAGCTCCGTAGATACCTGCTATCAGATGGGACGCTTTGATGTTGAATATATGGATGGTAGACGGCAGGAAGGGTACCAGAAGAATGTGGATTCAAAGGAGTCCAGGAGGCGCTGAAAACTGGAGGTTTTGGCTGAAAACTACAGGAGGGGAATTCTAGATGCTCATTGTGCCCAGCTTGCCTGGAACTCGTATATTGCCCAGATGAAAATTTAGCTGAAGGCGAGTCTTCACTCTCATGACTTATAATAGAGTCGACATAATAATTGCTAAGAGTCCCAGAAATGGACATTCTCAGACATCATACAAAGCACGGTTCAATGAAGGGAAAAAAATATATAGGACAGATCTAGATTTGTACTCTACCCCCTTCTCCAACTTCCCAGCCAACAAAGTACAGTTGGGCTGCTGTGTTGTGAGCTCCCAGCAAAATGATTGGTCAAACTTTTTTCGTGTGCCTGATAAAGCGTCAGTCTCGGCGTAAATCAATCGAAGCCGAGGGGGCTGCGCTGCGCTGTCATCCGCCCTTGCATTCCATATCAAGGATGGATTGTTTTATGTTTATGCAATGTTGCAAAACGTCAGGAGTTTCGAAAAGCCACCAAACGGACAGAGCTGGGGATAATATCCCTTCTTAGATTTGCTCCTGAAATATCGGGGCTGGGGGTGGGGTGGAGGTTGGGGGGTGCGGATTTTTAAAATTATTTAATTATTTTTTTAAAAAAAAAAAAAAAGACCGATGCTGATGTGCTCGCCCTGCCTCTAATAACCATCATGGGGGAATAGAGATAAAAGGTATTCTTTGCCACTCGGGCTCCAGAGTACGATAGCAAAAACACAGAGAATAAGTACAAACAACACCCCCACATCCCCCCCCCCCAGCCGTGATTTCATATACATACACATGTGTGCGTGCAGTACATATGTACATAGATACACGCACATAGGCGTTTTTGTGAAGAAAAAGAGATGAATCTAGGTAGCAGGAGTGGTGGGGAGGGTGTTATAAATAATTAACCAGCTGGAATGGGAAAATGGATTGTTAACGTGGTAAAATAATGGGGGTAAATATGAAATTTAAAATGCCACTGGCGTTGCAACTTTGACCAGCAAGCTGCCGAGCCGCAAGCCCTCTGTACACGCAGAGCCTGCCTTAGACTTTAGCCTTATATATATATATATATGTAAATATATATAATATCTCTGCACATGACCATATGTTTGCATGTTTCGCGGCATAATCTCAGGGTTGCCTTGCTCGAGCTAAAATAGTTTCCCACATTGCTGAAATCAGAAGCCTTCATTTAACTTTACAAGGCTAGTAAAATACAGTGCGCCACTGATCCGGCTTTGTTACAGAATGCCTTAAACTTGTGATGGTTAAAGAGTTTAATAAAACTTACATTAGCTTTCTTTGATTTTTATAGCCTTGAATTTATTGCCTGTGGAAAAGAAAGGGGGCAAAAAAAGGAATCCCTCGCGTTTTCAGTCACCGTGCTCCCCCCCCCCCCACCCCTTCCCATGTATGTGCCCACGGTGTGTGTGCGTGTCACACACACACACACGGCGCTTCAATGCCCCCCCCCCCCCCCCCCCCCCCCGTGTTTTCGAAAACCTGACTATTTCAGGGTTTGGGGATTATTTTGGGGTTTGTTTTCTTTTCCTTTTCCACCGGAGGGAATGATTGACACAGGGTTAGAGCTCGGTGCGGTTCCCAGCCCAAATGATGCGGGGTAACGGGGTCAGTTGTACCCAAGTTCTGACGATAAATCCGTTTATTACTCGATGCTCCCTCCGATGGCGTCGTAAATGTTGGTTAAGGAAAAGGTGCGCTCGGTGGTTACGGCAAAAAAATGTTTCTCTGGACTTCAGCTGTAACAGTCTGGATCAATTTGCCTCCTTTAATCTATTACCCCGCCGCCCTTCTCCCTCTCACCCCAGCACCGAAGGATATTTAAAGTGAAGGGCAAAGAGATTTCTAGGAATGATAAATCATCGCGAATCCTTCCTGAAGTGTATAGGGATGGGAGTCTATATTAACAGGCTAATAATAACGTTGAGGGATGCTAATAGCCGTCTGAAATGAAGGAAAAATATATTTCGCATTTCTCCCTGTCCGTATGAGACGGGGTGTGTGTATGTGTCCATATGTCCGTGCCTACACCAAACATATGTGTGAAATTGCTATCAGAGGTGTTTTACTGACGCTAGAAGATTATGAAGGCGCTTCAAAACCTTACACCCAAAGCCTTAGGTTTCCCCTGATTGCTATAAGCGGTGCTTTTCCTTGAGCACCTACCCTGCAGCTTGATGGAGAGGGACCCGTTTCCCCATGTCCAGGACCAGAGCTCGATTAGGAAGCTGTCCATTTTCATTTAAATAAAATAAAATTAATAAATGGAGAGGGTCGGGATGATGGGCGAGGAGAGCGGGGGCTTAATGCCGGAGGTCAGATTTATTCTTAATTTTTGCGTCCATCAGGGTAGCAAGAGCCCCCCAACCAGCTCAAAATCCTCCCTGTGTCGGAAAAGCAGAGTCAGTCTGCAGGCTCCAGCCAAGGTGAGGTTTGAGGAGTGGTTGGGGAGCCCTCTCCAGCCTCTGAGCTAAGATCTTGCCAAGCCAGCCGAGGGTAAATGTCACCAGGTAAGTAATCCCCACCGACCTGCAAACTCTCCTTTCCAGGGGGGGTGGTGGGGGCGTTTAATCCAAAGTAACTCCACTTCACCCCTTTCGCGTTTAAACCGGTGAAGGCAGAGAAATCCCCTACCAGTGAGCAGCGTGGGGCAGGACCGCTCCTCTCTCCAGAGCATCTCACAGGAACGGGGGGCTGCGTGAAACGAGGGGGGAAATTCCCGCTTTTCCCAACTTTTCACATTTCTCTCTCCTGTCCTTCCCCCCCCCCCCCCCCCCCCTTAACTTCCCTAAGAGTTGGGGAGGTTTTGAAATGAAAAGACCCCGTGTCATCAGACCTGAAATACGAGCTGGTTGCTCACATTGTCATATTTCTCGGCTTTATTGCCTTTCAGAAATGATTTTTAAAAATCAGACTATTTCACCAGAGATTCGGAGGGACTCTGCAAATGTTATGAGAGCTTGGGAAAGGAAAGGGCTGATTTAAGCGTGTTGTGGAGATTAAACTCGCTTGGCGCATGGAAATGTGTTTATACAACTGATGGATAAACAGCCGTGTTGGTAGCAGGGTGTTGAATAAGTATAGATGAAATTATTGAACGTTAATTGAAGCAAAACACCTGTTCTCTGTTCGTTAGATAGATTGGCCATGTCTTACCTGTAATAAATATATTCTTGGAAAAAAAATCCTGGTGCGCCTCCTATAAATAATGATGAACTATGTCAGCATGTGAGTATATAATTTTCTGTAGTATATAAATTTAAACCAAGAAGACTCTTAGAGTGTGGCTGTGAGGCAGAAACCAAGGGTTTTCAGATCCCTAGTGAATGGAAACCTCACAAGAAGATCTGCAAAATCCATTTGCTTTTGCTCCTCTGGAGGTTTCCGTTTGTTCAGTAGTTTATTTTTTATCCATATCCCCATAGCTCATCTCTTTGTAGCTCTTTCTGAGAGGGGCTTAAAGGAAACTACAGCTTCATCCCAGGTCTGCCCGTTTGGAGAGCCCATGTCGCGTAGTGCTGCCTGCTTCGGGTGACACTTACACAGGCGTTTATATTTGCAAGTTCCCAAATAGAACCCATCAGAAATAACATGAAAAGCTCTTCTGTTTGGGGGAGGAATCGTGGAGAAGGAAAAGTCAAGGAGAAAGTGACCCCGGAGCAGAGTCTAAAAGTCTAAAAGGATGAACCTTTGGGAGAGGGGAGACAGGATGGGCGAGCTTTGCGAGCTTCACAAACCAGAATAATTTTAGATATGTGATTGTTGTTGGTTGGTAAAGGGAAGTGGAACTGGAAATAGTTATTAAATAATTAATTTTTTTTAAAAAAGTCCGAGGTGGAAACTTTTTCCTGCTTTCAGAACCAGCGCCAAGTGTATTTGACTGAGGGAAAATTCGGAGTATTGTCAGCTTGCAATGGAAAGCCAGAGGCTTCTGAACTCAGATACTGTTTATAAATAATCTTTATTGTTTTGTGGAGAGAAGGAATCTTTTCCGAACAGTGCTTTTGAAATACACAGCTGCCAAAATCCATCCTTAAGAAACAGCCCTTTGGGTTGGCATTTCCAAACTGAAAACAACCAAATATAACATATTTCCAAAAGATGCAGGTTTTAAGCCTGTGCGATTGCCACCTCTTACTGATTTATAAGTTTTGGCATCAGAAAAAGAGCAGATGAGCCCTTTCTTACTGGAAACATATTTAACCACTTTTAAAAAGACGGTTGTTATCATTTATTAGAACTGGCACCTTCTTCCAGCTGATTTTTGCCTCTTTATCACTGATACGGAGAAGGTGGAGGAGACCTGGGGGTGCGGAGCTTTGCCCCCCGTCCTGATGCCCGGACAAGGCAGGACGGGGAGGTTTCTCCAGCATCTTTAGACCAAGAGGCCGACACTGTGTCGGGGTGTAACCTGCATTGCTTTAGGCATATTTACTCCTTTAGTTTAGGTTTGGAAGCTTCGATAAGGATAAGCTAAGAGGGGATAAAAGCTGAGAGTGAACTTCATGGCTATGGAGGGTCTGGAGACCAGATTCTGAGATAACCCAGCCTTCAAAGGGCTGAGCGTTTATTTTAGGCGATATAAACCATCCCAAAATTATACTACCAATAATAATAATAGTGATAATCACGACAACAACAAGCGAATAACTTTTCTGGTGTTTTTTTTCTTTTTCTTTTTCTTTTTAAAGAGCCAGGAAACAGAAATAAAAGCTCAGCATAAAGCAAACATAATTCATGAATGATACGTTTAGGCAGGTCTAAGAGGTTATGAAAGAAACTTCAGTCACAGATCCCTCCAAACGCACGAAAAGCAACAAAAAAATCCCTCTTGAAGAGTAAAACCCTTTTTTTTAAAAAAAAAGGAGTGAAATAAGTTTCTGTAGCCTAAAAGCCGAAGGATCTACCTTTGCCATTTCCTGTGCTAGCTCTCAGTTTGAATGCTGCCGTCTGTTAAAAATCCGTAAGTGGTGAGGAGGGAGGGAAGGAGGAGGAGGCGGGGGGGGAATTCCTTGTCTGAAGAGAAGCAAAAACAAGTTACACATGTGGGCAATTTTCCAAGGACCGAAAGTATACTCTGGCTGAAAAAACCCAATTCCAAATGAGGTTTGTAATCTCAGCAGTTAATAAAGCATTTAGATCCCCTGTAAAGTAAAAGCGTATGTGCATTTGAAAAGGGAAGCTGGAAGGAGAGAAAGTTAAAATAAAGTTTGATTGTTGTTCGGGAACCCACATTTTGGCTACTAGACTAATCGTGTCCCGTCCCCCCCCGCCCAGCCCGCTCCCTGCCTCGCCTCCCTCCTTGAAATAATATTCAAGTCCCATGAAAAATCTGGGCTCCCGCTTGGCTCCGGCTGCCGCAGGTTTTACACCCCGCAACTGCTGCGGATTCCCCTTGGCTCTGCTTTGGGGTCACCACGATAAAACCGGAGTGAGTGTGTGTGTATGTGTGTGTGTGTCCCCGCAAAAAAACATCGTCCAACTCGCATTAGTCTGGGAGGAAGGGAAGTAACAGCCCATGATGGTGAGAAATCTGTCGCTCCCACTCAAGGCAGAGGAAGAGGGTGGGAAAATACAAGCACAGGTACAAGAATTAAGTCGCGGTAGAGCTGCTTCCACAAAACCCAGTAAAATATAGAAAAGGGGGAGGGGAGTTCTTTCCGAAAGGGTCTTTCCACAACACTTTTGCCCGTAATTAAAACTCATCCCGGGTCGGGGTAATATCAGGCAGACAGGAGAGCGACTTAGGGGATGTATTTGTTGCATTAATCGCAGTGGCTCGTTGGCTGTAAGGTCAGAATTGGGCAAACGAGGCAATTACTACACGGAGGATCATTTTTAATTTAAATTATTATATTTTTTTGGTGGCTTTGCTTTTTTAATCCATCCCCACACAACTTCTGCTCCAGGTAAGGTCTCTCTTATCTTTCTAATTTGGAAAAGAAGAGAAACAAACCGCTCCAGAGACAGCCGTGGCTGTGGGACGGGTGAGACCCCCTGCCCACCGCACCCTCCTTTCCCTGCTCCTGCTTTCCCAAAGCCCTTGGGAAATGAGTCCCAATTCCCGTTTTCAGGCAGCAATACACCCCCCCACCCCCCCTTTTTTTTTCTCACACAACCCCCCCCCCCCCAGCCTGATTCTGATCTTCCCAAGCTCTGTGTCCCCCAATCTCCTCCCTGGCCCTTGTTTCCTGTATTTACGTGGGTAGGAGGGAGATCAAAATCAGAAGCCCAGACATTTACAAGGCAGGTTAGTGGTTGCCTATGGGGACATTATTACCGAATAGTTTATGATTAACTTTCCCAGATTGTCCTTTTCCGTTTAAGGGCTTTGAGTTAGGGCACAAGCAGCACGTTGTTTCTAAGGAAGGAGTCACAGGGCTTGTGAGTTGGGTAGAAAACTCCGAGTTATTTTACGCTGTTTGACTTTCCCTCTCCTCCCCTTAAGCGGCTGTTTGTTTTATAGGCGAGATAGGCACTGTGCCTACAAGAATCACCAGTTTCGGGAATAAAGCACGCACCAGTTTAAAACCTATACAAGTTTTTTGTTTGTTTGTTTTCGTTTTCTTTTTGCATTCCGAATGAAGGGAGGAAAAAAACCCACCCAACCCCAACCACCAGCTGAAACCCAAGTAATCCCCTCGGCCACAGAAAGTAGCAGCAGATGGTGGTTTAGACCCTGGATATGGTATCAAAGTTTAATTCTTCAAACCAAGAAGGGAGATCCAGTCCCAGGCTTATTTAGCCGTGGCCTGGATCATGTGAAACTTGGTTTTATGCGTATTTGAAACACCAGTGCGGGGAAATTCTCCTCCATGAGCCGCTTGCTCTCCCACCAACACAACTCCACGGGCTTCCAGCGAAATGGGGTGGACTTCACCCCAGAGCACACTCTGACACGCAGAAGTCTCTGAGCTCACTCTTTCTCACACGTATTTTTACAGCTTTGGGTCATATATCTCTATATTTTTTAATACCCAGAATATTCCCAGGCGCAGCACGTGGAGATAGGGAGGAAGGATGTGGTGAAACTATTGTGGGCATTTCTGGCACCACCTAGACCCTTTTATTTCGTGAACTTCGCAGCCGTAGTCCTCACCCAGGTTTCGTCTGATGATGTTATAGATCTGACGAATTTACAAACCAATGCCCAGCAAAGAGCATCAGCCGCGCATCTATGCGCGGTTACGGGCGTACAAACCGCGGCTTGGCATTTACCAGTCTCTAACGGCGTGGACATATTTCCTATGAGATGTAGGAGCCCCTCGGTGACTAAATATTTAATATCCAGCCCGTATGGCTAAATCCGGCCTTTTTCCCTCCCTAAGAAAAGCCACAGAGATCCATCCTCTCGTCACCCCGGTCCCTATAAATATCGCCAGCGAAAGTACGACCGTGAGGAGCTGGGAGATGTGCACCAGGGCCTTTAATAAACTTCTTTTCTCAATGGGGACGATTAAACTCGTGGGCTGCGCGCGGTTCTTTTGTGTTCCCTAAAGCCGCATTTTATCCTTTCCACCGAGGTGTAGATCCCAGCTACTAAAATAAGGCACACTTAGATTTCTTTACAGCTGCCTGTATATTTCTAGGTCCGCGCGTTTTTACGCGAGACACAAACTTTATTGCGCACACGGAGGGGGTTGGTCGCGCGGGGCTGCCTGTCGCTGGGGAGGGGGGGGTTTTAGCCTCTGAGAGGCGCCGCAGCCTAATTAGACCTTTAATAAGCTCTTGATGATTCGGGGCGTGACTGCGTTGTCTCGCAAAAGGTCCTTGAAACGGGGATTTAAACAAAGAAACCATCACCCCTGCCCCGGCGGTGCCCGGTGCTGGGGCCCGGCGGCGGCGCGGGCTGAGCCGGGCGCGGGGGGCGGCGGGGCGGGAGGTGAGGGGGGGGGGGGACAGGACCCGGAGGCTCCGTGCCCGGTGCCGGTGCGGTCCAGGGGACAGAGTGGGTGTGGGTGTGTGTGTGGGGGGGAGGAAAGGATACAGGGATGCCACCTCTTCCCCATCCTTCCCGGGGCAACTGCCCTCAGCAAGCACCACCGAGGAGGATAACTGGAGTAAATCAGGTAGTTTGATGTTCTTGTGTTTAAAATTAAAAGCCCAACAACATGAAACTACCTAATTCACAGAGCAGTTCTAGTTCAGCCTTGGGTCAAAGGCTAAAATTCCCAAGAAAGGCGCCTGGGCGGCCATTTTGTTTGACATCATCTGCAATCTGAACTTTTATAATAGAAAACAGTTGCTAGGAAACAAAAGCAACAAAAGGATCTTTTCAGCGACGAAATAAAACCCCTCCGATTGCACGAAATGACTATTCAAATGATTTCCTATGTACAGTGTCTGGAGCGGATCCCTCCTGCAGGACTTTACAAATAGTTTACAAATAGACCAGAGGAAACAGTAAAATGCTATTGACTTTGAGAAACAAGCGATTATCGCAGCTATAAAAAACAGCAAAAATTCCTAAAGTTCTTTCCCCACCTCCTCTGGAAAGCTAATTTAAAGGATTTATCAAGACTTCGTATTAAAACACTATTACCAGAGATTTTTTTTTTCTCCCTCCTCCCCCCCATCTCAACCCGACAAGGTTTGGAGAACTTTCCACAGAGAATAGAGCCAAGTCAGTGAGCTCCGTAAAACAAAAAAGCCCCAATTAATTCATATTTTCCTCCCCTGAAAGCAAGTTACGTGATTCATTGAAAGAAAAAAAAAGTCAAGAAGGTATAAATCAGTTAAAGCCAGAGGAAAAAAGCGTCATTGTGACCATTTTATAGGTGTAAATAGCAACACAGAGAAACTTATTGTGTCCTTTCCTCCCTCCAACGCGCTACCCGCGCTGGAAAAGCGTGTTATAAAATAATGACCGGGTGGTGATAAAAGGGAGAATTAAAGCCGAGGAGAGGGGCCGGGAGGCGGCCAGGCCCCGGGGGTTTTGCTGTGCTCCGAGTAACTTCCGCGGGGGAAGTTTGGCAGTTAAAAAAAAAAAAAAAAAGAAAAGAAAAAAAAAAGGCAAGATTCACATTAAGGAAAGGAAAAGGGGGAAAAAAGGGGAAGAGAAAAAAAAGGAAAAGAAAAAAAAAAGAGGGAGGAATAAAAGAGGAAGACCCTACATCTCCAGCCCATTGGGTGAAGTCACAAAACACTTTTTAGTATGTATTTTTATATATATATATATGTAATATTAAGTCAATGACTTACCTTGTAAGCTGGGGATTTGTCTTCAAGTGGATTAAATAGCTAAGCGGGGTCAGCCAAAGAAATAATACGGCTGGAAAGACAACAGGCAGAGATAGCCCCGTCCCGAAAGGGCAAGTTTAGGGGAGTTTAAAAGCTCATTGAAGAAACAAACCCTCCGACTTCAAGAGCTGCACGGAGGAGCCAGAAAACTTCACTATAACTTAGCTTCATTTCACTCGAAAAGCCTTTAAAACTCTGGATGGGACGGTATATAAATCTATTGTACCGGAAATACAATAAAACTTAGCCATGTTGTTGAACTTCAAACAGTTTACACCAGGTCGAGCGGGGAGACAGGGCGGAATCCGAAAACAAACAAATAAACCCACAAAGAACAACAACAACCCCCCGAAAAAGCCAAATACTCATTTGAAAGCGAATAGAAGGGGTGGGTGTGTATTTTTTTCTGGGGGGGTGGGTGGGTATTGACAGCCCGGGGGGGGTTGGTTGGTTGTGGGTTTATTTTGTTGGAGCTCTCTGACTGCAATCTGAAATGAGCTATATTATTATATAACTTCACAATTAATAATTTGCCTCTTTCTCTTCCTTATGATACACAAATACAGGCGGGGTCAAGTGTAAATCAAGCCCTTCAAGGTAAAGAACTTAAAGTTTACTAGAAAACTTAAATTATGTTTATCCTTAAGGGCTCTAGAATATTACATACATCCAGTGCATATATGCTGTAAGTCTTTGCAGACCACGCACACATACCATCTGCTATTCTTACATGTATCACACCTATAATAATTTTTTAAAAAGTCGAATATTTTCTACAAAGCGGATGAAACCCAATACCCACTTTAGAACCATCGCTTTACTTTTAATGCCAATGCAATTTGTAAAACAAAAAGTCGTGGTCACACTTGAACTCGTCCCACTAAAAGCTTTTTCTTTCAGACAAAACAGGCAGGAGGAATATATTTTAACAGAGCTTTGACTGCTTCAACTTGGAAATGAAGCATTCCCCCCCACATCCCCCCCTAATTGCAGATTGAATAGATACATAAAGAACAGCACTCAAAATAAACGTGAAAAACAAAACTCTGTGTGCCATTTAATTTCACGAGTAGGTTTAAAATAAATAACAGTAAGGGGAAAAGAGGGAGAGAAAAAAATATATAAAAAGAATCCCAAGTCTAAGTAGGTGATGTATTAATTATTGGGCTGGAATAACATTTTAAGGTAATGGGATTTTTTTCCCCCACTTCTGGCTGTTGCTAAAGTTTTTAAAGACATTTTAAATTCAGACGTCAAAGACAAGTTAGAGCTCTTAGACAGTAAATGGATGTCTCAGCTATAAGATAACTTCTACTTGTCAGGGGAATAAGTGCTAAAATAATTAATAGGCTGGGATGGGAGGGATTTCAAGTGTTTGAATGAGCATATATCAGTAAATGTACATATGTGTAGATATCCATTACACACACACACTTACACAATAGAAGAATCTATTACAGATCATCCAAGGGAAATGGCTCTGAATCTCAGGATCTCATTACGGGTTTCTTTGTGACTTGCTTAGATCTTCACAAAGCGGCATTTTTATTAAAATATGGTTATAGCAGCTGTTTTTTCACAGTTCCTATTCATCAGCATTAGCCTTTGGGAGTATTTGGTGTCCGCACCACAGGAGTCATACGGATATTCCCAAGCAGAACACGTTACAAACGGGAGGCGCTTGTCGCATTTATAGGAAAAAAAAAAAAAGATTAAAAAGTTGGACTTAAACCCTCCTCCTTCCCTCCCCCTCCACATGGCTGTGCCAGGATGTGAATGGGAAACAGTTCGGCGTGGGGTCTTTTTCTTTTTCTTCCAGCTATCCATCAGGCCAAAGGACATAACAGCAACGCACACGAAACTCTGCTGTGATACTTCATAACCACCCGTCGGAGAAAAAGGGGGGAAAAAAAGAGGGGAAAAAGTGTTTTATGTGACTGTCCGAGTCATTACAGCTCCGGTAATAGCAATAAGTTTAAAAAAGTGGAATGAATAAATAATAAATACCGCCCCTCGGCTGGCCGGGGCTGTATTTAACCGCTCGGCCCCGGGAGGAGCGGGATGGGAGCACCGCGGCCCCGGGGCGCGTCCCCCCGCTCCAGGCGGCGGCGGGGCCGGTGGCCTCGGGGCGGCGCTCGCTGGCCGGGCTCGGCCGGGACCCGCAGCGCCCTCGGCCCGGCCACGCTCCGCAGAGGCAGCTGCCAGCTCTCGAGGTGCAGCTTTTGTTTCTCTGCCAAGGAGAAGAGAAACGTTTTCACTTCTTTTCCCTTCTTTTCCCCCTTTTTTTCCATCCCTCCCCCCCCCCCTTTTTTTTTAAATGAAAGGAGGGAGAAGGAGAGAGAGAAAAGGACGTCAGAATAAACATTAAATTCAGTTTTCTGTCTTAAGGAAAGCCGCGTTAAGGTTGGAAACAAAGAAAACCAAAACCCCCACGGAAACGCATTTCTCTGAAGCCCCGGGGGGGCTTATGACCCACGCAAAGAGCTTTGCTGTGCCAATAATTCCGGTGGGAGGGGGGGTGCAAGGCGTGGGGGCTGCCATGGCCTCCAGCGGAGGTGACCAGGGGGGTCCCGACGCCGATGGGCAGGCACAGAGCAAGGCAGCGGTCCCTGCTCCCCGGCGGCCCTCGGGTGCCGCGGGGCAAGGAGACCCCCCAACCTCAACGTGAGGGGTAAGACTGCACCGTGGGCCGCCTGAACCACGGCCAAACGCCTGCCAGGGGCAGCTCGGGCTGCAGTTCCCCTCCTCGTGGTCCGCGGGCTCGGCGGGGAGAAGCAAAAACCCCGGGGGGCGGCACCGTCCGGCTACTTGTTGCTACGGGAAAATAAGTAAAAAGTTTTCCTCTGAGGTAAAGGAGACACGAGTGGGGTGAAAAAGGGGCTCGTTGGAGTCCTTCGGCCTGGCCTCCTGCCCTCCCTGCCGGAGCTCGGATGGAGGATTTGCTTTTCCTTCTATCTTCGGGTGTCGCTCCTTTCCCTCCTCCCCCCCAAAAAATCTCTCCTGCCTTCAGGGAGAGCCGGAGGATTTTATAGACTGAACCCGCAATTAGGCTGAGTCATTAGTCTCGGGTAGGGAACCCCAAGGAATGACCCACGCGTGTCCCCGCAGCGCCCCTTTCCCTTCGCACCCACTTCCCGAGCTAAAGGAACACAAATTCTGAAAAATCGGAGCTTAAAAGCAGATTCCGTGTAAAAAAAATAGATGTAAAATGTTCCTTGCACTGTCCCGATTAATTGGGAAACTCTAGTTAATAAGAAAACCCTAATTAATAGGCAGGGAAAGGCAGCAGGACACACACACCCCACACACACCTCGTAATAACTCTCTGTTCTTTGCAAGGCGAACTGGAAACCCAGACGGTGCCGAGAAGCAAACCGAAAAGAGATCTCTGAGCGAGCAAGCAGGTAAGCATCTTCCCCCGTCCCCTCAGCAGCCCGATTTATTTTGGGGTGTTGGGAGCTGCCCCTTTGTGGACTCGGGGCTGAGCTCATCCCGGCCGGGCCGCAGGGTCGAGGACCAAACAAAAACTGGGGGACAGGGGAGAGCTGCTTCCCTTGGGAGAAAAATTAATTAACCTCCAGACATGCTGCGAAGTTCCTGGGTTAGTCAAATAAGGCTTCTTTTAATTAGTACCAGAGGTTTTGGACGGAGGAGTTGGGGGGCTAAACCTTTAAAAAGTGACTTTTACAGGTACAAAACCAGCCAGAAACGTTACCTTGGCTGTCCTTAAATAAAATAAATTAGCAAAATTATTTGGACAAGCCAATGGTCAGGCAAGAAATCGATCCGTCAAGAGCATTTAACCTTCCAGAATTAAACCTCTCGCTTTGCCAAGCCCTTACAGGTCCAGAGAGTCGTGGGAGATTTTATTTTGCCCGTATATTCGCATGACGGAGATGTATTCCTGATATCTTCGTTTTCATATATATATGGTTGGTTTTGGTTTGGGTTTTTTTTTCAGGAGAGATTTTGTTTCTTTTTAGGAATTCTTTGAGTTGCCGTATTTTGGAGTATTTTCAATCCCACTTAAATCTTTGCAAGAGTTCTCCATTGGGAAAAAAAAAACCCAAACCAAACCACACAACCAACAAAACACAAAAAGGAACAATATTGGTAAAAATTGTCTGCAAATGAGCAACAGAAATATATCCGACACCAGCGGTCCCTTGAACAAAATAGTCCATTTGTTTCTATCCCATCCATTTGTTGGGAAATTCAATTAAGCCTGGCAACCTCCAATTATTTACATAAGCCCTCTGTCCCGGAGACTTTAATAGGTTTCTTCTCTGTTTTTCAACATTGTTATTAGAAATCCATAAAGCAGGGGAGGGACAGGAAATTAAATGTAAAGGTACCTCATTACGGCACAACTGCTCTCCGAGCTCTGCATCGCCGGGGACGGACGCAAGTTTATGCAGCCGGAGAGGAACACACGGCGACATGAAAAGACTGAGTCCCCCTCAGCGAGTGGACTTGGCAATCCTGTCGAAATGACCTTTTAGTTTCAAGTCTAGCAGAGCAGCCTTCCTTCCCATCCCACCGGTGGGCTCTAAGAGTCGGCAGAGAGGGAGGGGAGGGGGGAAAGGGGGAGAGGAGAAAGGAAAATGGTACAAATGGTAGAGCCACCTAATTAGACAGCGTGGGTTGGATTGTTGGTTGTTTTGGGGGGGTTGTTTGGGTTATTTTCTTTTTTTTAAAAACCAGATATGCGGTGGGAGAGATGGGGGAGTTATTCCTGAAGGATTCCCCAGCCTTGGGGTTTCGCTGCGGTGAGCTGGAGCTGCGAGGCGGCCGCCTCTAATCCCCGGGTCCAGGGCGCAGGTTGGTGGGTTTAGTCGAACAGAGAAATAACTGGTGATGCTAAAACGATGAAGGGCCGGATCGACGATTAAAAAAAGAGAAATGGTCAAAACTCCCAGCAGAAAACCAGGCGGGTGGAGAAGGGGGGATACGAGTAACGCCGCTTTGCCTCCGGTTTCTGCTGTAAAAGAGAGCTTGAGGTGTTTGAGAAGACGGAGAATGAAATCATCATGAAAAAATAAAGGAGAGGGAAGATAAGCAAGTCTGCTCGCCCGTCCAGAGAGCCGGCTCGCAGTTTTCTACCCAGACGTCTGCAACTGGTGAGGAGGAGAAAGTGTTCTCTGGAAGCTACATGTGGGAAATTATAAAAGACCAACACGTTACAAAACCACCTCCCTCTGCAGTCTCCCGGCTCACTTACCTGTCCGTGCCTTTCCCCTCTGTCTTTTCTTTTCTTTTCCTTTTTTTCTCCCTTTCTCCCTTTCTTTTTTTTTTTTTTTAAAGCAAACGCCTACCCTCCCCCTTAAAAATAAATCACGGCAGCCACTCTCCTTCGTAGAGGCATCCACCACTTGTTACAGCCGAGCAAACCTTCCCCAGCTTCCGCTGACCTGATTTTTAATTTTAAAATGATTTTCATTCATATTTTGGTTTAAATGCTAGGGATTCAACCTTCTGGTTGAACGTTAGCCTGGCTTGAGAGCCAGGGTGCTGTAAATTAATTTTTAACCAAAGGGCCATCCCTTTAGCGAAAGGGGGAAAAAAAAACAACCCACCACCAAACAACCACCAAAAACCCAAACATCTTCCCTCCCCGTCTAGACAAAATCACTGTTTTGACGGCAAACTGCAGGCTGTCCCCGCTGACTCCCGCTTGTTTGCCTTCTCCTGCTATAAAGCAGGGGAGGGGACTCTCGTTTTTATTGATTTGTTTTACCCACCTTCGGCTTCTCGTGCTGTTTTAGCATCTTTAGACCTGTCTAAAGATGGAGCTTCCTGACGGAAAAAAAAAAAGGAGGGGAAAAATAGGGGGAAAAAGGAAAAACATTGGGGGTAAAAAAAGAGGATTTATCTTCTGTTTTACTCCCCCCGGGGTCCGTAAGCTGGGTCCAGTACAACGGGCACCTCAAAACCCCCCTCGGCAGCGTGTGCCCCAGGCGGTGCGGAGCCCCACAGACCGGGGGGGACACTCGAGAGGCACCCGAGAACCTGCGGGGTCGGTGGGTAACGCGGGGAGCCGGGGGACCCGCTCTCCAGCACGGCTCTCCCGAGCCGGGGTGTAGCAGGGGGGTTCCAGCTTCTCCTCCCTGGCAGGACTCTCCTCGTCTGTGCCCGGTGTAGGGGGGGGAATGGGGGGCGGGCAGGGGTATCTGGGCTGCCCGGTGGGGGGAGACAGACCCTAGACGGGGAGGAGGGGAGGCGGCAGGACTCGCAGCCCTGGCTGCTGCCCGCTCATTTCCACCCCCAAAGAAGGTGCGGGGGTGGAGGGGGGGAAGGACACGACATCCCTCTTCCCCCCAACTTTGCAATCAGAAGCCTCGAGCGGGAGGGAGGAGAGGCTGCGGGGGGAGCGGATCGCTGCCCCGGGGCTGCCAAGGGAAAGGAGCCGGCTGGGGCTTTGCAAAAAAAGATATTTTGGGGAAAGGGTGGGGGGGGGGGGGAGGTCTCTGGCGATTGACTTATCTGTTAGAAAACGCGTCTGCAGGCGAGCTCACCAATCCGGGGCGGCCGAGGCTGCTGAGACCATCCCCTGGTGTCAGTTTTAATGAGAAACTTCATTGCTTTGCAAGGGGGGGGATAATTCTTTTTTAATATAAAGACCTGCAGCTACCACTGGATTTCCCCTCGCCCCTCCTCACTCCCTCTCTCGGTTCCCAGGCAGTTGCTCACACCTCTATTTCCAGCCTCCCTATTTTTGGGGTGGGGGGTTATTTTTGGAAAGCCCTTCGCGGAGGTGAAGCGGGAGCTTGTGGCAGTGCCCAGGCATGAAAATCCATTCCCAAAAATAATAATAATAAAAAAAAAAAAGAGAGAGAGAAGGAGGAGTCCTGCGCAGAGCTGATGTCCAATTCCCTGCACCCACCCGGCGTTTGCAAGCTGGGATGGAAGCCTTTTCCTCCTTGCAGTGCACCTTGCCTGCAGGCTCCACACAGCTACGTGCAGAGAGGGGGGCAAATATTATATATTAAATATTATGTATTATATATTAAATGCAAAAAGTGCTTGGCACTGTCAGGGAAAGGAAGATATCTCGGTCGGGGTTGCTTGCTGTAGAGCTGGGATCCACGGAAGGATGAACCAGGAGGTGACTCGGGCCACCACAAAAGCTCACACACCCCATTCCACCCCCCCTCCCAGGAATTGTTCGCCCTTCCAGGGGCCGGTCAGGCCGCTCCTGTGGAAAACCCACGCCCCAGGCTGCATGGGATGGGGGACAGAAGACAGAGCAGCCCCCAGCCGAGTGTACCCCCCATGCTCTGACTCAGCAAACTTATTTTTCCTACCCCCTCCCTCAGGAATTCAAGTTCTTTGCTGGTGGCTGGATGGGGACCTCCTCCTGGGCCGGCAAAGCGGTCTCTGGAGGCGGAGGTGGGGGCTCCCCAATTTAGGATTTGCTTGGGGACACAGCACAGAGAAAACCCCCGTTTCCCAGGAGGAGGACGGCTCCCAGCCCACTTGTTCTCTCTTCAGAAAGGATTTACACAGAGGATTAAATGCCCGGTCGCATAGGACTATTTAACAATCAGCGCGAATTAATTCTGACTCCGTCTTTAAGAAAAATGATGGTTTGTGGCACAATCCTCTGCAGAGCTGTCACTGCGGAGGGGAAAGGAAACCAAAGCCCAGCAGCACCAGCGGGTTTCCATGGCTGGATGCACCGTTTCCAAACCCGGGCTGCGACCACGGAGAAAAGGGGAAAAATATGGTTCTTCAGTAGAATCTATTTATCCCCCTTCCCCCCCCCCCCTTTTTTTGTGTCCCCCCCTTTTTTGTCCCCCACTTGTAATATACATTCCCTTTTGGAAATGAGCCTGCGGGGAAGGGGTGGTGGTGTAAATCTAAGTAAAGTTTCCGCCAGTAGAAGCTACTTTGCAGTTGTATCTGGTTATATATTCGCCGCAGATTTTCAAAAATATAAAAATTCACCGATTTAAATAGCTAATAAGGATCAATAAGGAGGATGCGGGGGGCGACGGACACACGGACACGACGAGGACGGGTCGGATTTTACAGATTTCGGAAACCATAAGTCTTACAAATCTTCATGTAGGGAAAAAAAAGCCCCCAAAATCAACCCAACCAAACCTCTGCTATAAACCACCCGACGGCGGGAGAGGGGCACATTTCCCAGAGCTCTGAGCCCCGGCGGGTGTTTCCCCCCTTTCCAGCCTCCTCCAGCCGGACGCTTTTCCCCCACCCCCGGCCGGGACTGACCTGGGGCAGCACGCAGGACCCATCCCCGCATTTCTCCGAGCCGCAGCCGGGAGCTGTGAAATTGAGGCGGTTTTCCCCATTTCATCTCTTTTCTGCCTCCCATCTCTTATTCCAACCGGTTCTCCCATCTTGCTCTCGCAACGGGTCTTTGTACAGAGTCCTTAATTTAATAAACCAAACAAAAAATCCCCCAAAATAACCCCTACTCCCCCCCCCCCAAAAAAAAAAAAAAAGAAAACCAACCAAAAACCCACCAAAAAACACCATAAAAAGCCCAAATTTTCTCCTCCAGGGTCTGACTCTGCACCACGATTCCCTCTGGGACTTTTCCCTTCGGCCTCTCCCCCTGTTCTTCCCCCAGGCACCAAAGTCCAGACCTGCTTTTGCACATAGATCCTGCGGTCCAAAGTATCACCCGTGGGTGCCTCCAGCGAGCCGCGGGACAAAATCAGGGGGCCCGGCCGTGACCGTCCCCCCGCGGCCGCCGGCCCCGCTGCAGCCCCGGCCCCGCTCCGTGCACTTGCTCGTTCGAGCCGTCGGGGAAGAGGAGAGAGGGAGAGGGGAGGATAAACAGGCGCAGGACTTTGAAAGGAGAGATTTAGGGTTGATGTTTCAGGGTGTTTCGGGTAAAAAGAAGCGAAGGTCTGCTTTTTAAATAAAGAAATAAAAGCCAAAATCTGGGTGTCGGGAAAGCGCGCAGGAAAGCTGGGAAGAGGGCATCAGCCCTTGGAAAGCACCCGCGACCCTCTCGGGAGGGTTTTTATGTTGTGGAAGTACTTAAAGGATGAGAAATACCTCCACGGGGAATTCTGGAGGGGGCTCAGGGCGTTATCAGCGCCCGGGGGAGGCTGCTGAGGGCCCGGACTAAATACACACCGGTGTGGGGGGCTTTGCTCTCTTTTACTCCGGGCCAAATCCTGACAAGCGCTCCTCTGTTTGATTTCAATCAGGGACTCCGTCCCCTCTCCACCCTGATGGGTTTTTACCCAATTTACGTCGCATTCGGGTTTTCATCCCGATCGTGCGGGACCTCGGGGCGGGGGGTGCCGAGGGAGGGGGACACACAAGGAGTTTTGCCACATGATGCAAATCGCATGAGAAACGACCCCAGACCGCCGCCTGCCCGAGTTTGCTGCCGGCGGGTGTTAACGTGCTGGAAGTGACCGGCCCCTCGCCAAGCATCCCAGTCCGGGCACCCCCGGCAAGAGCTCCTGTACCCCCGGTTCGTAAAGAAACCTCCCTTGTAAAAGTCATTTTACATCTCCTGAGCCTGCAAACTACCAGGTAACAACTTTTTACGACCCGGCTCCCAGGACACGGTTCCATTTCATTCCTTAACTCGATTCTCCATCCCTCTCCCCACCCCCGGCTGCCTTTCCCAGCAAGAGACCCCTTCGGGTTTAGCATGGATTTAAACACTCAAACCTTGCAAGGAGAGCTGATTCACCACCCGGCCTTAAACCGCAGGATTTTCAGACCATCTGGAGTTGAACTTCCAGCCTGGGGGAGATTTTCAGTTTTTAAAAAGTCCTTGGGATCCCCATGATGGTGGGGAGAGCCCCATCCGCCAGCAGCAGCTCCAGTCTCTGCAACAAGGTGTTGGGGCTAGTTTGTCCCGAGGGTTTCCTGGCCCCAGGACATCCCAAGGGCCACGCTGCTCCCTTGGAGGCTCAACTGTCCATGCAGAAAAATCCCAACCCAATCCCAGGCTGAAGCAGCCGGAGAAGCTCCTCAGATGTGTTGCTGTGCTGTTCTTGCTGGTTTTCCTTCTATTTAGTTGTACATCCTGGGGTTTGAAGCAGGAGCTTGGTGGGGAGAAAAGAGGGTAAAAGAAGGGGAAAGCAGCACTGGAAATCCAGGCAGAGAAAAAGCACAAGAGCAAATCCATGGCTTAACTCCCCTTGAAAATGGATGGATGTGAACCCTTCTCTCCCACTCACCCCCCTGGCCCTTGTCCGGGGACCTTCGCCTCTCGGGTTTATGGTTCTCCTCTGTGTAGTGTCAGCATTTCACGCCCTTGATGACACAGCCTCCCCTTCTGCAGTCCCTCTGAAGGTTTGGATCCCAAACAGAGAGGAGGAAACAAAAAAAAAGAGACTTCTCCAGCTCTGTGATTGTTCCTAGTGCTTGGGAGGTGGTGGGGGTCTGCCCACTAGTCCGTCAATTATTCTTTAGATAAAGAAATAAAATCAAATCAGAAGACCCCAGACTCAAGAGGTTGAGGCACAAGAGCAAAACGAGACCTGGGATCCCAACAGCAGAGCTCAGCGTCTCTCCCCTCCAGCAAAGCAAAGGCAAGTTGTGGCACCATCCTGAAACTATTTAGCTCGCATCCATGGGAGATGGGGGCCTTTTAAGGTCTCTTCTCCCTACCCCACCCCCAGAGCCACTACCCCTCATATATTATTTTTACTAATGCATTGGGATTTTTTTTTCTTCCCTTTCTTGGAGGAGGAGGGATTTGTGTAGCCAGATCTGAGGAATTTGGAGAGAGAGAGAGAGATCCCCCTGTTGACTAGAGAGATGTTGTTCTTGGGATTAGAGATGTCTGACCTTGAAGGTCGCAGGTCACGGTCTTGAATAAGGAGCAGGAGTGCAAGGCTGGGATTGAAACTTGAGGTGTGTCTGCTGGAGATCAGAGGGAAAAGTTTTCCAAACAAAGAGGAATGCCTCAGCCAGGGCGAGAAAGGATAACTTCCCCAAGAATTATGGGCTCCTTCCGGATGGTCGCATACCTGCAGACCCCCCCCCCACCCAAAGGATGTGCTGTGTCTGAGGAAGGGGAGAAAGGAGGGACAGGATGGCTGGAGCCAGAAGACCCCAGTATTTATTACTATTTGCACTCTGGACAGGCCCAGAGTCCCTGATGCTGGTGGGTTTATGGAGGTAGGTGCTGCAGAGAGCAATAAAAGGAGCATCTCACTGGGAAAAAATGAAGCACACAAGAAGGTGTTGAAAGAACCAAGACCTCCAACACAACCTCAGCCCACCTCCCTGAAGCCCCATTTGAATGTACTCAGCTTCAGACCCTCTGCTGATGTCATTAGGGTCTAAATGACGTCACAGACTAAAACCCCGCGCTCTGTCTCAACATGTTTTGAAGGGAGCAAGGAGGAACCTCATCTTGTCCCCGGCACAAACCACGCACGGGAAGGTCTGCACTAAACCCCCACCGGCCGGGTTTTGTTGCGATGCTTCAGCCCATCCTTAGGGATTTTTCCCCCTTTTCCCTTTTCGGTCCCGGTGGTCGGGAGGAGACAGGGAGAGGGTCGGGGGTGAGAGCAGCCCCCTGCCCCGGGAGCGGCCCCGAGTGACGCTAGAGGGAGCCCCGGGCTCAATTAATTAACGAGCGAGAATTAACCGAGTGGGAAAAACCTGGGAGCTGGGAGGGAATGAATTTACCCGCGGTGCTCCCGGCGTTTCAGGCTGTATTTATGCTGCCACATCGATAAAAAGAACGAGGAGATGAAGCTGACCCGACCCGCAGCAGAGGGAAATGGCTCCGTGTGTTTGTGATCTGATTCGGAGCAATTTGGGCTCTAATTGCTATAAACGGCTGTCAAACCTCCTTTCCCCCTGCCTAGGTATTTATTCTGTGCTTTGAGGCATTCGAGGGAGAACAGAAGGCACCAATCTGCCCCAAAATGCCTTTTTCTTCCTTATGCCCATAGTGATTTTTGCAGAGCCTGGGGAGGGAGGGGAGTGTAAGGGATAAATGGTAAGGAGCTCAGTGTTCCCAGCCTGGCCTGGCTGTAAGCTCAGGGAGGCCAGAGCAGAGCTCCTCTAGGAAGGTCCTTGGGCCTGACCCAGACCCTGCCAATGCAGTGGGACCACAGCCAAGAGGCCGCAGAAGAGGGTCACAGGGGTGAGGTGCACCCTTGTGTACCAGCTCAGCGGCTGCAGTGGGGGTCCCCTGGTTTTTTGGTGGGCTCATAAGGTGTTTTGCCTACATGCAGAAGGGTCTGCAAACCCACCCTGAGCTCCAGCCTCAGTTTCCCCCTTAACTTCCTCCCTCTGCCACCTTTCCTGTATGGTGCAGAGCTCTGCTGCTCCTAAAGCCTCCTGAACGCAATGAGGGGGGCCCAGGGGTTGTAGCAGACGTTAGCGGAGCTCCTGTGGGTAGGGAAAAGACAAAGCAGCCCTGAAACACGGTCTCTGTGGTGTGGTGGAAGGGCTGGAGCTGTGTGGTGGGTGAGTTCAGGCTTGAGTCTGAGCAAAACTGAACCAAAAGGGAGCTCAGCAGAAACAAGGTCATAAAAGCTGCTGTTGGGCTTATTTATTGTCATTTTAATCTTATTAGCATCCCATTCAGTGGCTCTTTGGAGATTAAAACACTGATATTGTGTATTTATCTTGACAGAAACCAACCAACCTTAATAAAAACGAATCACTCGATACAGGAAAAAAAGGGGGACTCAACCCTTCCTGAAGTTTCATATTGTCTTTTTAATTAACTACTCTAATATTGCCTAAGTATCTGGGAGGGGAAAAATTCAAAAGTAACAGAGATTATGTACAGGGTTTACCATATCCCATGTCCTAGGTGTAAATAATGCTCCTGTTAATTTAAAACCAAGGCTGCCTTGTTTTTACGACTTCACTGCACTCCCATTAGCTCCGTCTTTATACAGTGTCATGGGTGCAAATAGATTGGGTTGAAAACTTCCCCCAGAGCCACTTTAAAGTGACTTCTAATCTTTCCCTTTAGTGGTGTTAATTCAACTTCACCAGAGTGTTTGAAGCACCATTAGGCAGAGAAATGGACCTTCTCTCCTGCTGGTGCCCTTATCCACACAGCAACCTTTAAAAAAGAAAAAATTCCAGAAAAAAATCTGTTTCATATCAGCCCAAATCTCTGGGGCTCCAGAGAGCAGCTGAAGGAGATATGGGCTTCCTCTTTATGGGACTTAAATACATAGAGGATTGATGCTTTTTGCATTTCTCTGTCACCGCCCTCTCGAGGTCTCCGAGCACCTTGGGAACCTCCTGTCTCGCACCGTGCAGGATGAGTGGCAACAGCTGATAGAAACGGGGACAGAGGAAGAGCTGAGGACACAGCTAGGGGGAGAACAGAGTCCACAGAACCCACAGTGGCTACAGGCTGCCAAGCTGCTGGGGTGGCTTTTCCACCAAGGTAGCAAGGCCCTGGGAAGCCCTACGGGGTGTTTTGTGACGGGCCACGGTCATGTCTGTCTGCCACACCCTGCAAGGGGGTGATGGGGGGCAGCAAAAGCCATGGAGTCACCTGTCATGAGTGGGGATGTGGCTGGGCACAAGGAGGTTCCCAAAGCTGTCAGAGCCAGAAGCTTTGGTGCTGCTGGGTGGAGCAGGGTTTGTCACACACTTCAGCCCCGAGCACTGTCCAGCCCCACTTCCAACACCAACCCCAGGTTCCAGTGAGGCCCTGGAGCAGACAGAGGGGAAAAGGGGCACACACAGAGTGCACCTTCCTGTGGGAAAACATCCCAGCCTCTGGCAAGCAGCAGGCTAAGAAACTTTCTGACCTGGTGGCTCTGCTTGGACCATCATGATTGACAGATAAAGTCGGATGTGTCCCTCAGTAATTTGTTGGACCCCTTTTTGACTCTCATTTATGATTTTGGCTTCTACAACCTTCAGTAGCAGCGAGTTCCACAGTATAAGAGCCTGTTTAAAGAGAAACAACCTGCCCATGCTCTGAAACAGCAAATAAATATTCCCCTGGACCCTTCCCTTCACCTTCCAGACTTGGACACCATCTCAACCATCCTTCTGTTCCTGTCATCTTAAACAGCAATGAATGCTGTGGTTACCCCCAGTTTTGGTGGAGAAAATATTTTATCACGGAACAGTCTGCCCCAGGAGACCCAGACTGTCCCTGGGGTTTGGCAAGAGCAGGAATAACAGCCAGAAAGGGAGGATTACAAGGTCCTGGGATGCGACTTTCTCCTGTCCTCCAGGAGAGGGCAATCCCTGGCTGGAACTGAACTGAGAAACACTTGTGGAAAAGAGATGCTTGGGAGGATTTTCCTCTTTCGCGGCTCCTTCCAAGCCAAAGCTCAAATTACTGTGATGGAGGAAGGCTGTAAAATGGAAAACACAGATGGGGGAACTTACAGGGACTGTGGGTTTGGGGTTGCCTGTGTTTCTTTACACAGAGAGAGTCATTAATACCAACTGGCTCTATGAAATGGAAAAAGCAGAGTTAAAAAGAAGCCGGAGTTTCTTTGGGATCAGAAGGTTATGCTGTGTGGGCATTATCCTAAACGTATCTTCCCATTTATTTCCATTAGGCGTCTGTTTAATTCTTTAATCATCTTCCTTTTTAAAGAGCCAGGCAGATGTGGGTGTATGTGGGGTAAAACAAGCAGAGCTATAGGTAATGTCTCTCTCAGCATCCTCCAAATACTCAATTTCTGCTGCACACCCTGTTCTATTTATGCAACAGATTCTCACACTAGCAAATGGGCTCCTCACCTGCACGTGGACACAGGTTGGTAAGACCCTGGCAAAAGTGTATCCCAAGTTTTATTCTATCTCACTGGATAAGAGATCAAATAGCTCAGCCTCCTCCCTGTCTCATCTTCCCCATCTGCACAATAAGGCTCATCAAGCTGCAACGTTTTGCAAGACGCCACACTGCAGAAGCCATGAATTAACCATAATTTGCTTCAGATGTCCCCTTTCCTCAGAGGGCTGCGACAATCCAAGGCGGTATTTCAAATGGTTTAGTCTCTGTGTGAGACCTGTCCCATGTGTTGCAGGGAAGCTACTTTGGAGCATGGCCTTTGAAGGTGTCCAGGAGCTGACTGGAGGGGAAGGTGAGGAGAAGACAGGTGGTCAAAGTGGTTCAGAGTAAAGAAAACATCTGGTTGAGGAAAGCTGCTCAACACCCCAGTGATTCCCCAGCTACTCCCAGGGAGAAAGTTTGGAAAATCTAATGTACAAGTACTGGAAGAGAAGTGGGCATCCCACCAGGCCACTTCATCCTAGAGAGTGTGTGTGGCTCAGAGCAAGAATATCTGGAAAACCAATGAACATGACCTTGTTAAAATAGTCCTTGGGCTACCCTATCTCTGGCTAACTGTTAATTACAGAAAGAAAACAGGAATGAGGGGAAAAAAAATAAACAAACAAGCCTGGGAGAGCTGGAATGTGGAGCTTTTTTGGCACAAGCTGAGCAAGAGAAGTTTCCAGAAGGAACAACATGAGTGAGAGGATTATTACGAAAGGCCAGAGTGTCAAATCTGTGCCTGGAGTTAAAAGGAGCCCATAAAATCCACTCACCAGAAATGGAGCCAGAGCAAGGTCTGGAGTTAACTCCTTAAAGTCTACAAACCAGTGATAACCATCAGGAGTGACTTACTTTCTGTGAGGTGCAGAGTCTGGGCAAAGTCCTGTCTTAGCCATCCCGCAGAAAGCTATAAAGAGGAAAAAGGCAGATCAAGCAGGTTGATGAGGGTTTTATGCAACACAATAAATCCAATGTCCAGGCCAGCTCTCTAATTTAAGTGCCCCTTTCATAGCCATTTATAACGATCCCTTCAAAAACAAGGGAGAACCATAGCAATATAATCCAGTTATATTATAACAATATAATCCATATGCAGCTAATTTTACCATTGTTATAAATAAAAGTTATAGCACTAAAGCAGCTATTTGAGGCCAAACCCTACTAGGAACTTGCAAACTGATTGCAAAGTAGGGAAAAAAGATTTCCAATGAATTGTCTGTTTTTTCCCCCCTATTCAAACCCTTTGCAAACACTGAGCAGTGAATCCCTGCCAGCTGCACAGCAATTTCTCCACTACTGCGTAAAGCCAATGAGTTCTTGGAGTTATCTGAAGACTTACTAGTCTAAAGAAGTAGAGCCTGTGGAGAAATCTCAGAGCATTGTCTAAATAACATGTGAAAGTGGGGGCAAGACTGGAGTGTATAATCTTCTTCATTTTCCTGGTAGAGAGGAGAAGGGTTTACATCATGGTTCAGATGATTTATGTTACACGTTTCCAAAGATTCTGTATCTGCAAGGAACAGAAAGGACGGGTTTGGAGTCTGAAGGTGGTGAGGGATGGATACATGTCGCAGTGATAACAAGGGAATCCTGCCTGAGATCATATGGGAAGCTGAGGCTGGGACTCTGATCTCACGCAGAGGGTATGACATTCACTCTCAGAGCTCTCACCTCCTGCTTTCCTTGCAGAATGCCTTTATTGGCCTCTGATCCTGTAAGCCAGGAGCAGCTGATTGCTAGAATACGGACCAGCCCATGCCTGTCCCCACTTCCCCTTCTGCTCCTGGCCTTTGGATCCTGACCCTGCTCTCCAGAGACCTGGCTGCATGAGTCCTGCCCTCTGTACACAACTTCAGCTCAGCCGAACAAATCATGGACCGTGAAAGAAGCAGCAGGGTCTAGGAGATTAGGAACTGACTTGAGAATTGCCAGTAATTCGGTCCTGTTTGGATCACTGGTGCTTGGAGACATTTGGGGAGAAAGATGAAAGGATGTGGCCAAAATTTTCAAAGGGTTTTGGGTGCTCAGCCAGAAGAAATCACTCCAGTTTAGCACACCCCAGAAGAAATAGCATGTCTCCAACTCAGAGCTTAAAGGGACAATCAAACTGAGATGCTTTGCAAAGGCAGAAACGAGTGTAACATGGAAGCAAAGTCAAACTAATGAAAGTCAGAATGAATTTATGAGGCACCTTAATGAAACACGTGTACGTGTGTTAGACGAATCCATGATGTTTTTAGGCTTTTCAGCCTGCAGATAGCATGGAACTCACAGGATTGGAAAGGTAATAAATCTCATAGCAAATGACAAGATCATATTTGCACAGAGAAAAACCTTTGCCCAAAGCAAGTGCGTGAGGTTAGTGAAAGATTCAATTAGGGCATTTAATGCCAGTTGCACAACTGTCTTGTTCACAGACGTGTACTATGTTCTGCCAAAGGTTGCACCCCTTAAATGGGAACATTTATGGATTGAAGCTGAGCAGCTTTGCTCTGCCCGACAGATGGGTCTTGTTCCTTTGATGAGAAAGATCACAGAGGAAACGATAAACAAATCATGTCCAACTCCATGCCCAGAGAGACAGAACATAGATAATACGTGTTACTTTCTATTTAATTACCCAGAAAGACGCTCAGACAATACACAAGCTGAAGACGGGACATGGAACCGCTGAGCAAGGATCAGAAGCTGTTAGCATTTATTACCCGTCCTGCAGCAACTCCCCTGCGCACACGCGGATCAAAACCTCCCCCCTCCCGCGGTGCCAGGCAGGCGGAAAGCAAAACCCCACCCCGGTGTCAGCAGGAGCTGACAGCCCCGGGAGTCCCCCCCGAACACGCACCGGGCTCCGTGCCGCAGCCCACTCCCCCCCGCCGCCCCTCCGCGCCCTCCGGGGCCGCGCTTGAACCCGGAGCCGGCAGCACCGCGGAGAGCTCCGCACCCCCGACGGGGCGGGCGGCGCTCCCGAGGGGCTCGGGAGTGGGGAAACACCCCGGGTTTAATGTATATCCACGCGGATATACGTATGTACACGTATATATCTCTCTGGAAGCGTCATTCCGTCCGGGCATTGACACCCACCGATCTTCTGCGGGAGGGTTTGGATGCGGCCACGCTGACCCACAGCAAAACTCCACCTGTCCCGTCAAGCGTGGGCTGCATTGTCCCTTTCCCACCAGGTTTGGGATTCTTCTTTTAGATTTCAGTCCCCTGGACAGACTCCACAGCGAGGGTCTCACCCCCTCTCTGAGACAGGCGGGGTATGAGCAGCAAGAGCTGTACTGGTTCTCATCAGTCCGTAAATGGGAACCGTCATCCCCGCTCTGGGCACGGCCACGTTTTCCTGAAGCAACACAGACCTTAAACAACCCCAGTTATTTGGGCTGGAACTTTGCTTCTCTTGCCTGCACGTATTTATTTGTAGTTGTGCATAGAGCTGCAGAAAGTCACTGTGAAACAAGAGAGGCATCACCACCTCAAACTGCAAGAGTAACACCACCAGCCTGAATTACAGAAGTAAAGAAGTAGTAGTAGTAATAATAATAATAATAATAATAATAATAATAATAATAGCAACAACAGCAACAACAGCAACAACAGCAACAACAGCAACAACTTTCTGCAAGTACTATTTAACACAGGGGGACAGATTTAATAGTTTCTTTCTGGAGAGGGGGAAAAGCCTGGAAGCAAAGTGGTAAAAATAAAGGTACCAGAGTGCTGGGGTGTCTCTGTGCTTTCTGCAAGCTGATCAGGTGCATCTCAGGTATGTGGAACAGGGGGGAAAGTCTGGGAAAACCATGTGTGGCACAAGCAGCTCCGTTTCCCTGTGCTGTGTTTAGAAAAAATATATATATAAAAATAGATATATATTAGAGTATATATTCTATAATATATAGAATATTCTATTATATTCTATATTATATTCTATAATATATAGAATATATATCGTATAGTCTCTATATATACTATATATACCCTATATACTCTCTATATAGTATACATTATATATAGTATATACAACATGTATATAATATATATTATATAGTATCCAATATATTATATGGAACATAATATATTACATATATTAAATATATCAAATTAACATATTTTATATTATAGAAATTTACACATTTTATATATATATATATATTTATATATATATATTTATATATATATATATATATATAATTTTATAAACCCTACAAGTGGCTTTGTTTGCAAGCCAAACGGATGCACAAGGAATATTCCCGAACAAGCAGCGGGTTTATGCAGGGAAGAAACGTCGGGGTTGGTTTGATTTTGTTTTCCAGCACTGTAAACACAACTTTCTGTGAAACAAACTGAGGCTGAAGCGAAGTGGCAACGGGAGCCAAGGAGAATCCCGATCTTCTCTACCGACCGCTCACCGCCCGCGACAGGGAGTTTTCTCTTCGCCTTTCCTGGAGAAGCCTGGGGCTGCGGGACCCGGTTTCTCTCATGATAACTCGCCGTCTGCATCCGTTTCGCTTCCCTCTGCTTCAGTCGGGCAGCGAGCAGAGAAAAGCCTTTCACACGCAGCGAAACCGGTCCAGGTAATTAATTTAATTGACCCTGCGACTGCACATACAGATAAATAATAATTTGTAGCCTTAAAAACCCCAGTCCGTAGCTGGAGAGATGTTAATTCCTTATTTCGGAAGAACAATAGTGGCTGTGAGGGTGAATCAGTGCAACTCTTTTCTGCGGTTTCAGGGGTTAATATGAGCAGGGTTATTTTTACAGAAATAGTTTCAAGGTTGAAATTAGCATTTTGTGAAACAGTTTCCCCCTCAGGAGCGGTATGTCCCCGAAATTATTCTTAAAATGCCTCCTTATTTACTACGTGGGCACACTAAAAATAAAAATGCCCAAAGAAATGGAAAACAATAACAATTGTGAGGCTTTTACAGAGCTTTTGCAGACGTGAGGTGGTGGCAGGGCCATGAGACGGGGCTGCCGGGTCCGGATGAGCCTGCAGACAGCTCTGGAACACGAGTTTGGGGGAGTTTGGGGGGAATTGAGGACTTTAAGGGTTTTCCATCAAAATGTCAGGTGGGGGTTTGGATTACCGTTTTTGGGATATATATATACACATATATATGTATATATATGTATATATATATATATATGTTTCAGAGCTGCCGTTGTCCAAAATAATTTAAAATAGGCTTAATGTGCGAGCTCGAGTGTTATGCAGTATTAGGGGTTGACTGCTGGTTTTCTTTCCCCTCTGCCTCAATCTATTTTCTTCCAAAAGCGACTTAAATCGGGTCACTTCTGCGCTTCTAAAAGTCCACGACACCAACTCCCCAGGTTGTTTCGGCGGCGGGACAAGGCTCGGTCGCACCTTCCCGTGCGACATCCACCCCGACCTCTCGTCCTTGAGGCTGGAAAACTCCACCGTGGCTCCGCTCCGGCTCCGGTCCCGCCGGGGCTGCACCCAAAGCCCTTTCCCGGTCCTTTCTGTCCCTCAGCCTCTTCCACGAAGCTTTATTTACTTTTTTTCCAGGTCGTTTTGCCCGCACGCTGTGGGTGCGGAGCCCAGACAGGGACCCCGCTCCCTCCCTGACCCTCCGTGCGGGGACGTGGTTTTGCCGTCGGACCTTCTCGACCGGTAAACGAGCCCCGCGGCCGGGATTTGCCGGGATTACCCGGGACATCAATCCCGGCCGTGAGCTCCCGGGGCGGGGGGAACATGCCAGGCTGCACCCTCAGAGGCAGGGAGGTGGCATTATTGAATTTATTAACTGATTACCCACCCCCCGCCTGGCTCCTCTCACGGATAAAAAGTCCCCCCGGGTTTTTCTTTCCGCGTTTTCCCTGCGCGGCCGCGGAGCCGGGGAGGAGGGATGATGATATACGGTCCAGCCCGTTGGAAACCGAAGCACCGGGATTTACTGTAAAAAGGCCTTTTCCGGGGAGGGAGGGATTTGAGGAGAGAAAGTCTGAGAATGTCACTTAGCCGGGGTTTGTCGCCAAAAAACCCCCCGTGCTCCTGTTCGGGAGGCGATAAATTTCCCCTCTGGCACAGAGCAAATTGAACCGCGGCGGGGGTGAGAGGGGGGAGGCTCCAGGGCCGGGAAGGGCTCCCTGCTGCAACCCCTGAATTCTCGGCAGATTTATCCCTGGGAGTCAGATCTAGCTGCCCCCCTCCCGCCGTTAATAGGGCTGCCCAAGTGCTGTGTACCCCCCCCCCCCCCCCCCAGTTTTGTCACAGACATGGGGAAGGGATCCTGATTTACATCCAACGCCTTATTGGATTGAATTACACTTCCTAAGAGGTGGAAAGGGCCAGATACACACAAGCACCCCCCTCCAGACAGACCCCGGGAGGGGCTATGAGCCTTTGGGGTGGGCTTGGGGGAATCTCAGCCCTGCACATCTCCCCGGGGCTCCATCGTGTAGAGGACCCCTGGGCCCTTCTGCTCTCAGTGGAGGATTCAGTGATGAAGTGAGCAACAAGGCTGAGAAATGCTCTGCTGTGGTGGAGATTCACAGGGGCATGAGGGGCAAGAACAGAGAAACACCTCCACAAATTCCCTCAGAGAATGTTGGTATCACACTTCTTGTCCCACTTGCATTTGGTATTTGTAGCAAAGGGAAAAGAAAAGAAGGGGGAAAGGAGGAAAAGGGGTGGCTCCCACTGGTATGTTCTATTTTTTTAAATCAAATGGGGAGACAGAAGAAGAACAAAGTTCCCTAATTGCTAATTAATTTCTCCTTCCTTCCATTCAGGGTTATTCTTGGAGGGAGCCAGATGTGTGTGGAGACATGAAGCCCTTGAAGACCTGGAGACTGCGGCTGGCAGACCCATACCCACCACCTCTGGAGTGTTCAGCAGCAGCAGTGAAGCTCTGCTTGGGGCAAGGGAGCAAAACCAGAGGCACTTCTGTGCTAATTCCTGCCACAGAGGTGGGAGTGAAGTGTTTCCCTCGTAGAGTTGATGTCTAGAAATCCCACTGATTAAATCAGCCTGTTCTCCTGGGGGGCTTTGCTGTGTGTGCTGCTCAGGCACCCATGGCCTTTCCCCACGTCAGCCTGGCAAGTCAAGAAGAGCCACCCTCAAATTGTCCTTTTCCTCTTGAAAGTCTGAGTGTGGAGGGTTTGAGGAAGCTGAATTTTGGAGACGGGCTAAAAGTAGCAATCAAAAGAGGTTTGCATTTTCAGAGAGAGCTGTTCTCCAAGGTGGATGGTCCTTGAGGTTCTGGGTGGCCTGATCCATCACGCAGCCATTGGCTGGGCTCCAGCCAGGATGCCCAAAATGCCTTCTCTTCCCTGAGCATCCCTTCAGCTTTTCCTGACCCCTGCTGTCAGCCAGGCTGGAGGACCCCGTGGGTTTGTTAGATTTCCCAGTGCCTCTGGGAAAGTCCTTGCTCCTGGCAGACAGCTCAAGTGCTAGGCAGCTTTGGGAGGATTTCTTTGCAACTTAGAGTATAAATAAAATCAACAACTCAAACCCCTCAAGTCCCAGGGTAGTACCCCAACCACTGGGCTCTCAGGGCTTCTGAAATACATAAACTCCCTTACAGCAGGAGCAGCAAAGCAAATGCAAAGTGAATCTTGGGGTTTTTATTTAGTCAGTCTTGGGTTTTGAATTCATGCTGAGAATAGAGATAAACCAGCATTAATTTCTGACTTGGAGAAATCCTTGTCTTGAGTGTGTTCCCCTTTTCTTCCAAAACTTGGGTGGGGAAAAGGAAGAACCAGCTTGATTCTGGGAAGTATTTTGATAAAGAATAGCTACAATCAAGTTAAAAACTTCCAATTGTTTTATTTAAGGGATTTCCTAATTCAGTTATTTTATCTCTTTGTGGGATTTTGAGATGTGGAGGGTAAAAGAAGGTGGTGGGATGTGACAAATGCCAAAATCCTTCAGTGCATTTCCAGTTCTGCTCCATACATCTCACATTGTTTCATGAGATTGTGAAACCCTAGGGTTAGTGGAATGTGCCTGAAGGATGGCTGAGCACAGATGTAGGAAAAGACTGCCAAAAGCACTCCAAGAAAGGACATGGGACTGGCAATAAACAGAGCTGCATCAGCAGGAACGGAGGCTATGAGCCCTGGAATCTCTCCCAATTTCACATCCTCTGTGGACTGATGGTGATGGTGGGGAAATTGGGAGACGAACAGGAAACTGGGTGTCTGGTGTCCGAACACTGGCAGCTCAGACACAGGCTCAGCATTAGATTTAGCAACAAAAAGATGTGGGTGATTCACTGGTTTGTATTGAAAAATACTACCTCTGCTGATTTGCAGCCATGGGGACTTGGCCCAGGGCATGGAAAGCACCATGGAGATGGGTTAGGGGAACCCCAACTCCCAGGTGCTGCAATGCAGCCACATTTGGACTGGAGGGGTAAAGCAGAATAAGCCTAAGAGTAAGGAAAAGTGATCCCACACTTTACCCACTAAGCCATCCAGACTAACAGGGCATGGAGAAGGGCTGGTTATGCCTGACTCTCCCTCTCAGCGCTGGGACTGTGCACGGTGGTGTTAGGAATGAGCTTTGTCCTTTCTTCATCTGTGCCAAGCTGAGTCACTGAGGAGGAAAAGCCCATTTGTTAATGAGAACAAAGCGATAAGGTTGAGACCAGAATCTCTCTGGTTGCCAGTTAAAAAACACACACACTGATTTCCCTGAGGTTCCTCTAAAAGCCCCGGCTGAGATTCCCAGCCCTGGGGGTCTCATCAGCCCCCTCCTCGCCTGCCAGTGGAGATGAGGGCAGCAGCCTGCTTGGCTCCAGCCATGCCCAGCCCATCTGGACAGCAAGACAAGTGCCTGGGTGTCTTATGCTTCCCCTGGTAAAGCAATGGGCTGTGTGGAGCTGTGCAGGGTGCACACACACCCCCTACACACACACACCCCATCCTGCATCACCTGCCCAGACTGCTGGCAAAGCCATAAGGTACCATAAAGCTTAAGGTGTGTGATTTTTATGTAAACATTTATTTAGATCCCAGTTCTTTGGTCTGCTCAGGAGACTCTGTACCTGGGGCACATTTGCCACTCCGTGCAAACCAAGTTCCTTTGAAAACCCTCCCAAGTTATTGGGCACTTGGGAGTAAGGAGTGAGGGAGCTCATGAAAATAGGAATAGAGAAACAAGAGTCTTTATCAGGCCCAGCAATGTACATTAACCAGGGGTCCCCATAAAAACACCATTGACCTTCCTTTGCTTGTGAAAACCTTATGTCTGAGGAGCTGCAGCACCACGGTGCTTGTTTCCCCCTTTACACAAAAGCACTTTCTCATCAGCGAGGAGGAAGGACTCAAGGCTGGGAATGAAAGGTCCCAGGGCTGGGCAAACATGCTGCTGTGAAGGGCTGGAGAAGGAAAAAGATGTTTCTGGAAAAACATGCTGAGGCTACCTCAGTGCTAAATGCTTGGTGACTCTGAGGGAGAAATCAGAACCAAGTAATTGCTTAGATCCTTGCATCTATGTCAGGATCAGCCCTTTCCAGGAAGATAACCTGACACCTGGGAGAGGCTGATAAATCTAAGAAGAGAAATGTCATTATTCAAAAGTGTGTTCAAGAAACACAGAGATGTCAGGGACTATTCTGTAATCTTGGGGGAGATGGATGGTTGTTGCAAAGAAAGGGTGAGCCTTCAAATGACAGGAAACTCACCCCAACCTGCCATGTCATTCAGCAGAGGAATTTTAACAAGAAGCACCTGCCTGGCTCCTCTAGCTCAGCACTGGCCTTTACAGCTTTACACACATTGTTAAATTTAATCAAGCACATCAGTTTACATATTGTTTCTAATGATTAAACACTCTGTGGCTGGGTTTTTACATATAGGTGAAGGTACTAAGGTGTGTTAAAAAAAAAAATAATAAAAATAAAAACCAAAATCAGCCCCAAACATGCAAGCTCTGGATGAGGAACTTGGATGTTCTCAGCATCCAGGAGCTCACGTAGACTCTTGAGGAATATCATAGGCCAGAAATGATGAGATGAGAAAGGCATTTGACTTAACAACTGGTCTGGGCTTTGCATCTGCGTGACACTGGTAGAAGCATTAGCCCAGCAAATAGTCCCCATGCTGCAGCACACAGCAGATTGTGATGTATCTGCCATGATGTGCTTCAGCTTCAGAGGTGAGGAAGTACTTTGCTCTAACAAGCATCCTCCTGGGTTAACAAAACAAAAAAGAGCATCAAAAAATGGGGAAAAGTGATGAAGGGAGTAGGGGAGGGCTGGATGGTCACAGCTTTGAAATCCCCAGCCCAAAGAGGAGGTCGTGGACCATGCAGCACGTCTGAGGGTGCTGGTCTCGCTGGCCTGTGTGCAGGAGGTCCTGGCATGTCCCATATGTACCAGACTCAGGAGTTAATCTCTCCCTACTTGCCTTTGTTCTGTATTTCTGGATGTCCCAAACCCACGATGAAATTTCCCTTCTCCCATCAAGGCAAAATTTCTGGGCAGACAGAGGCCAACCTGGGAGAGATCACGTTGTGAAGCCATTCATTGCCTCTTCTTCCTCAACTGTCTGGCTCAGCCCCATCTTCACAGGCCTGTGGGGAGCGTTTCTGGGTGCACATAGGGAAGAACACAGGAGCACAGGCTACTTCAGGTCACGAATCTCCTGTCTGCCTGGAAGACACCATCTGAACAGGTCACTGCTTGTGCAGGATGGATGGGAGAAGGGGCAGAGAAATCTGCTGCTGGGAAATCCCAGCTGCCGTGGGAGGAAGCAGCAGCTCCATCCCCAGAGGATCTGCAGCATCGGGCTGGTGTCTCGGCAGCGTTGGTGGAGGGATACTGAGGAGGGATAAACAGGAGAAGCCGTAATAAGGTGACATAAAATAATGGCTCATGCTGGAGAAAGGCTCCGCTTCATTCCTCACAAATGGGCATGAAACGATGGTCCCAGCCTCCTCTGCACTAAACTTCTGATTGCTTTGAACTCTAAGGAATCCAAGGGACTGACTGCCCCGTCTTGCTGGTGCACTTTAGGGGAAGAGCTATTGATTTCTGGCAGGAGCCAAAGAGAGACGGGAAAAGGTGCTTCTGGTCCCTGCAGAAGGAAAGGCTCATCCTCAGAGCCATGTGTGCTCAGCAAGGCCAAACGAGCTGCACTGAGCAGCTCCTGGCTTTTTAATGCATATTTAGATCTTCTGCCCTGGACAAAAGCTGGATGCTGGATGCTGAACGAGCCCCTGGGCTTTCAAGTGCTACACAGTGCAGGAAAAATGACATTTAATGTAATTCAGCTAAATTGCACCTCCCATCTCTCCTGTTTCATGTGGTAAACTGCTCTAAAAATCCAAAATATATGAGAAAACAATTTCCCCTTCAAAAAACAAAATCCAATGCAACGCGTATGTTTCTGATAAATTTTAGAAAAAACCCAGGTTTTGTGTGTGGATGTGAATGAGCACTGAGGCACCTGAGCCAGAGGCTGCTAAAGCAAATGGGAATTTCTTTTACATCACTTCATTTATTTGTGGAGGAGAAGGCAAGATGAAAACACTTCGCTATTCTAATAAAGATATTTTTTTTCCCCTGAAGAGATTTCTTCCAACTGTCCTTTTCCTGGTGGGATTTCCCAAGCCAGAAACATTTCCCTCCTTTCCCTTGTCCACTAACAGCCCTTCGGGTGAGCAATGACCATCCCAGCAGCCCTGGTTACTTACACGTGCAGCTCTCGTGCCCGCTGTGGCTGCGTGCAGTGCCGGAGCACAGCCCTGGGAGCCCCATGTCGTGCAAGGTGCTTGAAAGCCGCCTGGTTTTAAACCAGATGAAGCTCCCGTGTCTCCTCCACCTGATGAAAGCAGGTCACTGAGGTATCCTGCTCAACGAGGATACCTCAGTGAGGAATATTTCAATGAGGAAATAAAGCTGTGAGTGCAGGTTATTTTATTTAAAAAAAAAATAAATGATGGAGTTCTGCTGCAGCATCTCCATGCAGACAGGGACCTGTGTCTGGCAGCTTCCATCCCTCCCATTTCCTCCCCTCTCCAGCGTTTCTAGTGCAGAAAGCAGATTCAAGAGCCCCTGTGCTCAGTCTCCATATTCGGCGGCTTAGTGTTGGTTTAAGCTCCGTATCGGCTCCTTGCATACAGGTTTGGGTCTGTCCCCGGTATTTCCAGCCCTCTTTCCCTTTCGCTTTTGAAATTCTCGCCTGTGGCCAGTTTCTGGGTCACAGAGCCAGGTTGGGCCCCTGATGGTTTCAGGGATGTTCAAGGCTGAGTTGGGGTTGGAGGTGAATTTTAACAAATCAAATCTCTTCACTCTGATAAAATGGTCCCTGGGAGGTGACTGAGGTGGGACCTGGGTATCTTCTGGACATCACACACACACAGTGTCCTGTTCCTCAGTTTCCCAAGCCCCCTTACTTGCCTCATACCTGTGCATCACTCAGGAACTAATGGCATTATAAAAGAGCAGATCCTTTAATTTGGGTGCTTTCGTTGCCTCACTGAACCGAAGATCAGCACCACCGACCTTTTCTTTCCCTTCTCTGTGCAAACCCCCCCTCCCCGTGTCTTCATAATAACCAACACACAACTTTCCATGCATTTTCCACGTTCCCTTCTCGTGGCTCTACAGACAGGTTTTCTCAGCCGCTTATAAAAACTAAAAGCCATAAGGTGCATCCTCAAAAAAAACCCCAAATTCTTTTAGCCTTGGGGTTTAGGGGGGGAAAAAGCCCCAACCCTACAGGTGCTGTAAAATACATCGGGCTGCAAATTATCGAAGGGAACAGGGGACACTTGCAAGGTGAGCTCGGGTGCAGTCAGGGCTTTTCTCTTTCTAAGTAAAATTGCGCTTTACAAGTGATTTTTCCCTCTCCCCGTAGCCCGTCCTCGGGGCTGCAGCCGCTCCCGGCGGGTCGGGTCCGGCGGCCGCGGTGGGATTTGTCCTCAGCCGGAGCCAACGTTCGCGGGACGGAACAAACCGGGCTTTTCCCCCTTCGTTTCCCCCAGGAAGAGAGCAGGAGGTATCGCCTTTTCCTTGCATTTTCTTGCAAGTAAAATGATGCCGAAGGGACTGATGGAGGCTGAGGGATGCGGCGAGATGCAAATGGGCAGCCGCGGGTTTCTGGGTGTTCGTTTATCGTCCTTTTTTTTAAAAAAAAAGGGCAAAAAAAGAGCAGTGTTTAGCCATCAGAATAAAGACAAAACGGTGCTTGAAAGGATTTGAAAAGAGCCCCCTTTTTTTCTCCCCCCGGCTTTTGGTTGTAAGAGAAAATCGCACGCGGATCTATAATGCGGATATTTCACAGTCCTACAGTGGACATTAACATGCAGCACACGGGGCTCTGCAGCAGGAATCAAATGGTTTGGGGTGTGAATGGACAAAAAACCCATTAGAAAACCACGGCTGTATTAAATTTCAGCTCGGGAAATGGAAATATTTCTCACTTGGCCACTTATTTCTGTAGATTAGAGGGGGAAGAAAGAACAAACCCGAAGAGGAGGAGTGCTTTAGTTGCTGTTTAGGGACTATTTCACCCCAGTGGCACTTCCAGAGTGACGTGAGACCCATCAACTGCTCACAAACAATAAACCTGTTTCGTCTTTTATTTTTCTTTTTTAAAAAAATAGTTTTATATAAAGCAATTAAGTCATCTAGCAAAGAAAGAGAATATTGATTCCGGCGGAAAAAATCATTATATTTTGCCTTTGTAGAAGGTGTAACACTGGATTATATTGCCGAAGCATTTCCCTGGCAGTACTTTAGAGTAAAGAATTTCATTTCAAATTTATTGGAGAATCTTTTTTCTTTTCCCCCTGTTTTGTTTACAGGTTTAAAAACCAGGAGGTGCTGTACAGCGAGCTGAGATCACATCGTCTTAGGTTTAAAAAATAATAATTAAAGAAAACATGTTTTAAAAAGGAAAAGAAGGAGAGAGGCAGAGCTCCTTTTATATTTTATTTTCTTTTTTTGGACTCAGGTTGGGAAACAAGGGGGGAGTGAAGACGTAAAAAAAATGTACCTTTGATTCTGCTGAAGGAGAAGCAGGGAAAGACAGAGAGCAGTCTGAGGTCCCTGTTAATGACATCCCGTCAAGATGCTTGTAAGACCCAAGAATGTTTACAACGTGGGCTCAAGTTCAATGACAAAATCCTTTGAAGGGGAAAAGGGAAGAAGAAGAGGGGGGAGAGAAAAAAAAAAAAAGCAGCCCAGACACTTTGTGCAGTGGGCATGAACTTGAACAAAAGAAAGGAGTCAAAGGCTGGGGAAAGGGGGGAGGTGTGAGGGAAGGACTCGGAGAGGTGTTCCCACTGCGCCTGACTGTCTTCTGGTGCTCCTAGGTGGAACTTGGGTCCGTTTTTACTTGGTTGAGGGGTAAAGGAAAGAAGGAGAGGAGAGGAGAGGAGAGGAGAGGAGAGGAGAGGAGAGGAGAGGAGAGGAGAGGAGAGGAGAGGAGAGGAGAGGAGAGGAGAGGAGAGGAGAGGAGAGGAGAGGAGAGGAGAGGAGAGGAGAGGAGAGGAGAGGAGAGGAGAGGAGAGGAGAGGAGAGGAGAGGAGAGGAGAGGAGAGGAGAGGAGAGGAGAGGAGAGGAGAAAAAGAAGGGAAGAAAAAACGAAGAAGAGAAGAAGGGGAGAAGAAGGGAAGAAGGAATGTCAGTGTGGTGTGTGCCCCACCTCGGCACAGGGCAGCCGCGGGATGAAGCTGCCCCTCCAGTGACTCTGCTTTAAACTCAATTTTCTTAGTAAAAACCATACCAGAGCTGACCCCCACCTCACACCCGGGACCTCCCAGGGCTGCTCTGGTCCAGCTTTTGGGCTGTTCTGCCCCAGGTTTTCTGAGTTTCAAGTTCAACGGCAAAGGGAGGGAGCGGGAACCTTCACCTGGCCCGGCGCCCCCCGGCAGCGGCTCCTTCCCGGCGTTTTACGAGGATGTCGGGCCTTTCTCGCCCTTTGCTGAGGCCGCCGTGTAAAGGTTTTACAGCTCTCCCCGAGACTCTCCTCCTCCCCTTCCCATCTGCATTTCCCCCCTCGGATTCGGGGCTGGAGCTGAAGACAGGGATGGGGGACGCGGGATGGGGGTGGGTGGGTGCCACGTCGCCCAGTTTCAGCCCCGTTTCTCACCAGGGCAGAGACCTTGAGCGGGCTGGAGGTGTCTGGGGCGGAGGGGTGCGGGGTTCCAGCCATTCCAGAGCTGGTTTGGGAACATCGGGAAAAGATGCCTACATTGGGGGGTGGGGGGGAATCACTATGAGGATTAACCCGTAGTGTGCCATAGTGGGGAGCTGTGAAAGGAGCATCCCTTTCCATCAGGCCGGCTGTAATTTGAAGTGGCGCTCACATACGGGCCAGATTACATTTATTTTATTGGACTATTTGGTTTTCTTTGGGGAACACTCGAGGGGCTTCCTCCTGTCGGGTAAAGCTGCTTCTGCTCTGCAGCCCCTACAGACAGACAGACAGAAATCAGGGCGTGAAGGTGCATTATTGGTAACACAGAGGGACAGAAAAGTGGATTTTTAGCTTTTTTTACTCGTCCTACCGTTCAGGGAAGCCAGAGGCACATTCCCAGCCGCTTTCTTGAGGGGGAGCAACCCGAGTGCAGAACCCGAACTGGGTCAAAGCCGAGTTAATTCAGAGCAGGGTGCGGATGGGGAAGAGCAAAGTGTAACCGGTCCCTGAACCACAGGGCTGCTGCCAGCACTCCAGCTGCGGGGGACCCAGCCCCACTGCCAGGGGCTTGGAGGGGCGTTATAGGCGAGCACGGGGACCTATAGACCGTGCTGGGTCCGCACACGCGGAGCCGCGCGGTTTCCTACGCGTTTCTGCGCTCACACGGTCCGTGTCCCCCCTTATCCTGCTCTATAGTTTGGGGCTTTTTTAGGGGAGACGATGACGGGACACGACACCGGAGCGGCCGTCGGGCGTCACGGAGCCTCCACGCAGCCCCGACGGCTCCCCCAGTGTGGGGCGGGATTTGTCGCGACTACACCACCGCCCCTGCTTACGTCACCACTCGGAACACGCAGCCGCAGCGCCATTGGCTGTCCCGACCCCAGAGCTCCTGGCATCACGCGTGACGTCACGGACGAGTGACGCCCGCCCAGACGGGGACAAGCTGCACCCTGGGGTGCCGCCGGCACCTCCTGCATGGCGCAGGGGGGAAATACCTGGGGAGAACGGGGGAAAACACCCCGAGGGAAAGGGGACCTGGCTCAGCTCCGCTCCCCGCCGGGACCTGCCGGGCGCCAGGGCCGGCTCAAGCCTAAAATATCCATTAAACACGTTATTAAACAAGAACAAAATCGCTACTTAAACGCTGCGGTTTAATGCTTCGAATTCCTAGAAGAAAGAAAAGGCAGGAAAAGAGGGGTTTTGGGGGGGAACTTTTTTTTTGCTCGCGGTGACAGCGTTTTGGAGTTTATTCGCCCTTCGGGAGGCTGGTTTGGCGTTCACAGGCAGGTTCAAACGCGGTGCTGCTGCGGGGACTTTGCGAGCCGACACGCCGCTGCCTCGAAACACCGAGATATTAAACAAAGAAATCGTGTACGTGGAGTTTGCCCTTCCCTAGAAGCTGAAAATAACCCGAAAAGAGCAGAGAAAGGCGCCTGGTTGAGTGCGTTTACTTTCACCCTATTTATTCTGCGGAAAAGGATGACGACGTTTCTTAATATTAACCATATTACTCAGGGATTATGCCAGCACATGCTACGAAACGTATCGCTATCATTCTGTATTAGTAGGAGGAAAATGTGGCTACAAATACACATCTATCAGCACAAACGAAAGCGTGAAGGAATTATGCGAATTGCGTTTACCTGTATCAAAATATAGGCATGACCATACATATGTCTATATGTATACAAACACGCGTATATACACCTTTATCTGGTTATATATTTATATCCACACATCCAGTACTATATTGCATGTATACGTGCATACGTTTGGGTAGCTGGGTATAGATAAACTCACGAACACAAGTACCGTATATTGAGAAAAGGTAAAATAATGGGTATTGCTAAATATGTGCCATGTGCATACAGGTATGTATAGTTTATATATAACAGCGCAAAGGTGTAGTAGGTGCCTTCATGTGTGCCGGCGGGTACATGTGTGCCACACGCATGGGCTGTACAACCACGCACACCTGCGTGTCTATGCAAGCGATCCACGCGTGTTTCTGTGTCACGCACCCGGGCTGTATTTATTCTCCCTTAGATGCGCGGTTTGATACTTTTGCCTCAATTAAGGAGATTATTTCCTGCTAGAAGTACGGCTTTTCGTTTCTAAAGACCAAATTATCTGTGGCACCCCTCCCCGCCCCCCAGCTCCCGGACAGCCACACGCAGGCGAGCTGCATATTGGAGTTAATTAATCATTTAGACCAGGGTTTGTTTTTTTCTTTCTTTCCTTTTGTTTTTGGGTTTTTTTTAAGCGCTCTGAGGATGCGATTCGTACCGAAGCGGTGGGAGACGAAGTGGCAGCGGCGTCGTATGGCAGGAGCAAACTGTACAGGGTCCTCTGCGTGCAAAGCGGGCAAGGATGGATGGGGCATCTTCCTAACCTGCCCTCCACTGCGGGGGAGTAGCGGGGGGGGTCTCACCCCGCGGGAGCAGCAGGGAGCGGTGCCCAGCTCCCTGCGCTGCCCCGGGCGGCGGGGACGGCTCAGCCCGCTCCAGGCGCCGCTCATTCCCGCCGCTGAAGGTACCGGAGAGCCCTCTCTGAGGGGAGGGGGCAGATGTGGACCACCTCGGGGCTTGCGGTGGCCGTGTCCTCACGGGGTGCTGCTGCTGCTGCTGCTTTTGATTTTGGCGACGACTTTTTTCTCTTTCACCCGCCTGTTTTGGAACCAGATGGTGATCTGTCGCTCCGTGAGGTTGGTGGCGGCGGAGATCTTCCTCCTCTTGTCGCGGGTGATGAACTTGCTGCTGGCGTACTCCTTCTCCAGCTCCTTCAGCTGCCCTTTGCTGTACGGGACCCTCTTCTTGCGGCCCCTGCGGAAGGAGCAGCCGTCGGGGGGCAACTGCCCGGCGGAGTCTGGGCATGGAGAGAGACGGAGCTGAGAGGGGCCGAGGAGGGGGCGGTGGTGGTGTCCCCACACACCCTTGCAACCCACCTTGCACCCACCTCCCATCACTTTTCTCTTCTATGAGACCCCCCTTTCCCTGACACCTTATTTCTTTCCTCCAGCCTGCTGACAGCGATGTTATTTGAAGATGTTTAAAAGATATCTTATCCCAAGTGATATTTAAATATAAAATAGTGGGTTTGTTCCCCGAATTTATTATTATTGTTGCGAGGGGTGGGGGTGTGTAGAAGTCCAGGTATTCGCTAAATACCGACGCGTGAGATCTGCGCTAACCCTCGCCTACTCGCTCTGCGGATCCAACGCGGTCGGTGCGTGGCCGGGCACGGCCGGGGGGTTGCGGGGGGGGGAAGTTCAATCCCACCTCTGTGAGTGATGGTGCGTGGGAAGGAGCCCCCTGTTCACAGCCCCGCACTGGTGGGGGCCCTGCGCACCCCCTACCCCGTTAAAACACCCCGAATTCCCAGTGAACCCGGGCAGTATCACCATCTGCCTCCCTGCTCCAGGGCGATGAGTAGCAAAGGGCTGTGCTAATCTGAATTAATTTGTGAAACCCACCTACTGCGTAACCTGGGCTAGATCGCAAACAGGGTGGTAAGAAGAGCTCCCCGGTAGATTATTTAAACCTCGGTCCCAAGCACCCCCCCGCACAGTGCACCCCCGCGCCCACCCTTCCCTTCTCCCACCCCTCGCAGCCCCACCACAGGGATTTTACCTGCAAAGGCGGATTTCAGGAGGTACCCGGCCTGGCCCTGATCTTTGGGGCAGCACATCTGGCTGCTCCAGCCGCCGCCCAGAGCCCACGGCTGATGGTAACCGTCCACGGGCAGCAGAGTCTCATGCCGGGCTTCCCCCGGGCCGCCCAAGCCCGGTACCACCGACACGTCCAGATAACCGGCGACGGGCTGGTAAGGGGCCCCGTAGCCGGGGTAGAAAGCGAACTCGGCGGGGCGGCTCTGGAAGTCCTCGCTGCCCGCGGGGGGGTCCAGATACTTCTCGGCGGGGAAAGGTCCCTGGGCCGGGCCGGACTTGAGGGCGCTGCGGGCGACGCGGCAGGAGTAGTAACCGCTGCCGAAGTATCCGTAGGGCAGCGGGGCGGAGGCGGCGGGACCCGGCGGGGCGGCCGGAGGCGGCGGAGGGGCGGCGGGGCACGGCTTGGGCGGCTCGGCCGGCCCCTCTGCCGGGTAACCGGGGTTCATCCCGGGGGGAGGCGAAGGACCGCCGAGGGCCGGGGGGGGAGGCGGGAGCAGCCCCCTACCCTGGCCGCCTGCGAAGCCGCCGGCTGCCAGGAGCCCCTCGAGGCCCGGGGGGCCGCGGGGCTCCGGGGGCTGCATGGGGGGCGGCGCGGGGGCCGGGGCATGGGGAGAGCCTGCTCGGCAGCACCCGGGCACTGCTCGAGGGGGGGTCCCCGGATCTTTTTAAAAGCCTGCGAGCTGCTTTGAGCTGCCTTTCCCCGCCGGGCTGCCCTGACGCAACGGCCGGGGGCTGCCTCATTGGCTGCCGCTCGGGGGGAAAAGGACGGAAAAGGAAGAAAAAAAACCCAACCTCCCACAAAAAAAAAAAAAAAAAAAAAAATCCTCCCAGCCCCAATAAACCCTGGCTGCAGAAATTGCGAAAATACTTTTATTGCAATGGGAGGAGGAGGGGACCCCCCCCCCTTCCCCCGCACGTGACACTGGGTACTCGGGAGGTGCCTCTTGAGCTGCATCTTGAGAAAGAAAAATTAAAAATGGGGGGGCAGAGGTGGGAGGGAATGAGGGGGACGAGGGAAGGGAGGAGAAGGAGGGGGAGGATCACGAACAGCGAGGAGGAGCAGTCCCCGGTGGAAAAATCCGAGCTCAGATTAAAACCACCTTTTTTTTTTCATCTTTCCTAGGGTTTTTTTTTTTTTCCTCTTCCCCCGGTGTGGCCCCTTCTTCCCACACAGGTCCAGGGGTTTCTGCCCTGGGAAAAGGCCCGGACAAACTCGAGGAGCCCAGGCACCCATCTCGGCCCGTATGTGGTGATGGGGAGAAGCTGTGGGGCAGCGATGGACCCCCGGGGACGGGGCCTCCCCCATGCCCTGGCCCCGCTCTCTGCTCAGGGGTTTTATCCCCCCCACATCATCGTACATCCCCATTTTCATCTTCATAAGGGTGAAAACTATATCCTTGCAGAGAGGAACAGGGCACAGCTCTAAAAGCAAGGAGAAGGGGGAAAGGGTGTCCCCAGCATCCCAGAAAAAAAGAATAAATCAAAACGGAAAACAATAACTGCAAAGGGAGTGAAAATGTTCTGCTTGCACACAGCTATTGCCACGCAGGGAACTGGCCTGACCCTGGCCTGGGTCTGCAGGTCAGCGTGTACCCCACCTAAGAAGCATCTCAAAGGAAAAGAGTTTGGAAAAGAGGGATGGGGAAATAGTACAGAGAGCCCCTTTGGGGTCCTGGAGCAGCGGGCAGGTGGAGAGACACGCAGAAGGAGGAGGGACAGATGGACGTGGCGATGAGGGATTACATCAGCCTAGAAAACTTTGGGGTAAATGCACTGAGGCCTATGTGTGTGCTAATAAAATATTCAGGTAGGCCAGTTTTTAATCATCTGTATGCACAATACAAACCTTAGAGCCGCGTTGCTCTCCCCTTTTTCTCTCTGGTTTTCTCCCAAAGGTCTCGTCTGGATAAAGCTTTGCAATAATTCCCCCAAGGGCAGCTCAAACTCGTGCCTTTTTCCTTCGTGCAAAGCAATTGAGAGATTCCTGCTTTCTGACTATCGAAAAATTCTCCTTCTGTCACGACTTTTGAGCCACTAAAGCAACGACCACCGTCCCAGGACAGGAATCCCGGCAGAAAATAGAGGTTAAAATGACAATTACAAAGCTGGCCCGGGTGTGTGTGTGTGGGGGGAAAGCCCCGTTTCGCTGCGGGAAGCAGCATCCCCTTCCCGTCCGTCTCCCCTCCGTCCCGTCCCGTCCAGCTCCCCACATCTGCAGGGGCTTTTCTCGGGCTGTCTCGGCGAGATCCGCTCCCGCACCCCGTCCCAGGGAAATAAACCGCATCGCGAAGCTGCGTTTCCAGCCTCGGCCTTTCTCATCCCCTAAAAATCCCGCAGTCTCACCGAAAGCGATAATTTCCTCTGTTTGGGGGGGTTTGTTTTGTTTATCCTAGAAAAAAAAAAAGAAGACAAAAAAAAGAATTAAAAACCTCTCCTGTGCTTTCAGCCTTCACCTTTCCGCTTTCAAAGCTTCTTTCTTCCCTTTCCGTAGTTTAACGACTGCACTTCTTCTTTGATGCCCTTCTTATTCCCCCCTCCCCTGCTCCTGCCCTCTCCCCATTTGCTTTGAACCAGCGCTGGGGCACGGCGGCCGCGACGGGCGGCCGAGTGTTTGCGGACGGGGCCGCAGCTCCCCCGCGTCTCACCCCCGCTCCTGCACAGAAAGGTCGGGCTTAATCCGGAGGTCAAGGCCAAGTTGAATGTTAAGAGCCTGTCGGCTTCGGGGCTTCGCTGTGGCGGCGGCCGTCGGGGCTGCCCCGCTCCCGCCGCCCCACGGAGCCCCCACGGCCACGGGCAGAGCTGGGATCCCGCGGCGGTTTGGCAGGGAGAAGCTCCCGAGGTGTCCCGGGTTGAGGCTGGAGAGGGATCCGCGGACAGAGCCACTTGCTGCGCGTTTTCCTGGTAGTTTGTGTCACTTTATTTCCTTTTTTTATTTCTTAGAATTATTATTTTTAATCCACTGGGGAAGGGGGAAGAAGGGGGGGGGGGGGAAGAGTAGTGGGATCCACCAGCCAGCCCAGCTCCCCCTCAAACAGGGGTGCGGAACCTCCGATTTATCAAACCAGGATTTTATTCGCTTTCCCAAGGACTCCTCGGCCCCCGCAGCCGCCCCGCCGCCTCCCCCGGGGCAGGAGCAGCGCTGGGGAGAAAGGAACTTTTTATTTTCACCCCAAAATCCCCCTCTCCTTTCCCCAGCGCTTGGGTTAATTAATCTAGAAGCGTTACCGGGTTTCCCAACGGCAGCCTACCTCGTGCTTTTAAGACCTCGCTTCCCTTCGGCTCATCTTCCCTACAGCATGTGCGGAGATTTCCGAGCCCGCTTTGCCGTGGAAAGAGTTTAAACTGCGGCTTCCAAACTTCCAAGATTCCTGTTCTCTGGCAATTTTACGGAGAAAATTGCAGTGCAATATTTAAAGTCACAAGAAAGCAAGAGGAACGGCTTTATTTTAAAGACAATCCCCTCCCCCGATTTCTTTTACCAGGGTTGTGGGGGGTTTTTTCGGTGATCTGGTTTAAAATTATCAAATGCTCTTATTAGTTTGCAGTTATTATTTTATTATATTCATCATATTTCCATTTAATATTTATGCCATCCGGAATCTGAAGGGAAAAAAAAAAAAAGAAAAAAGAAAAAGAAAAATCTGTGGAATAGCTTTTAAAAGCTGTGATTTTTTTTTTCAAGCAATTGGATTTGAGGTTGTCGTTACAAAATACAAGGAAAAAACCCCCTCAGAACCAACCCAAACCCTGAAGTAGTTTGAAAAGGAGAAAAAAAAAAAAAAAACAAACCCCTAAACAAAATTGGAACTACTTAAAGGCTTAACGTTTGGAAATAATCAATTGTTGGAAAATTAAATTCTGGGGCTGGAAAAGAGCCCAGCTCTTTGGTTTCTGATTTTGGCAATATTTCTGGGAAGAAAAAAAGAATCAAATAAAGGAAAAACATTTTGATCTTTTATTTCTTTTTTTTTTTTTCTCCCTTCACCGCCAACCCCTCCTTTCCCACCCCCCCACCCCAGGCATCCCCGGAAGCCCGGGGGATGTAGGTGCGAATATTTCTCTCCCTGATGCCTGGAGAGCCAGAATCTGTACTTTATAGTGCATTTCGCGTGGATCCTTTGAACAAATCAGCTGGCATGGGAACAGAGAGCGTGGCCTGACTTCTCTTTGCTCTTTTTTATCCCCGCTCCATGCTGAATCCCTGGCGCCACAATCACTGCGGTGCACTTCTGACCCACACTCCCTCCCCGTTTTGGGGTGAAATGCGGTGGGATTTTGAACTCGAGGTGTTTCGACCTGTTTGTCACAATCCCTGCACCTCCCAGGTTTCCTCTCCCTTCCCTGGGTTTGACTGGAGGATCCTTCCTTGCTGTTTAGTTTCCTGTAGAGGAACTGGGAGGGCTGAGCTCCACCTTGTCTGCTGGCGTGTTGCTTCTGGGTTGTCCAACCTGAAACCTCCAGTCTGGGTGTCTTTGGTGTTCACCAAAATGGAAAATGAAACACTGTGGTGGGTCTCTGAAGGTCACAGCTCTCGGTGTCCCCTCTGTTCCCAGTCCCAAACCCATCCGCTCCCTCAGAAAATGCCCCTCTATGAGCCCCCCTCCCATCTCCCGCATCCCCCCCCTGCAGCTAGGGAGGCCAAAACCTCCTAGGGGACCGACCCTCACTCCACTCCCACCTCCGGGATGGGAAGATGTGTGGTGGGACTCCGTGATGCCTTTACCCACTGAGCAGAAGCCTGGAGGGGATGTGGCCTGGGTGCAGCTTATGAAGCAAATGCTCCTGCCTGGGAGCAAAGAGACAAAATACATCTGTTTAATACAATATTTCATGTTTTCTCTCTCTGTCTGCCACAGATAGAGACATTTGCCCATCCCTGACCTGGAAACAGCCACATAAATGCAGCTGGGTGTCCCTTGCTCACGTGTGTTCCATGTACAATCCAGTTCTTCAAATGCCTTTTCTTTAAATACAGCAAAATATGCATCTCTGCACACCCCCTCCACACCCTCCTATACGTGCATCCTGCACTGTGGCCGTGCATCCCATCCACCCCACCCAGCCACAGCAGCCCGATCCTGGTTCCCTGTTGGCGCCCATCACTGCACACACCAGGGACTAACCCTGTGTTTCCCAAGTTCCTGCTCAGTTAAAGCAATTTCTTTCAGCTGTTGTGGGAGAAAAAGGGAGTTACTTTGTGCCTGGCTTTTAAGCCCTGCTTCTGATGTTTAATTTGGTCGGAGCCGTCGGGATCCTTTGCGCTTCCCCGCTGCTCCCTCTGCACTGACTGGTGTGGGTCCTGCGGGCAGCATGTGAGGGGGTTATAGCTTGACCACACGCATGGAGGGGCTGGAGGTGAGCCAGCCACATTTTTGGTGGGATCAGGAGGATTTTGATGCTTATTCTTAAAAACGTGCCCTGTGGGGACATATCTGGTGGTATCCAGCCAGGGTGGGAGCAGCTATCCCATACCAGGCGTGTTCCTGCTGGGTGCCCAGGGCATGGGGCTGCCTGGGGGGTGGGAACCAGAGTCCCTTTCCCTATGGACTGTGGCTCAACTCTGCTGCACTCGATGGGTTATCACTCTCTTCTGGTCTCTCTGGTAGATCTGAGTTGTCTCCCTAGGGCAAAAAATTGAAACATGAGACCTTTGTCTTTTGGACAGAGGGATCCAGAGATCTTCATCGAGAGCCAGGCTCTAACTCATGTGCCTGGCATGATTTGTGCTGTACACTCAGGGAAGTCGCACTGAGCTCAGTAGGATGGATCATAAATCACAGCAAGATGAGCGATGGCTGCTCCTAGTCCCAGGTTGGGCACAGAGGTGCTCAGGCCAGCAGGATGGTGACTGAGATCCCCAGGCCTGTGGTTACCACTGCATTGGGAATTATGACTCCTGCTATTCACAGCAAATCCTCCCCAAGCCTTCAGGGCTAAGGTCTTCAGAGCAGGTAAAATGTTGGGGATCTGACCCTCCTCAGGGCAGGCGCACTGTGGAAATGCCCCATGGAGGTGCTTGGGGTGTGGTGCTGCTACTTTTCCAGCTGAATCTTGTGTCTCTCCTATCTGGACTGCAGAGAGAGGTCTACCTATAGCTAAAAAGTGGCCAAGTGCTTCATTCAGGTTCCTTCTGCTTTCCGAGTGAGCCTGTGGTGGATGAGCAATGCCTAAAGGCCGTTACCGACAGCCACAGGGCTCAGCATGGCCCAGGCAGAGCAAAGACTGTAGCAAGTGTGTTGGGAGGCTTTGAGATCCCCAGCTGCTGGGAGATGGTCTGTGCATTACCCCTTGTTGCCATTGCACGCTGAGCTGCAGCATCATGGGGTACAGGGAGAGACATCCCTGTCCTAGTGGGTTATAATGCAGTTTTACACATCTCTATTTACTCAGCAATTCCTAGGATGAGAGTGGGGTCTCTTCCTTGTCATCTGTCCTTGTCCCTCCCTGCCCCAGCTCCTGAATCCCAGTTTGAGATCCCAGTGTGGGGTGGGACTAGTGACAGGGAAGGACTGAGACCACGACACCAGATGTGAGTCACTGGAAACACCTGGATGCCAACCCGGGTCTGCAGAGCTCCTCTTCCCTGAGGCAGTGAAGCCCCCCTGGAGCATCCCCAGTGCCAGCCGCTCTTCCCACTGCTCTCCGCCGCTTGCACCCTGTACCTCGTTCCTCTCAGCAGGGCCCATGGGTGGGCTGGGGAGGGCAGGGAGCCGGGTGGGTGCTCCCGGCTCTGCCCCTCCCGGGGTGGCCCTGAGCGCCCCGCCCGCCCCGGTTCTGCCCGCAGGGCGCCTGGGTCCCCGCCGGGCATGAGCTGTTTCCCCGGGGCGTGGAGAGGGGAGGGGGGTTTCAAAGGTCGCATTTCCCTCCCACCCCCTCACCCCCTTCCTTATTGCAAGGGCGGCGGCCGGGGCCGCCCGGTGCGGCGGGGCAGAGGAGGGCGGGGAGGAAGGCGGGGGGAGGCAGGGAGGGAAGGAGGCAGCCGGGGGGAGACGCGCAGCCGCCTCCCGCCTCCTTCCCCGGGCTGCAGCCGGCGCTCGGGGGGCTCCAGGGGCTCAGGGGGCCTCGGGGGCTTCCGGGGGCTACGGGGGAAGGGGAGGTCGGAGACCCGAACAGCGTTTTAGCCTGACGTGGCAGCCGGTATCCAAATCCAGGTATTTCCTGGCATTTTCAACGCTGCTTCCCCGCGACACGCTCCCGGCTGCTGGGACCGGGCAGCTGATGCCGAATTAATTCGGTTTGGGGAATAAATTGCGTTCCTGGGAATCAATTAAACACCCAAACGTTACCGCCCAGAACGGTGGGGAAAATAACGCCAGGCATTAGCGGCTGGGTGAGTGACCTGTTTGTACTCAGGAAGTGCCCGGCCACGTCACACCCCACGCGTGAACACAACGGCGGCACCGCTGGTTTACGAGGAGGACAAGGTCGGACGATTTGCGTTCTGCTTCGTAGAAACATAATTCCATCCTTTTTCCAAAGAAGGAAAATACACATTACCCGAGTCCGACCTTTGCGGTGGCTTTTCCCTCCCTTCCTTTCCAGCCCAGGAGGGAAGACTGGGGCTCCTCTCCCCAGTCCCGCGGGTTTTTAGGGGGTGAGAGGGGATTTCTCAGGCCGTTTGTACTCAGAAACGGTTCAAAACCCCGTCAAGTTTCAGCACACACCGGCGGGAGCTGGACCAGGAGCTGGGATGGGGACGGCAGAAGCAGCAGCTCTTATCGGTGAAGAAATAACTGCTTCAGGACTGAAGAAATCGGGTCTGAGCGGGTTCGCGGCGGCTGCAGTTCAAGGAGGAGGTGCCTGTCCTTCTCTACACATTTTTTTGCTAAAGTAAAATAAGATAAAATGAAAATAATCCAGCCATTAAACCAGAGTCGGTCGAGGCACAGGAATTCACGTCTCCGTTGCCTCCGAGCGGGATAAAGTATTTAATATTCGCTGCTCTTTACATCCTCCTGATGAGTAAGGACCGTGGCGGAGCAGCAGGGACGCGGCGCGGCTCAGACCTCACGTCAACACCAGCACTAATCCCCCAAACTTTTCCCACTCGTTTTTCCTAAACAGCCAGGAATTTCCTTCTGTTTTCCCTTCGCCGCTGCGGCGCAGAACTCCCCTCCGGCGAGTTGTGCTGCAAACTGTTAACCGCGGCCAGAACTTTGGGGGCTATTTTTGCCAAATACCTTTTCTCTCTCTTTTTGACCCTGTACCTGATCGACTCACCCCCTCCCGGCCCCTTCTCCACCCGGTTTCCTCTCCCTGAACTTGCTGGTTTCCCGTTTTCCCAGTGCTCGGAGCTTTCCACGGGGGGAAACCTCTGCCTTTCACTCTGGGCCAGGGAGATAAAATAATTAAGCCCTTCCAACTATAATCAAGACCCAGTATCCCTCTGAGAGCTTCCTTGGGGTTTTAAGTAACTGAAGTGCAATGTGTTCTAACAATGTAAGTGTATGAATAAATATTGACAACATACTATAAGCGTGCGAATATATATTAACGTTATATTATGACTATATTTTATCATTTAATATTATATTATATCATATTATATTACATTCACCAATAAATATTACCATCAATCATTAAATAGGATTGTTAATATTGATGCGGTAATAACTATATTGATAAATATCAGGTTATCAGGACATTATTTCTGTTATTAAAATAATCCCTAAAAAAATATCGCCCCGATGATCTTTTTATTTAATACCTGCATCCGCATAGGGGTACCTCCAAAGGAGCGTCAGGGCAGAGCAGCTTTGCGGGCTCTGAAAGCCCCGTGTTCCTGAAGTCCCCCGTTTTCTCCGTCGCAGTTAAAGCAGAGGCTCGGGAAGGTTTCTTCCTGCTCCTTCCCTCGGTTTATAGTGAGGGCCAAACCTCATCACCCCCACCCAAGAGCCCAAACCCAAACAGCCACCCAACAAAACCAAACCCCACGCCAAAACCCCATCAAAGTGCCGAGATGATACTGTAAAACCGAGAAATAATTATAAAATCAGTCAAGATTTTTTAAAAAAACTTTTTTTCCCCCTCCACCTAGTCCTGGTGTTTCCCGAATCACCCCAGTTCCCGAAGGGAGAGGAGGTTTTTCCCCCCTCCCTCCCTGTAACGCTCCCGCGTTACCTGGTTTGTAGCTGCCCGGGGGAAGCGGCTGGGTTTTCCTCTCCTGTTTTGGTGCCACCGACTTTGAGTGTGTCCCCCCCGCCGGGCCCCTGGGAATCCCCGCTGGGCTTTGCGGGGAGCACTCAGCCCCCCAGAACCCTCCCCGGGAGGGAAGGTGTGCTCGGAGGTGGGGAAGGTGTCCGAGCAGGGATTGATCTGCCCGTCCCGCTGATTACCAACCCGTATTTCGGGTTCATTTTCTTCCTTTTCCCTTCTTCCCGGCAAAATTTATCCCACGGGATCCGGGGGTCCTTGAGATCCTGGGAGCGAACAGGGCACAGACCCTCGGGTCAAAACTTTTCCCGTTGAATTATTCGTGTTCTGATGAATCGTTAGTGGGAATAACGCCTCTTTCAGCAATCTTTCCCCAGCCGATTTATACCATTAAACATCTTAATCTCCAGGCGATCTCTACTGCTTCTTGTCCTCCAGCAAGGAAAATGAATTTTCTTTCTTAATTATCAAACAATCAGGATGTAAAATAATTAAAGATATTCGAGTGCAACCGAAATTAAATAAATAAACCACATTTGCATGGTGATAGGAAAATGATATGCAAAGCAGACTTTTTTCCTACCATTTTTTTCTGCCCACACCTAAGTTATTTTTCATTATTCTGAATTTCAAACTCTCCCCATTTTCAGAATTTTAATTTTTTTTTAAAAAAAATCCTGCATGGCACCCTTAAAATATCATGGGCTTCTTAAAAGTCTAGATATTGAAATACACAGTGCCAATACTTCCCAAGGAGCTCTGGGTTTGATATTCACAGCTCCAGGCACCCGAGCTGCTCCCGGCCTCCCCCAGTCTGCCTGGGGAACCTGCCTGGACCATTCTGGTGGTCCCAGACCATGTTCTTCCTACTCATTTTAGGCCAGTTGGGGAATAACCGTATTTCCAAAGCATAATATAGGGGGGAAAATAAAGATTCACAATACCAGAGTGAATCACTGTCATGCTAGAAAGTCCTTCAAAAATCCATGTTCAGGCATTCCCTTTGACAAATGTCCTTCTGACTTTGTCCAGACCAGGCTCTTTACAGCAAAAAAAGCAGACCACCTGCACATGCTTGCACACCCCCACAGCAGGAGACTGATTCTGGCTGGTGGTTCTCCTCCCATTGCCAAGATAATCTAGACGTTTTAATACCTGTGCCCACAGTATTTTATATTCACCAGAAGGCGAGGCAGCCCTGGGTTCTCCCTCCTCATGTAGTGTGTACACCACATCAGAGACCTTCCAAAGCATCCCTCTGACAGATGGTTCACAATTAATGTTCCTTTTCCACTGCCATGATGTACAACCTCTCCTCCTGACTAGTCACGTACCGCAAGACATCAGGCAGTGCCGGGTCGTTTTATGGATGCCGAGACCGACAAATGCTGCGTGCTGGTCCTGGGGTGGTTGTGAGCAACATTACCACCCGTGTGCCTGAATGTGATCTTGTATTTCTGCACCCAGGCCCTGACTGTTAAAAGCAGGGTGTGTGACATCCCCATCAGTAGCTTCATATTTTCCATTTGTCACTGAACACGTGCCAGACACACTATTGGTTGCTGCTTAAGAACTGAGATGAAGAAGTAAGTATTGTTTCCTCATGGCTGGCTTACTGTAATCGCCTCTTCCCTTGAGCTCCCCCTTTTTTACTGCCTGTAGAGGAGCCATTTTCCTCCAACCGTAACAGCTGACATCCTTTCTAAAGGTGGAGTGGTTTTATCCCCCCCTGTATTGCCCCCTGGCCTTGATGCCTGCACTTCCTCAGTAAAATAACCAGAGATTTCAGGCATAATTCCTCTTCTGGTTATGCTGTGTGGGGAAGGAAATCTAGAACAGTTTCAGCAGAGACGAGTCAGAGTGCTCCACAAGCTACATCCCTCCCTGTCTCTGCTGGAATATAAATCTTCAGATATATGTTGTAATGAAAGAAGCTGTCCCATATGCACTGGAACTAATTAAATCCTAATCACATGTTCCCAACAGAGAGGACGTGCCTTGAGAGCAGCACAGCTCTTCCATGCACAAGAGCAGAGGCTTACACCTTCCTGCACCAGCTGGTAGCTGGAATTATAGGCCTCTGGAAGATGCTGAGCAAATGTTTTGGCTCCTGACCTGTGTTAAGCCTCTGTTTTGCTCCTGTTGTTACTGGTACTAAAGCTGGGGTGGGCACAGTGAGTACATCTCATGCTGCTACACTCGCATTTCCATTTGTTCCATATCCTGAGAGCCATGCCCTGATCCTTGGCATCCACATTGCTCATGTTGGACATAAGCAGCTTCTGGTTAGGATAGGACTGTGTTAAAATTGTAGTGGCTGATGGTCATTTGTATGACTGATTGGTAGCAGCTTGGCCTTAGCAGAGTGGTTGCCTAAAAAAGGAGCTCTCTGAACTCACCCCAAAGGGACCAAAAAGCCCCCAATGCACTGCTGCTTTTGGGGAAGCAGGAGAAATGGAAGTGGGGGCTTGTTGTGCCATTAGCTCTTGAAATGAATCTTTCAAAGGACAAATATTACCCACACCACCCAAAAAGCAGTGTGAATGGAAACTGATGCAATTTCCACGTGCAGACAAACCCTTTCATCTCATGTTGCATAACTGTACTGTTGTAAAGGGATTCCACGCTATTGAAACGACAGATCTCCTCTAGCCTAGATCATTTCTCAGAGCCTTTAGCTGACAGGATTGCTGTGTATAATAATTATAGCTCATGATCATCTTACTTTGCCCAGCTGTTACTGATACAACACATCAGCCAGGCGTTGTTCTGTTGGGGAAGACAGCAGGCCTGCTTGCGGCCTAGCTCTCTTCACCAAAGACATAGGCCCTGACAATATCCTCGTGTTCCCATGAGAAAGGAAAAGTTACTCATGCTGAGAGGATCTTAATAATCACATTCTCAAAACACAGCGGCCTTGATGACAGGGGTACAGGCTACCCTAAACCAAGAAGTTACAGGAAGGTACTTGGGAGTAACAGAAGATGTTAAGAACCAGCCATAATAAGATGGTCAAAACAGCAGGTGTGCAGATGCTTTTAGGCATCAAAGGTAAACTAACGATATTTAGCTATAACATACGTTTATCATAACCTATTATAATCACTAACCAATCAGTGGGGTGTAAACAGTGTAACCAATTAGCAGGTTTTTAGCTTGCCACAGGAGGTAAAATGAAAGGAAAAATCCCCCCCCCCCCCAGCTTTCTGCTTCTGCCAATCTGAAACTCTGCACTGTCCGGCTTCCCCTGGGATGAGCAGCAGGACAGGGGCACGTAGACAGGCACAGATACTGTGAAATCTTTCTTCCCAGCCCAATGAAGAGAAGACAACTGAACCTGCACTTGCCCTTAGCTGAAGGGCAGTGTCAAAACTTCATTTTCTTTTTGATTAACCCCCCAGATTAAGTAATTTAAAGGGAAGGAAAGTGATTCTGCTGAGTGACACTAATTTCAGTCTGATTCATTTTACAGTGTTGTAAAAACAATTATGTGCCTGGCACCCTCCAGAACATTGAACACTGTTCAATAACCATCAGATCTACTGAAATGAAACTGATACAGCTTGTTAGAGCATAAACTTATTGAAAATGTGCTTTGCAGCCAGACCAAGCGGACAGTGGCTTCTTTTTTACCCCCTCTTTTTTTTCCTTTTTATATGAGCTTGGCTGGTTCTCTTCAACTTAAATAAAAAGGTGCAGTTGCTGCAGTCTCTTTTGATCAGATTTTAACGGATTCTCACTCTTATCTGGGCACTTAATTGCATTAATCTGATTTTTCAGAAGTATTAACAATCTGTGGGATTATGTGTTGGGGCTTTCAAAGGACAAAGCATTTGTAACAGCTTGGAAGAGATTTTTAAGTATTTAGCAATTATGCAGAAGCCAGAAGTGGCCATGTTCTATTTAAACTGTTAAATGCAAAGTACATTCCCAGTGCAGCTGGTCCCAAGGATACCCCATCCTGTCCTAACTCACTGGTCAGGAGCACACCAAAGAACTTAAAAAAACCCAGTTCTGAAACTAGCTGCTTTGCTTTGCTGTTTCCTGGTTACATTTACACATCTGGCCAGTTTAATACCTAAACTGGTATCACTGGTTAAAAAAAAAAAAAAAAAGGAAAAATATTTTGGTATCATTTTTCCACAGTGATACAAAACAATGAAGAAACCTCCTTTTACAGAGAACCTATTTTAGCTGGAGCAGAAACCAAAACCATGCTGATGCTATCAAAATAATCTACTCCAGAGTGGAGAGAATGAGATTTGATTCTGTTCCTCACTCTGTGGGAGACAGGGAAAGTTCCAGAAATGATCATCTCTGCCAACAACCCTCAGTTTCCCTATCCACAATATTATTGTCCTGATCTTATTTCCCCAATCCACTAGTGATGCTTTGTATGGACAGTGTTTCTAATATGCCATGCTTCATTTCTTCATCTAAGTTTGGTACAAGAACTGAAGGAAAAGAGGGACTAATTGCCTTGATTGCTGTCCATCAATCTTCTTTAATTATTGTGCTCCTCCTTTCTCTTTTATATTCAAATATTCTTCAAGTATTTAGTAGGTCTCTGAAAAAACTGAAATTTCTTCCTCTACCAGCAAGCATATCTCCTTCCAACTCAGAAATCAGTGTGGAGACTCACACCACAGTGAATCACTGCACTGAGAATCCAGCTACTAGAAAAGAGCAAGGAGGCAAATCATGGCCACTTAATCCTTCTCACAGCGACCTGTTTAATTGCATGTCAAAGATGTGGTAGTTCCCAGAGACTTAAATTGAACTCTATTTTTATGTAGGAACAGTCTGGAAGGGGGTAGCTTAATTTCTACCCAAAACTTCTATTAAAATATATGAAAAGATGAGTCTTTTATTGATGCCCTGCGTTGGAATTATCTTCCTTAACTCAGACACATCTGTCTCACAAGGCTAAATAGGTTGTATCAGGAGCTGATTCAAGATCAGATTGATGGCGTGGGCTAAATTCATTCTTGGTGCAACATTGCTGAGGTCGGTGAAACGGAGAGCATCAGCTCAGGCTACCTTACAAAATTGGCTCCTGTTAAAAAAAAAAGATCTAAAAAATAAATAAATAATGAGGATGAGGCATTGGTTACCTTTTAATTTTGTTTCCCGTTGCTCTTCTGCTGGGGTGGAGGTTTTCATCCCTTGCTCACTCAGCTGCTCATTCCCCACCATCCCTCAGCTTTGAACTAAAACAATGGATCAGCCAGTGGTTGAAGGGAAAACAACTGTTCAGTACCTGTACCTACGTCTGCAGCAGATCCAGAGAGTGCTTTTGTTAAAAATCACAACAAAGCACCAGCATTGTTCTAATATAATTCCACAGGCCAAGTTTGAAGTACGAGCGGTGATCACCGAGCCGGCACAATTAAGAGCGTTGGGGTTTGGACACAAGGATGAAGATCTGTCAGAATGAGACACTAGATTATATTTGTTCTGATGTTGGTAGAGGAAACATGAAGCAATTGTCTCGAATCCTTCTTTCATCAAGTGCTTTGGGCAGGGACAGTGACTCCTTATCTACAGTTAATATGTAGTAAATAAAGTACATTTTCTGAAACTGAGCTTGAAAAAGAAACTGCTTCATCCAGTGAAGCCATTTATCAGATACACGAGGTCTTTTTGCCTCTAATTAGATGAAAACTAGGCCAAGGAAGGGCATATCTGTGAGCAGCTGAGTGCTCTCTTAACAGGGTTAAGTGCAAAATGAATGACTCTCCATGGAGCACTATAAACAGCGAGCCCTGCCAAAGCCCCCGACTTGGAAGATCACAGTTGGTGTTCCTCATTTCAGCCTCTTCCACCCTTTCCTCTTCAGGAGCCTGAGAAGCAAGGCTCTGCTCCTCCACATCCTTTGTGTTACAAAGACTCACAAATGTACCGGTTTGTTTTAAACACATCTTGCCCTCTGAAGAGGAAGTTTTCAAGACACAGTGTGAGCACTCGGCCGAGGTTCAGTATGGAGAACTTTTTTCTCCCCTAAATATATCCCATTATTCAGACATCACACCTTAATTCTTTGCAAAAGATTTTTCACTGAGCAAACAAGAGCTAGCAGCAGATACCATCAAGCCTTTATACATCAAGTTCCAGTACAACAGTTTCATGTCAGGACAACCACAGACTCCTGGTATTTCTTTTTTTTAAAGGCAAATTTCATTGGTCACCTCTTGATGGATGTTACAAGCTAGCAAAGCTGTACAAATGAAATCAATTGCCAGAGAAGATGCTTTAAAAAAGAAGTAACAACTTGGTTCTGTCAGTTCCTGATGAACATCATTGTTTACAAGAAGAGAGGATCTCTTTGGGAGTAGAGGTTTCTCTTTGGGAATAGAGGTTTCTCTTCTGAAGTAGAGGTTTCTCTTCAGGAGTAGAGGTTTGCTCAAGCCCCATACCAAGGAAATACAACAATTAGCTGATTAATGGTATGTCTACACTAGAGGGTGAAGCTTTAAACAACCGAGCTCAGATCCTGGAAGTGGAATAGCTGAGGCAGAGGTGCAGGTACAGTGTCAATTCTGAGTGAAGTCAATCAAAGATAGCTCAGATATTGCTTCACAAGGGGGTTCCCAAATTAGCTTGCTCCACCATGTTACCACCTTCATGCAGGTAAGCGTTTAATTATCAGTTTAAGCAACCTACATGCTCATAAAGGCTGAGACTGGCTACTCCATCCTACTGCTCTAAGACCATGGAGCAGTTACGTGCACTGAAGAAAGCACACCCATGCCCAGCAGCTTGTGACACTTCTCCCACAGATTCTACTAAGGCTGTGCTTGAGACTGCTGAAAAACTTGCCAAACAGATCCCAAAAATCCTCTTCCTGGCAATATAATTGTCCTGTATTGTCTCCAGTAAGGACAATGACATGGTGGTCAAAGTGAAGGCAGCACAAGCTGCTTTTCCTTCTAACTACAGCTTCTACCAAGCCAATACATCGTTTCTGAGACAGCTATCATATGCTGAATATTGAGGATTTAATCATCTAGCACACACAGCAGTGTTCAACCCTTCATTCCTACATCACTTTCAAATTAAAATCAGGAATCTTCTGCTCTTTTGATGCTTTGCCTTGACATCTCTAAATAGTTTGCTGAGGATACAACGCTGGGGCAGAGGAAGGAAGATCACCTGCTGAGTAACTCACATCTCTCTTTACTCCAGCATGAAGTCAAACCTCAGAAATGATGCAGCCAGCCCTTTTTCCACTGAATACAGGTTACTCCTGGCTGGCCAGCACTCGCTATTTGCAGAATACTTCTGGAAGGGGATAGCTTTTGCCTAGATAGATATTACCACCTAGTTTTCCTCCTTCTCTTCCTTTGTCCTCAAATTTATTTGTGGTTTCCACTGTTAGTGACTTAGGACACTCTGGTGTTCTTTGTGACAAAGAGCTGGCATGCTGCTGCCACCAACCATTCAGATTTTTCATGAGGAGATCAAAGTTTTAGAGGACTGGAATTAGAAAGAGGAAAAAATTCCTGGGAATATAGTCCTCTGAGTGGTTTTGATTTGCTAATCTGACTCTCTGGAGTGTTGCAGGGTGATGACTGTGTATTGCATGATCTCTTGGGTCCAGATTGGAGCTGTGCTCATCCAGCAGCTCAAATTTTACTTGTTAAAAATCAAACCCAGCCTGGAGCTACAGAGACAGTATCACTCAGCGTATCTGAGCTCACAGATGGGCTAAAGGAATGGGTCTGCACCACATCTCAGCTCTAATCTCATTCACTCACCCTTGCCTAGATTGGAAATGTTTGTGTTGTGTGGCTCCAGGAAATGCCAGAGAAAATGGGAGCCCACTCCAGCCCTCTGCATGGAGCTCTTCACAGGAAGCAGAGCCCATAAACTGGGCTGTGCCTGGTCCCATTGTCACTGTTACTGGGACTGGTAAGATTCAAGAATGGGTGTGCAAATCCTCATCTCCCCACCTCCAGCTGCGTATGAACCGAATTCCCATGCCTAGGACAGTACCTAGGGTGTATTAGGAAGGGAAACATCTCTTACAAGTGACAGAGGTGTGTGGAGCTGGGCCAGGGGATGCTTCTCCCAGCATCTGAGGTCAGAGGTGACATAGGAAATTGGAGTTTAGCTGATGGTTCAATGTGGATTTATTAACAAGTCACCTTTTCCCACAAGCTGGGAAAAAACCCCATTCTTATCCAGCGTGTTCTTGGTGCCAGCTGGTTTTCATACATACTGTAAGGAGGGAAACCAGTAAGTCATGCAGTCTGGAACGACAGGCTCAGGTTGATAGCACCCTAGTAGTGCTGGGAGTAGAACTGGCGTTAACTGGGTGTGCTCTGAGAATCCCAGTCTGCCCCTTCCACTGCCGGGAAACTTCCACCCAGGGCAATGGATAATTGAAATACTCCTGCGTGGAAGGAGCTGGGGGGGAAGCTGGCCACAGAGCTGAGGGCTCCCGCAGGCTGGGAACGAGCCCGCCCGTGCTCCGGAGCTCAAGCCCTGGTTTCTCACCCATTCGGTGTAGTCTATCCCCCTCTGCCGGCCGCCCTCCCGCCGTCCGGCTCCGGCAGCTCTGCGGGAGACCTGCAAGGAGCCAAAACCAGTCCGAAGAGGCTGATCCCACCAACCAACAGGCTGCGGGAAAGAAACAGAATAATAAATTATAATAATAATTAAAAACCCCAGTGAATTCATTATCACGTTGCAGCATGAAGGAAGAGGCTTCCATCAGGGTCCTCAAGCAACTGCGGCTTGGGTTTGAGATTTGAGATTCTTCAGAGTGAGAGCTACCCTGGTGTGACTGGGGAGCAGACCTGAGAGTTAATGTTCCCTAAGAGCATGAGCTTACCCCTGTTTTAGTAGTAACATCTCTGTGCAGCTGCATATCACAGCCACATTCCTGCACAGAGTTTCCTGGAGAGGCTGGAATAGTGGAAACTCTGATAACAAAGTATCTAAACCGGTGTGTTTCTATCCTAATCTTCCAACAGCTGGATCTCTGTACTGCTTCTTTACATCATTATAACTGCAGTCAGGCCTAGAAACTTCTATCATTCCTGAGTTAGAGCAATACTGGCTCCTAACACGGGAAAGGATTTAGGAAGCAAAATGTCAAGAAGAAACGTGTACTACTCCTGGAGCATCTTATGAGCATCACGCCTTGCACAATCACAGGGCTGCAGCTGGTTTGTTTACAGAGGTAGAAGACAGGAGGAACACTGCAAGAGGAATGCTTGCCATAGGAAAAAACATGATGTCTGAGCAAACTAATCTAAAAGTGCCTAATATAAAACAGCCGACAAAGAGAAATACAGTGAAGATGTGGAATTGTAATAGCACGATGGTCTAAGATCACAAGGAAAGCCTGGAAAGAGTGGGAACATCTTATTAGGCAAATCAGCATAGCTAGGGAAAGCAGGCAAACATTGAAACTCAAGACAAAAATGGAAACAATCCAACGTCTGCTGTCAAGCCAGAGTTCAAACTCCCCTCCGTGGAGTTTCCTTCCCAAGTTTGCTGTCCAATTCTGTTACTCATTTGAGTTTCTTCACTTGATTTATTCAGCAGCAAAGCATACAATGCACTGGGGAAACACAAAGAAATGCTTTGAAGACTTATGTCAAGCACATGAAGATGTACAAGGCACAGGTAAACACTACCCCCTCTGGGAGCAGCTTAGAAATGTCTCCTTTTTACCTCTTGCTATGGGTGTTTTTTTCCCTGGCAGAATTAAGTCTGTTCTTGTTAATGGAATAATTTGTCAGATGCATGCATACATTATCCTGTAAATGAATGAACAAGATGCAGGGTTAGAAAGGTATTAGCCTCCTCCCTTCCTCTCTACATGATCCCGGTCACACCGCCTAATGTACAAAGCATCTTAATTAAGCACACAAGATTTAATGGCACTAAATATGATCAGCCCTATACTGATCCCATTACTCTAAAGAACCCAATAAATGAGGCTCAACAGTTTCAATTTCACTTCACTGCAATCTCATCAGCATTCCAATTCCATCACTTCTGAGAAATCAGCAGTTTCAATGGAAGATAACCCTCTTTCTCAGTCAGGCCCCATTCTACAAGCACTTATTAGTAAAGCTAATTCTGTGTTGGAATGATCCAGAACTGCGTACCAGAACCTTTCCCAGCCATCACCTAGGCTACAACTTCCTTTCACAGAGAAGTAATCAAAATATCTCAGCATTTAGGACCTTTTTTCCTTCCAGGATTTAGTTTTTCTTATAAATATCTTTTTTTTTCTTTTCACAATAATTCTTCATGAAAAACAGTACCAGAATAATACAGAAAGTTATTCAGATATGTGTTTATAGAAGCAGCAACTCTGCCCAAACCTGTGTGCAGCACCGATCTGGATAACACAACACGTGCTGGATTCCACTCTAGTGTCTGCTCAAACATTTCATGCATATTTTTGACACTCAGATACTATGAAGATGAATTATTGGCATTTACAAAGTGCTTTGAGATTCTCCAGAGAAAGATGCTTCGGACAGACGAACCGTTATGATTTCTCTCTCTATCTCTGTGTATTGAACCATCATTAACTTCTGCTAATAGGCTTGTTTACTTACCCAGCTATTACGCAAAAGGTCAGAGGATGCTGAAGTAGCAAAATATGTAAGGCCCTCATTATAGACAAATATCCTCTGAGGGTCACAGGATGTCATCAGCACATAAATCCTCAGATCAGACTTAAATCTACCAGGAACAACAGGCTGGGGAGGAAAACAGGAAGTGGATCCGCTCCCAAACTTGCTGGGAACACATGAACGAGCTGGTAACTCATTAATTGCTACAGCCAAGGTGACAAGCCCAGTTGATGTCAGCACTACAGCAAGTGCTGGTGGGTTCTCCACTTCATTTAAAGCTGTAGCTGGTCTTTGTGCAGCTCACGAGTGGCTGAAGATTGCTTCCTATGGATCCCACTCCTTCCAGGGAAGCCACTAATTTTCTAGGGAAAGAAGTCCAGGGGTAAAAAAGCCTTATAATCCTCCCCCTGACCCCATTAAGGGATCATCATAGGCACATGGCCTGACCTAACTCACACTCATAAGCACTTGATTAATTTTTATGTCCATTAACTGATCTGTTGTGATGGAATATGCTGTCCAGCACACCGTTCACTCCTTGTCCTCTCTTGCTCCCCAAAACCCATACCCACTAGCAGCTCCACACACTCCATCGCAGAGCAGAAGCAGTGTCAAGAGAGCAGAGATTCCTTATTTTGAACCACTTGGGCTCAGAGGGAGAAGTAGAATCGCTGCTGTTCAATTAGACCTCAGCAGTCAATGGAGGTGGATTGCTTTTTGCTCACTGTGTATGTATTATTTACAAACTGCCTGCTTCAGACGATAATCCAGGCAATTACTCATAAATGACTACCAAACAAACCGACAGTTTGTTACTGTTTGAGCAGCTCACTAGCCAGGAATAACTGCTAGGACAAACAGCTCCATTGATATTTCTGAGGAGTAGTGAAAAACAAAAGATTCCTGGAATACAACTCTGAATAAGGCTTTATTTGGATTGGGAACGGAGCCACTTTACAATGCTTCTTCATGTGCTTCTCTCGAGGCACGAATCCAGCAAACACTGGCAAGAGCTCACGAGCACATTAAGTTTTGACTTCTTGCCTAACTTCAGTCACTACCAGAGAAATATGTACAAGGATCACAGGCGAGTGCTTTAGAAAGATTAAACATTAGGGATAGTACATGCTCACAAAGACCAAGTGTTAGAACAACAGGGGACACTCCGGGGCCAATAAAGAAACGCTCTAATAACTGGTAGCACAACTGCATCCATGGGGGAATTCCAGGCCAGGCTGCCAAACTCTCTGCAAAACAAGACGCACGGATGCTAAAGCTTTTCCTTTTTCATTCCTGGAGCCACACAACACAGACCCAACAAGGAATAAAGGAAAGAAAACTCTCTAATGGATGGCACTGCCCTGCACCCCCAGTGACAGCAGAGCCGGGTGGTGAGAAGTGCGGCCAGACCTTAAAGCAGCTCCCCACAGCCCTCCCTTCGCAGCAGCCTGAGCTCTAGTCAGGATTTCGCTCCCTCCTTCCCCTCGGGGTGGCCCAGGGAGGGGCAGGGACTGGGGAAATGGGGGTTTGGGTCAGTTCCTCGTGAGATGTTTTCCTTCTTGGCCGGGTGGGGGTCATTCCTCACCCCCTCCCCCTGCTGCACCCTGGGGTCCCACCCACGGCAGACAGTCCCCAGCCTGAGTCCTTCCCCACGGGGCTTCAGCCCTCCCCCAGCTGCCCCGCCATGGGGCCCTGCTATGGGTGCGGTCATCAATCACAGAGCGTCTCAGTCCCTCAGGCCCAGACTGCTCCAGCCTGGTCCCCCCGGGGGTCACAGCAGGGCCGGAGACACCCCCGGGCCTGGGGCGCACGAACCCCCAAGCCCTCGGGCCTACACGGCTGGGCCGAGCCGGCAGTTGCCTCGGCGGGCCGGGCAGCGCGACTCCCGCCCCGCCTCAGGGAGCCGAGCCGAGCCGAGCCGAGCCGAGCCGAGCCGAGCCGAGCCGAGCCGAGCCGAGCCGAGCCGAGCCGAGCCTCAGACGGGCAACAGACCCACTACCCTTCACCGCCTTCTGATTGGGCAAAACGACCAGCCTAATCTTCCTTCGGCCCCGCCTCTTTATTAAGATAGTGCAGCTTCATTGGGCCAAAGGACCAGGAGGGTCTCTGATTGGATAAAAGCAGCAAGGGGAGGGGAGGGAGGTGTTGCTACGGCAACAAGAAGACGCGTCAACGTCACGGGCGTGAGCCGGAGTTGCGCATGCGTATTCTAGCGCTCCCGGCTTCCTTTCCCGCCCAGAAGGAAACGGCGCACTAACGGCCGCTAACGGCCCCGCCTCGGCCAAGGGGGCGTGGCTTTGTTTGAACGGCCACAGCCAATCACAGCTGCGAAGGCCGGGAATGATTTGAATATTGACGAGTGGGCGCGAAAACCGCGCGGTGGTTGTTGGGAGGTGTTGCCTCAGGCGGGGCTGTGTGAGGGAAGGGGATGTTGCTGGCAGGGATTGTGCCTTCGCCTCACGTTTGGGCGCGGTCTCTTGGTACAGGGACGGTCCTCACCTGAGAGCCCTGCTCCCCTTCGGCCGGCAGGCTTCGTGTGCAGGGCTGACGGCTCCGCTTTTGGGCTGCCGTGGCATGTGAAGCTGGGGAAGGGGCTGGAGAGCAGCAAACCTTCCGAGGGGCGGCTGAGGCAGCTGGGGGTGTTCAGCCTGGAGAAGAGGAGGCTGAGGGGAGACCTTGTCACTACCCAAGTGAAAGGGCAAGGAGAATGAGCTCAAGCTGTGCCAGGGCAGGTTCAGATCAGACATAAGGGAGAAAGTTCTTCCCTGAAAGGGTTCTCAGGTGTTGGAACAGGCTGCCCCGGGGGGGGGCTGAGTCCCTGCCCCAGGATGGGTTTAACAGATGGGCAGATGAGACACTCAAGGATGGGGGTTAGTATAGGATGAGTCTGGTTGGACTCAATGATCTCAAATGTCTTCTCCAACCTTGTGATTCAGGAGGTGGGAGGGTGTGAGGTGTGAAACAGCTTCTTCAGGTGACGGAGCCAAATGTTGGGTGCTAAACAGTAATGGGCGTACAGGATCTTCCCATGAAGGGTTTGTTTGTGAGGCAACAGACCTTCTCATGAGGCCCAGTGGAGCTGGTCGGGTAGGATTTCAGGATTTGAGGCGAAAGTCTGTGGATCAGTCTGCCCTGGCTCTGCCCGTGCTTCTCTGAACTCTTGGTGAGAGGTAGTACGCAGGCCCAAGACTAACCTTGTCTTAAATCACGAAAACAGCACAAAAATAATCCTAAATAAATAATAATGAAACACAAGCACCAGCTCTGGGAAACTGAAATGAGACTCTGAAGTCTGTTGGTGCTGCTGAGACAACTAGTAGCACCATTTACATCCAGAATTTGCAACAGGGGTATGAATTCAGTTCCTGCTGCCATGGAAACAGACTGAGGGGGATAAAAATGGAGCAGGTTGTTCTAAGCTAATTGTTTGACACACAGAAAAAAGCTTGGATTCCCCCTTTATTTTTTTGGCGGGCGATACTGATTCCTTTAAACGAACCTGCTCCTTTCCCACAGCAGCCAGCAGCAGATTTAACCAAATTCATTTGAAATTTTACAACCCTGAGATGTGTCATAAGAGTTTTCCAACATTTTCTATAGAACTCAAGATCAAGTGAGCTCCTTAGATTTATTTGAGCGATCTGTAGCGTACTCAATAGGAAGCATCCAAGTGATATATAGGCGTGTATGTATAGCTGCTACAGTAAAGCAGGGTATTTTTCTCTTCTGATACTTGTAAACACGACGATTCGAGCCTTTACTGAAGAAATTTTCATTCAGATCCCACAGTGATGCTTCTAGTCCATCTTCTGTCTCGTAGTGGGCCACATGTTTTAGAATAAAGTACGAAAATCTCATGGTTAGGGGTTGTCTTAGGAAAGTTCACAGAGAAATATGATTTAATAAGCCTTCTTCTCAGGCGCTTGTTAGGACTGTAACTTCAAGTATTCTTATAAGAATTGTGCCTTGAAGAGCAGAGGGGCGTTCTAGTAAGGCTTGCAAGAGAGTTTGTGTGTTCTCATTTTGCCTGATTTGTTAAAAAGTGATAATAATAGCAAAGCAATAATAATACCTCCAGGCACGCTTTCTAGGTACTGCTCTAAAAGGGAAGAATACAGGACATTTGAATTACCATTAGAAGGAACTTTCTGAAGGTATAAAAAAACCACTGAGCTGCCTAAAAAAAATACTGATGTTCTGTTCCATATGAAGAAGAGCCCCTCTTCTAAATCTTTCCTACGTTTTGGATCAGATCTATCCCAACAATAGCCCTCTTTAAGGAAGGATTGTCAAGTCTAATGACTCCATTAAGGCAAGCGTGGGTTCATATATACTGCTACAACCGAGTAATAACTCTTAGGAATTAAAAATCCATATGGCTCTCTCAGCTGTACTACAGAACAAGTGCAGCAGCTGCTCTCAGAAACACTGTAGCTGTTATTAAAAAAGGAATTAACTGTGCTGTATGGCTTATGAAACTGTGACTTATTAAATAGAAACAAATCTAAGGTAAAAATGTTCAGGATCTCCAGGCTGACCATCTTGTTTTGTCTTTTTCATTGTCAGTGCTTGTTTCTGGTTGCGTTTAGATGCCGTAATCATGACCAGGGCCCCGCAGGAATACACATTATAAGAGCACATGCAATATTCTAGTCTCCTCCTGTTCCTGGGGAAGGGAAGCAGGCAGGGGACGAGACGTACAGATGTAAGTGCCTCAGGGCTCGAGTTATCAACTCACTCTCAAAGCAGCTGCTCCCACTGGCAAATCTCTTATGGATCAGTAGAGGAGAAGTACAGCCTGATGAACCCCACCAGGTTTTTCAGGCTGGGAAAACCATTGGGAAGGGTTAAAAACTCCCTGGAGTCTGAAGGGCATCAATCCCTTTTGGCAGCCATCCTTTTTTATTCCTTCCCCCCCACCCCCTCCATCCCAGCTCACTCCTTGTGCCGTTCAGCCTTTCACAAAACGAACGTTGCCCCGGTGAGGGGAAGGGGGGATTATGCCACCGATTTTCTGAGTTACTTTGGCCAGATTCCTTCATGTCTGCATAACCATCTCCTTGCCTGAACAGGGGGGTAGCATTTAATTATGTAGACCATAAGACTCGTAAGGCTTACTTCTTCAGTGCTTGTCACGTGAGGTTGTAATGTGGAAGGAGCTATATTTAAAGTAATTAATTTAGGATCTGTGTGGCTGATGGCTTCGCTGTATTTCAGACTCTCAGTGCCAGACTAGTAATTATATAAGACTATAAGCCCTGGGCACTCTCAAGCTAGTAGAAGCTTTGTCACCAGTGTCATTTTTTATTTATATTACATGGTAAGCCAGACTGCAAGCCTACATTTAAACCTAAACTGACCTTGCATACAAATTTTAATGAGCTCTGGCGCCTTGGAGGGCAGAGAGTCCACACGAGCTGTTAAACAGGCCCCTCTGCGGTCCCGGCTGCTTTGTCAGCGGGACGGGCACAAGCATGGCCGTGCCAACCCTAATATATCCCATAATATCATATAGCCAGTGGAGAACGGAGGAGTGGGCTCAAGTTCTTTCCTAGAAACCTTTAGTGTTGTATACCGCAGGGTGCTATGATCTGAGCAGGCAGATATTTGGGGGATGACAAAGTGTGGGTCAGTTTGTAGTAACCCAGTTTCTGGCCAGACCCAGGGAACTACACAAACTTTTCTATTCAAGGTGCAGTGTTAAATTTTCCCTGAGGATAGTTTGGACTGGCTGGGAAGGCTAAGGAAAATTGATCTTGCAAAGGGGAGTTCTCTGACTTAACAGCAAAAGACAGTCTCCGCAGCACCGCTGCACTGGCTCTTACCACTTAAATTGTGATCAGAACCTAACAAAACCCTCCACTTGCTGAGATTTACTGCTTCACAGACCAACGGAGCGAGATGCAAACTGCACTACATCCGTCTTTATTCCACAAGCATCCCTGGTTCTGTTATTCCCCTCTCTGGTCCCCCTGGATGAATAACCCTTTCCCCCTGCCACGCTGAATAGACCAGGTGACTCCGAAACTGGCCACCCAGCAGATGCTTCCGCAGTACCAACTGTTCTGAATCCCCCCACCCCATCTCCAGTGTTCCCCTCCCACCCCCCTTTTTCTCTCTCCCCCATCTTGTGTCCCACCAATCTAGGCTGCCTGGCACATGCTGCAAGCTGCAGTCCCACTGGAGTGATATTGTGATGGAAATGAGGGAGGGGATGCAGGCAGAACTGCACAGATTTACAGCACTCTAAGGGTTTCCATTAAAATCCTTGACAACTTGTTATTTATGAGTAGACCAACAGCTCTTCTAATATCCAGGGCCTAGACCCCATTCACTTCAATAATGCTGGTTTGGAATAAATGAGCCAGAGGATGGAAACCAGTTCTGTTAGTATAATGGAGGAGGCTAATAGCTGTTTAGAGAAAACAACTGATGTAATTCTGGGACCCAATCCTTCCACCGACAGAACAATAAAGGTTTGATTCTTCCCTGCGTTTCCCGTAGTGATTTAATCCAGTACAGAGGGAGTGATAGATGGCAGCGTTTGGGGTTCGGCCGTTACAGACCCGCTAAGCACTCTCTGTTAGTACTGCTGCACTGGAGAGAGAGGGGGACTCCCTGACTGCTGCACAAGCAGGAATAGGTGGGTCTGGATCCCAACAGCAGAACAAAGATAAACAAGCTTCACCCCTGCTTTGCATAAGTGGAATATCTTCATTCTTCCATCTTACAGGGAGCATCTCCTTCCCCAGGTTTTTCTGAGCTAGCCCACTAAAGCAGCCTGGCAGGCTGGCTGAGTGGCATTTTAGGTCATTTTTTTCCCCTGCTATTCCCTTCTCTGCTCCCTTCCCCTTCCCATCACTGACAGGCCAAGCACAGAAGCACCTCCACTCACTGAGTGCAGGAGCAATCCCTGAAATAAGGACTTTGGTGCTCAAACCACTTCAAACCCCAGAATGGCATTACGCTGCTGCAAAGAATTATCGATCTTTTCTGCTGTGTCTTAAAATCAAACTGACAAGTTGAATACTGAGCAGAACCACTCAAGTGCTGGCTTGTACACAGCTTTCCCCTTCCTCCTTTGTTCACCTGCATCTTGTCTATTTGCTTTCCTTTTGTCAGGAACGTTTTTATTTCCTTTCTGCTCCCTCTGCTCTCCACAGGAGCCTCATTAAGGTGAAGCAAAGAGAAGCAGCAGCGCTCCCAGACTGTGTTCTGCAGGGTGGGAGGCAGGGAGAGGTGATGCTGCCAGATGGACCATGCCCCCACGTCCCCTCATCTGCACCCCTGTCCAAATTGTTCTGCAGGAGGAGGAAAGAAGACATGGGTAAATGAAGAGGAACCAGGAGGAGGAAAGAAGCAGTTCAAGTCAGGAAGGGCACTGTGGTGGTATGATGGGGAATCGCTTCCTGAGAGAAGCTTGAGCCACCAGGCAGTTGTTTCAGCACCCTTTTGGATACCCTTTCAGGGTTGAAATAGTTTGGGAACCTGGAACCTGTTTTCCTTGTGACCAGTCCCTTTTTTTTTCTGTGTCAAAAATAACTTTTCCCAGGCAAAATGATGTTTTTTCCTATGAAACGAGCTGACATCAGTCGGTCTGTGATGCCCTCTGTGAGCGCTGTAAGCAGCATGTCTCTGCAGCCAAGAGAAGCTTGTGTTCTACACAAGCAGAAACATCCCTGTTAGTTAGAAAAGGATCTGCCAGAGACAGGGACAGTCCGATTCAAAACACAGTCTGTGTAAATGGGAGAAAAAGCCCGAGGGAAGAACCAACGTTTTGGAAGAGAGAGGCAAAGGGTCTGACAGAAACGAGGGAGAAGGAGGACTGAGCGGAGGGAGAAGAGCTCTGTGAAGCTGGCTGAGCTGGTTTGCCTGGATGAGGGGAACAGAAAATGCTACGCTGCCTTGGAGCAGTGATCGCTCACAGAAAGCAAAGTACCAGTTCCTAAACTGGACCAAACTGCTAAGCCCTGTAAAGGTTTAAAGAGAGATGTTTTCACAGAGATTTGGCCCACAAAGTATGACTTCCTCCTTTTAGATATGTTTCTAATGAAAGTCAATTCAGATCATAAAATCACAGAATCATAGGGGTGGGAAGGGACCTCCAGAGCCCATGGGGTCCAACCCCCTGCCAAAGCAGACTCCACACCCCCTGGGCAGCCTGTCCCAGGGCTCCCTCACCCTCACTGGGTAAAAGTTATTCCCCATGTTTGTGCAGAACTCCCTGTGCTCCAACTTGCAGCCATCGCCCCTTGTCCTGTCCCCACAGACACTGAAAAGGGGCTGCCCATTTCCCCCTGCATCCCATACTTCAGATATTGATAAACATTAATAAGGTCCCCCCTTAGTCTTCTCTCCAGGCTGAACAGCCCCAGCTCACTCAGCCTTTCCTCAGAGGGGAGATGCTCCAGGCCCTTCATCATCTCCATCGCCTCCTCTGGACTCTCTCCAGGAGATCCCTGTCTGTTTTATCCCAGGGAGCCCAGAACTGACCAGATGCTACATGAGTTTGGGTATAAATTGTGCCAAGCCCCTACCATCCCTTTTGAAGATGTATTTCAAGGTCCGTACCCAACACATAGCGCTGTAGGGTTGGATCTCAGCCAAAGGATAACTAGACCTAATTATCAGCCATTTCAGCTACTTCTGTATTAAACCATAAAACTGAAGGAGGATTGAAACCTCTTCTGATTCCAAAGGCTAAACGCAGCAGTAACATAAATAACGCAGTAAATCACAAGCAAAATGAAAACTTGGTCAGAAAATATATGATGTAATTTGTGCTCAGGGGTAAATTTGTCCCTGGCTGCCCAGGACAGGGAAGGTATGACCTGCAACGAGCCCAAGCATATGGCTCTGAGTCTGAATCCGTGTCATTATTCCAGAAAACAAATGATGCACCTTAAAATACTTCAAAAAGGCAGCATCCTCATGAGATTTATTGCAGTCTGACCCCCTCTGCCGGCCACCAGCTCGCTGCCTGTGTGTCCCAGGGCCGGCACCTCAACACTGGCGCCGAGATTTGTGGAGACGATGGGAGTGAGGCAGTGGAAAATGATAGGTACCAGCGTAAGAGGGATGGAGAGACAATCTGGGGGCACCAACACATGGCACCGGTAGCTCAAGGACATGGATACCATCGTGACAGGGTTTGGGTTTAGGACATGGGCTGCTAGAGGCAGTACAGGCAGCAATGTACAAAGGAAGGAGAGCAGAGAACTGGCACCGGGGCAAACTACCAGGGTTTTAAGTCAAAATTGCTTTTGTGTCTGCATTTACAGCTTGACAGAAGCAGATCAAAGCAGTAGAAGAAGAAAAACGTCATCTGGACTGAGGACGTAGGGGAAGAGGTTGGGGGGGAAAAGCATTTTCTTGAAAAACAATGGGACTTTTCCTGAGGAAACAAGTGTTCAACTCAAATGATGGAGCCTGTGACTGTCTAAATTAGGCTAAAGCTATGCCAGGAATGCTGAGATACAGTAACCACGAATGTCAAAACATCTGCAGTCCTGAGGATTTTTAAATAATACTTTAGCAGCCCAAGTGAGGGGGATGTTCAGCTTTTTCTACTGGTCTAGGGAAGGAAAAAGGTGTCGATACACTGGACGTTTCTAGCACAGAAGAAATTCAGCCAGCTCTGGGTTTGTAGATCAGCACTACTGGGAACAGATAGAAACCAACAGATCCCATCCCCTTCATTTTACTGTCCCAATTCATTCTGGTTATCCTGAATCATCCTTTGGCCTTCACAACCTATTCTGCTGTGCTGTGAAGACCAACCAGTTACAGACATGCTTTCCTTTAAACAGTCCCACTGCCCACAGGGACACCCCGTTCAAAGTTAAGATGTGCTTAAGTACTTTGTTAGAAGCTTCAGAAAGTAATTGAAAGCCTGCAAATAGCTCCCTTAAGACCCCACCAACTCCTCCCATTCCTTTCTTTAAGGATGAAAAGACACAGACACCATTTCCAAAGATTTTCTCCATATAGCTTTTACTTTTCTTTGCTCTTATTTCCTTTAACATGGTGAGTTTTTTTTAAAAAATAAAGCTTAGCAGTATAGTACATCTCCAGACAGAAACACTCTAAACCTAGATTGATAAAAAAAATCAAAACAGTAAAACACTTTGAAGTCTTTATTACTCTAAATAGTCTTAAAACTCTATGTAAACGTCTTAGAATTTTCTATTGCTTCAAATATTCAGCCACAGTCTGACACAGGTAGTTAATAAAGCTTTACCCATTTGTTTTTGCATGGAAAAGAAGCTGTTAAAATAAAACCAGTAACCAGATAATCCGTGCACAAAGCATCCTAATAACCCAAGGCACTTAGCTGTGAGAATCACACCTTTTGGTTTGAGAACAGCCTGTTCCCATTAAATCAAGAAGGTTTAGAAGCATAAAAGGAACCCAAATTTGCAATTTCCTTTAAACGAGGATGTCCAGTGTCTGACTGAGAGACCATTTACCCTCTGTGCTGCCAGGACAACCCAGCTACTGCTCATCTATGGGCTCCACCCCACACCCACCTTCCATTTCATCTCATCATGAGATGGATGGATGGAGAACACCGTGCATGTGCCTCACCTTGGTATAAACCGTGCTGCCTGTGTTGCTGGAAGGACAGCCCGAGACCTTCAGATCTGCAAAGCTATTTGGTCTCTTCATAAATATCTCCTTTTCACTTGCTCTACAACTGATGGTGAAAGAAGAGATCTGTTTTTACTTAGACTTTTTTACTTATTACTAATGAATTCTGCATTCCAGAAGCTGAGCAGGACTGAAGGTGTGATCCTAGCAGATTATAAAGTGTTTCTGATCTTTGGTTAGCAATCACAGTGCTGGATTAAAGAACAAACCCAATGTAATAGAGATGTAGCAGCCAAGTACAGACAACTGCTGTGCCACATCCCACCTCTTGGATCCCAACCTGAATGAACAGGGACATGGCCAACCCTGTTCTAAAGGTCTGGCACCACTTTGACTAATTAACCACAACAGGATCATTAACTCGTTTATCAAACACACACACTTGATCCAAAACAGACGACTTCAGTTTGGTGACAGCAATTCAGTTTCAGGCTGTGGATGTCTGACTTGATTTACCTGTTGGTCACACGCTGCATGGAACAGAAAGCTCACAATGACAGTACCAGTGCCGCAGTCGGTCTGGTCTGGGTGCTGTTAGCAGGAGTTAAGCCTACACGGTGGTTTTGGTCTATTCTATACTGTGGCCTCTGCCACCTATTCTACAGAGCAGATACAAATTCAGAGTTACTCCAGGCCATGACAAAACATATGGTCCTCAAACACCTGCTTGTTGGACTTCTCAAAGGTCTCGTTGCAGAGCGGGCAGTCCAGAAGGTGGCTCTGCACATGGGCCTCATACTGACTTGTTTCAATATCTTCAGGAAACACATCGTCGCACATGGGGCATTTCCTTAGAGAAGCCTGAAGTTCAAAGCAAATGCAAAGAAACCCAGTTTAAAAAGTAGATCCAAAGAGAGGAGAAACAGAAAGGTTTAGTAGTCAGATATCATCGCTTTTGGACAAGGCTTTGTGACCCCTGACACTCTTAAGTTTTCACATGGCTCCAAGCTTCTTTAAATACCACTTACAAGACAGGAGCTTCAGAGAGGTGCTCTGACTTTCCATCCTACAGAGCACGTCCATGTCTCCAATATGAAAGAAGGTATTTAGCAGCTGCATGCTGCCCATTCTGACCTTAAATGCTGCCAAGAGCTGGTCCTGAGAGATTAAGGTCAACAGAGTTTCCTTTCTCCTCCTTAAGACACACAGCTCTCATTAACACTACAGCATACATGGCTGCATTTTGCTGTTCACTATCTTACCAGGACTAAAACACTATGTAGAGAACTGGTTACAGAGCTGAACTTGGAGCTTTTTATTTCAAACCCTTAATTCACATCCAGTTGTACCCCCTTTACTTACACTAGCAGGTCCTGCCTCCAGGTTTGCTCCTGCAACTAGAAGAAGAAGGAGTCAATTTAGCCACAACAGAATGATTAACAACGCAATGTGCTGATAACTAGTAATTCTTGAAACATGAGGATGTGGCTCTGGATCTAAACCTCTATATTTAGGACTATGGAAACTGGACATAAGCCACAGAACTAGCTGTCTCACAGCTGAATAAACTAGCTAATAGTTGTCTCTCTTGGCAGAAAAGGAACAGACAGCTGATCACTTAAGTCAACTCTTAACACCCGGCAGCACTTTGCAGCTGCCAAGTGATCCGCACACATGCAAAGCTGCACAGAGGTGCTGCTAAGAGCGTCTTTTCTCCAGCATTCAGTTTGAGAAGGAGGGTAATTTGCTGGGGCTCTAACTGCCATGTATTTGCGGTTTCAGAGAGAATGCCAAGTAATCTCACCACAGTATGGATTTCCAAACAGAAGGCTTCCTGCTCCAGAAGCTGGAATTGGAGCATGAGCTTGTGAAACAGCAGAGAAGGAAGAAATCTCTCTAGTCTGCAAGAGCTGCCTCAGGAGATCGTCGTTCTCTTCCCTTAGTTTCTGTAAAGGCACAGAAGGGCAGAATGAATTTCCATCTCAGATCAGTTCACTTTGCACTAAGATAGATCCTCTTATAGCAGAGTGAAAATTCCTCTGGATTTCTTTTAGGTTGCTCAGTGTCAGTCCTGCTTGGCCAAACAGGAAAGTGAGGTCTGGAAGTGTAGGGATCTATTCTGTGGCCGGCCCAGAAAGGCAGATGAGATGATCAGAAGAGAGTAAAGCACTTTAGGAGACAGAAGACTACCCTGAAGTCATGCAGAGTGTGGAGCTACACTGAGCTACATTGCTTAGCCTGGCCAAAAAGGCTACGTCCATTTAAACGAGTCAAGGCCGTTCATTTCGGTGGGGTCAGAATTAAGCTAAGATCGGGAGGTTTTGGAAACCCCCACACTGCTGTGGGTAAAACCACTCCATTCTGTGGAGGAGGAAAATAGTGCGAGTTCTTGGATCCTTACTCCATACAGTACAGACGTGGCAGCAAGGACACACTGTGGCTGTGGGCACAGTCATCTCTACGTGCCCACAGACAGCAGCACCCCACGTCCCGACACAATTAGTGATCCTGTGGTGGGAGGGTTAATGGAAGCGAACACTAGAGTAGGGATTGGGGTTGTACAACAGGGGAGAAAGGTGAGAGAGCTGTGCCAAGTTCTCACCCGATTTTCCTCATCAGCTTCGTTCTTTTTTGCCTGAAGACTCTGAAACAAGTGCTTCTGCTCCTCAAGTTCTTTCATTAAGTTGAGGTTTTCTTGCTGTGAAGGAAGAGTGTGATTTGTAAGTCATAGAAAACCAGCAAACAAACCAACATCAGCCCCGAGCAGTGGAGCTGTCACACACTGGCTGCCTCATGCTGCTTTTACTGCCAACAAATAACCTTTCCCTTTCAATGGGAGCCTCACCATCGCATGGTTTGTCACCTTGAGTATCTACATGTCACCACTCACGCTCTGTATTTTCATGACAACGTGTGAGATGACACATGACCTCTGGAGGGGACATAGGACGGGTCAAACAAAGAGGGAGGCTGAAGAAAAGGAACATGTACAGCTGAAAAATCCACCCTGGCAGGTGAGAGTTATCCAAGAACGCCAGGTTCCCTGGCTCTGGGAGACCTCTGTGGGATGGTGGACAGCCAGTACATCCTTAGGGAATCAGCTTTTAGCTGACTCTTAGTTAAATTGGTAAATTAGGCAAGCTAGAGAACATAGGGCTTCTGTCTCAAAGTATCACTCTGAGTATCCCGAGCATTTGGCAGGGCAGCAGAGGTAATCATACCATCTATTTTAGGCATCTAAATGTTAATGCCAATGTCAGAGTTCAGAGAGCTTCAGAAGCTCCCTGAGCAGCACGTACAGAGTGAGGAGCACCTTTCCAAGGGCACTCAGGGCAACACACTAAAGATGAGGTGATGGCCTCAGCCACTGCCAACAATGGTTTCCTCATCAGGAGGAAATGCCACACACCAGTATCGATCCTGAATTCCCACTGATTTCATTTCATCCTCTGAGCTGACTCTGAGGAGATGGAGACTGAGTTTTCCCACTACAGAGAATCAGAATTACAACAGGTAGTTATCCAGGCAGCCCTTGCAAAACTACAACCTATGTGTACACTGTAAGAATACACATATGCTCTATGCATCAGGGACACCTGGACCACGATGGATGTTTCTCCTTCTGTCATGAAGTCCCCAAGAACCTCATAAGACTGAGCAATATTTATACCTACTCACTGCCAAGGGTGCCTCAGCCTCTCTGCCCTGGCTCCCCAAGCACTGTGATACTCAGGGAAGGTTTTACCTGTTGAGTCATGTGTAACTGGCGATTCTCCTCCTTTAAACTTTCAAGCTGCTCTGTCTTGTCGTGGTCCATGTGAGAGAGGTTCTCCACTTCTTTCTCATAATTCAGCACTTGAGACTGGGGAGAAAGAAGGGTGGGTAGAACTTGAAAATCAAACAGCTCTGCAAGAGGAGATCAGGCCCTTTTTCCTGCAGAAAGCAAACCTCCAGAACCAAGGCCACGTAGAGGGTTCTTTCTGCAAACATTTATCCATGAAAACATCTCCAGAATCTGAGACCAGGAGATATCCACAGGGATATATTGGAGCTGATGTATTCATCAGAGCACACTATTCACTCCTATGTTCTCTGAGGAGCTTTCTAAGTTTGAACATGTTGCTTCTAGTCTGGAAAGTCCAAGAACAAAAAGGAAAACAAGAGTCTCTGCAGCCAGCTGGTTAACCCATCCTTCTGGGTGTCCCATGTCCCAGACCTAACAACCACACTGTTTCCAGTCTACCTCCTCCCTTCACACACCTCCCAACCACAAGGCTTGTGTCACCCTCACACTGCACATAATTTGAGCATGTTCTTCACAACAGGAGTGGTTTCTGCCTGAATCCTTGGCTAGCTGGAGGTGAACAGGAGCCTGGTTTTGGTCAGTGTAATGAGCATGCAAAGGGGACATTTTTAGGGAATAAAACCCTTACAGTTTCTCTTAGCACATCCCTCTCTACCCTTCCTTCCAGAATGAGGTTTCCCAGAGGCTGACATTTTCCTAAAGAACCCAGATAATCAAAATAAAAGAAACTCATAGGCTACACCTTCACTCAGGATTGCTCAGGGCTCTGTCAGAGGGAAACTGATTCCATCAGAGCCAGGTCATAAAGGCAAAAGGAGATCAGCTACATGTTTCCTACCTGCAGCTGGTCCATCTGGTCCAGGACTGTTTTCAGTTTGGTTTCCAGGCATTCCTTGTCAGATGTCACACTCTGAATTTGCTCTTTGAGCCTAATCAGAACAAATGAAAACACACCATACTTTTACAGCTGGGAATTCAATCCATAAAGGCAATGTGCTTACATGAACTCCTGTAAATACACTTACTGCAGCAGTTCTGGCTCCCTGCAGTCATCCAGGTCCTTCAGACGTTTATTTTCCATTTTCAGGGATTGCAGCTCCAGCTCCAGTTTCTCTGTGTTGCTCCTTAGAGAATCAAACCTATTCTGCAGCTCCTGCAAATCACAGTGAGGTCAACAGGAGGTAAACAAGACCCAAGCAATAGTCCTGCTCAGCACTGCAACCACAAAACCCCACAATTCCAGGAGGAGGGGAATCTCTCCTTTGCATGCCAACTACTCTTTCACACCTTGTTTGCTTTATAGTAAGCCCTGAGCAAAACTGAAGGAGGAAAAGACGGTGTGATTTCCAGCCAGCCTATAAAGCATTTCTGAACACCTCCCACACGTTTCCAACGCTCGTGTCTGCTGCTGTCTCTTGTTCATCATCACTGCTCTTAGCACAGCAGGGGGGCTGTATGATTTGGTAAAGGATTAAACAGATAATATGGGGAGAAACCACTTTAATTTCCATCTGGAAGCAGTGGAAGGAACAAGAGCTGACTCAGTCCTTCATCTTTCAGACTGAAACCCTTCTGACTTAATGAGCTTTTTGTTTACCTGTGCCTTGCTGAGCTGTTCCTGCAGATCCATGGTTTGTTTCTGGAGACTTGCACAACTTGCTTTCAGCTCCTCATTTTCTTTATGCAAGTTTTTGTTTTGTAGTTCAATCTCTTCCACTTCTCCCTGGGAAGCAACAAGAGAGGCACTCAAAAGGTGCTTGCTAAATAGGGAGGCTGATGCCATGAAAGTGGCATTTCCATTTAAAAACATTCAAAATACCCAGAAACACAATGAAAAGTCACTTCCCAGGACAAAGAGCCAGTGATCTAAAGTGGTAAGTGGCAGGTACAGAAAAAAAGGCTGCCAAACTCTGTGTGATGCATCAGTAGCAAAGCCAAGAATAGAATCCAGACCTGCTGAGTTCCAGCCTGGCACCTGACTTACTGGATCACTCCACATTAGCAATGAGCACACACCAGTAAGAGCAAAGGCAGGGAAAAGCAGGGGAAGAGGGAACATGTACCTGTGTGGTAACCACCAGGATATCATCCTCAGTCTCTGCTCTGAACTGGAAAGGCACGCTGGCTCCCCGGACCACACCATCCTGGTCGACGTAGCAGAACTGGTAGTATTCATCATCCTTTGGTAGGTAGTAAGCTTCAGACAAACACAACCACAGGTTGTAAGTATTTCATGCTCTTAAGTGTACAGCAGAGACAGCAAGAACGTCAGGAAACCGAGACATCTAGTTCAGTATCGTTCCTGCACCGTTGGGAACTCCTTGTGCCAGGGATAAGAAAAGAAGCTGGGAGAACTTAGCAGAGTCAAAATGTGATTTATGACAGTGTTGGATGTGTCTCCCAAAGTGTGCTCCTACAGACAGCCTGCAATGCCCAACGTGGTGCTTGTTAGCAGCAGCAAGGGGGGGGGCTGCATGCACGTGGGTGCAGGTCACGCTCCCTGAGGGACCCCAGCTCCCGACTCACCTTTGAACTGGATCTGTTGCTGCACAGTGGCAGCACCACAGACATCACCAGGCAGAGGAGCCCACATGAAGGTGTAATACTCCCGGGTCGTTTTCCATCCCACCTGCAACGGTACAGTTGTTACATAGCACCACCCAGGTTATGTTTATCTGATGTATCCCCACACAGTCAGATGCTGGGAGGATTTCTGCAGGGATATCCTGACTTCTAAGAGCTGTGGTCTACCCATGGACAGATAACCAGAGGGTTTGATCAGCCTCAAAGCCATTCAGGTCACAACAGCCCCAGCACTTTGTCCCCAGGCATAATGAAGATGCTCCATTACACAAGGTTATCCCTGAAAAAAACCCCACTTCCCCAGCCCTGCTGTATCCAAGCCCAAGCTATCTGTCTGTGGTGTTACAGCATCCACTCACCCGGAAGATGCCCACCCAGTCCTTCCCACGGGGAGTGATGTTCTGTGTGAGGGTGTAGTAACAGGTCACATCTCCTCCAGGAACATAAAACTTCTCCACATCGTTAAAGACGACCTGGGAGAAGTGGCAGTTGTCTAAGAGGACAGCAGAGGTGGGAGGGTCATCTGAGGTCTCATCCATCGTGGAGGTCTACAAGAGGGAGGAATGAAAGGGATTATCTCAGCTTTGTGCCTGTGAAGGGTATGAAGGCTCCTGAATGAGAGCTGTGAGGTCCAACACCTGCTACACACACCCCCCAAGGTTTCTCAGCAAGGCTCACAAGCTCCCTGGTGTCCCTGCTGCTCCCAGCACCCACGGCAGCTTGCAAATCCTCTTCAGCAGACACGTGTGTGAGACTCTGCCCCAACTGCTGCTTCCCAGCCACAGTGCCTGGTGCTCTGAGGCTGCCAGCGTGGCACAGCAGCTGCTTTCCTCCCTGGGACCCCACAAACCCTCTGACTCCTGTGGATCTGCAAGGCAGGAGAGGCAGTGGTGCCTGGCTGCAGGAGGAGAGCGTGCCTGCTGGTGGGATCCCACGCTTGAAGAGCTGCTGGAGTGCCAGCCATGCCCACACACAGCCTCCCAGCACGCGTTTACTGTGATCAGACACTGCAGGCACATCCCCACCACAGGGAGTTAATGTGGGGGCACATGAGCTCTTCTGGAATCTGGAGGCCAGCACACTGCTTGAGAAGAGCAGAGGTTTCACTGCGTCAGTGAGTCGCTCTGGTGCAAGACAACCCCCAGCAGCTTGTGATCTGTCACACTGGGAGCTGCAGGACTCACGCAGTCCCAGCCCTAACACACTCCAGCCTCCGCTGGTGAGACACAAGACACGCTCATGCTGGTGAGAAGCAAACTCAACAGCCTCCTGCCCTTCTGCATTCAAATCCAACACGATGACCTGCCCTCCAAACACCTCATCCTTCAGCTTCCAGGTGCCAAGAGAAGAGAAGTACCTTGCTAAGCTCAGCTCCCATGGACGGAGAAGCTCCTTGTCAGGCAGTCTGTCCCAGTTTGTCTCCCAAGCCCGTGTCCTGGGGCTAATATAGCCTTGCTACTCGTGACTGCTAGGCTGAAACTGCAAGATGCCTCTCAGTATGGAGATGAGCACGTTGCATGATGCCAGGGTCAAGAAATAGCAGTAAGGCTTTCGCATGAGTTACCTACACAGAAAGCTCTGCAGGGTGTTATGGTGTTACAAATCACACAACATAAATCTGCAGCGGGTGCACGGATCAAAACAGTCCCCACACTGCCAGGAGCCTGGGCAGGGCTGGAAACACCTCTCTAAATCACCCTCTTGGCCACCACGGCTTGCTGGCAGCCAGGCTTCAGCTCTGGCAACGTGTCAAGGGGGCTGATCGCTGCTGAGAAAAGCCTGCTGCCAATCCTGGATGAGTCAGTGCCGGGAATCCAGAGCAGAAGCAAAACATTCCCAGCTGATCCCAGCGATTCCCGATGCAGAACAGAGGGAAAGTTCATGGCGAACACCCATCCCACTGGAGCATTTCAGGTCATCCCCTACCCAGACGTTCTGCATGGAAATGAATTCCCTGGAACCCTGCTGGGGGGTGTTTTTGGCATCACCCAGGAGTTTGTCAGCATTCTGTGCTGAAGAACAGCCTGAAGAACAGGCAGGGGTTCAGATGACGATTGCAGGGCCGTGCCTGAAAGGCAAAGGTACCCACAGCTGGAAGGGAGCAGCATCGACTGCCTCAGGAGGATGGAGAATTCCTCCAGCTGGGAGCAGAAAGCAGGATGAACCCCAGAAATGGATGTGGCGGGATCCTTTGGGATCTCCAGGCCTGCAGTTTCACTTCCAGCCATCTCAGAAGAGCGTAGGAAACGGTGTGTGCTTTAGCTAAGCCTCAGTCTTCTCCAGCTGATGTCAATCTTTGCCCACCCTGACGTGTCCTTACGATTTCCAGTTCCCAAACCGCCTCTGACAGGCACCGGGCAGGGACCCAACCGCCCTACTGACATCACTGCATCACCCTGGGCTGGACAGGAGCCCCGTTCTGGTGAAACTCAGGGCGATGCTGAAGGCAAACGAGCGGCGTGGGGCTGATGGCAGCGGCTGAACACAGGCTGCGTCCCGGAAAAGCCGGCAGGAAACGCGGGGGAGGGGGGGAAACGTTTGATTATCGTTCACACCTCTGTTACCGAGGGCTCCCAAGTCACCAGCCAAGGCAGGGGAGGCCCGAGGGGACCGGGACAGCCTCACCTCCGGGCCGCTAATGACTCTGTTAATGACTAAGGGGCAGATCCGGCCCAGGGTGAGCTAATGAGGGCGGAAAAAGTAACGGCTTCCTCCGGTGTTCGCGGCCCGGCCTCTCCCCGGGGACTTTCTCCTTGTGTTGTTTTGTCTCCCGTTAACCCGCCGCGTCCCGGGGATGTACAGGAACCGCGGGTTCGCCCTTCTCAAGCGATCCCAAGTCCCAGCCCCGGCTGGACAGCGGGACACCGCGACCCCGATCACCGGGCAGCGCTCAGGGGCCCCGAGGAGTTACCCCGGTACCGGTCCCCGTTAACATCCCCCCCGCACGTGGGGTCCCCCCTCGGGCCGGGAATCCCCGACTCCGCCACCACGGAACGAAAGTGAAAGTGTCGCCGCAGCTTCGCAGCCCCAACCCTCGCGCCTCGTACGACCCCCCCAGGGGGGCAATCGGACTCCGGGAGGGGTACACCGGACCCCATCACACCCCCCCCTTCCGCCCCCTCCCGCCTCCACTCACCGAGAAACACGGCGGAACCCTCCGGGACTGCGAAGAGGAGGCGGAGGACCAGGAAAAGGCGGAGCGGGGGAGCTCCGCCCCGCCCGGGATGCGCCTCTCTGGGCGGGCGCGGTGCTGGGACTTGGAGTTCGGACCCCGTCCGTCCTCCCACCCCCGGTGCCGCCCCTCCCGTCGCGGAGTGACAGCGGTGCCGGCTGTGCTGGGGCTCGGGAGGGGGATGGAGAAGAAGCGAAGGGAGGGCGGGGTGTGTGTGTGGGGGTAGTTTAAAGTCCCGGTAACGAGTCACAGCCCCCGGGAAGGTCGCTCCGACCTCCGGGACGCCCTGCTGGGCGCGATACCGGCGGGCTCGGCAGGGCAGTGCCGCCCCCTCTCCTCTCCTCCCCTCCCCCGGCGGTTGGGGTACCGGCAACGGGGCACCGAGCGAGCCCCGGGGCTCCGAGCCCCTCCCGGCGGCGGCGGCCGAACCGGGCACTTTAATCAACGCGGCAGCGTTCCCAGCGGCGCTTTGGGCGGGACTCGGAACGGGGGGGCCGCAGCCGCACCGCCAGCCCCGGCCGGGCCGCCCTCTGCGGTGCGGCAGCGGCTGTGACCCCCGCCCGCCGCCATCACCCCCCCGCGCCCGCCCCTCCGGGCTCTATGGTTCGCTCTATGGTTCGCCGAGCGCCCTTGCGCGCCTCATGCTCCTCTGGAAGACCTCCAGCCCACCAGCCAATCAGCGGGCAAGCAGGGAAAACAAGCAACCAATGGCGAGCCGCTTGGTGGCACCGCCCCTCCCGCCCCGTGGCGCCGTCCCGGATGCCGACGGGAGGGTCTCTCTCGGTTTCGGCCAATGGGGAGAGCGGGTGTTGTCCCAGGATGCCGCGCGCGGCGGGCAGCGGCAGCCAATGAGAGCGGAGGACGCGGGGGGGACACGGCAAGGTGAGCGGGGCGGGGGCGCCGCGTTCCTCTCACAGCCGCCGCCACCGCAGCGCCGAGCGGACCCCGCGCAGGTGGGACCCGCTCCGGGCCCGGACCCCCGCCCCGGGGCCTCCCCTGGCTCCGGGACCCCCCGCTCCGGGCCCGGACCCCCCTCCCCGGGCCCTCTCCCGGCTCCGGGACCCCCTCCCCGGGCCCCCCTCCCCGTTGCCAGCGGCGCGGAGCTCCGCCGGTAGCGCGGGGCCCGGGCGGGCGGTGGGGACGGCGCCCGGCTGTGCCGGGCCCTTCGCTGGGAGGCGGCGGCCGCGGAGGGAGGGCGCGACGAGCGGGGGAACCCCCGCTGTCCCCATGCGACCCCCGGGGCTCGGTTGGCCCTCGGCGGGGGAAGGGTGGGAGGGGGAGCCTGGGCCGTGCCGGGGGAGGCAGAGCCGCGCAGCTCCGGGCCTGCCCTGCGAACGGGGATTAACGGAGGGAGAGAGGGCGGCGGGAGGGGTGGGTGGGGGGAGAAGCCTCGGGATGCGGCAGACGCGGGTCAGCCCGCGGGAGGGGCGTTGGCAGCGCTGGGGATCCCATTTCTCTTCCCTTGTGTCTTCGTGCAGGACAGGTTAAGCAAAATGCAGGCTCCTCTGGCGCTCCTCGGCTCCCCAGCTCTGGTAAGTCGCCTCCCTTCACAGCAGTAGGACGTTACCGAGCGGGGTATTCAATTGTGAAGCCTTTTGCTGTGGTGTTCGGCTCATGGTGCTGCCCTGCACACCCTGAGCTGAGGTGGGATCAGCTGGGTTGTGTTTGTCGTGGATTTAACAAGGAGAGGAAACAAGGTGACCTCTGGTGACCGGAGGGTGATGGCTCCTGCCTTGGTAGATGTGTTGAGCTGCAGACCCAAGGGCTTCTCCAAAGACAAGCAAAGTGCTTTTCACAGAGATGCTCCCTCACCTTCTTCTTCTAAGGTGTGAATTGGGAAGGAAACATATGGAACTGTAGTAACAGCCGAGCTGCTGCAGCAGGTACAACACCTACTGTGCTGCTGCTGGTGGCCTTGATCCAGCTGGCTCGAGTAGAATACCCTGCACTTGCCTGTGGTTGTGGTCTTGTTTCATGCTTGAGATGCCTTGGGAAATCTCTAAGACTGTTCTTCATAAAACAACTGCTCTTTCCTGAGGGTTACTGTGGGTGCATCCAATTAAGAGTTGTTAATTGTCTGTGTTTCAGTTCCGGTGCTGTTCCAGGGCTCTGGCCAGACCAGTTTCAGTGTCTGTTTTCAGCAGGCCTGAGGTTCAGGCTCTACAGGTGAGACCCCTCAGTGATAAACTGGCTCCTGTGTTTCTGTCCACGCTGCCTCTGAGACGTGATTATTTCTCCTGAGTTGGAGAAGTTTGTTGTGTCAGGAGGGTGACTGATGTGGAGACACACCTTCCAGCCCAGAGCAGTGATGCCTTAGCAAGCTTGGCTGCTCTCCCCTTGCCTTGAGGAGAGGATAAACGGTGACTGTGCTTTATTTAAACACATCTACAGCTAAAAATGCTTCAATAGTGTGTTCCTTCTCCTTTACCCCCCAGCCAGCTGCTGTTTCCCACCCACAGCTGAGCCGCCGTGAGCTCCAGACCAGCGCTGTCTGCAGAGACATCGACACTGCTGCCAAGTTCATCGGTGCTGGTGCTGCCACGGTGGGGGTGGCTGGTTCAGGAGCGGGCATTGGGACAGTGTTTGGCAGCTTGATCATCGGCTATGCCAGGTAAGGAAGGTGCCAGGCTGCCTTGGATCTGTTCCCTTCCTCCAGCACTAAATTGAGGGGGTTAGTAGAGCTTCCTCTGGAGTCTGTGTGCAGCTCTACGTGTGGAGATAAGCAGACACTGCCTGTAACTTGGAATGTAAAATGGTTGTTACAGCCCCTTACTCTACTGAAATGAGTGAGAAAATGCTTGAGCTGTTTGAATCCACCCTGTTCTGGGCAGTGTGGCTGCTCTGGGCAGCTCTGCCTGCCCCTGGAAGAAATGAAGCAGCAGTCATTACATTAGCTTGATGCCAGTGGGGCAGGTGAAATGAGCCTTCAGGGCTCAATGTGTCTGTGGCACTAAAACCTGGCAAAAATCACAGCTTTTTCATTACTGCCAGTGGCTGCCTGCTAGAAATCTGGTCTGTGGCCCCAAATCTGGGGGCTGCGTGACATAATCCTGTCTGTCTGTGCTACAGGCTCTCATCTGGGTTGGTTTTTTCTCCTCACTGTGGTTCCTTTTTTTTTCTTTCCCCTTCTCTCCCTGGTCCCCCCACTCCATACAACATCCAGGAATCCATCTCTCAAGCAGCAGCTCTTCTCCTATGCCATCCTGGGCTTTGCCCTGTCCGAGGCCATGGGTCTCTTCTGTTTGATGGTGGCATTCCTTATCCTCTTTGCTATGTGACAACTTCTGGGCCTGGCTGCGGCTTCCATCGCTCTGTCCTCTGGGGGTTGAGTCTGCTTCCACCACAGCGTTCCAGACTGACAATTAAAGACAAGATTTCTCTAAAGAAACTGGTGGCTTCATTTTTTTTTTTCTTTATTTCCCCCCCCCCCTTATGTTCTGATGGGGGAAATATTCAAGGAAATGGGATTATTGAAGCAGGTGATGTCCCAGGTCTGGGGGCACCCACTGGGAAAGAAGGGGAGTGTGAAATGGGGGTAGGAGGGGGGGGAAACGAGTGAGAAAGCTGGCTGGGTAAGAGACAATGACCTCAAACTGTGCAAAAATCCCAACAGCTGTTGGCCTGGTAAAGCAACTACTCAATGGGCTGACAAAGTGGGGTCTTTCCCACGTGCTGGTGCTGCAGAAGCTCTGCCTGCCTTTAATCTGAAAGGCAGTGTGTAGAAAGGGTGATGGTCCAGCTGAGGGTGCTTGGGAGTGTATCACTGGTGTCATCACCAGTAAGCCCACAGAGCAGCGTGCACCCTGCTCTGAACGTGCCCTTGCACAGAGGAGCAGGGTTCAAGGTCACACTGTTCCTGTGCTGCCCCAGCTCCCTCCTGTACACAGCCCTGCAGCTGGGTTCTGTGTCTTTCCCTTCCCTCCACGGGGCTTTGGCTGCTTTTGGGATTCAGGGTGTAGTTACAGAGGAGAAGTTGTAAAACCAATCCTGGGGTTGGTGAGCCAGCTCTGCCCTCGAGGAAGGTGAGCAGGGGGGGAGCTCTTCCTTATCTGCTTTAGGTAATTGAATTAATGAGGCTGCTGTGCTTAAAGCTCCTGAAGGGTGGTTGTGACCTCCCAGGGGTGGGGAGGGGGGTCTGGGAGCTGCTGGGGAAGAGTCAGACTTAAAAACCCCGAGTCCCTGAGACTTTTTGGGAGACAGAGGGCTCTGGAACCACCTTACCTGGCAGGAGTGGGGGGAGAGCTGGGGGTCTTTGCCCCAGTGAGAGGGTGAGGGGGGTGGGCTCAGGGCAGGGTCAGCTCAGGCATTAGGGAGAAGGTTCCTCCCCGAAAGGGCTCTGGGGCGCTGGAACGGGCTGCCCAGGGAGGGGCCGAGTCCCCGCCCCGGGCTGGGCTGGGCTGGGCAGCCGAGGCGCCCAGGGATGCGGTTAGTAGGGGACGGGTCCGCTTGGCCCCGGTGGTCCCGAAGGGCTTTCCCCGCCTGGGGCTTGAGCGGAACGAGAGGAGGCGCTGGAAGGAGAGCTGCGGGCTGAGCTGGGGCGGGAGCCCCGCCTCTGCCCCCGGGAGCGAGCCCGGTGCGCGCCTGGGGGCGGCGGCGGCGGCTCCGGATCAACGGCGCCGTTACCCGCGGCCGGGCCGGGCCGTTAACTCTCCCCCGCAGCCGCCCCTCGGGCCCGTCGGTGCGGCGGCCCCGCCGAAGCCGGAGTGACCTTGGGGCGATCGCTGCGCGCCCGGGGTCCCGGCGGCTGCAGCGCGGCAGGAGCCTCCCGGCGCGGCAGGGGGCGCGCTGCTCCCGGCGGTACACTTAGCCCACCCTCCCACACACACACGCTGCTGGCCGGTAGAGGCGCTCTGGCTCCGGGATCCTCTATGGTGGCTGGGCAGAGTTTGCGCCGGTAGTGGGAGGGGAGTGAGGCGCGGGGTGGGGGCCGCTCTGGCCGGCGGACTCGCTGGTGCGGAGTCCCGGAAGCGGCGTTCCCCGAGGCCGGGCGCGGAATGGCGGAGAGTCCGGCCGCCGAGGAGGCGGCCCCGGCCGCGGTGCTGGCGGCGACGGGCAGCGGCGGCGCCTCGGCCGGCCCCGGTGGCGGCGGCGGTGGTGGCGGCGGCGGCGCGGGGAGCCCCGGTGTCTTCATCCCCGCCGAGCTGTGGGCGGCGGCAGGTTTCAGCGCTGCGACGCCGGGCGGCGGCGGCGGCGGCGTCACCCCGGGGAGCGGCGGGGCCCCCATCGCGGCGGCGGCGGCGGCCGCGGGGGCCGCGCTCCTCACGCACTCCGCCTTCTGGGACCCCACGGTCAGCGGCGACTGGGACAGCGAGCGGCCCAGCCCGGCCTGTCTGCTGCGGATCAAACGGTGAGCCAACGGCCCTGCCCGCCAGCGCCGGAGCCTCCCCGGCCCGGGCCCGGCTGCCGGGGGCCGCTTCCCGTAACCGCCCCCGGGGGCGGCCCCGGGCCTCGCCTCCCTCCCGGCCTCGTGGGGCGGCCCCGGGCCTACCAGCTGTGTGCCCGGGGAATCCCGTCGCCCCGCCGCGGTGTCCGGGAGGGGAAGGGAGGGCTGCCCGGGCGGAGAGCGGCCGCGGGGCTGAGCCTTGTAAGGCGGTGGAGGTGCTGGGTTCGTCCCCGGGACCCCCGAGGCGGTAACGGGACCCTCGGGCCTCACCAGAGCTCCTGGAGACCTGTGTTTGGGCTTGGGGACAGGCCCCACTCCCTCCCCGTGCCCCGGGGCTTTCCTGGGGACAGGCCCGGTCCCCACAGCGCCCCCGGCCCCTCCTCAGCCAGGTGAGGATGCAGCCTCACACCTCACCGGAGCCCTGTGCCACCGCCCCGGGTCTCTGAGGCCATCTGCAATCCTCCTTCCTGCCCGTGCCCACCTGTGTGGCTGCTCCCGGGCTTTAGGGGTGAGCTGGTGACACCCAGCCCGCCGGTAGCCCTCGCTGCAGCCAGCAGTCTGCTCTCACGTTGTGAGGCGTGCTGGCTCTGCTTCAGCAAGCTCTCCCTCTGCCTTTGGAGCAAGCAGTGCTGCCTGCCAGGCTCTTGCTCATCCTCCTTCTAGATCTTGTATAATGTCTTCAAAGATGGCACCAGATATTCGGGCAGCTCCCAGTCCAAAGCCAGAAGCTCTGACGCCCTAAGGGTGGGCAGGAAGGGGAGGTTCTCCCCTTGCTCTCCTGCTGCTTCTCACCCTGAAACCTCTCAGAGCTCTGGTCACTTCCCAAACAGGGATGATGAGTGGGAGCTGGGCCTGGAGCTCAGAGTAGCTCTGACTACAGGAGGGAGGTAAGGATCACCTTACCATGGGTGCCATTTGGTTTGTCTGCACAGAGTAGTAGGCGATGTGTAACTCTGCAGGTCCTGTGGCCCTAAGGAAATAAGGACACTGCCATCAAGCTGTGTGTGTGTGTGTGCACCCTCAGGACTCTGGAACCCGCTGTCTGATTAAGCCCTAATTTGTCAGAGCTGTAACGTTCTCTGAGGCAGTTGAGTCACTGTTTAGGTGAAGCAAAGGGCTGGGTACCTGAAAGGCATCCTGTAGCCAGGCTGAGTCTGGAGAACTGAGAGTCTGAGAACGTGGGGTGGGAAAGTCGGCCTTCAGATGGCAAACTTCACCTGAGAGGACTTTTAAATGCTTACCTTGGGGGAAGCTTGTAGTTGGAGATTTACCCCTCTGGAGCTGGTCTGTGTGCCTGACAGGCAGCAGGTAGTCAGGGTGTGCTGGGGGGATGCCTCCTGTGTCTGTGCATCGAGTGGGGTTGGACTCGATGACCCCTGGGCAACCTTGTGTAGCTCCAGGCCTGGAGGTTGGTGTCCCTGCCTGTGGCAGGGGGTTGGAACTCTGGGACCCTTGGGGTCCCTCCCAACCCAGCCCAGTCTGGGATTCTGTGATTCTATGATGATCTCTTGAGGTCCCTTCCAACCCCTACAATCCTGTGATTCTGTGAATGCTGCTTGTGCTCTTGAGATGCCTCAACTGTCTTTCGGGGTGAGTTGGAAAAAGCTCAGCCAGAAAACAGTCAGAGGCACAGGGAAGATGTCTGGCTCTTTACAACTTGCAATTTTCCATCTTACAAGTCTGTCCCTGTGTGTCCATGCATGGGTTTGTCTTGCTGATGAACGCCAAGGGAGATCCTGGCTGATTCCTGTTTCCTTTGTTCAGGGATATCATGTCCATTTACAAGGAACCGCCCCCAGGAATGTTTGTTGTGCCTGATCCCCACGACATGACCAAGGTAAGAGAAGACTTGGAGCTGGTTCAACTTTCTGCTTCTCTGTATGTTGCTGTTGGTGGCTGCTTTAAGAGTTTGCCCAGATGGAGCGTCCCCTTAATGTTTTCAGAGAACAGAGGGTGAGTTTTGCAAGAGTGTAACGAGGCTCCAGGTTTCTTGGTGACGCTGAGATGGGCTGCATGTAAAATGAGAGAAGGTTCTCAAGGGAGCTGGCTCTGTGGAGAGACACCATCACAGGGATCTGAGGAGCTTCCACAGAGAAAGCCAGCACTGCTTTAGCCGCCCTCTGAACCAGTGGGGTGTTGAGCCAGCTCGTTTCATCCCTCTGATGCTTGAGAACAATCGATAGAGCAGCTCAGAGGAGAGAGCCCCATGGGTGCTGGCTGTGGGGGCTGCTTCTTAGAGAAGCTGGGAGTGGGAAACCTCCCTTGGCTACAAGCAGTGCTGGATTGTCTGTAGTCCCCCTGTGGAAAATGGAGCTGTTCAGTTGTTGTGAGCTGGCAGTGAGATGAGACCCCATCCTGCTGGGGACCTGCCCACCTGGTCCTCACAGGTACCGGGCTCTGCCCCGTGCAGCCACTCCCACCCCATCACCTCCAGCAGACCCATCCCTGGGGACACAGGCTACAGCCTCCCCTGGCCCCACTCCTCCCCTCCTGGCTCTCAGGGTTGGGGGGAATTTCCAGGACTGGGAGTTTCTGATGACATCAGGGAGATTGCAGTGAGCTGGGGGGCAGAGGCTGCTCAGTGTCCCCATCCCCTGTGTTTCTTGGCTGGTGCTGCCCTTTCCCCAGCCAGTGTCACCTTGTCTGGCTGCACTGAGAGTTCCACGTGTGTGTCTGTGGGGTTGCTTTGAGTTTATTTACTTCCCCCCTCTGCTGCACCCTTCTCCCACCCCTCTGAATCTGGTGTTCCTCCCCCCAGATTCCCCCCAAATTCCCTCCATGGAAGTACAAGCCTGGCTTAGGGCCCCTGGCTGTTTGGGGGTAGCACAAAGGGAGCATCTCCACAGGCAGCTCCCACCTGGGGCACTTACTGGGAGCTTTGGAAGCTGAAGGTGCCAAAATGCCCTTCGAGGGAGTTTGTAGAACATCAGCCTTGGGTGGCATCCCAGGGAGGTAAGAGGATCATTAAAGGAGACTGCTTGGATCCCCAGGGAGAGTAAGCTTCCTTAACAGCCCCGAGGGAGTAGATTTCCTGGTATACAATTAAGATCTTTGAAGGCAATTAGCATGGAGAGAATAGGGTCTTAATTTTGGATCCTGGCAGAGGAGATTGAGCGATTGGTTTCAGTCAGACCACATCAGCACAGAGACCCTGAAATGGAGGAATGCTCTAGTTTGGGCAGAAATTCTGATGATTTTTTTTTCTCTTTCTAAAATTAGATTTTTTTTTTTTTTTCCTTCATATTTGAAGGTTTTTGGTGGTGGTTGTATTTTTTTTTTAAAGCAGCACTTCCCAGCTGAATTCAGCCTGGTTGGGGCTGTATAGAGATGTATGGGAGGCAGCTGTCGTGGACCCTGGCCAAATCTTGGGTTGGAAACCTTCTTTGCACATTGAAGGGGAGCAGAGGGTGTGTGTGTGTGTGTGGGGGGAAATGAAGCACGCAGCAGTGGCCCTGGCTAAGGAGGGGAGGGAGGGAGGGTTGAAGTGTGGCCTGCACGTGGTGTGTGCTTGTGGAAGGTGCTGCTGCTGCCTGGGTGGAGGTGCCCTGCCGCCGGCTGGCGCTGCTGAGGGGTTGGTGGTGCTGCAGAGTCTTGAAGTGGTGCGCAAGACGGGCTTTTGTTTTCCAGATTCATGCATTGATCACAGGCCCATTTGACACGCCTTATGAAGGGGGTTTCTTCTTGTTCCTGTTTCGCTGTCCTCCAGATTATCCCATCCACCCACCAAGGGTCAAACTGATGACAACGGGAAATAACACAGTGAGGTTTAACCCCAACTTCTACCGCAATGGGAAAGTCTGCCTGAGTATTCTAGGGTAAGAGGAGACTTTGGCTGTTTTGATGGGAAATCAGGAGGTGGCTGCAGGCTGTACTCTGCCCCTCTCATCCTTCTGGGTGCATTGTGCCCCGATTTTTGCCTCAGACATGTGCCTGGATGCACCTTTACGTGCCTGGATGCACCTTTACGCTTCTCTGAAGTCCTGTGCAGAATCAGAATCGTAAAGCAGCACAGATTCCTCTACTGAAATAAGAGTCTAACTTATCTTTAAAAGCACCTGAGCAGGGGGAGCATGAAGTTCAGTGGATGCTGCTGCTTTTCCCCTGCCTAAGCCTCAGCCCCAGCACTGCTCATCTTCTGCTTCTGCGCTTCGCAGGCTGGTCCTTCATGTTCGTGGAATGTAGGTTTCTGTGGTTTTAATTTCCTCTCCCTCTGTGGGTTTAAAAAGAAATAAATAAAATGAAAGGCCGCTGAGAACTTCCTTGAGAGCCATTTGAGTGCTCTGGGCTTCCACCTACACGCAGCCTGTGGGGCTGAGTGGTGGGGGTGACGATTTCCAAGCGCTGCCTGTGCCGACAGGTTCCACAGCTGTGAATTCTTAGTCACCTGCTTGGTTTTGTTAAGCATGTGAAGGTCCAGGTTGCTTGAGTGGCTCTTGGGGCTCTCCCAGAGGAACCCTGACTGTGGTGTGATGTTCCCAAGTCCAGCTGGGATGGTTTCAGTTGTGGGTAAAGAAAGTCTGAGACTCCAGACTGGTGCAGCTGGGCTGTTAGTACCTGGTTCCTTCTGGTGCAAAGAGGTGGTAGCAGCGTCCTGGTGATGGTGGGGCAGTGATGGCTTGAATTACCATAGGGATTTGATCCACCAGCAAGAATCTGAGTGTTGCTGTGGTTATACCTTTGCCAGGACAGCTTCAGCAGTGCCACTTTATGCCAAGGTTGGTCCAGGTAATTGCTGGTAGCTGCTGGCACAGGGTTGAGTAAGAGCTGCGTTGTCCATGGAAACCCCTTCCTCAGCATAGGAGTCTTCCTCAATCCAGTGAGCTGGGTGCCACTGCTGCACCTCGAGTGCTGGGTTCAGGTTTGGGCCCCTCACTCCCAAGAAGGACATTGAGGGGCTGGAGCATGTCCAGAGAAGGGCAGCCAGGCACTGAGATGCGTAGGGCACGGCTACACCTCAGGGGTCTGGAAGCCCAGCAGGTCCCACACAAGCTGCTCTTGGGATTGTGGCCCTGGTGTGGAGAGTAAATTATTGAGGAGTGAACAAAAGCCTGGGCCTTAGCAGGAATGGGAAGCACAGAGGATTTAGGAAGAGCCTATGTGGGTCAGCACATCCTTGTTCTGCTCACAGGGAGACAGGTCTGTATCTGGAACCAGGATATTAAGGTCAAGCAGCAGAACAGCTTTTGCTGCTCCCTGCATGGATGAAACAGGCACCAGGCTCCTGTGGCATCACATCCACTGGGGCTTTTGAGGACAGTCCTTGAGCCAAGTGCCTGCATTACAGACTGCACAGAGAGGGTCTTGTTTGGGTCTTGAAAATCAGATTTCAGTTCTTGAGAGTTGTTGGGTTTGATTGACAGTAGAGCTGGTCTCTTGTGTGGCCCCAGGCTGCTGGGCCTGTGATAGCCAGAGCTTTAGGGCACCCTGCAAAATGCTTGGGAATGTTCCTTTCCTCGACTCACATGTGATGCCCTGTGTGTCGTGGCACTGGAGCAAAGCTTAGCAGCCTCTCTTCTCTTGCTCAAGCTAAAGTATTCATTTGGTTGAGAGAATAAATGATTCTGACCCCCAAAACCTTCTCAGTGTCCAGTGCTTTCTACACATGTAGCTGTTTCTTTCCCTGTGCATTTCAGTAAGGCTGAGGTGTGGTTTCCCAAGCTGTCTGATCTTTGGGACTTGGAGGGATGGTGCTCTCTGGGCCAGTCCTGTGTTGTTAATTGATGCTTTTCTGTTTTAATGCCCCAGCACTTGGACCGGGCCTGCGTGGAGCCCAGCCCAGAGTATCTCCTCAGTCCTCATCTCCATCCAGTCCCTGATGACTGAAAACCCCTATCACAACGAACCCGGCTTCGAGCAGGTGAGAGTTTGAGGTGCATCATCTCTGGTTCTGCTGCTATTTGTCTGTCTTCCCTCTACACCTTCCTCCTGGTACCAGATCCCGTTCTGGGAATGGGAACAAAAGTAGGTTATGTCACTTGGCTTTTTTCCAGCTTGCTCTGCCTCTAGTTAGAGCTTGAGGGGGAGTTAGAAGCCAGCTTTGAACTGGAGGCTGCCTAGCTCACGTATGTGTGCTGTAACAGAAGAACAAGAGGCATTTGAGAAGTTGCTGAGGAGATGGGACAGCTCTTCACTTCTCTGCTACACGACTCCTGGAGTGTCTTCCTTGGGAGACGTTGCCATGCAGGAACCCAACTCCTCAGGTTTTCCTGGTCTCCAGAATCTCAGGAAGAGGCAGGTTTCTCTGCTGACCTTATCAGCTGAGCTGTCTCCACGGCTGTGTGGGTCTGAGGCTCTGGAGACACGTAAAACCTGGCCAGCTCTTCATCTGCAGTATCAGTTAGCTCAGCATCCCTGGGACAGACAAAGCCATAGTGGGTTTATGCACCAGTGAAATTCATCAGGCCCAGGAGGGAGAGACAAAGAGCTGTTCCCATCATATGGACTCACTGGCCCAAATTCTCTTTCCAGGAGAGGCACCCTGGGGACAGCAAGAACTATAACGAGTGCATTCGGCACGAGACCATCCGGGTAGCGGTGTGTGACATGCTGGAAGGAAAGTGTCCCTGCCCAGAGCCCTTACGGTATGGAGAGGAGGTGTGGAGGGAGCACAAGAACATGGGTGTGGGGAACCAGGCTCAGTTTCTCTGGCTGCTCTTGGTGAAATCCTGAGCAAACCTTTCCCCCTCGTTTTGTGAGCCCTGCAGTGGATGGCTGCGTGGATGTGGTGCTGAGGAGCTGAGCGTTGACAAAGGCTGTGTCAGTGTGCACAATGGCTGCATCCTCTGACTTGTGTTGGGGAATAAAAGTGCCTTGTTTCATGGCAAGGGGGGGATCAGAGGGTGGGGAGCACAGCTGGCCTGGAAGCATGTGCAGAATCCCTTCAGCTGCAGTGATGCTGCAGTTTGTTTCGCCCTGGTAGTTGTCTGGGACACCCTGTGTGGGTGTCCACAGCAGTGACATGGGCTGGGGCTCTGTGGGATGGGGTGACACTGGATGATGGGACCGTTGTAATGCTGTTGTTTGGTGTTGACTGTTTGCTCTCTCCTTGCCTTCAGGGGTGTCATGGAGAAATCCTTCATGGAATACTACGATTTCTACGAAGGGGTGTGTAAAGAGAGGCTGTATCTCCAAGGACAGACGATGCAGGTGGGTGGCAGGCAGGTTTCTCCTTGATAACACCCTGCCTCAGATAAGGGTGTGTGGTCAGTGACAATGTTCTCCACCTCCAGTGGAGGCACATGACACGGATCTGGGTCTTTTCTATGAAATGTGTGTTCCAACTTGGAATCAACTCTGAAAACAAGGTGTTCCTGTGGATAAAACACTCCCTTCCCCAGGGGCAGAGTGAGCACACAGGGCTTTAAGGGCTGTCAGACTTCTCCCAGCTCAGCCTGAGCCACTCTCCAGGCAAGCAGATATCTTCTCTCAGCACTGGAGCTGGAGCAGTTGGCTTTCCAGTGGGTTTGGTGTTAAACAGGAAGAGCCCGTGCAGGTTATCCAGTGCTGGTGGGGACTGAACTCCACAGCAGCCTTTTTCCATTGGGATGCTGGCAGAGTTTCTCTCTTTCTGAGGTTCCTCTGCTCAGAGGGAACTTTCCTCTGATGCTCCTTGTTCTGTCAGATGAGATTGAAAGTGGCTGAGTCAAAAGCTGCTGGAGGAGGAAGGGATGGGGGAAGAGCGACAGTACGGCAGACACATCTAGACAGGTTGAATGCAGGAGCTTGTTTCTGCAGCAAAGCAGACTTGGAAGAATAGATTGCTGAGCTGTTTGCATATGAACAGATGTGTCTTCCTCCCTCATCAGCCACCTCTTGTCTGACTCACTGAGAAATTCCACTGCTAAAAAAAGATGGAGGTGGTTGATTTAATGATCTTGTGTCTCTGAGCCCTTTTTTCCCTGTCTCTGCCTTGGCTGGCTCTGTAATTCATAAACTGAAGGTGCTCCTGAAGCAGAGGAGTTGATGCTGGGAGTGAAGGAATTCCCATAAGGAGACTCTGTGTCTGCAGGGAACGCTGAACCGAGGGCTGTATAGTGAAGTTTGGTGACTTTAGAGGGTTGTCACACGTGGCCTGCTCTTTCTTCTTCAGAGAGACAGAGCTGTTTTCTTGGGGGTTTATGGACTGTGGCCTGGGCCTGGGATGTGTTAACTGCAGATGGAATGTGAGCCAGCAGTGTGCCCAGGTGGTCAAGAAGGCCACCAGCATCCTGGCTTGTGTCAGACCGAGCATGGCCAGTAGGTCTGGGGAGGGGATTGTGCCCCTGAGCTGGGCACTGGTGAGGCTGCACCTCGAGTGCTGGGTCCAGTTCTGGGCTCCTCAGCATCAGAAGGACATTGGGGTCCTGGAGCGAGTGCAGAGAAGGGCAACCAGGCTGGGGAAGGGGCTGGAGGGCAAATCCTCTGAGGAGCAGCTGAGGGAGCTGGGGGTGTTCAGCCTGGAGAAGAGGAGGCTGAGGGGAGACCTTCTCACCCCTACACTGCCCTGACAGAAGGGTGCAGAGAAGGGGACGATGGTCCCTTCGCCCAAGCGACAGGATGAGGGGGATGGGCTCAAGCTGCACCAGAGCAGGTTCAGACCAGACACTGTGGAAAAGTTCTTCCCTGAAAGGGTTCTCAGGTGCTGGCACAGGCTGCCCAGGGAGTGGGGCTGAGTCTTTTACTATACTTTTAAATACTGGATGTGTTTTTTCTTTCCCCCTCTTGCCAGCAGGACAGTGGTCTCTGTTAATGGGCTGATCTCTGGTTTCTTCCAGGATCCTTTCGGTGAGAAACGAGGCCACTTTGACTACCAGTCCCTACTAGTGCGTTTGCAGGGCATCCGGCAGAAGGTGCAAGAGAAACACCAGCAGGAGAACACAGAAATAGACTCTGAGAGCAGCTCCTCTGAGACAGAGACAGACACTCAAGGTGGCTCTAAAGCTTAGAGCCGCCTCGGCGGCGGAGAGGCCAAGCCCTGGGGATGTTCTGTCTTCACACTCTAGAGCACCCCTGACAGACTCCACAACCAAACCAATGCCAGAGCTGGGAAAACTGTGGGATATCTTCTGTCTCCTCTTACTGCTCTGGTGGATAACGCTGAATGAGATGACTTCATGCTAGACAAAGCCAAGCTTGTGACAGGCTACTCTTACAAGGTACTTACTATGCTAGAAAGCTGGAGCATGTGGCATCAGGTTATTTTTTTGGAAACACCTACACTGGTTGGGGGTTTTTTTTCCCTTCTTTTTTTTTTTTTTTCTCCTTCCATTTGATTAAACAATGAGATCCAGACTGCCAATCTTTACAGCTTTTCTGTTCCTAGACAGTGAGCCCTTCCCAGGGGCCATGCTGAACGTGGAGCTGTAGCTGTGGGAGAGCTTTGAATCCAGGGTGTGACCCTTTTTTGTGGGGCTTGGGAAGAGATGGAGCCTCCCTGCTCGGTGGAGCCCATCTACCCCATGTCTTTCTTCTAGACACTGTTCTAGACAGACCAAAGATAACGAGCAGTGGTGGAATCTGGGCTCCTTTCTGAAAGCTTTACTCAAGCCCTGGGTGATTTTGTCCACTGAGACTTCAGGCATGAAGGGGCAGATGGAAAGTGGAAATCCAAGAATCCATACATCAAGTGTGGGTGTCTTCATCCCAGTGTTTTGGGGAAGGGAAGGTGAGAAAACCAGTGGTCAGAGAAGGGGGGAGCACTTAAAAATTCAATCCAATTTGTGTATTATTTTTCTAAGGTGTTGGTTTGAATTTAACATGCAAGAAATGCTTTATTCTGGCTGCTGTGAGCTGGTTTGTTTCCTGAACTCAAACACTCTGCTTTCCACCTCTCTCTACTCAGAGTAGGATTTGATTTCCTCCCATTTTCCTCCTGCCACCTCACTCCTCACTGCTCCTTGATCCATCAGAAGGCAATGCTGGAGTAAAGGGTGATTCTAGCCAAGGAAGCTACTGCTGCTGGGTGGAATTCCTCAGAGGTGTAGGGCTCTTACCCGTAAGTTCCTTTGCCAAACTTGGCTGAGCTCAAGCTGAGTGTCATCATGTTTAATACTTCAGTGCTTTGAATGTTCCAAACAGCACCTTTCTCCTGCAAGCCAAGGCCAGCCTCTCAGAGAAGCATCCCCTGGCTGTGAGTGCCACTACAGCCAAGATGTAACTCGAGTGGAGGTGAAATCGCCCAGTTTCTCCAGGTAAATGAGCCTGGTGCTGATAGATTGGGGCAGTTGTGGTGGTTTTGGTTGATGAAGAGGTGAATCTACTTTGTTTCTTCATGATTTTTCTGGGAGCTTTGACAGAAAGCGAAGCACAAAGTTGCACATTTCCTGGGCCCTCTCCCAGTTCCCTTTAAACACTCTCCCACCAGCTCAGACCTGCTTCAGCCTCCTGATGGTGGTGGGAGAGCTTCCAACACAGTCATCCTCATGCTGGGGGAAAAAGGCACGGAAAGAGGGGCTGGGAGACCCCCACCATGTGCTGTTTGGGAAGGCAATGCCCCATGTGTCACTGAAGTACCTTCAGCCTCTGTGTCTCCGATCAACTCTGGTGGAACTCAGGAGCCTGCAGGCTGCTGCCTGAGCAGCTCCAGAAAGCTTGAAAGGTGGAAACATTTCTGACTTAAGGTGCCGTTTAACAACTTGGGAACCAGGGTTTCCCCCGCCCCCCTTCAGTAAGCAAACTCCCCTGGCTCTGTCATTGGCTGGATTTAGACTTAAACCCTGTCTTCCCCTTTGAGGGAAGAGCTGAGCTCAACACCTACAGCAGCTGAGAGTAACTGAAGCAGCGTTCACCTTGAAACGAGGGCTCGGGGAGGCAGAGGGGGTTCTCCCTGAGCTGCCTGCTACTGTACTGCCTCTTTAATCCCATTGTAAATGTCACGTTGTTTTTCACCACTCAGTAGCATTGTGGGTAGAGCTGTGACTCCCCTGCCTTCCCAAGGCAGAGCTGGTTCTGAAACCTGTTTGTGATGCATGTGGCGTTACCATCCACCGACACAGCGGGACAAGAAAATGCCTTATCGTGGACACTATTCACCTAACTAGCATGTGGCTGTAAAGGAGAAGTCATTTGTTTTCTAGCTCTAACATCGTCTGTCCTACCATTTCTGAATGTTTCCATTTCAAAGTGACAATCCTCAAGGTGACTGCTCTAGGCAGAGATGTTTTAGCAACAGATTTTTAGACCTAACTGAGTTGAAAAATATATGCACAAGAGTCACTCTAAGATACCTTGTTTATATACTATTGTACATAAGATTCTCTCTTCTCTCTTTTTTTTTTTTGTGCAATAAAGTTTGTTTTGGCAGAATGGAGCCTGTGGTAACTCTTAGTGGAACACTGCCTGGTTCACAGAGTGCAGTGTGATTTCTTGGTGGCACTGCTGGCTCTGAGAGTCACATCTGCATCCTCTGAGGCTGCAGTCGCCGTAGCAGCTTAGATCACTCTCCTCCTGCTGTAATTGTAATGGTAAACAGCACTTCCACCCACAACAGAGAACATCCAGAGGTAAGCAAGTAGCAGTCAGTGCTATTTTCAAGCTAATTTGCTTTTTACAAAACTTTTATTTCAAGTCTAGGATCCCCATGAGTCAGGTGATATGTAAAGAACCTCAGTGAGAAGAACTGCACAGGCACAGAACACGCAGCGGTCACAGTGTTGCCTCCTTGGCTTCCTCTGGAGTGATTTCCTGAGAGTACAGCTCTGTAAAGAGAGCAGGCAGCCAGTACTGGGGTTCTCCTGGTGCCTGTGTATCCAGCCAGGCCATTCCTTCCTTCAGCAAGTGTTCCTGTGCACACAGAGTGGAAACTGTGAGTGAAACTTAGTTAAGTGGCTGAGAAGCCGTTCCCCACCGTGCCCTGACCCCAACACTGTACTTAGGGTAAGGGAGGGCACAGAACTTGGGCTACAGACTGGAACAGACAGTTCAGCCATCCAGCCACGCCCACTATATGTGATTATGTGGGATTCAAGATTTACTGGAGATAAGTGAAGCCACAGGAGTATCTGGAGCTGCTGGGATTGAGCTTCCCTCAGCCTGTGTTAACGCAGCACACGCTCTGCCTTTGGTCTGCCAGCTAGCTCAGGCTCCCCAGGTATGCTGGGGTAACACAGCCCCAGGGAAGCATCAGCTGGGGGAGCAGTCACTGAGCTCCACTCTGCACAAGAGACCTTGGTACATACCAGCACCTGCTTTGCACGTTCTGTCTCCCACTTCAGGCTGGACCTGATCTCACTGACTGTGACGTAGCCCTTTTTCTGAAATGAGAGGAAAAACCACCGTGCACTGACAGACAAATCTTGAGCCTGTAGTTTAGAAGAGTGGGGGAAGTTTTGCCTGGTCTAATCCCAGTTCCCTGTCATGGAAGCAATAAGGATCTTTAAAGGGGGCTGTATTTACCTCTGCGAGCTGCAGGATGACAGTGTGATCCATGTTCAGCTCAGCTGGTACCGACTGGATCAGATAGGTTCCACCAACAGGGATGATCCCAAAGCCATTCCCCAGGACCTTCAGTTTCTTGATTGCACGGAGGAGATCATCCCTGAGGAGCAGAGGTCAACGTGAGGCTTTAAAGAGAGAGCCCCTCTCGAGCTGCAGGCTACACTCTAAAGGAGGAAGACTTGGCACGTGGAAGCTGTGAGCAGTGAGAGCTGCTTGGAGCTTGTTGCAGCTTCAGGTAATCAAGACCTGAAAAAATGTTACAAAGGAATTCAGAAGTTTTTCTGCCTGTGCCCCTGCAGAAGGGGCAGACTCAGGACAGATACTAACAGTGCCTGAGCTGGGCGAGTGCTAAACTTCAGCCCAAATTCTGTAACATCATTCTGGGGGAGCTGGGCTGGTTCAGCCTGCAGAAAAGAAGCTGTTGGGGGACCTCATTGCAGCCTCCCAGTCCCTGAAGGGAGCAGAGAAACAGGAGGGGAATCAGCTTGTTAAAGGGTAGATAATGGCAGGACAAGGGGATGGGGTGAAGCTGGAGGAGGGAAGGGTGAGAGGAGAGATTGGGGGGAAGTTCTGTCCAGAGAGAGTGGTGAGGGGCTGGAACAGGCTGCCCAGAGAGGGGGTGGGTGCCCCATCCCTGGGGGTGTCCAAGGCCAGGTTGGATGGGGCCCTGGGCAACCTTGTGTAGCTCCAGGCCTGGAGGTTGGTGTCCCTGCCTGTGGCAGGGGGGTTGGAGCTCTGGGACCCTTGGGGTCCCTCCCAACCCAGACCAGGCTGGGATTCTGTGATTAATTGTGGATCACATCTGAGCAGCTTTGTTGCTAGAGGGGAAATCTGGATCAGCCACCCCCTTGCCCCCACTCTGCCCCGTCCTGTGACACGCAGACTCACTGGCTGACGTCCTGAGCAAACTTCCCCCTTCCCTTCAGCACTTGCTGGTGAAGCTCTTCCAGTGTTATCAGACCTGGGAGGCAACAAAAGGGAATGGGAAAACATGACCATACAGCAACAGAACTCCTTCAGCTGGAGTGGTCAAGGGTCCTTTGTGCCTTTGGCACAGGCTGGCCCCTGCCTTCCATTTTACAAGGGCTGCTCATTGTTCCCAGAGTCAAGCCTTGGGTGAGATAAGCAGTGAGTCACTTCTGTTCCCATACTCCCCAGCAGCAGTCAGCTGTTGCTTCTCCCACAATTGCATTGGGCTCAGATTTCAATTGGCTTTGCTGTGGCCCGTTCCTGGTCTCAGATTGCCCTTCTGGAGTGAAGAACATCTACTCCCTTTTCATTAGGCACCGAGTGCTGGTATTCCAGCTCTTTGGGATACCCCTGTGGTCCTTCAGAGACACTTACTGCCAGGCAGAGCAGTAACTCAGTGGTTTTGTACTGTCATTGATCCCTGCTCCTTACCTGTGACACTGTGAGTTACGCTTTTATTACCTAACGAGGGCAGTTGTTTGATTTCTGAGGGGGGATCTGATCAATGGGGATCAATAGCTGAAGGGTGGGACACAGGGGGACATGGGCAGCCTCTGCTCAGTGTCTGTGGGGACAGGACAAGGGGCAATGGGCTCAAGTTGGAGCACAGGGAGTTCCCCACCAATCTGGGGAAGAACTTCTTCCCAGTGAGGGTGAGGGAGCCCTGGGACAGGCTGCCCAGGGGGTGTGGAGTCTCCTTCTCTGGAGAGATTCCAGACCAGAGTGACCTGTCCCAGGGACCCTGCTTTGGCAGGGGGTTGGACTTGATCTCTGGAGGCCCCTTCCAACCCCTACAGCTCTGTGAGTCTGGGAACTCGATACAACAGGGTGAGCAGCTGTAACCTGGTGCAGAAACAAACCAAGGTTTTGGGGGGGTGAAGGTGAAACTGCCATCACAGAACTTCCTGAAATCTACTAAAGAACATCAAACTGAGCAAGAGAGACTCATTTCCAGAGGGAAAAGCTATCCTCCTGTTAGCTGTGTCTCTGAGAAACCAGGCAGAGTGGGCTCCTCACCTCCATTCCTGTGCTTCAGGGCCAGGCAAACCTCAATGATCTGCACACCCAGTTCGTAGTAGAAGTCTCCAACTCCCAGCATCTCTGACCAGAACCCTTTCCCAGCTGTGAAGTGAGAAAGGGGAAAAAGATCAGATCATTGGCAAAAACATCCTTCCTTAACAGCTCCTGGTGCCAAGCAGGCTGCTCCCAAACCTCCCTGCAAGGACTCTGCTCTCTCAGTGAAGAGTCCCTGTTCCAGTTACTGTTTCCCCCCGACACCCTTCGAACTAAATAACACCCAAAGGTACCTTACATCAGTTCACAAACCCCAAGAATCAAACCAGCATCAGCTCTCCTCAAGGCAAGTTCAGCTTCACAGTGAGCTGTGAGCAGCCAGATGAATCCTTAGTGATTAACCCCGGTGCCTGTTCCTCACATGCCAAAGGATCCACTCCGATCGTGGCACACATGTCCTGGAACTGGACCCGGAACTCGGGGTTTTTACGGATCTCTTGCTTGTGTTTGCTGGCAAACTCTTCTAAGTTGGTCTTAAACATGTCCAGCTGCTTAGACATCTGAAAGAGAATTGTAGAGAAGCGTTTGTGCCTTAATTCTTACTTAATGTGGGTTTTTCTTTCCTGTAAACACGGTGCCCACTGAGTGAGCAGAGTCCTCAGGAAACACTCAAACCAAGAGAAAAATCACTTGATGGAATCAGAATTGCCCATGTGCCCTCTTAATGCTGAAAATAAACCAGCATCAGTGGAGATATGACAAGGCAAAGGGCCCTTCTGACCCAAGACACAGGCTCAGAAAGGGGGGGCAGCAGTTTTCCTGCACCATCACAGCTCTCTGATGGCCAGGCAGCCAAACGGGCACCATCGTTAGCCACACTAATGATGGTGTCTGGAGCAGACAGCGAGGCAGAGTGAGAAACTAAACCTGGGCTCACAACCACCGTTGTCCCTGCTGCCGGGCAGGGGGGGATGTCCCACCTGGGCCAGCTGGTCTTCGGCCAGGACTGTCCCTCGCTCCTTGTACTTGGCCTGTGGGAGGAAAAGGGGATGGTGGAGACAGTGCTGAGGAACTGGAAGCCAAACCCGGCTGAGGGAGACGCTCCTTACACGTGGGTGGACAAGCAGGACCCACGGGTCAGGGTAAGCAGGGGGCTGCCAGGACACTGGGGACACCCTGGACTGGCAGCTGGGAGGATGGGCAGGGCCCCCCCGAGCACGACACCCCCTCCCACGGGCCCCAGGGGGCCCGCCCCCCCCCCCCCCCGGTACCGATGGACCCGAGCACGGTGGGGTCTGAGCCCTCCTGCGGTGCCCGGCACCGCCCCCCCCAGGCTTGGTACCCCCTGGCACCCCTCCCCCGAGCCCGGTACACCTGGCACCCCTCCCCAGGGCACGCTACCCCCTTCCCCGGGCCCAGTGAGTCCCGGCACCCCTCCCTCGCGCTCGGTATCCGCTGGCACCCCTCCCCCGGGGCCGGGACCCCTCCCCCGGGTCCAGGGGGTCCCAGCACCCCTCCCACGGGCCGGCCCCGCCGCCCACGGGCTTGGCCCTGTCCGCCACCCCCCAGCCGCCCCTTCCCCATGGGGGTCCCGCCGCCCCTCACCTCCGCGAGCTTCTTCTTGGCGACAGCCCCCGCGCCCACCCCCCGCCGGTGCATCCCGGCTCCGCCGCGCTCCTTCTGACGTCATCCCCCGAGACGGGCGCCGATGATGACGCAAAGAGGGGTGGGACCACGTGTGTATCCCGGGCACCTCCCGAGAGCCGGCGGGCACCGGGTTCTCGGGGCGGGGGGAGGAAATAGACCCCGTCCGGGCGCTGGGTCCCCTCTGTGGTTCCCCCCGGGCGGGGGGGGGGGGGGCGCTCAGTCTGCGCCGGGGCGGGGGGCAGCCCCGCTCTGGGTAAGGGTGACACCCTCCCCCCCCCCAACAAGGTGAGTCCCCGTCGTGGGGGCTGGGTCCCCCCGAGGGAAGCGGGGCCTCCAGGGGACCCCAGGGATGGGTCAGCAGCGAGGGGGCGACACCTCGGGGCTGCCCAAGGGATTCAGCGTGGCCGGGGGTCGTTTCACCCCCCCTCCCCGCTCGGGAAACCATCGCCCCCTCCCCGCAACGCCCGGCCCGTCTCGGCGCGGTCCCGCACGGAGCCGGCGCTTCAGCTGCAGACTCAACTCTTTATTGCGGGCAGCGGCCACAGAGACAACGCGCAGGGAGCAGCGCGGGCGCGGGACGCGGTTCTCCTCTTCCTCGGGTGGTGGGCAGGGTGGAGAGGGAGCTCCAGGGGAAGGGCCCGGCCTCACACCGCCCTGGCCAAGCAGAAAGGGGAGAGAGGAGCGTTAACCTCCTGCGGTAGCATCCTCGACCTGTTTTCGTTTAGCTCCTGCAGGACATGAGGCGAGTTGCTGCCTCCCCCGCGCTCCAGCCCCCTCTGATAACCTCGCAGATCCATTTGGATCACAGGTTGGAAAAGCCCTTCGAGACCACCGAGGCCAAGCGGACCCGTCCCCTACTAACCGCATCCCTGGGCGCCTCGGCTGCCCAGCCCAGCCCGGGGCGGGGACTCGGCCCCTCCCTGGGCAGCCCGTTCCAGCGCCCCAGAGCCCTTTCGGGGAAGAACCTTCTCCCTAATGCCTGAGCTGAGCCTGCCCTGGTGCAGCTTGGGCGGTGATAAGGTCTCCCCTCAGCCTCCTCTTCTCCAGGCTGAACACCCCCAGCTCCCTCAGCTGCTCCTTGGAAGCTTCGCTGCTCCTCACCCCCTTCCCCAGCCTGGCTGCCCTTCTCTGGACTCACTCCAGCCCCTCAATGTCCTTCTTGTAGTGAGGGACCCAAACCTGAACCCAGGACTTGAGGTGCAGCCTCACCAGTGCCCAGTCCAGGGGCACGATCCCTGCCCTGGTCCTGTGGCCATGCTGGCTGGCTGCTCAGCTCACACTGTCTGACCAGGCTGCACAGAACTGTCTGCAGCACAGAGCTGCCTCTTGCTTCCCACCTACCTTTATCCATGGCCAGTTCATCCCTTTCTGTTCCTGTGCCAACTTTTGCTGTTAGCATAAACAGCTCTGTTCTGTTGGGGTTTTTTGGTTCAGGGTGATTTTGTCTCTCTCAGCTTTTGTTTGACTGAAGGAAGCATTGGATGGGCTCACCCCTTGAGCCTCTTCACTCCCCCCCCACCTTTTGCACCCCGATTTCTCCTGTTCTGTTTCTCTGAATGTCTTTTGTAGTGCATGACAGACATAAAATGTATTTCCTGTAAGTGGCTTGATGAACACCACCTCCTTAGAGAGGGGAGAGGGATTCCTTACCCTCCCTTCTCTAGAATTCTTCATTTCCCCCTTTAATTTTCTCTTTAATTTTTTGAAGTTAAACCCTGAACTCATTGGTCAAGCACTGCAGCAAGAGCCTTTGGGGACAAGGGCTGGGAAATGATCCTCAGGGCTGCTTGTGACAACAAGAACAGGTAGAGGAGCCACTCACGCTGGTTTGCAGAGATCAATCGACATCAGCCATGCCAGAAACTCTGGGTTCAATACATCCTTCAGCCCTTCTGAACCTTCTGGAAAAGCAAAACTGCAAGAGACATGGCAAGCAGTAAGGACAGAGGAGAGGTGACATCCCACATGCCATCTGTACCATCCCAGTCCCCCCCAGTTCACAGAGGTGTTTTCTTTTCCTTGTCCTCTAATACCTTTAACTCAGATAAACCCACAAAAAGCTGTAACCCCTTCCTGCCTGTGTGCTCCTTGCACACACCAGTGCCTCCATCTTGGCATGTGAACGCATCTCTCAGCCTTGGGGGACAAGAAGGAACAGGCTGGTGACCCCCCCAGCCCTGCACTCCACTTCCTCCAAGACCCACCAGGCATCAGAACAAAGGCAGAGCATGGGTGAAGCAGCACCTACACCCCAAACTCACACAGGGAAGCCCAAGAAGGGCTTTCCCCTGCAAGTCACATTTTTTATTTGCCATTAAGGAGATTAAGAGAGACCCTAGAAAACATCTTTTTTTCTTAAAAACGAAGTTAATCAAGCTGATTAATCTCTAGCATCAAAGGGTTCCCTTCCCCCTCCACCTCCCCTCCGAACAGGTTGGACAAACATCTGTCAGGAGCGGTTTAGGGTGCGTTGATCCTGCCTTGGAGCAGAGGTCAGACTAAACGACCTCTCGCCATCCCTCAAAGCCCTCCTGTCTTTGATTGTGTATTTTCCATGTGACCAGCAATCCTCAGTGTCTGATTTTCCCCAGCGCTTGGCCGGAGACACCTCTGTGAACCGTAACTCTGCTCCTCTCCCCCCACCCTGGGTCAGCCTCCGCTCCCCAGTTCCTAAAGCAGTTTCCACAGAGACACAACAAATCCCCCCACATTCTCATTCTGGGTGACTGTCCCGTGACTCCCTGGAGTTAGAAATGCCTCTTTTTTTTTTGCCAGAAGATTCCAGGGTTGTGCCTGAAGGCTGTGGGCTGGGTGTGGTAAGTGCTTTTCCCCCTCTGGGCCACCATTTTAGGACTAAGCAGCAGCAACCTGACAGGCTTTATAAAACCCCTTTCACGTTTCAGAAAGGAAACACATCCCTCATTCATTTTCTGGTGCTTTGGGGTTTTTTTAAGCACAGAAAGTGCTCAAGAACAGATTTTTCCTTCAGATTCCCGTGCCTTAATTGGCTTTTTTGAACGTCTGTGACGTAAGCTGGGCCTGGGGGAGGTGAAACGGGCTATTGGCAGGCTGTGGGGGTGCTGACGCAGCACTAGGCCGCGTGTGCTCCGGCCCAGATGGTTTGGGGGGGAATGAAGGCACGAGCTGCCTCCCATATGGACTCCATTACCTTCCCCACAGCTACCTGTCCCAGGTGAGCCTGGATCACCATTGTTGCCATCATCAGGAGGATTTTAAGATGATTAAATCTTTAAAAAGTAGTATTTCTATACCTGAGTGTCCCCAGTAAAGGGCAGAGATCCGAAACAAACAGGGCAGTTCCTCCTGGGTCAGGCAGGCATCTCTCCTGCATGGTTTTACCTTTAGATGATGGGCTTTCAGGTTTTGCATAATACAAGTTAAAAACTGGTTTATTTCTCTTTTTAAAAAAAAAAATAACTGGTCAATGTGCTGAGAGTGGGAGGGGGTGGGATTCCTGCCCCCCCCCCCCCCCCCCCCATCTCACCCAGGAGGGTTGATTCGACCAGAAATGGATGTTTTGCAAATGATTTTGCAGAAGTGGATCCATTTAATCTCATTTTCACCACAGAGTTTTCTTTTGAGTGGGTTTGGTTTGGTTTAGGACAAAGCGCCTTGTTTGGTGGCGATGTTGGGATGTTAGGGGAGCAAATGGGATTCAGCCCCATCCAAAACACCCATGCTTTGACCTTATGGAAGTGCTGGGTCTTGATGAGGCTAACCCAAGATTCCAACTGTCTATATCTTTGAAATTTGGGGGGTTGTGTGAGAAATCCCCAAATTAGGCTTTTCTTTTGGTCTTTGTTCTTTTCCTCACAAGTCAGAAATGCCAAATGTGACATTTCCTCTGGGAATTCCAAATCCCATCCTTTCCCTATGTGAAGCCATTACCACAGATCCTTGCCCCAAAACGTTCCTTCAGAAATTAAACCCTTGCAGATCCCTCATCCCTCCCCTGTGACCAGACTTTGCCCTCTCCCGTCTCACCTGTGGTTTTTCTTGGCTTTCAGAAGCCAGGCGATGAAATCTTTGACCTCCTGGATGTCCAGGTCGGATCTTTGGCCATCGGCAACTGGTATTTGGGATTCGGCTTCCCTCTTGTATGGCTCGATGATGTTGCTGGGAAGGTGAGATGGGGAGGAATCAGTGCGAGAGGTGCCACAAGAGGGTGCCAAAATTCTGCTTTTCCACAGAAAAAAAATCCACCTCCCACCCCATCTACCAGCAGCCAAAGGCTGCGGTGCCCGGACAGGGAGAGGGGACACAGCAGAGGTTGTCCCCAGTGCCGACAGACCAGGAACATTTGTAATACTTAGGAAAAGGAAAACGCAGCTTGCTGGAGAATCACCACTGTGGTGTAGGAAGAGCATCCTCAGCTCTACGTTCCTCTCCGGCCATCAGCTGGCTGATGACAGCCGAGTCTGGCCGGTGGGAGCCTTGGAAGGCTACACACTCACTCGCTTTTCTTCTCCCGTCGGGCCAGCAACCACTCCACAAAGTTCTTCTTCAGCATGTTGTCCATGGCACGGCTGTAATCACTGGCCAGGGTGGCCTCGGAGTAGCGTCTCTGCACTGGTCTGGCACTGGGAGTCCTTATACTCACGCTGGGGTAAGAGCACAGAGACAGAGTGAGTCCTGCCCAGACCCGGAGCACACGCAGTGTGGGGTTAATGTGGTGGCTCATGTGGTTCCCTACAGCCAGGAAGGTTCAGGGATCACCTTTAATCTCTCTTGGTCCATTCCTGCATTGTGACCTTGAGGAGACGGCTGGAGAAGGGGCTACCACCCTCCCCACCCGTGGTGCTGGCTGTGAAGACAGTCACAGCTCGGACTCAAGACCTCAGGAGGAGGTGAGTGAGCTCAGGATATCTGCAGGTAGCCTGGGCTCAGCGGCGTTTTCCCTGCTCTACCCAGTTCACAAGGGCTTTGGCTCCGAGCTAAGGCACCAAGCACGCCCAGGCTCCCCCCTCCAGTGAGCTGCACACCTCGGGCCAAGGAATCCTCTTCCTCTGTCCTCAGGGCTGGCAGGAGACAAGGGCTGATCTCGAGACCTGTGCTGATCTGACAGCGTAGACACAGCCCATGGCTCCCTAAGTTAGCCAAGGATTTCAAGGCTGATCTGGTTTTAGTTTAGAACTATCACCTGGGATTGCAGCAGCTCCTACTCCTCCAGTAGGGATTCTTTCGGATCTTCTTGGGTGGCAGTTGAAAATTTTGTAGCAGGAGTCAGGGAAAGAGGGGGAAAATCTTCCTTACAGACCTGCTTTATGTACCCAGCCATGGTTTCAGAAGCTTCCAATACTGGATGCCCTCATTCACCTGAGACGATTACATCTTGTTTCTAGTTCTCAGCCAACCTTCTCTTCCTGGTTGACTTCCAGCTTGTTTCTCCTAACCCAGAGCCATGAAGTTTGTAGGGAAAACTTGGGAGTTCCTGGCTCTGGCTCAAAGGCTCAGGGGTTTAGTTTGATATCTCATTTGCTCATATCTGTACACTTATCTGTCTCTTATCTGGGATCTACCTCAGGACTCATGTTCACACCTACTCACCAAGATGCCAATGAAAAGAGTCCATTTGCCTCCAGTGGTGAGCTGGAAAAGGCTCAAAACACGCTGAGAGCTTTCCAAAACACTTACCCAGAGACGTTCTCTTCCATCAGAACAAAGCCCAGCGACGCGAGGAGCAGCGAGAGAACTTTGAAAGAGATCATTTTCTTGGCTGTTTGCTCTGGTCAAAAGCAGAGGACGGTCCAGATGTCCAGTCCCTGTAACACATTAGTGGATCCAGAGGGATGTGCAGTGGTTGGGCACGTGCCTGTGCTTGTAAATGTGCCTCTTCAGCCCCCCATCCTACAAAGCCCTCCGGGGCTGTTCCCAGTTAAACTCCTCTTTCATTGCCAACCCTCTTTCCTACGGTGGTGGCTTTTGATGTTGGGTCCCTGTACTCTTATTGTAACCATCAAATTCATTGTGGGTTGTGCATTCCAGGAGGCAAGGGCTTTGTCTAGCTCCCTGTTTACAAGCTGACCCTGTGGGCACCTCATTGTGCTTTAAGGGTCGATTCAGCCTCGAGTCTGCGAGCGGGGACGTAGGGCGGATGGGGCAGTTCAGCACTGATGGCATCCTGCTTCTCCCATGCTGAGGTTCTGTGGGGTTCAGGAGCCTGATCTAATGTCTGGGAATTTTCTGTGGGGATGGATGATGCCTGAGGTAGGGACCAGAGAATGTCAGGGAATATCAATGATGGAAAATACCCCATATGGACAGTGATGGGATCCGATTCCAGGATTTATTAGTTTCAAGCTGTTCCTAATCCTCACATCCACAGTTTAACTCAGTAGCCAGTGGACATTTGAACTCTTTTAATTACTATTCCAGCTCTGGAAGCTCTGTACAAAGAAGGTTTTGATCACAGCTCACAGATATGTTTTGCAGTCCCTCACCTTGCTCTGTCGTAGCAGCTTCTGGAAGCTGCATCGCAACGGAGCGCAGCTGTTAACAGCAGCAGCAGAAGGGAAAGGTCCAGATCAGGACTCAGGTGTCCCATCCTTCAAAAATTTATTCATACATTGATAGAACCTCACTCCTCTGAGGAGTTATTTGTGCTCTTACAACAGCCCAGGTGTTGTTTTGGGGGGGTCTTTGTAATTCAGGCTTTTTTCTTTTTAATTTACTCCTGGAAAGGGAGTAATTTAAAGGTTTTCAGCTCTTCTGATTAAACAGGAAAAACACTAAATGTGTTACATTATCTCAGATACAGCAGGTTTGGAGGAACACTCTTAAAAACCAAGGTGTGGAACTCCAAACACCAGTGAATTCCCTAAAATACTTCAAACTAAAGCAGGGAGAGACAAGAGGGTTCCAGACCGTGTGAACAGCACAAGTTCCCCTGTAGAAAGAGCTGAGGAGTATTTTAAATGAGAGCAGAAGGGAAGGGTTAAGTTAAAGAACTGAGGATTTCCCTCTCATTTGCTTCTCATCCCATATATTTGTGATACAGCTCCAGGTACGATGGATCTGCAGGTAACTGAGGTGTGCAAGGGGATTCTTCAGCTTCAGGGAGAGGAGGCACGTTGGAGCCTTCATTTTAGGAAAGGGCACCCCTCCTCTGCAGAGCATCCCCAGACCAGGAGGAAAAGCAGTCCACATGGTCAGAGAAAAACTGGTTTGGGGTTCATGGAAGAACCTGGGGTTCATGGAAGACCCCGTTGCCTACGTGATGCTGAGCTGGAGGAGCCGAGCTCTGCTAGCCCTGTCTGGCATGGAGCGTGCTGGATGCAGCCAGGCTCTTCTCAGTGATGGTGTGGATAGGACAAGGGGCAATGGGTGCAGCTGGGGCAGAGGAAGTTCCATGGGAATATAAGGAGGAACTTCTTCACTGTCAGGGAGCCTTGGGACAGGCTGCCCAGAGGGGTTGGGGAGTCTCCTTCTCTGGAGACATTCACACCCTCCTGGATGTGTTCCTGTGGGACTCAGTCTGGGTGCTCCTGCTCTGGCAGGGGGCTGGACTAGATGAGCTTTCAAGGTCCCTTCTATCACTCTGTGATTCCTCCACTGTTACCCCTGGTTTAGCCACAACTGGAAGGTCGTCGCCCCCCCCCCCCAAAAAAAGCAACAAAGAACCAATTTCTCCTCATTTCCCTGCACCCCTCAGAGGCACAGATCCTGAGCACTTTGCCACACACCACATCCTCCTCTGAGACACAGGTCTTCCCCTTCACAACCCCTCACAAACACTACTGCAGGTCTTTCTCCAAAGCTACCAAGAAAAGATGGTCTTGTAGTGCTTTGGGAAAGACTCAGCCAGGGCTACAGGCTGCCTCCCCCAATCCCTGCTCACTCCCACCTCAGGGAAAAGAGGGATGTATATTAACAAGGAAAGTTAAAGAGAAAGGCTGGTAGGGAAGTTCTTACCTTTCTGCTTCTCTGATGCTGCCCAGAGGATTTCAGCCTGTTCTGGTGCTCTGAGGAGACCCTGCAGAGCTTTTATACACACTGGCTGTGCCGGCCCAAACCCACTTCCATGAGGTAAACAGGAAATCAAGCACCTAATCAAAGCCATTCAAACCCACTTAGAGCTGCTTCATTAGGTCCATTGACCTGCAGAGCAGGAAAATAACCTTTTAAAATATGTTTACATTAATGGCAATTAAACACAACTATATCACAGAATGAGGAGTGAGCAGGGATCACAGGCACAGCACGCATGGCCTTGGCCTGAGCCTTAACTCCACACAGTGCTGTCCTCCATGGGAAAAGCTTCTTTCCTCTCCACAGTTTCCTTTGTCAAGTGGAAGTGCAAGCTCAGAGGGACACAACCTGCTCCTTTGCTTTCTTACAGGAGGAAAAACTTTGCTAAAAACACGAGCTCCCATCATAATTACTCTTGTCACCACCAAGTCTGGGCATCCTGAGTCTGGTGTGCAACCCCCAAGTGCTGAAATCACCACCTACTCCCACCCCAAGCTATGTGTTCTAAGAGGAAAAAGCCTGAGGTGGGGGGGGCAGGCAGGAAATTAATAGGAAATGGTGAGGCAGCATTGGCTGATGAGCTGGAAGGTGGTGACCCCACAGCTGCCTATGTGGGGTGAGGGAGAGCAGCTGGGAGCTGAGCATCAGTTTGGGCTGTTTCTGTCCTGGGTGAGTGATGGGGGTTCTGCTGTGGGGGCTGCTGGGGACACAGGTCAGTGAGGCCACCACCTCACCCTGGCCTTGTGCAGCTGGGGTTAGGAGAGCAGATGTTCTGCAGATGTTTGTGGTGCCATTAAGGTGTGTGTGTGGGGTAAGTACATCCTATCAGCTCTGCTGCAGCTCTGTGCCTGGTGAGATGTTCTCTCTGGGTGAACAGAACCTGCTAGACTTCAATATGTAAGTCTTCCTTAGGGATGCTCCCCCCTGGGTACCTCCTGCTCTTGGATCCCAGCTTCAGTCTGCTGATGGAGCAGAGCAGGGTCCTGTTTGTGCCAGCCTAACCCTGAGCTGAGCCCTGCTCACATCATTACCTGAGTGAAGCAGTGCCTGTGGCTGGCTGTGCTGGCTTGCAGAGCTCGGTTCCCTGGAGCAGCCTGAACTTTTCCAGGAGGTTATCCAAGTTCCAACCTTCCCCTCAGGTCTGCCAGCCTTTTTGTTGTTGTTTTTTGTTGGAGCTCAGTAGAGCTACTGGGAGCAGGATCCCTGTGCCCCTGGCTGCAGGAGGGATGTGTGTGGAAGTGTGTCTCCCCCCCAGCTTTGTGCTGGCTCAGCTCTGCCAGGGATTTGCCTGGGGAAGAAGCAGGATGATGGGGCTGAGCAAGAAGCAGCCCTGAGTGGTTTTGCAGAAAGGATGGGGCAGAATGGAGTCACTGGTGGTTTGGGTGTGGGAGAGGGTTTTGCTGTGCTGGTACAGTGCTCCAAGCACCTCTTGTCCCAAACACCTCTCAAAATACAACGTGCTGAGGTTTGTGTCTCCATGGACAGGCTTTCCCTCTTGTGGGTCCTTTCTTAAAGGAGCATTTTCCCTGCTCTTCTGGGACAGACTGCCAGATACAAGCTGGTTTCAATTCCTGCTCCCTCTATCCCTGCTCCAGGAGACCCAGGAGCACGGTGGGAATCACACCCCAGCCTCAGCAGACGCAGCTCTTGCTGCTCCACCAGCTCCCCCAGCAAGAACCGTTGTGTTCATATTGCACCCAGATAAAGTCTCAGGAGGACATGGGCAGAGTAGAGTAAGAGTTTGGTGCTTTCAGGGAGTAATTACTACTTTCACAGCGACTCCTTATCGTGGGGCTTAGTCCTTTAAGCAGCAGCACAGGCGTGCCAGGGTCTCCAAAAGCTTTTCACCCACGCAGGAGCATCGTGCCTGCTGTAATAAATGATGCACTCTAATAGTTGTGAGTAACCAATTTACACTCTTAGCACGGCTGCTTATCGATGAAAATGGAATAGTTTATCCCAGTCCCTTTATTATATGTATCCTGGGTACTTCACTCCCAGCCAACTGGGATATCTTGTTTCTCCAAAGTGTAACCTATTTGTTTTCCTCTCATTAAGTGCCTCTGTAGGATGGAAAGTTAATAGAGTGAAATAAATATCCAGCAACGCTGAATGTTGACCCAGGGTTCACGGTTACGGCGGCTTCAGGACATCTGCTCGTGAGGCGGTTCAGACAGCAGCTCTGAAACCCCTCCTGGTCTCTCAAACTTTAGAAAACCCTTTCCCATGTTCCCAAAGACAGGTGGGCACTGTCCCCACTGTGTGATACCCACCCATTGATGCCTGAAGTGCTGAACCCCTGGGTGCCAGGTGAGGGCTGGGAAGCGCAGGGCGACATGCTGATGGAGAGATGGGCCGTGTGCCTGCATCTGCTTTTCCCAACATAACACAGGGTCTGACTCATGATGCAAACCTTGCTGCTCTCCCCCTTCAGCCCATCACAGCCATGCTACCCTCAGAGCATCGTTATCCATCACCCATTGCCTTCTCTGCTGATGTGAATCACTTCACAAGCTTCAGCTGGGTCCTGGCTTGGGGCAGGAGATGCTTTAGCTGAGGTTTCACCCACCAGTGATGTTTGTCTCCCTGCAAATCAAATAGGAGAGCTGGGGCTGCCCTGCTTCCCCCTGCCCTGCTGGGCAGTGCTTAGTGAGACAGCTCTGCTCTGCTCCACAGCAGAGCTGCCTTGGGGAGTTGGTGTTTCAGGGGTTTGGGAGTGTGTTGGGAAGGTCACAGCTGGGTTACCCAAACGGTCCTTCTGCTCTGCTTTGAGCCACCACAACGTCTCAAGGGCAACTTTGCCTACTGAGCATTCCAAGTGTTAGATGTCCCTGTAATCATGGAAAATAGGGCTCGAGGTGACCTTAAGAGGTCATCCCTTCCCTCCCCTGCTGCCAGGCAGCCTCGGCTCTGCTTCACTCACCCCGAATGGTCCGGTCTGATCCGTTCCCAAAAGTTTTCAGAACCTTCTCACGGTTCAGCTCTGACTTCTCACACACAGTTCACACCTCCTATGGGCACGTGGTGAGTAAGGTTTTCCCTTTTCCCTCCAGAGCAGTGCTTTGGGGTCGCTGTTTTGTGTGGCACAGCTCAGGGCATCTCAGCTCTGCCAGAGGCAGATTTTGGGTGCTGTGTGCCCCAGGTGAGAGAACAGAGCTTCCTGCTCAGCTTTGTGTGCAGCATTAGACTGATCTGAGGTTCCTGCTTGTACCTGGCTGTGATGGGTCAGTATTGGCATCTGTTCAGCTCCTCAAAGCACCAGGAGAGAGGAAGGAGGGATTTTTACCTTTTTCATCCCCATCCTCTCCCTGAAATTGCAGCCACTGGTGTATCACTCCAACTCCAGTCCTGATTCAGCACCGATTCTGTTCCTAGCTCAGCTTTGCTGCTGTGGAAGGTGAAGAGGCTCAAAGCTTTTCTTGGGAGCCCATTTCTCCTCCTGAAATACCAGCAATGTCTCACAGAGGAGGTAACTCCTATGTGCTTTATTCTCATTCATCCTGTAAGACCTTCCCAGGGAACAAGCCCCAGATCTGAGCCTCTTTCTCCCCATGCCCTGACCCCACAGCCCACATCCAGCATTCCCCTCCCTCCCTGGGGCTGCCTGGGGTCCTGCTGCCCGCTCACAGCCTCGGCTTCCATACAGCATCTTCTGCATCTGGCACAGCAAAGGCTGGTGCTGTCAGGAGGGGAAATCTCATGCCTGTTCCCAGGACTCTGCTGAGGGGCTCTGACCTCCCAAAACACACTGGAAACAGCTTTGGCATCAGCTGAAGGGTTTGCCTGGCTCCTCATCGCAGCCCTCGTGCTCATGGTGAGTGATGGGAGTGCTGGATTTACCCAGCACCTTGGGAGTGAGGAGCATCACTCCATCCTCTCACCAGGGTTCAGACCTGCCTCCCCCTCCGGTGCTTGTGGGAAGGAAACAGGGTTTTTTTTCCCCAACAACAAAGCACCAGGCATGTTTTTCATCACCAAAGCTCCCTTCTAACTGCAGACAAACCCTATGGCCTTTTGAGGCTCCAGCAGTTCTTGGTGAACTCAGCTCTCAGGGGCAGCTGTCTCAGCACCTTCCCACTTTTTTTGGGGGGGGAAAAAACCCCCCACAACAACTAAAACTGGGAACCACAAAACATGGAAAGCATGGACTTCTCCTCCTTGCTGTGTGCTCTGCTTGTTTCTGTTTTCTTAAGTTCTTGGAGCTCCGTTCCTCCTGGGAGCAGGGACCTAGGGGACAGTAGCTGCTGTAACAAGAAGCCCACGAAGCACCTGTAACATCACACAGCATCACAAGGCTGGACAAGACCTTTAAGATCATCAAGTCCAACCACTCCTGTCCTAAGCTAAACCATATCCCTAAGTACCTCATCAACCCTTTTTTCAAACACATTCAGGGAAGGTGAGTCTGTGTGGGGAAGATTTATTTGGACCACTGAGCTGCATATATATATATATATATATATAAAATAATCTCACAACTACAATTCCTAGCTCTATGTAGTGAGTGCTGTCACACAGAGATATGGTTTAGCATAGGATAGGAACAGTTGGACTCGATCTTAAAGGTCTTTCCCATCCTGGTGATTCTGTGATTCTGGAGGCTGGTGAGATGATCTGGACTCACTTTAACATTAAAACTACCTGTGCTTTGCCCCATTAGCACTTTACCTCGTGGTGGTTTATCTTAATGTGGAAAAAAAAAACCCCATCCTTTATCCCAGCTTCCAGCAAAGACAGAGCCAGGAATAACCAGCTGGGGAGATTAGAGCGGTGGAGCTGCAGGAAAGGAGAGGAAATAATCAGTCCTGCTAAATCCCAAGTATGTACCAGCAGGACCAGAAACTAGACAACCCCGTCCACGGCAAGGAGCCTGCACAAGTGGCCGGTTCAGTAACGTGGGATTATTTCCATCTCGTGCCCTTGCTGCTCTCCTAACATCACCTTTCCAGCAGCCCAGCGGTGCTGGTGCCCCGGCACAGGCGGTGGGATGTGGGTCAAGGTTTTGATTGTGAAATGACCTATATTTTTTAAAGTGACCCACAGCAGAAAGCATTCCTGCTCAGCTTTTTCCCCCCTTCCCCCCTCCCCTTGCCGGGTTACACTTGGTTTTGGGGCTAAAGAACCAGGTACAAACGGGATGGTGTTAGTGGATGAGCTTTGCGCTGCCTCCTGCTTCACGGAGCTTTGAAAACAAAGTGGAGGGATGAAAAGGAGCAAGCTCTGGAGAGCCCACTGATCTTCGGGGGGGGGATTTAAACGGCGACTCGATTATATGTAGGGCCCCCAAATTTGTACTCGTGGGGCATGAATCTGATATAAACACATTTATCTCCGGCTGGAGGAAATCTGATACAAATACCTCCAGTCAGTGAAAGGGAAAACACTGAATCTGCGCTTCGTAAGCGCTGGGAATGTTTGGAGGGGGGTTCAAAAGAGCAGCTCCTACTTGAAATCAGGTCAGGGGGAGTTCAGCAACGGCAGGATTCATCCCCCACGATGCTTTCTCCTGCTTTGGTTTATCGTTGTAGCAAGACCAAGACTTTCCCCCCAGCCAGCCGCAGCTCCAGCTCTCTGTCCAGCTGCTCAGGGTGATTTTGAGGAAGAAAAACTTAATCAATAGGTGGGAAAGGTCTGCTGTAACGAAGTGGTGGCATGTTCATTTGTGGGGAGGAGGGGAAATTTGAAAACTAAAGGAGTTTTCTGAGCAGCATCACTTCAGGGCTCGTGCTCACAAGTCTTTTCCTCCCCTCGAATTTGGAGTTTGCTGCTCACCCAAGGAAAATGACTGCAACCCCCCCCCCCCTCCCAAATGAACCACTTCCATCAGGGAGAGGGGGGTGAAAAAGAGATCTCTGCACAGCAGCTTTGTTTGGTTTCAACTTGACTGTTTCTCTATGTGTTTGAAACCCCCAAACAGAGAATCCAGGTTGTTGCTCCAGGAGACCTGGGAAGCTCACCCAGCCCCAGCACAGAGCAGGGCTGAGCACCCTGCTTTGCTGGGAGCCCCAAAACTGCAAAGCAGCAGATGTAGAGGAGAAGCCAAGAGCTGTTTGGTTGTGTGGGCTTCTCTTGGGTTTGTTTTCAAGAGACTCCAGCTTTTTAGTACCAGAACTAAAGGAGTTTTCAGGGCATGAGGTGGTTTTGGAGACAGGGTTTACCATGGTTCTCCCTTTGTTTTTAAACACTGGGGTGGTTAGGGAATAGCCAGAGCTGGGGGCACGTTGCTGGTTTAACTGTTCCCATCTTCAGCACTGCTTCTTCTGAACCTCCCACCCTTCAGGGAGCAGAGGGGCATTTCCCACCGCTCCACCCCTCCTGTGGGGCTGGGGATGCTCCTCAGCCTGAGCAAAGCATCATCTCAGTACCAAGAGGGTGTTTGAAACAGAGAGAGGTCCAGGGCTTTATTAATAATCTGTTGCAAACCTTAATTTTGTTTTCAAGCAAACTGTTAATTTGATAGCAGTTCTCTCAACAAATTCATTAACAGGAGTTCTAATCAACCAGATCCTCTTAGATATGAGCTGCCTTTTCCAGGGAATATTTTCCACCTAAGAAAAACTGAACAAAAGGTGGTTTAAACTGGGATTCCACTTAAGTAAAAGGAAATATTTCCCACCCTCACTCTCCTTACTCTGCTGAGCTCTCACCTGTGTTTTAAGGACAGGCTCGCCCCATATTCAGATTATTCCTGCTGGTCGAGATTTGGTTGAGGCAGAGTTCATGAAAATAAAATTCTTGTTGATTTTTTTTCCTTCTATTTTCCTGGGTGTTTTACTGAAAATTTTCAGCCCATATTTATTAGATAGGAATTAATATGTCTTTTCAAACTTTAAAAATGAAGATTTTTTTCTTTTCTCTAAAGCTTCTGGGGTTTCCAGGTGCATCTTTAATTTTGTACAAATTAAATATCACCAGAGATTAAAAAAAAAATTGAAAAAAAACCCCCAACAAATTAAAGAAAGATTCAAGTGAAAACTGGCAGAAAAAAAACAGAATATAATCTGTCCCTGTTTACTGCTAATCTCTCATTAAAAAATAGTTATATTTTAAATATTTTCTGCTTCAGATCAACACCACTCCAGCAGACTGCAGCCTTTCACATCAAACCCCCAGGCTGGTGAAATCTCAGCTGTGTTATTTATCACCCAGCTTCAAGCTTCTCCCTTAAGAAATTTCCCAAAACTCTTAAGTGGCAACAAGAAGTATTTAAATATGTGGATAAATTGTAAAAACTCACTGAGACCTTTTCTGCCTGATTAGAAGATTTCAATCTCTTTTTAAAAAAAACCAATCAAAAACAAAACTAAAAAACCCAAAAAACCCAAAAAAAACCCAAACCCAACAAACACAAAACCAAATTTTTGCCCAAACCAAGTTTCACGTGTTGAATCAGCAGCTGGGTGAGGATGGGGGAGCAGGGCTGTAAAATTGGGGAATGTCTGTAAAGTCAGGAGAAAAAGAAAGAAAGAAAAGAAAAAAAAAATCAACACAAACTCATTTTAAAAATTAAAATAAAAAACCGAAACAAGTTAAGGAAATCCTGAGGGGGGGGAGGGGGGAAGGAAAAGGCCAGAGAGGCTTTTCCAAGTGATGGGTGGGTGCAAGCTGTTGCTCAGCCCTGGCTGGCTCCAGAAATCCCACTGGATTCCTGTTGCAGTTGCTGGTAACATTTCTGTCAGCGAAGGGAAAACTCTTCCCCCCACCCCTTGTATTTCTTTCTGAGGGGTGGGGTTGCAGAGCTGGTTTTACCCTGGTGTGGGGAGCAGCCTTTCCCCCCCAGCCCCTGCAGCCCCGTTGCCCCCCAGCAGATCAATGATTTCTCTCTGCTGTTTGCATTCTCTAAATACCTTGCATCTGGAATGCTCCAGCCAGGGGAAGGAGGTTGACTGATAGCCTTTCTTGTTTCCCATCTAAATTGAAGACTTCCCTCTTTGTTTGGAATTTTTTTCCCCTTATTTTTTCCTCTTTTTTCCCCCCCTTTTTCTCTCTTTTTTTCTAAAGTTTGGCTGCCTTCGTTTCCCTTGGCAAAGGATTACATTACATGGGAAAGGACTGGGCAAATCAATAAGAAGCAACAACAAAAGTTTTCTGGTTAAGATTAGAAGTAGATCCGAAGCAGACCCTGGATGGTTTCTTTTAGCTGGGTGTGTGTGGGGCAGGAATCCTTGCAGGAAGGTGTGTGCTCCGAGTTTCCACCCAGGGAGGGTTTGAAATGCACCGAGCTGCAGGGAATTCCTCCCCAATCACGATCATTTCCCAATTTCACGGCTCTTCTTCTTTCCACCTGTGGATTTTCGGCTTGGATTACACCCTGGAAACCTCAGGAAGGCGGGCAGGGATGCAGCAGTGCTGCTCCGAGGAGTCCTCAAACTAATTTGGTTTGGTACTTCCAGGAGAGCCAAGTCGTGCAGCTGGAGGGATGGGAACCAAACTGTCCCTGGTGAGCAGCATCTACACGTTCTTAAGGCGAAGATCCCGGGATACCGGGAGGGATCGGCGCAGGAGGGGAAGCTAAAGGCTCTTTGCTGTAAATGAGCGTTTTCCCAGGATTTTTGTAATTAATTTTGATGAGTTTCCGAGGAGGCTGATGCACGGAGCCCATTGAAACATCCTCGGGCGTGTGCATCTCTTTCTCGAGGTTTGCTCAGCTTCTGGTTCCTGCGTAAATATCCAATTTATTTACTAACAAATTCTCCGCGTGGCGCTTCCTGGGGAGGGGGGGAGAAAACTCCCGGTTAGAGAAACATTTAGTTAAACAACAACAAATATTTAGCGATAGAACACAGCCCGTCTCTGCAGCACCCAGGGAACAACCACAGCTCCCAGACCCACCCCCCCGCCCCGGCCCACCCCCAGCCCCCGGGGTCCGGCAACCCCGAAAGGCGGGGGAAAGGAAGGAAGAGAGGTGGGGAGGGCGGCGCGGAGCCGGTTACGCGCCCGCGCAGGGAGCGCGGAGCTACGCGGGAGAGACGCGCCCGGAGAGCCCTCAGCCGAGCCTTCCCCTCCGTGGGGAGAAATCGGTTGTTTGGGGAATATTTTTGGTTTAATTTTTAAAAAATCTTTCCCGGCGTGTAGGGAGGGCGGGGGGACACACACCAGAGCCCCCGGCCGGGCAGGCGGGAGCGAGTTCTCCTCGGGAGCGGTACATGTAATTGCAGGCGCGGAGGGGCCGGACCGTGCCTCTACTTGCAGCACGGGGTTGGGGGGGGTGTGGGGGAAGCCTCTGCCGCCCCCGCCCCCCTCCTCGCCCGGCAGCATCCCGGGCCGAGCCCCCGGCGCACCGGGGCTCCCCCGCCCGCCCCGTCGGGGAGGCAGGAAGGCGGTGGGGGTGGCGTGTGGTGTGTGGATCAGTGGGGCCGGGGGGGTCGTTGCTATTTCCAGCCCGTCTTGAGCCTAAAAATAAAGGTCTGCAGAAAAGGCAGAAGGGGAGAGGAAGGGGGGGGGGGGGGGGCTGCTCCGCACATGCTGCTTTGCTGACGGGGCGCGCCCACCCCCCCAGCCCAGCCGAGCCCCCGCCTCGTCGGGGAAGCGCCCTCCTCCACCGTGGGGCCCTTTTGTGCCGGGAGGAGCCCCCCCACCCCCCGCCCCGCCACCTTCCCCGAAGGCTTCCGCGGGGCTGCACATGAAGGGCTTAAAACAATGCCGCGGACAATACCCCCCCACGGGGGGGCTCCCCCAGCAGCCCCGCCGGGCCGAGTCAGCCCCGGGCGGGGGTAAAACCGACCGTTTCCAACCCCCCCCCACCCCCCTTTTCCATCCCCAATCCCCTGGCGCCAGGGGACCTCCCGGCCCCTTTGATGCCGAAGTTTTTTTACACCCAGAAAAATCCCATTGAGGCACCGGGGGAAAGGGGTGGGGGAGGGGCGCGGAGGGGGGGAGGGGCGCGGTGGGGGCGGGGGGCTGCAGCAGATGGGAAAGTGCCTCCGACGGGACGGGGCTGGGCGGAGTGGAGGGGGCGGGGGGGTGTGTGTGTGTGTTTGGTGGGGGGAAACACGGACACCCACACGGGACAGGAGCTGGATATCATCCCCCCCACACCCCCTCTTGCGTTCCCTCCCTCCCAGCAGAAGGGGTGTGCGTGGAGGTAAATAACGTAGTATTTAAATTAAAATAAATAAATAAGTGGCCACCGCCCCCCTCCCCCCCCCTCCTCGGCCCCTCCCCCCCGGGGGCCGGGCCCTCCCGCATCACCACGTGGCTTCCTCCGGCAAACATTTTCACTCATTTTCCAGGTCGGTTTTATTTAGAGGCGGTGCCCGGCTGCCGAGAGGCGTCCGGTGACACTCCAGTGCCACTCCGCCGACTTGGGGGCCCCCGCAGCCGGCGCCACCGCCCTGCCCGCCGCCGCCACCCGCCGGAGCCGCCCCCTCCCCTAGAGAAACCCCCCCCCCCTTCCCCTCCCTTTCCTCTCCCCCCCCACCCCTTCCCCTCCCCTCTCCTCTCCCCTTCTCCTCCAGCAGCCGCCGCCCCCCTCCCCAAAGGGAGAGGAAGAAAAACAAAAAACAAAAAAAAATCCAGCGAGGGGAAAAAAAAAAAAAGGGGGAAAAAGGAAAAACAAGAAGAAAAAAAAAAAGGGAGGGGGGTTTAAAAGAAAAAAAAGCAGCCCCCTCCCCTCCCCTCCTAGGCTCCCGAACCAAGCCCCCGGCCCGGCTGCGAGGCGGCAGAGCGCGGCCGGAGCCCGACGGCGCGGGCGCACGGTGGAGCCCCCGCGGGAGCCGCGCTCCGAGCCCCGGCGTGCCGGTGCCGCCCCCGCTGCCGCCCCCGCTGCCGCCCGCCCGCCGCCCCCCGCCGCCGCCGCTGCTGCTGCCGCCGCCACCATGAACAAGCTGTACATCGGGAACCTAAACGAGAACGTGACTCCGGCCGACTTGGAGAAAGTCTTCAACGACCACAAGATCTCCTTCAGCGGGCAGTTCCTGGTCAAGTCCGGCTATGCCTTTGTGGACTGCCCCGACGAGCAGTGGGCCATGAAAGCCATCGAAACTTTTTCGGGTAAGAGGCGTTATCTCGCCTTCTCTTCCCCCTCCTGGGAGAGCGGTGGACTCCCCCCACCCCTCCATTTCCCCTCCATTTCCCCTCCTCAGCCCCAGGGTTTAACCCCCGTTGGGGTCTCCCCCCACCTTTCCCTCTCCCTCGTTGCGCCCCGTCGGGGCTTGCATCAGCGGGTGGGACCCCGCTTTCCCCCCCCTCTCCTTTCCACCCCCAAAAAAAGAAGCAGCGTGGAGTAAAAGAGCGGGATCCCCCCCCTCCCCCCCGCAGCCCTTCGTGGGCCTCCCCCCACCCCCAACCCCGGATTCCCCGGCGGGGCTGGGTGCGGGGGTCCCGTCGCGGCGCCGGGCGGGTGGGCCGGGACTTTGGCCATTTTGATTTGAAACTGGGTTTCCTGGGGCATGTGATGTGTGGAGTAGCGCGAAGGTCGCCATGCTGCTCGCAGGGAGAGAAAAACCTCCCCGGGAAGCGGAGAATTTTTAAAATATTTGAATTTTTATCCCCCCCCCCCCCCCCATTCACCCCCCAACTCCGGGCTCCTCCCGCCGGGCTCTTCCTCTTCTCTTCCCTCCCCCCCCCCGCCTCCAAAACCCCTAAAATAATTAAAAATAAAATCATCATAACCCAGCAGCGCACAAACCCCCTCGGTTTTCAGAGGGAAATCCATTTTTTACCACGGAGTTACAATTTTTTGAGCCTTTAATGGGCCTGGGGGGGGGGCACTGGGGGGCGGGGGGGATGTGTGTGTGTGTGTGAGGAGAAACCCACCCGGAGGATTCCTCGCGGGGCTCAAACAAGGCGGAATTAACTCCAGGCGAAGAATCCCCCTCAAAATAATTATTCCTCGTTTTTCTTCCGCTCGAAGCGGGATGAACGAAGGAATTGGATATTCCTGAGGAACATTGTCCACCTTCCCCCCCCCACACACCCCCCCACACCCCTTCCCACCGCTTCCCGTTGGAAGCCAACCTTGGCTTTAATAAACCCCCTTGCGAAGGAATCAGGGGGTGTGGGGGGGGGAAGGTATTTTGTGCGCAGTCGGTGGTGATTTTGCCTTAAATTGGGAGGTTTTTCCCGTGATGCGGGGTTACCCGAAGCTTTTTTTCGGGGCCACTCCACCCAGATTTTCAAAAACAAGCCGCATTTTGTTTCTAGGGAAAGTGGAGCTTCACGGAAAACAGCTCGAGATCGAACACTCGGTGCCCAAAAAGCAAAGGTAATGCAGTGGTTTAATAATTTTTAAAATATATATCATTTTTTGGGGGCGAATTTCTATTGAAGAGTGGGGGGGAAAAATATATTTGGTGTAAGATAAAAATATTTGACTCAAATCCGAGCGTGTGGAATGAGAGGTGTTGGAGATTTGGGCAGTTTCGAGGCTCAACATTTAATTTCTTGTTGTTGTTTGGTTTGTTAGTTGTTTTTTTTTTTAAAGAAAACTTCCTCTGCCATCAAGTTTCGGGGTTATTTTTGTTTGGGTTTTGTTGTTTGGGTTTGGGGTTTGGTTTTCTTCTCCTCTCCCCTCTTGAAAGAAATGGTTAAACAATTACCCAGCGGCTGGCCCATGGCGATGGGTGGCTGTGAGGTGATTTTTGGGGTTGGGATTTTTCAAACTTGGGGCGCTGGGAAGGATTTCCCAAGCCTTGCTGGGCTCCTCCACCGTGAGATGGGCGAAATCTTTTGTTTTCCAAGAGAAATCTAAAAATTTTTCAACGCAAAATATTATTTTTCCTCCTTTTTTTGGTTTATATTTTTTGTTGTTGTTGTTTTAAGTGAATTTTCACCATCAAACCCCAATAAGATTTAAAGAAAAGAGGCTTAAAAAAACCCCCCACAACAACAACCCAACATGGGGCTGGGCTCACCGGGCCATGCCAGGGAGGGATTTAAAACCTTGGCCTAGCTCCTGCCCACCGGCAACTTGTATTTTGGGGTGAGAACCGTGTTTCTGAGTGGTTTCCATCTACCTGCCCCAGCGGCTTCGCCCGCCGCCGCCCGCCTTGCCCAGCCCGGCCCTCTCCATCTTCTTGGCCCTTTGTTGTTGCGCTGGCGTGTGGGATGCCGGAGGAGCCCTGGGCATGGTTCTCCCCATCCCTGCTGAGGGTGAGCTATGGAATATGAAGAGTATTTAATTTCTGGGGGGCGTTTCTCCCCCCTGGATCCAGTTTAAGTGGAGGTTTAAGGCTGAGGGTGAGTTACTCCCCAACCCCAAATAGTCCACGTTGGATCGCGCAGCCCGAAACCCGCGTCGGCCACGTGACGAGGCGGTTACTTCAACGGAGGGAGGAGGCGACGCCAACTCTTCCTCCCCAAACTCTCCCAGTTCCTTCATCTCTTGACAAACCCACCCCTTCCACACACCCTCCTGCCTTTGGCAGAGCGGTGGGACCTTCTTTTTTTTGGGGGAGTCACCCCCTTCTCTTGGAGGGGTGGGGGGGGCTGCCAAACTTTAGTCGGGGCAGAATGTGCCCCCCACCCCCCCTCAACGGGGGTTGATCCCAACGGCCACAGACATTCTATATTTAATTTAATCATTTCCTGGGCAAGATTTGATGATGAGGAGGATGAGGATGATGCTGATCTCTCAGCGCCCCGCGCCGGGGTGATCAATACCTCTCCTTACAGCGCTGGGTGGCTCGTTGTGCCTTAATTATCAAGGGTATTAATTATTGCAAAGCACTTTCCCTCCCAAGGGTGACATTGAAACGCTCCCCCCCCCCCCAAACCCCCCCCCCCCTTATTTTGATTTCCGTAATGCTGCTGGTTAATCAGGGTGGGTTTGGGGGGGGGGGGGGGGGGGGCACAGGGATCTCATCCCCCAAGAGCACGTGGGGAGGAATTCCCTGAAAATGGGAATATTTCCTTGGTGTCCGTCGTTGGGAGAATATTGAGGGGGGTGGGAGGTGTGTGTGGGGGACACACACACTTTGCTAGGGGTGGGAGGAAGGTTGGGATGCGTTTCTGTGGATTAAAATCGTGCGGTGCCTTGAGTTGAGTTGAGTTGCTAAACCCCTTTTAAGGGGGCTGGGAGGGGGTTGAAATCCACTCAGACCCCCCCCCACCCACATTCTCCGGGTGCTGCTTTTAAAGGGACCGGAGCCGCTTTCGCATCGCTCCGGGGATGGGGGGGGGGTGTCGGGGGGAAGGATGGGGGGGGTGGGGGTCGGTCCCCGCCCCCCGGCAGTGCCCGCGGTTACTTTGTGTCACTTTGGGGCAGGAATTTGTGTTTCTGGGTCGGGAAAACGCAACTTCTTGGCAGCTGCTTGTAAACTCGGCAGGTTGTTTGCCCCAAAAAGTTTTCCGGGGGGGGGGGGGGTGGGGGGGAAATCGGTGTATTTTGCTCCCCACCCCCCCCCCTTCCCCTCCCCGGTGGGGGGGTTTGTGTGTGATCGGCTCCAAGGCGATGTATTTTTAAATCCCACCCTACCCCCCCCCCCCCCTTTCTGCCTGTTTTTAAGACTGGAATTTCCAGTTTAAAGGCGCAGAGAGCAGGAAATGGTTAATTACGGGTGAGGATGAAATCAGATGGGGTTGGTGGGATCTGAACCCAACCACCCCCCACCCCACCTGATGCGAGTTTTGAATTTTAAACCTTATTCTTCCCCTTTAGAAATGTGGGGAGAAAACTCAGGAGCCTCGTGGCTTCCCAGCTAATTTCTGAAGTAATAATAATTAAAAAACCCAAAACAAACGAAAAAAATAAGAGTTTTTGGCTTTTTGGTTGTTTTCTCTTCGTTGGAAGGGAGAATAGGGATGCTCAGGATATATGATGTGAGTGGGGTTTTAGGATGTGTGAAATTGGGTAAAGAAATCTCTCCCTCCTGGTTTCCTCCTTGAAACCCCCTCCTGTCCCCAGACCCACCCTGGAAATTTATTAAAACAAAAGCCAAACGTGTTAATGTGGCACAAGGCAGAGGGGTTGGGGGGGTGGGGGTGTAACCGCTGCACCAGCCTACTCAGGATGAACTGAGTTCCAGTTGTTTAATTAATTTGATTCCTCAAATAACACTTAAAGCTGCAAATTATGTTAATGATCCCGGGGAACCATTTTAACGAAATACTTTGGAAGTATTCGAGTGGAGGGAGAAGTCGGTGCTGATAAATATGGGGTTTTTTTTTCATTAAAAGCCCCTGAGTTTTAAGGTTACTTTGCCTTTGTTTGAAGTATCTTGGTTGGGAGTTTTGGGTTTGTTTTTTCCTTTAACTTTGCTGATAGAAAAACTTGGAGAAACTCGGGATTGAAGGGGAAAAAAAATCCTCAGAAATTCGTTTTGTGTTTTATTCTTCGGGAGGTTTGAAAAGGGAAAAGTTCTTGTGCGGGAGAAAATGAAAATAATTCAACTTTCCTGCTTAAAATGAAAGGTTTGGGTGGGGTTTTTGTTTCGTTTTTGGGAGGGGAGGGGGGGGGGGTTTGGAACCGGGAAGCTGAAAAGCCTGAAGTCGATGGGGTCGAAAGAATGAATGAATGAGGAGGAGGAGGAGGGGTGAGGGGGGGAAAAAAGTGAATCCATCAAGCAGACATTCCAAATATGAGGAATGTGGAAGTGAGTCGACCAGAGAGAATGAAACCAAGTAATTGTGGGGAGGGGGGTGGGGATGGGAGAGGGGGTTGGGTTGATAACAGCCCACAGATCTACAGCTAAGAGTATTTTTACCTAGAGGTTGTTCACAAGCGAGTTGTGGGTTTAGAAGGTCCCAGGCAGAGGTGTTGGAATTATTAGATGTTGTGAACGCCGTGAGGGTTCGGTGTGGAGAAGAGAAATGAATGGAGAAGCCTCCAAACTGGGTTTATTTTGTGTCTATTTTATTTTTAAAGCCTTTTTTCCAGCGAGCCTCTTCACACCGGAGCATCAGTCTCTCTGCGCGTGTGTCGTGGGGCAATTAATTAATTGTTCGTAACGAAAGACGTGGAATTGCGCTGGTAGCAGCGGGTGTGAGGTCTTTGTTTGGCAGTGTTAGTCCAAAAACACACCCTTCTCCCCCCAGATGCCTGGATTCTCTGAGAATCAAACCCCCAAATCAAAGAAGTTTTGCTCTACCCCCCTTTTGCCAGTAAAACCCAGTCGCTGTCTCCAGGGCTGAGGGAAAATAGCCTGAAGATCAGGCTTTCCCCCTGAAAATAAGTCTGGCTTACGAGTTATAGGATCATTAGAAATAAATTAGGGGACCCCCTTGTTTCCAGGAACCCAGAGCTGGGGTGAGGGCTCCTTTCTGAGGATGCTGGTTTCCATGGGCTTTGCTTCGTTCCTGCTTTTGATTACCAAAAAGGGTGTTCATCTGGAGGGTTGTGGGTTTTTTTCACTTTGCTTTATTTTTGGGACCCCTCTTCATCTCTGAGCTGAGGGTTTCTCTGATTTTTTTACACCTCTCAGAACCGGAGTCACTTGGGAATGAAGATGTTTCCATGATTTCCAGCGAGGAAAAGCTGGAAAGGATTTGTCCTGAAATTAGTCATTAACAATTTGTCAGTAAACTTCATCCTTGAGGGTTAACACTGAGATAATTGAATCCCTTTTAACACACCTGGGAAAAGGAATATACTTCCTGATTACCTGGGAGAAAATGCCTTGATTTCCCCCTTCTTACTGGAGCTGTAACTGGTCATAAATACACCCAAGAAATGGTGATTTAACTGTAAACCTCAGGTTCTAAACCCATTGAAGAGGGAGCCCGTCCTGTGTAGATGCCCTTTGTTAACGAGTTGGGTGATTTTTAAATTCCAAAGGAAAGAAGAAATGGAATCCCTGCAGAGATCCCCACTGGCAGTTTTTAAGGACCTAACTTGCCTCTCTGGTTGAATTTGTCTCTATCTTTTGGCTTTTAGGTTAAAACCCGAGCAAACAGAGGTATGGCTGGAGGGGGAAGTTGGGGTTAAAGTACTTGCTTTGAAAACTGAGACCTTTTGGAATTTAAAAATAAATAAATAAATATGGAGATTCCTCCCCCTCCCTCCCCTGCTCCTCCCTCCCCTTCCCTCCCCTCCCAGCCCAAGCCCCCAGCGATGTTAATGTTTCCCAGAGTTGAAGCTGCTCTGGATGGCCCCAGGTTGGCCCAGGGATTTGCAGCTCCAGGTTGGAGCAGGAGGACAGATCTCCAGCCCCTTTTTCCCATCTGGGGTCACTGGAAGGCTCTGCCCTCCTGCTGCCTGCTGGACTGGCTGGGTGCAGGAGTGGAGGGTGTGAGGGCTTTTGGGGGCTTTTCTGAATCTCTTTCTTTTAGTGATGCCACTGGTTTTGTACACGAGTTTCTGTGGGGAGCCTAAAGCAGGCGTGTAGGGAAGACCCTGGGGGGGGGATGCTGGTGTCTCCCTGTTGCCAAAAAATGGAGGAGGGGAGTAAAACTGAGGAGCCTGAAACTGGGAAGTGGAAGCTTTCTGCTGAAAAAAAAAAAAAAAAGCCTTTTAAAGAGCCTGTGGAGCCTTTCCTGGGGATTTTGCTTTGGTTTGGGGTCTGTTTTACCCCCTGGAGAGGAGCTTCCCGAAAGTTTTAGGTGAAAACTCGCATTTCCACCGTGACCAGAGGCTTAGGCAAGGATGTGTGCTCCTAAATCACCTGCTTTGGGTGGCACTGCCAGCTGCCCCTTTGGGTTTGTGGGTGAGGGGGGTTCCCAGCTGCCGGATGGACCCCCACAAACCAGCATGGAGTGGGGGGGGAACTGGACAAAGAAGTAATTTGCAAGGTCTACCCGTCCTCCTCCCTGTCCAGCTCCTCACTGACCGATGGGTTTGTGGCTTTGTGCACCATTAAAGCCCTTTTCTGCCCAGTTTGAAGCATGGAAATGATCTGGGAGGGTCTGCACTGGGTGTCTGAGGGGGTAGAGAAATGCAGTTGCCCAGCAAAGTTGAAAAACTTTTAAGAAGAAAGCGTGGCAGTGGGGGAAGAGATGCATCAGTGAGCAGGGGTCCAGTGTCCTGCGGGGTCCTGTGTCCCCTTGGGATGGTGCTTAGCTCCTGTGGATGCAGTTATGGAGTGGTTTGCTCCCAAGGAAAGTTATTCTTAAGCTGGACTTGACAAAACAAGAAGCCCAAAGCCCCAGGGGTGTTGCTCTGCTCCGGAGATGTTGTTTTATCCCAGCTGCCTTCCCAGGTTGTCTGCTGGTTACCAGTAAAGGTGCAAACCCCGTGGGGGATTCAGCTCAGGAGTCTTTGCTGGGATTTACCTGGAAGTTGCAACTTTACCCTGGAGGTTGTGGAGCTGGGGGGGTTGCAGGGGTCTCTGCTGGAAGGTTTTTCCTTGTTTCTGCCAGGGGAGGTGGATGTGTGTCCGTCTGTCCTCCTCCTTGTGTGTTTTCTGGTGACCCCTGGGATGTTCTACCCAGGCAGTGTCAGGACCTGTGTCCCTGGAGAGGGAATGGGCTGGGGGAGCGTTGAGGTGACCTCAGGATGTCCCCCCCCACCCTGAGCCGAGAGCAGATGTCTCAGACCACAGCAGGCTGGAGGGCTTGCACCACTGGTGTAAGAGACTGGGATGCTGTGGGAAGGTGAATGGGAGGGGGTGTTTTAAACTGGTTTTATCAAAACTAGTGTGTGTTTTCTGCTTCTGATGCAATATCCCACTGGAGTGGGTGGAAACCAGTTCCTCACCAGTTTATGTCCAGTGTCTGTAGCCTGCTCTGGAAGGTGCTGGAGCGTTTTTCTTCCTGGCTTTAAGTAAATAGATTTGAAAGAAAAATGATGCTTTAATTGTAACCCGCTCAGTTTTCCCCTCTGGATGGGGTTAGCAATGGACAGGGCTTTCTGGAAAGGGTCTGGGGAGGGTTGGGGTCCTGCAGCCCTTCTGTGGTCCCTGCCAGCCCTTCCCAGGGGGGATGCTGCCCGACTCTTGTTCCCTTTCCCAGGGTTTGCCTTTGTTTTAGGACCATCTGAAGCAGAGCCGAATGCTCTTCGCTATCGCTGCGGCTTTGAGGCTCTGGGTTGGAGGGGATGCTCTGGGGTACCTGGGGGGTCTCTGTGGGTTGGGAAGTGCTTTTGGGAAACAGTTCATCCTCCCAGCGCCGTCGCCTCCAGTTAAGCCCACTCTGTCTGCCAGTACAGCCCCTGCATGGGAGCTTCCCCAAGAAGGCTAATAGAACCCAAAGAGCTTGGGGAGGACACAGAGTTTATTTGGATTCTGGCTGGAGGTGAGGGACCAGGAGCTGGCTGGTGATGGGGGGAGTGGGGATGTCGGTGGGGACCGTACCAGGGATGGGAACATCCCGGAATGGCACTGCCAGGACAGTGGCACAGGAACAAGAGCATCCCTGCTTCAAAGAGCAGGGGAGCATCGGGAGGGTGGGGGAAAAACCCCAACCCCCAAGCAAACATAAAAATCTCTCTGTCCTTCTCAGAGAAACCCTTGTGATCCGTCAGGAAATGGGTCATTTATTTTATTGTAGCTGCCACTTGGGAGCCCTGACATGGTCAGAGCTGAAATTTCACACTTTCCTGGCTACTGTGATTGTCCAGCCTGCGTGGAGCAAACTGGTCTGAGGGAACAGCCCCTAATCCACGGGCATCCCCAGCAGAACTCCTTCCAAGCTTTATTGTTTTTTAAGAGTAATCCACCGGGTTGGGTTTAAGATGCTACAAACATGTCTAATAAAACAAGCAGCAGCCCTGTACAGCGGGAGCCCCTGGGAGCTGGCAGGGCTCCGTGTGGTGCGCGACCAGATGCAAATCCCACACGGACTGGGGGTTACTGGGATGTGTAAACAGCATTTGGGATTGGGGGGAACCGGTTCATACAGAAAGGAGAAGGTTTTGACTCCAGCAAGGGTCCTGCTTGGAGTTTTCTTTCTTAGGAAGTTGAAAGCAGAGATACTGAGGGGTGGGGGGGGAGCAGCCTCTGGGACTGGAGTGTAAAAGAGACAGGGGAATTGTGATCTAGAGCCAAATAAAAGGGAAGAGAATTTAAAAAAGGCTCCCTGGGCCAGGTTTTCACCCACAACTGGAGCCAGGGTTGGGGTTTTTTTTTATCCAAGTCCCATTTAAGCATCTACATAAAAGCTCCGTTGTCGGAAGCGCTTAGTGCCCGGTGCGCTGAGCACACGTGGGAAAACATCCCTGAGTGCTGAGATTCCTCCTGACTTCTTGGGATTTGGATCTGCCGGCTTGATACCAGGAGGGTCCAGCAGTTACTGACCCCCCCAGGGTGCTGTGGAGGTGGGTGCTGGGGGTACAAGCTGGCAGGTCCAGAGCAGTTACTTGTCCCTTTACTCTTTAGCTCTTGGCTGTGTGGAGAGCTGTTGGGTCTGGTGCTTGTGGCAAAAGGCTTTTCAACCTGTTTGGGAATTTCAGGAGACACGTGGGTAAGGGATTGGGAGCTGTGGTGAGGTGCAGAATAAAGGGTGCAGAGCACGGCGTGGTGAGGACAGATTGGTACCAGAGATGCTCCTTTCTCCCTTCTAGCTCTTTCTTGAGCACCCCAAAGCTGGGGGTTGGACCCTCTGAAGTGTGTTGCAGGCAGAGACTTACCCCTGGTTAAGTGATGTTGGTATTAAGGTATCACAGAGCAGCAGGAGCAGTGTTAACTTGTGAGGTGTCAGGGAAAATCTGCATCCTCATCAGCGATGCTGCTGGGGTGCAGTGAGCTCTGTGGTCCTGCTGTATAACCAGGGGTGTCAATCATAGCTGAATTATTCCTATGTACACGTGTGTGTGTGTATCTATATATACACACACCCAAATATACATGTTTTCTTTGCCATGAAGACGTTCATGTGTGCTTTGTGGTCTCCTGTGGTTCAAGCCTCTGGTGTAAATGCATTTACAAAGAGATTGATCAGCTGAAGAAGGTCTGGAGGAGAATCCTGGTTCTTTCCAAGGGAGGAGAGCTGGCGTGGCTGCTGTGGGGTTGTGGGGTTGTTTGTTGGGGTGGTTGTTCCACGAGAAGCTGAAAACCCCTTGTGTAAGTGTTGTGCTTCCAGGCTGGGATTCACAGGGCTCCCAAGGATGCGCTTTCAAATGGGGAAGCGGATTTTCTTTGAGGTTTACAGGGCTGTGCTGGTGGTAAAAGGAGGCGTGTGCTGAACTGGAGCCTAAATATACAACTTCTGTAGGGGTGTTGTGTCCTTGGTGTTCAGTATTTGGTCACAGCTGAGCCAGCACCACGAGGAGCTTCTCCCGCCATCCGCAGCTTGCGGCAGAGGAGCAGAGTGGCTCTGGCTTCCACATGTGGTCTGTATCGGAGAGAAGGGAGGGTACTGGTGACTTTAAGGGCTGTGGCCCGGGAGCAGAGCTGCCCCGGGAGCCTTCGCCCGCCTCGTGATGCCGTTCCCGTGCCGCGCTGGCCGCACAGCCCCGCGTGCCTGGCGTGGAGACCGGCACAGTGCAGACTTTATATTTAGTAACACACACACAACACCCCCCAATACGTGTTCCTGTGGCTTTGGGAGCTGCGTCGGGCCGGTAGAACTTGGTGATGTGGATGTTTCTGGAAGGCAGGGGCAGGGAGAGGGGGCACGGGCACGTCCCAGGGGAATTGGCTTCCTTAGAACTCCAGACCAGGTCCTCAGCTTCATGCTGGGTTTCCCTCCCGGTGCCTTGGATTTATTTTGGGGAGCACGTGTCGGGTTGGCTCAGCAGTGCTGCTTGTGCCAAAGCAGTGGTGGGCTTTAAATGGCTTTGCCTCAGCACAGCGATTTACTCTGTAACGAAGGGTGCTGGATCATAAAGCCCCATCTCTGCTGTTCTCCAGCTCCTACCTTGTCCCCCCTGAGTCTCCACCTTTTCCTCTTCTTCCCCTTGCTTAAAAAAATTCCCCAACCCCAAACTGACAAGTACAGGATGTCCGCTCCTGTCTGGAAATTTTACATCTCCTCTGCTGCTGGTCCAGCCTGGGGGATGTTTGTCTCCCAGACCCAAGCAGATGCCCAAGGGGGAGCACAGCTGCATCTGTGGGTGCTGTTGGCTTCCTCAGGTGGACTGTCGGAGGGGGGGTCACTGGCATCCTTCTTCAGCCCCTGGTGGGTGTGGGCTCAGTATGAGAAGCCTTAACCTCTCACTTTTTCAGTGGAAATTCTCAGTTTGTGTTTTCTTAGGAGAGTTTTGCTTTGCTCTCATCCTCCTCTCTGAAGAAGAAACGTCAGAGAAAGTGACTCTGGCTTCCACCAGGGCTGGTGAACTCTGTTCTTCTATTTAAAACGAAGAATAATTCAAAACAGCCTTACTTGTACCTTTTCATCTCAGGTAGTTTCTTCTCTTTACCTTCCCTTGGATGAGAGAACAGAAGCATTTTGATTTCACTTGCAGTTTTCAGTGGAAAAAACCTCACAGCTTTACCCAGCGACACCAAACCTGCTGCTCATCCTTGTGCTGTCCTTGCCCGGACCTGCCAGTGCTGGAACTGGGGCTGGAAGGGGCTTTGGGAGCTCCTGTCTGGGATCTGGGCTGGGATATGTGCCCGACGTGATGGGGACAGACTTGCCGCCGGGGCTGCTGGAAGTCTGAACCTCCAGCTCCCCACCCAAACTGGGAGGACTGGTGGGTCTGAGTTAACAGCATCACGGGTTTTAACTTGAGTTCTGGTAAAAGGGTCTCCACCCTCGAATTAAGTGGAGAAGATAGCATAATCCCTGTTGTAACTCCTGGATTCTGCCTTTGTGAGTCGGCTTTGATGTCGGAGGGCTTGTCTTCCGCGTGCAATCAGCTGCACTGGTCCGACCTGATTTGGGCTTAAACCAGACTGGGTGCTACTGGCACGGAGCCCTGTGTGGAGACTCAATTTATATCGATTTAGTTTTGATCCAGCCTTATCTGTACCTGCCAGGCACGAGGGTCTGTGGCACTGTGTCGCTCTCCGGCACCGTGACATCAGCCCTCTGAGCTGCCAGTCCCCGTGCGGCTTCATCCGCCGTTTCTTCCTCCTCCTCCTCCTCCTCCTCCTCCTGACACAGACCTTCATCAGAAACACCCTCAGAAGTCACAAGCAGTTTTGTTTCCTCTTCCTCTGCTGTGCCAGCCTGTGCTCACACATCCGATGCTGTCGGGCCCCCAAGTCCTTGCGGCTCCCCCGTGGCTTTACCCGACCCCTCCTCATCTTCCCTGCTCGAAGGGCTCTGAGCCCAGGGGGTGGGGAAGGTCTCCAGGGAGAGACCCAACAGCCCACTGTCCCAGGGGACTGGGAATACAGAATGGCTGCCACCCCCACTTTCTGTAGGCAAAACTATCTGGAACCTCTCTGAGTGACAGCTGTCAATCACTGGTGAGGATGCTCGGTTATTAAGAGATTTAGAGTGGTCTGAGACCCACCTGAGATGATGTGCTGGTGGGGTTTGGGGCTGATGCTGAGCTTGGCTGCTTTGCACAGCCTGGACTCACCTCAAAGCATCCCTGAGCCTGTAGCACCATCAGAGCTACTGGGAGCCAGTTAGAAATGTGTCCTGAGCACTGGAGGAGGGCAGAGGTGCCCTCTCGTGGCAAGAAGGCGAGGGCAGGAGGTTTGTGGGTGGCACCTCAGCCACCTTAACGAAGGCAGTAATGAAGGGTGGGAGGTTGGTGGTGGATTATTTCGTGCCTTGCTGGGTTTGGGGGAGGGTGGTGGGATGCCTGGTCAGCTGAGCTGTCTCCTGTATGGGTGGCTGATGCTGTAGTTCCTGGAGGCAGGTGGCTGAGTGAGAATCCACACTTAGGACCTTCTCTGTTCAAAGTCATCCCTGGTGGGGGAAGGGAGATGCTCAGGATGCACCAAAGTGCAGGACAGACCTTGGTGTGTGTGCTTTGATTCGGGGTTTTATACTGGGACTGGGATGGAGGGATGCTCAGAGCTGTGTGGAGCTGGCAGTGATCCCTCCAGCACACAGAGGGTGCTCTGTGCTCCCTTGCCTGGCTGCCTTAAGGGTCATGGCATTGTGCTGGGCTCTGAAGCAAAGGTCTCCAGAAGTGCTTCAAGGTCCATGGGTAAAAGGTGGGGTGAGGAACAAGTGCTGCTTTTGCCACCCTTCCCTGTGTAATGATCTGCAGGAAAACCTGCCTTCGGCCAGCCCAGAGTCCAGCTGGTGCCAGCTCAGGGGTCAGGTCTGGCTGAGCTCAGCCTGAGAATTGAAGTTTTGTGGGGTTTTTCTTTCTTAAGGGATGAAAAAATCTCTCCCTGGCTGCTGCCTCAAACTGGGATGGAGCTGGAGGAGGCTGGGAGGGAACTGGTGTGTCATCTGCCAGATGTTGTCAGAGGTGGTGTGTCCTGCTTAGGGTTGGGTTGCTGGTTGTGGGAACCCACTGAGTTTAGCTGGGCTTGGCTTTGGGGCATGTTCAGAGCATCCAAAAGAGCCTTTCAACATGTGGCAACGTGCCAGCAAATCAGAATGGCAAGATAATGCAAAATGGGTGCATTGTCTAGCAGTCATCCATCTTTCCTCTCTATTACTTACTGCTCAGCTTGTCCTGTCTGCAGGAACTTGATGTATTGACTTTGGCAAGGACTTCGCTGCAGAAGTCTGGGGGATGATGAGAGCCTTCCTCTGGGCAAGCAGAGGATGAGGGCTTTGGAGATTTCGTTGAGGTTTCTTTGAGATCTCTTGGATCTTCTTGAAGCATCCAGGGATTGAGCCCTCTGGGAGGTTGGGCACTTGGCTGGGTGCGTGTGGAGTGCTCTGTGCCAGCATCACCTATCTGGGATTGGTGGGGGGAAGGAGGAGTGGGAAGGCATCACAGCAGCTGAATAGAGAAGGGGATGTGAGACATTTCTCCCAGCCCTGGGTATCAACCAGTCCCTCCCTTCTGCACCAGAGATGCAGCAGCTCTTCCAAAACCAGGAGTGAGATCTCTGAGGCTTTCAAAGGGATGCTCCTGGGCCACTTCTCTCCTGGCAGCTCCCTGAAAAAAGAACCCTCATCAATTATTGGGGCTGATTGTCCAGGTGTGAAGCGGCTCCAAAAAAGAGCTAATGGGGAGAAACCAATTAGGCGATTTATTAGCCCAAGATCAAGTTCTGGTTGCTGAGATGATTGATGGAAAGGATTAATCACGTCGTGCTTGCCAGCCAGAGATAACTCCTGGCCAAGGTGAGCGGGGCTGTGTGAGACTCTGGCGTGGAGGATGCATCTGCCTTGCCCTGAAATCCCAGGTCTGGTTCCCTTCTGCCTCCTTCCAACTGCAAGAAGCCAAATGTCTTTGTTGGCTTGGCCTGATCCCCTCAGGAGGGGCCTCTTGGATCCTTTCTCTTCAAAGCACCAGCCGGGTTTTCCCTCCTCTTTCCTTTCTGCCACTGCTGCTTTAATCTCGTCATTACACCTATTTGCATATTTCTTTCTCAACCTCATCCTCCTTTGATTCCACCCCCAAATCTCTTTCCCATCAGCCACCCTGCAGCTCCAGCTTTGCTGTCACACAGCTGGGACTCTCCTGCCTTGGCCACATCCCCCAGTGAACGTTGATGGGCCACGGAGGCTTTCTGCTGGCGTGGGGTTTACTGAGAAGTAGTTTCTTGGTAGAAAAATGAGGATCTGAGGGCGAACAGGTCCCTGGGGTTGGGAGGAAGGAAGGAAGGAAGGAAGAAGATAGCATCTTGAAATAGCACCGGGTGCTCTTAGAAAGGAGGGTGATGGGAGTGAAGTCAGAGTTTATGGCACTGATGGTGTTGAGGTGTCTGGTGGGAGAAGGTGTTTTGAAGGTGGGTAGGTGGGTCTCTGGGCAGCCTTTGCTTTTTCTTTATGGGAGAGAAATAGGAAAAAACATTTAAAGCCTCATTGTTTGAAGCTGTGTTTCCTGAGCAGGCTGCAAGCTGGGTCCCTTCCCAGGATGGGAAAACGGATGCGCTCTCCCGTTCCATCCCTCCTGGATCCTGCTCCGTTTGCATCGCCTTGGGGGGCCTTTTGGTAGGACTCCACTGCTCCTTCTCATGCTCTTCGTGGCTGTACCCGACCTGTCCCACCCCACAGCTCAGGTTGTGGTCCAAAACCACCTCAATCAGCAGCTCCAGGGTGAAACCAGGTGTGAAGCAAGGGGCCAAAGTGGGGTTACGAGGGAGCTGGGCAGTGCTGTGGGGGACACACACTGGTGATGGGGAGAGGCATGGCCAGGAGAGGGCAGTGACAGCCCCACCTCTGGCAGAAAAGTTAAATTCTGTTAGAAATGCCCTTAATTTACTGCTTCCCCCAAAAAAACCCTGTGTTACTGATCAACATACTCATGTGGAACATCACTGGTAGTCGTGGTGATGCTCAGGGTGATGCCTCCACATCTCAGAGCTCCTTGCAAACTCAGGGCAAGACTTTGCCATCCTTTCTTTCTCTTTCCCTAAACCCCAGAAGGCTCCAAAAGTTCAACCTGGACCTGCTGCACCTCTGTAAGGAGCTGGGCCAGGAGGTCTGGGTGCAGAAAACACATCAAATATCTGCTAAGTATGGCTCAGATCTGAGGAGTGCTGCGTTTGAGGAGGGGAATTGGGATTGCCTTGCTTGAGCATCACCTGGTGACTTTGGTATGTGGGTTTTTCCTGCCTCACCAGTGTGGGAGCGATTCCAGCAAGGACCTCACGTGCCTGGTCCTGCTGGGAAGGCCATGTGTTGGTGGGTTTAATTGACTGAGCAGTGCAGGGAGAAGCTGAGAGATGGGTTGGTTTGGAGAGCAGCAGGAAAGACAGCAGATCTCAGGTGAAGTGGGTAAAGCCTGGAGAACACACCCTGTCTGAGTGCTGGGCTGTGCTGGGGAGTGTGGGCATCTGCTGGGGGCTCCCAGCAGGTACCTCCCAGCTTGTGCTTTTGTTTCCTTGTCAATGGTGGGAGTGTAGGGATAATATTCCTGCTTCAGAGAGGTGATGGCAGATTGAAAACCTGTCAATTTCTGAGGGAAAAGCAAGTAATTTCAGCGACAACTTTACTCTGAGTCCCCCTGGCAACGTTTGTGTCTTAGCAACCACATTTCCCTATTTAAAAATGCTTAAAACATTAAAAAACAACAACAACAACACATTAAGCACAGGATTAAGTGCTTTCCTGAATCAAAGCCTAACTAGATAAATGAAATGCTGTTAATTGAATCAGGGATGCACTGTGTTTTCAGCCCCCAAATTTGCATAACATTTGCATTTGATTGAAAAGGCATCATTAATGTGGTGCAGTTCTAGTAGGTCCCGTGTGTGTGTGTCGTGTCCCCCCACACCCCCCACCCCTGCCATGTCTCTGGCTTTGGCCATTCTCTTCCTGCCTTGGGGAGCTGGTTCGGGTAGGGAATGGCCAGGATGGGGTTGGTGTTGAGGGGGAAACCCAGAGTTTGGCTGTGCTTTGCCTTGGTCCTTCAGCATCTCGGTGCTGTTGGTCATCTCTGCTTTGAGGAACACCTGGTGGGGGATGGAGAAGGTGTTGGATATAAGAAGGATGCTGTAGCCAGCATCCCACAGAAGGTGTGCTTGGGGTATGTGTGGCTCTGGTGTGAGAGTGGAGCCTGATGTGCTTTTCCTGGCACCCTTGTGCAGAGGGATGGGGGCAGAGGACCTGCAGCTCCTGCCAGCGTGCTCAGGGCTGGCCCCGTAACGGTCGCTTGATCAGCCCCTGGCTTTGGGGCTTAAAGAGGAATCGAGTTGTCGGGACAAAACCTGGACCATTGGGGAACAGGAGGGAGATCTGGGGGGCTGGTGGGGCTGGGAATGGCCACTCTGGGGCTGTGGGAGGGAACCACTCTGGGGCCTGAGTGTGACTGGTGCCCTGGGAGTGCAGGCAGGTTGGGTGTCCACTCCCTGCGGATCACAGGGATGCTGTTTGGGGCTCCACAGGAGGGGATGCTGGGGTGACCTGAGCATCCCACACCCACTGCACTGATCCCTCTGTGCTGTTGGTGCTGGTGATGACTGGGGTCAAATCCTGACGTATAATATCAATATATATCAAATCCTGATATAACAACCCCAGTCCTTTGGTGAGCCCTTCCCTGTGCCGTGAGGCTGATGTGCCTCTGGGAAGGGGACAGAGGTGATGGGGAGATGCAGGTTTTATCCCAGGCTCCACTGCCAACCCGCTCAGCAGCTGTGGGTGCAGCCAGGCTTCTCTCCAGCACTGGGAGAGAGCCCCCCTTGTCTCGGGGGGAGATCCATGGCCAAAACCTTATGGGGAGGAGGTGGCAACAAGTGTCGCTGGGCTCCTCATGGGAGGCAGGGATGCTCCTGTGCTGGTGGTGCAGTGAGGAGCAGCTCTGCTGCCTTCACAGCATCACCTCGAGTACCCCACGCTGCGCTCGTGCGACGGGGAGGGGATCCCTTGCAGAGGGATGGGCTGTGCTGGTGCGAGGGGATCCCTTGCCCAGGGATGGGCTGTGCTGGTGCGAGGGGATCCCTTGCCCAGGGATGGGCTGTGCTGGTGCGAGGGGATCCCTTGCGCAGGGATGGGCTGTGCTGGTGCTGCTTTGCCATCGCCTCTGGCTGGCCCCCGGCCAGGCTGCCTGTGCTGAGCGAGCTCGTGCCCCTGTCTTGGGTCCCTGCCACCGCCACCAGCGTGCCAGTCCACTCCAGGGAATTACCGACAGACTCTTAATTAAGTGGGAGGCTCTGACCACCCTCTTGAAGGTGATCCCTGGGGATGCATCCAGGGATGAGAAGAGGGATCTCCTGATGGCTGAATTTATTTCCCAGTGAGATTTAAAGATTAAAATCCAAAGCAACAACAAAAAAAAGCTTAATTTGGGATTCTTAACGGTGATTCTGCCTCCCTGGGTGACTGGGGGGGTTCTGCAGAGGGTCGAGACTGGGGGGTTTCTGCAGAGGGGTGACTGGGGGGGTTCTGCAGAGGGTACTGTGGGCACAGTGAGCTCACGCTGCTGATGTGCTGTGGGCTCCAAGGACGCGGCTCCCGCTGTGACACCCAGAGCCAGTGATGCTGCACAGGCTGGGAGGGCTCTGGGTGCTTGGGGGATGTGGAGCAGTTTCCAGCTGGATCCAGGGCTGTCAGGCTCCCGTGGTGGGTGTTTTCCAAAGGAAGAGGGATCTCCTTTGCTGCTGCTTTTCCCCATGTCATCTCGGTCCCTCTGCTCTGGGTTTGACCCACACGGTATCGATGGGCACGGCACGAGAGGGTGAGAAATCTCCATGGTACCTGGATATTGCAGGGTCCTCGGTGTTGTTGCTTTGGTTTTCCCCCCAGTGGGGGGGTTATTGAGGTTTTTGAAGAGCTGGCTGAAGGGAAACCCGAGGAGAGCCTTTGATGGAGCAGATCTTGGGGCTTCGACTGCGCGGGGTGATTGGGGACTCACCTGAGATGCTCACCTGTGGTGTGGCTCCGTGGTGGGGGTCTCATCGTGGTGGGGGTCTCACCATGATGGGGGTCTCATCGCAGCCTCCTGTTGCAGCCCACCTGCATCAGAGTGGGTGGGTGTTTTTCCCCTTGTGAGCCCAGCCCACGGCTGGGGAGGATTTACTGAGTGTCAGGCGATTTCAGAGGTTTCACTCTGCCTCCCAGCTCTGCAGGAGATCCAGCAGATCCACACAGGGCTCCTGGGTGGGTTTTGGAGGGCTGAAGGGTGGGATGTAGGGGGACTGAAAAATCCCGGTGTCGCAAATAGCATCACTGGTGCAGAGCAGGAGGAGGGTGATGCCAGGCTGCAGCCCTGAGACCCACGGTTCCTCTCCCCATGCAGCCCTGCAGCATTTCACCCTCCTCTCCCAATCTTCTTTTCCCCTCTTTTTAAAGAAAAACCACCAGCAGCACGTGGCAGAAACCCTCCAGACTTGTAAATAGACCTTTTCCCCCCCTCCCCAGCTTGATCAGTCAGCTCCAGCTCACCCCAAGGATCCGAGAGGCTCCTGCTTCCCCTATAAGCAGAGCAGCATCCGTGCAGAGTTGTTGCCTTCCCCAAAGGCTGGAGATGCTGAGGCTGGTCCCTGGCTCCGAGGGGACACGAGCATCAGTCCTGGCTGGCAGCCGAGGTCGGGAGAGCGGAGCTTGTGAGAACCCTTCAGAGACACAGGAGGAGGGAGGAGCTCCTGCCTTTGGCACCTCGTGAATAAAATCCCAGGGCATCGCCTTCTCGTGGAGGAGTTCTTTATCTGGAGTAAAGCCCTGCTCGGCGTGGAGGTGGGAGAGGGCAGAGCCGGGCTGCTGCGCTGGGTAGCCAGAGAGGGATGCGTTTGCAGTGAGGATTTCCATGCAGCAGGACCTGCTTCTAGCCAGGCAAATACCAGGGGGGTTATTTAGTCATGACTGCCTCTAATTCCAACCACAGCCGCTGCCCAGTGCTCTGGTGGAGCTGGATTTGAGTGGGTGGGCTGCTTGTTGGAGGGGGGACAGCTGTGCGTCGAGCCAGACCTCACCGTGGTGGGGATGGATGTGGACCCAAGTCTTCCTTCCTCCTCCCTGATGGAGATGGGTCAGGAGTCCTGTACTCAGCTCACCCCAGGATTTCCTGGGATCCTGCTTTGCTTTGTGCAGCTCACCTGGCTGACCCCCTAAAAGAACCCCCCAAAAGACCTGTCTCTCCCTCCCAGAGCGCAGCCTCACAGGGCTTTAATATCTCTCAGCTGATGGAGGCTGTTAGGAGCAGCAAATAATCCCAGTGCTGTGGTCGCAATGGGAGGAATTACTGTTTAATTAACATATTAATAGAAGCCCAGCAGCCCCAGTGCAGCGCAGAGCAACCCCCTTGGCACCCCCTTGGCACGGATGCAGGTGATGCTCTGCCAGGGCAGGCACTCTGGTAAGCTCAGCAAAGGAGAGCTGGTTCTTTCTTTTAATTTTTTTTTCTTCATTAGGGGGAGAAAATTGGATGCCACCAGCAGAATTACGTTGTGAGGGTGTAAATGGCTCTTGGGGGGTTGTTTTTCCCCATTTGATTCTGGTCATGGATGTGCAGAACACGTGCTCTGCCCATGCAGATGCTGGTGGCTATCCAGAGAAGTTTCTGTGGCAGGGTGGGCAGTGGGAGACCTCAGGGCTTTCCTCTGTTTTCCCCCCAAACCCTTTTGACCCTCCCTGGACTGTGAGATTCTTATTTCATCCCGGATTTCTTAATGTCTCTCCCATTGATTTTGGGATGCAGATCAGGGTGTCAAGGAGAGGTCTGGTTTCTGAGCGTGCTTCACCCCCCTGCCTTGGCTCCCTGCAGCCCCTCACAACACCACCTCATTTTAAGGCTTGGCTTCTTTTTTTTTTTCCACTATCCACCCAGTTTGAGTCTGTAGAAGTGACAAAACTTGGTGTTTTGGAGCTTTCTGGTCCCTGAGTTGGCTGGAACACTGAAAAAGCGTACTACTTGTGGGCTTCCTTTGCCTTCTAGAGGGGAGAGCAGCCCCAAGTCTGGCTGTCCCACCCTCTGGCCTGAATCTTTGGGAATTTGGGGTTTCTTTGGGAAACCCCAGTGTGGTTTGAACCCAGCTGGCCCAGCCAGCCCATCCAGGGATTTTGATGTGGGTGGGTTTGTGGACAGAGGGGATGCCGGAGGCAGCTCCTTACCTGGGTGCTAAATCCTGCCCATTGCTTGGGGTTTAAATGTGTGGTTGCCTTTAGGTGGGGCCTCTCGGGGTGTCCAGCAGCACATGGGGGTACCAGCAGCTGCACACTGGTGCTGGAGCTGCTGGACAAGCCCATAGTTGCTCTCAGCTGTCTGCAGCAGCTGCAGGGTGAGGGGTAGGTGGGGGAGGGTGGGGACCAGCATCCCTGGGGTAAATTCGGCATCACAATTAAAAAAAACCCAACCACCAATTTCTGTTCTGGGTAAAGTGAGGTTGGGAAGAGCCAAAACCCTTGAGTGGAGAAGCATCCCCAGACATCTTTGGTGCTGGAGCTGGGATGCTCACACCTTGATTCAGAGTCACCCAGGGTTTTGGATGCGGAGGGGATGCTCCAGTGGGTTGGTGGCATCCTCAGGGTCATCCCTTGGGTAGGTTTTGTGAGCACAGGGCTCCCTCTTTGGTTTCTAATCCTTTTATTTGACCTGGCACAAATCTCTCCCTTCCCAGCTGTGCTGGCATTGGGGCTGCAGCCGGTGCAGGAGGGTTGGGGGGCAGGGGGGGGTTGGGGCACTTTGCTCTCTGTGAAGCTCCTGGCTTACAACCCTGGTCAGAGCTGAGGTTTAATGAGCCAAAAGCCATCAGAGACCCTGGTAGAGCATAGACATGCCAAAGCTGGGTGAGATGTCCGTGGGTTTGGGCACCAAACCTGCTTTTTAATCACTTTATGTTTGTTTCAGGAGCCGGAAGATTCAGATCCGCAACATCCCCCCCCAGCTGCGATGGGAGGTAAGAGGGGCGAGCTGAGAAGGGCAGATCAGATTTAAGGACTGATTCCAGCCCCCTTCTGCCCTGGTTTCTATACCTGGGATTAAAATCAATTTACCCTTTTCTTCATTATTAATTAATGTCTAATTACGCTCGATCCTCGTGTCCACGCAGCTTATTCCTCTTCTGTTACGGGAGTAAATTCAGCTGGTGGGAGCTCCATAAACTGCACCAAGAAAAATCCCCATTAATAACAATCAGTTATTCTGATTTATCTCTTGTATAAAGAGCAAACCAGAGTGTTTCTTCCTCTGACTGTCAGGACTTTTCCCTGACTCTCCTCCTGCTCCCATACCTGACTCCAAAGCCCCTTTGGGTTCAGCATCCTGGGGCAGGCAGGAGCTTCCTTCCATCTAATTGCTTGTGAAACCTTAATGAGTAGAAAGTTGCTGTTGCCAATTGATTGTGTTTCCCTGGTCTGTCCTGACGATCCCGGTGTGCAGTGGTTGGTTTTGGGTTGGTTTGGTTATTTCTTCTTCCCCTCATCTCCCTTTTTGCAGGTTCTGGATGGTTTGCTAGCCCAGTATGGCACTGTAGAGAACTGTGAGCAAGGTAGGACTGGAGAGAAAGAAGCAGCTGGCTTTGAGATGGATTTGAGACATTTTCTGCCCTGGGTGTTTTTGGTGTGTGTGGGGGGAGGAGGGTGAGGAGGAACACGTGGTTTTCCTTTGTCAGCAGAAGCTGCAGCTGAAGATGTCAAGAGGTCTCAGCCTGGGCGCTGGGGCTTTCTTAATTTGATCCCTGTTACTAAAAGAACAAAGAGGAGGAGTCCCCTGTGATGGCTTTGGGCAGCACCTGTGGGTATCCCCATCGTTCCCACCGTGCCCGTGGGGTCCCCACCAGCGGCTGCTCCCGGGGAAGGTGCAGGATGCTCTCCCCAGGCTGGCTGGGGACTAGAGCTGTCTCTGCTCAGCAGATCTTATCTCGGCCTCTAATGGCAATCAGTCGAGGCCAAGGGTTTAATGTTGCCCCTGGGATGTTTAGTGAGAGTAGAGTTACCATAATGCTCCTAGAAATGGAAAGGAGGGATCAGAGGAGCTCCAGGGACCGTCCCTGGGCTGCAGCAAGGCACGGCAGGAATGAGTTGGCTTTGGTGACTTCGCTGTGGGGCATGGTGGGGTCCTTTGAACAAGGCAGGAGGGGCTGTGCCGTGCAGGATGAGTCCCAGCATGGCCATGGATGCTTCTCCCGTGCAGGAGAAGGTGGTTTGCAGCTCCCCAGGGTGCCCTGGTGAAGACACATCCAGGCAGGGACTTGTTTGGGGGAGGCAGGGAGGGAAGAACACCTTGGGGTTGGTGCTGCCTCTCTCACTCTGCCTCTCTTCTTGCAGTGAACACGGACAGTGAGACCGCCGTTGTTAACGTCACCTACGCCAACCGGGAGCAGACCAGGCAGTAAGTGTCCCCTGGGAGCTCAGGCTGCCCCCCCCTGCACCTCCAGCCCCTTCCCTGCTTGTGCAAAGCAGCGTTTCCAGTGCTGGGGGTCAGGTTACCCCAGAGTTCCTGAATCCTGGCTAAAAAAGCAGCAAGTCTTGGAGGAAAGAACCCAGATTTGAAGCCCATCAGGGGATGTCTGTGTGTTTGGGTTGCTCTCTGCAGCCCAGTGAGTAAACCCTTAATGTTCTGCTCAAGGCAAAGCAGAGATTTTCTTCTCCCAGTGTGATTTCAGGAGTTACATCTCCAGAAAAAAGTACCCATGAGAGCAGGGATCGTAGGAGCTGGTAGGTGTCAGGCTCCATGTGTCTTCTCTGGCTGATGGCTGTGTCACTGGGGGCTTGTAGTTCCATCCCCCATCCTGCTTGGGGAAGATCAGGCTTTGTGCTGAATCCATATGGAAAATCATCAGGGTTCCACTGCTGTTTCTTTCATCTCCCTTTCATCCCGATGGAGGCCTCAGGGGAGCTGGGAAAGGGCTGGATGGGATCAGCTCTTTTCCTTGGAGGGGCAGCCTGGAGGAGTGTGGGGAGTGATGGGTGGGATTTACCTGTAAAGGTTTCCATCACTGAGGTGGACACATCTCTGGTGGAGCCGTGGTGGCCTCCCCACCATCCCTGGAGACATCACCTGTGGCTGGTATGCTTTGCAGAGCATCTTCCTCTGGTCCCTCTGCATCCTGTTGGGGTGGGGAAGTCTCTGTTCAGCTGGTTTTAGGGGTTTTTCGGTGCATTCTTAAGGGTTTTCTTTGTGTTTATATTATTTTTTGGTGTGTTTTTGGGGTGGGTTTTGGGTTTTTTTTTTTCCAAGAGGTGAGTCACTGACCGCAGCTTTGATTTCCTCCATACAAAGCCCAGGGAGGTTTGAAGGAGCCGCCAAGAGCCGTGGCCAAAAGCTGAGGCTTTGCTCTTGCTACCAGCCCCATCTATCGACAGCGTCCGGCTCTTGCAGTCACCAGAGTCTGGCCAGCAGAGGGATTTGAAACATTCCGCTCCCCCCCCCCAAAATCCTAAGGGAGAAGATCTGTGGGAATCCTGCACGGTCCTGTCCTGCCCCTGTCCCTCCCATCCCCTCCCCCGTGTGCTTGGAGAGGTTCCCCTTTAACTATTTAGCTGTGTCCTGGATGGGTGGGGAGTCCTGCATCCCTGGTCCCCACAGCATCTCTGGCACCTCCGATGGTTCTGTAGGTACCAGGAGGAATTTATTCACTGAGAGGGTTGTCGGGCATCAGAACAGGCTGCCCAGGGGGTGGTGGGGTCTCCATCCCTGGAGGGGTGTAGAAGGTGGATGGATGAAGTCCTTAAGGACATGATCTAGAGGTGGAGCAGGCAGGGTCAGGCTGTGGTTGGACTCTGTGCTCTAAAGGGTCCCTTCCAACCCAGGTGACTCCATGATTCCTGTCCCTGCTCCTGGTGCTCCCGCCCTGGTGAGGGTCGAGCTGGTGCCGACGCGCTGCTGCTGGGCGTGGGGTGCACGAGGAGAGACCCCCCCCCGCCCCTATCCCAACCCCTTCTCCCCTTCCAGAGCCATCATGAAGCTGAACGGGCACCAGCTGGAGAACCACGCGCTGAAGGTCTCCTACATCCCCGACGAGCAGTCCGTGCAGGGGCCGGAGAACGGGCGGCGGGGCGGCTTCGGGGCGCGCGGGGCTCCCAGGCAGGGCTCCCCCGTCACCGCCGGAGCGCCGGTGAAGCAGCAGCCCGTGGACATCCCCCTCCGCCTCCTGGTGCCCACCCAGTACGTGGGTGCCATCATCGGCAAGGAAGGGGCCACCATCCGGAACATCACCAAGCAGACACAGTCCAAGTGAGTCTCTTTCCCCCCCCCCCACGAGCTGGTTTGTGCTGCCTTGAGCCCCGTGGTTTGCAGAGCCAGACAAGGCTGGATTGTTAATTACCCTTTTGGGGAGAATCTCATTTTTTGGAGCTCTCTGGAGCTCCCCCCCAGCTCCTCCTGCTGTGTAGGGCAATGTGTCCAAGAGCCACCTCCCCCAGCCCAGGCTTTCTTGGCTGTGCTTCTCCTCACATCTCCCTTTGCTGGGGCTGCTGTGGATGGGACAGGACCTGAGCAGTCATGGAGGGGGGGGTGTCTCTGCACAAACCTGTTGAGCTTTGCAGGCTCTTGCGTTTGGCCCCCCAGCTTGTGTTGGCTCTTGTCCCTCAGGGAAGGGAAGGCTTGATCTAAGTGGAGTGATGGGCAGCCCATCCCACCCCCCAGCCACGTGCTTGTTCCACCACTTCATCGTTCCCATTGCTTAAAATAAATAGATGCTGAAGATGAAGAGTGAAGCTCAAACCACAGGAATTTGGGTTTCTGTGGTTTGAGCTTCTCTCTGGGGTGTCCACGTTGAAAATAGAGCCCAGAATTAATCCCATCTCCTTCCCTGGGTGCAGTATAACGTTATGCTTGAGTGTGAAGCTCCAGGTGGTCCATGGGGATGTGGAGGGGGGAGTGGAGCAGCTGGGAAGCCGCAGAGTCGCTCCCCCTGCCCCGTCCCAGCGCCCACCCCGTGCCTGCAGGATCGATGTGCACCGGAAAGAGAACGCGGGGGCTGCAGAAAAAGCCATCAGCGTCCACTCCACCCCCGAGGGCTGCTCTGCTGCCTGCAAGATGATCTTGGAGATCATGCAGAAGGAGGCAAAGGACACCAAGACGTAAGGTTTCCCCCCTGTTTTCTGTCCGTGTGTATCCCATCCGCGGCTCTTTGCTGGGTGCTGGTACCGCCCCAGTGCTTGGAGCTGGGTGATGCTCCCCTGTGTGTGCAGGAGCTTTGGCTTCAAAGGGCCCCAGGGGATGCTGAGCAAGGGGATGTGAGCTTCCCCTTCCCTCTGCACCGAATCCCTCCTGGCTGCAGTCATCCTTCATGTCTGTTTTCCACCCATTCCTCTCTCCAGAGCTGATGAAGTGCCTCTGAAGATCTTGGCCCATAACAACTTTGTGGGGCGCCTGATCGGCAAAGAAGGGAGGAACTTGAAGAAAGTGGAGCAGGACACAGAGACAAAAATCACCATCTCATCGTAAGGCTCCTCACTCCCTTCGGGGAAGCCAGGGCAGACCTTCCTCGGGCCAGGGTGCATGGGGAGGATGAGGAGAAGTTGGGTGGAGTGATGAGAGCAGTGCCTGCCCTCCAGCTGGGACCCACCTGGTGGTGTAGGGGCTTTAACCCCAAAGATCTCAAAAAATCTTGGCTTTATAGTTTCTGTATGCCCTGTCCCTTCTGTGTCCCCTTCCTGTCCCATCTGTGCCCCTCACCATCCCTCCAGGGCTGCAGAGCTGGGGACTGGCTGGTGTGGTGTCTGGGACTGGGGTTTTTACTCCTAAGCCGTGTTTTTAGGTGAAAGCAGAGTGGACTTCCCAGTGCAAAGCACCACACTGGTCCCTGCTCTGACCAGGACCAGGCAGTCCCAGTACACAGTGGCAGTGACACCCCGTCTCCCCAGTACACCCATGAGAAGGACCAGTGGACCCAGGTGAGGCAGGGTGCTGACACTGGCTTTCCTATCAGCTTGCAGGACCTGACTCTGTACAACCCTGAGAGGACCATCACGGTGAAGGGCTCCATTGAGAACTGCTGCAAGGCAGAGCAGGAGATCATGAAGAAAGTGAGGGAAGCCTACGAGAACGATGTAGCTGCCATGAGCGTGAGTGGGGTCGGGTCCTGCCCCGTGTCCCGGCTGAGGGGAGCTCTCCAGGAGGATGCCCTGGTGAAAGCAATGAGCATTTCTCTCCTCTCGCCCTCAGCTGCAATCTCACCTCATCCCTGGCCTTAACCTGGCTGCTGTTGGCCTCTTCCCTGCCTCCTCCAACGCAGTACCTCCTCCGCCGAGCAGTGTCTCCGGGGCTGCTCCGTACAGCTCCTTCATGGTAGGTGAACACTCAGCAGATTAAACTGGGCCTGCTTCCAGCTCAGGGATCTCCCTGGCATGGAGAAACCCCTTGCGATGGTCGGGGTTATGCCTTCAGCATCCCATCCTGTCAGCAGGCAGGTCAGGTCTGGCGTGGGTGCAGGATCTGGTGAGCATGGTGAAGGTGCTCAGAGCCCGTGAAGTAGGGTGGTGGCTCAGCCCCTCACCCTCAGGGAGGTGTGGGCATCACCTCGGGTGGGGGGAGCTTGGACCCCTGATCCCCAAAGGGGTTGCAGTGAGCCCTCAATGGTGGCTCTTCCCTCCCACAGCCTCCGGAGCAGGAGACGGTGCACGTCTTCATCCCCGCGCAGGCGGTTGGTGCCATCATCGGCAAGAAGGGCCAGCACATCAAGCAGCTCTCCCGGTTCGCAAGTGCCTCTATCAAGGTAGGGACTGTCCCTGCAAGGCCACCACCTCCCTGAGTGGGGACCTTTCTGGTGGTTTTCCCTCCAGAAAAGCCTAGGCAGTCGGGCTGGGGGCCCAATCCTGCGGCGCAGGGCAGGGAGGGCACAGCCACCACCCTGCCCGTGCTGCTCCTCACCACAGCTCCTGTCTCTTTCCCCCCTCCAGATTGCCCCTCCGGAGACGCCGGACTCCAAAGTGCGCATGGTCGTCATCACAGGCCCTCCAGAAGCTCAGTTCAAGGTTCCCCTTGTGCTGCTGTTGCCATGGGGGGATTTGGGGTGTCCCTTTCCACCACCCTGCGGAGCTGGGAAGGGAGGAGCAGGGTGGTGATCCCAGTTTTGAGCCCAGTCTGCAGCTGGATAAACTCGGCATCAGCTCTGGCAGAGGCTGAACTGGTTTGAAATGTGGAGGAACAGGGATTCCATGGGATGCTGTCCCATTCCGGGTCCCCAGGGATGGACACCCACCGAGCACGTGGGGGCATGGTGAGGGGTAGGGTGTCTTGGACGGCTCCTGACTCCATGTTCTCTGCCCTCCACAGGCGCAGGGCAGGATTTATGGGAAGCTGAAGGAGGAGAACTTCTTTGGACCGAAGGAAGAAGTGAAGCTGGAGACGCACATCCGGGTCCCCGCCTCGGCTGCGGGCAGGGTCATCGGCAAAGGGGGCAAAACCGTAAGCAGAAGTGATGCTCGGGTGGGATGGGAGCACCGTGGGAGCGGGAGGACATCCCTGGGATGGGGGCAGAGGTGGGGATTGCTTTGTCCCAGTGCCTGGGGACATCCCAGGGCTGGGATTCCTTGGGGGAAGTCATCCCTCCTGCACGGTGATGTGATCCCTGCCCCTTGCCCACAGGTCAATGAGCTGCAGAACCTGACGGCAGCGGAGGTGGTGGTACCCCGGGACCAGACCCCTGATGAGAACGAGCAGGTCATCGTGAAGATCATCGGGCACTTCTACGCCAGCCAGGTACGACCCCAGCAGCTCCCACGCCAACACCAGTGGGTTCCTTGGTGGCTGGCATGAGGTTGTGTCCACAGTGGAGGTTTGTTTCCACGCCTGGCTGGTGGTGGTGGCTGAAGCGGGTGAGGGTGAGCTGTCCTCTCTGCCAGGGGGGGATGATGGAGGAGCTGGGGGTGGGGGGGGAGCACGTGCACACACAGAGCATCCCCTCCCAAACCCAATTTCTGGAGGAAACAGCACTAAAACCAGAGCAGGAAGAGATCTCAGGGAGCAACTTCACCCAGCCCTGCAAACACTGCGGCATCTTCTGGGATGTACAAAGCAGTTTCCTTCGGGGTCCTCCCCAGCTCCCTCCCCACTCTTCACTCTTCTCCTCCACAGATGGCTCAGCGCAAGATCCGAGACATCCTGGCCCAGGTGAAGCAGCAGCACCAGAAGGGACAGAGCAGCCAGACACAAGCACGGAGGAAATAAGAGCAGCACCGACACCAACGTGAAACGCGGAACGAGCCAGTGCCGGGCTTAAGAGTGGCTGGGAATCAGTTACCGTAGAGATGCTAATTAATGACTTCTTCTTTCATTAACCGATTGAGATTAAAAGGCAGTTTGATTGGCTTCTGAGGTAGATGGCTAGGGGGGGGGAAATGAACCAAAAAAACACAAAAAAAGGCAAAAAAAAATTCATCCATTCACAGCTCCACGTTGCCACGACAGCTGCTTAAATGAAGCTGGGACCCCGGTGCTGGGTGCCCAGGGATGACCTGTGCAGCGAAGCTGTGGCTGCTGCAGTGTTGGGTCCCCTCTCTCTTGGGTGCAGGATTTGCCCCTCTTGTTTAAGTAGCTTCTGGAGGTCCCATCCCAGCTGGGGTGCCCGGTGGGCTGCGTCTCCCCGGCCCCTCGCTCCCTCCCTGCAGCTGGTGGACGTTCCCAGAGTGACATTAAATGTTTTTTGGGAGCATTTAATTCTGATCTATTTTTTAATTATTATTTTTCCCCCTATTTTATTTTCATTTTTGGGGAGGGGAAGCAGAATTCCAGTGGATTTTTGCCAACTCCCATGGGCAACAAAATCCATTGTGAGGGAGGAAAAAAAAAAGAAGGGGGGAACAAACCAAACCATAAACTCCCCACCTTAGAACCAGATGGATTTGGGCCCCTTGGGAGCTCAGCACCACCGGTGGGAGGGCAGGATTCCTCCTGCCTGCACTGCCTGTGGTGCCTTGTTGAAGCCTTTGAAGCCAGGAGAGCACCTCTCATTTTCCAGGATGATTTTATTTTTGTTCCTTTCAGTTGTTGGAATGTTTTTTTCTTTTCATTTTAGGGTAGTTTAAAGAAAGAAATCTCCTTTTTGTTTTTAATTACTGTATTTTTAAGCCTATGAACTCACGGTGGAAGCGGGATGTGCCATCGTTTTGGGGTGTATTTTTTAGTGATCTCTGTCACAAAGGTGACAAACCTGTCCTAGGGACGAGGCAAACTGCCCAGGGAAGGGAAGGGGTGAGGGAGGGACCTTGATTTTTTCCCTCTTCCCTTCAAGCAAGAGCAATAAACCACCACCAAACAAAACAGTAAGGCAAAGAAACCCCTGCTTGGTAGGAAATCTAAATCTTCATCTCTTAAATAATCAGATTATGGGAACTAAATGGATGGGGAATGGTTTTTTGGGGGTCAGAAAAGGAGCTGGAGGGGTTGAGTGTGTAGCGGGGAGATGCCTGGCAGTGGGGGACTCGGCTTTGCCACTGATCTGGAGCTGGGTTGATGCCTGACTCCTTTCCCCATCCTCTGCCAGCTGCCCCAGCCTCAGTTCCCCACCTGGAATAGGAGGTTTGTGCCCCGAAATCCCATCAGAGCCTCCAGAAAACACCCAGGGAATGTTATTAGCAACCAGAGGGGGATGCCAGCTCCCACCAACTCCCCTGGGACTATTTGTGTCTTATCCCCCCTCAACCTTTCCAGGTGGGGAAAAAAAATCTTGAAATTTGGCACATTTTTCTTAGTTCAGAAAGGTATTTTCCAGTTATTTAAAAGAAGCAGCCCAAGAAAAACCCACCCACCAGCCTCCTTTCTGTGGTGAGACTGTTCTCATGAGACGATGCCAAATATATACGTCAAAGGAATGTAATATGGTTACTGATTCCCGTCACTCTTACGTGGATTTTTTATATTTTAGAGAGATTTTAAGGATTTGTTTTTTAATATTGAGTATTTGGAAGGGACAGTAACTGCTGCCATCACCTCTTCCAGGCAGGGGAAGGTCTTGTCTCTACGCTGGGGATGGGGCAGCCCCCGGGGTGAGCCCCCACACTGCGTTTTTCTGCTGCAAAGTCCAGCTGAAACACAGATTTACACTGAGTTATGGGGGCTTCTTTTTATTTCTTTTAGGATGGGGAGGGTGAAAAAGCAAAAAAAAAAAAATTGGGATTAATTTAGAGAAAAGAGAGGGATGATGCTGGATCCTGCACCCACCATGCAGGAGGAGACCCAGGAGCATCCCCGATTTGGGGTTTAAAAGGAGGGAATTGGGAACAAACCCTGGCACTGATGCTTTGCCCTGTTGAATTTTCCAAAGTGGAGACTAGGTGTTGTCCTCTCCCCTTCCCCAACCCCCTTCCAGAGCATGGATTTTCCTGGGAGCATCCTCTAAAGCCAAACCCAGCTTGAAGTTCAACTCCTTGGCGGCATCAGGAAAACGAGTGGTTGATGGATTAAGGGGACACGGCAGCAGTTATTGTCCTTTATAAACCATTGCAACAACAGGGAGATGTGGGGGGGAAGCCAGGTATCGCTGTGTGTTTGAGCAGAGAGAGAGGAAAAAAAGAGAAAAAGACAAAAAAAAAAAGGAGAAAAAAGCAAAAAAGATGAGAAAAGGAAAAAAAAAAGCTACCTCAAGGTATGAAGTTACCTCAGCAATTGATTTTTTGTTTTAATTTTTCTTTTGGGGGGGGGCTTGCTGATATTTTATATAAAAGCTGATAGTCTTGAATATTTTATTTTTTTAATGAAAAGAGAAGTTAAGTTTCATAATTTCTTATGAGCCAGGAGTTATGTGCAGGTAACCAAGTGTTATGAGCTCTCTATGGAGAACGACAGGGATTTCAGACATAGTGGAAAAGATGGCAGCAGCTTTTTGGTTTTCCTATTTTTTCGGGGGTGTTTTCTGCCCCTTAATGAATTTCATCATGGCACAAGTGCTGTTGGGTGTCACGATTCAAGACCTTGGACCAGTTGGAGCCCAGCAACTTTCTCAATTGGGAAAAAAAAAAATCCTCCTTTCTTGCTTTTTTTTAAATTAATTTTTAAAACCCCTGACCCAAACCCCAAAGGCTTTTCTCAATCCCACTCCATCCAAACATTCAGCTTCTGCAAAAGAACTTTCTGAGATCCCCAAATCCTCCTCTCCTGGGGGGAACACGAGGCTGGGCTCCGCGGCAGCACTGACTATGCAAAGTGGGGTACAGGGGGGGTTGCTGGGATTTAAACCACACCAGCTCAGGCAATTGAATTTTTTTAAACACTTGGAAGCCATATATATATAAATATATATATTATTTTTTATATATGTGTATATATATATATATATCCCAGAACCTGAGCAGATCAGCCTCCTGCCTTGCCACGGAGGCAGCGTCAAACCATCTTCTCCACTATGATGCTGGTAAATGTTTTACAGAGATTTGCCTCCGTTTTAACGAGGAAAAGTGATTCAAGAAGAAAAAAAAAAAAGGAAAAAAAAAAAGGAAAAAAAGGGAAAAAAAAGAAAAGAAAAAAGGGAGAAGGAGAGAAATGAATGGGAGCCAATTCTGTTTGCTGGGATTCTTTTTCTCTGTGTAAACGCACATCGAGGAGGGAGAGGATAAATTCAGCCCTGAGGAGTGAGGGGTGTGAATGTCTCTGCCCTCCCTAGAAGGTTTTTTGGGGGGGTTTAAAGTCCCATCTCACTGGTTTTCACACTACCTGCAGGAAAAAAAAAAGACCTGTATTTTAACGATGGTTAAAGAGATCCTTGGGCTAAAAGATGAATATGGGAGCAGCAGGTGCTGCCGTCCCCATCCCACCTCCCCCTGCTTCTCCCCACCCCCCAAAATCTAATTGCTGTGGGTGAGAAGGGAGGGATCCAACATCACTGGCAATAAGGAAGCACTGACTTTTTTTCCCCATCAATTTGGGGCCAAAGGAGCAGAATTTGGGCCAGCAGCTCTCCTGCCTGGGCTGTGGGATGGGGTTTTCAATTTTTTTTTTCCTTAATTCTATTTTTTTTTAAGGACAACTGGCATTTCTCTGAGGGGGAAAAACGGTTTCTTATTACTTGAAATCTCTGGCTCTCTACTTTTTTCTTTTTTTTTTCCCTTTTTTTCTTTTTTTTCCTTTTTTTTTTTTAACCTGGGGTTTGTTTTCCAGCCTTGCACAGAGCAGTGTATTCAGACATCGGTGATTATAATTGTCTTTTCCAACAGCAAGCGGTTTTTTTTTTTTTTTTTTTTTGGGATAACTGGTTCAAACTGTATCACTGAGGGATAAAGAAGAAAAAAAAAAGAGAAAAGAGAAAAAAAAAAAAGAAAAGCCAACAAAAAAACAAAACACCACCACCACCCCCCCCTCACCCCCAACATCCCACCCTAAGCACCCCCAGTCCTGTTGATCTGGTTGTTGCAGTGAGATCTTGGTTTAAAATCTGATGATTCAGGGAAACCTTTGATGCTTCTTCCCCCCCCGCCCCCTCCATCCTCACCAGTCCTGCTGCTGTGATGGAGGAGTGATTGGTGCTTCTATTTTTGGGGGGTTTGGGGGAGAATTTCTTTGTTTTCCCAAAGGAAATTATTTATATAAAGTGATTTGCAGTAAGGATGACGCCTCTGAGCAGCTCCTGTGTTTCTCTGGAGTTCAAGCTTGAGCGAGGAAGAGCGAAGCCGGGATGGGTGGCAGGAGATGGGAGCGAGCCCTGGGTCAGGCCTGGAAAGGAAAAACAGGGAAGAAACAACAAAAACAAAGCCCTAGTGAACCCCAAAAGCAAGCAGGGAGGGTCCCCAGCCTCCTCTTAACTCCCCCTGGGTCCTCTTTGCACTAGAATAAGAGGAAACCTCAGCCCGGAGAGGTGAGCAGCACAGCACCACCAGCTCCCCTGCCCTGTTTTTATCCCAGCAGGAATAATTTGGGGTTATTTTAAATTCTTTCTGGTTTATTCTACCATTTCTTTCCCTCCCTCCACCCTCCCCCCACTAATAAGCAAGGAGCAGCCCCAGCCCTACCCCATCTGGGGATGTGTAGCAGGTTGGAAGCATCCTTGTCTGGGGGGTTGAGGCAGGATGTGGGGTTTGTTAAAGCTGGGGTGAGGGGGGGTGATGTAGGGAACCTCTGGGCAGGGTGGGGGGAATGGGCTAAAATGGGTTTCAGCTCGCTGGGTCGTGCTGGGGAGCTGTTGCAGGCAGACAGTGAGCAGGCAGAGCTTGTGCCCCTGGGGGGGAAAGGAAAGCGAGCCAAGCACTTCTCCGTGCCTCAGTTTCCCCCCTCCTCCCAGGAGGGGGTGGTACTGGTCTCCTACCTCCCAGGGCTGGTGTGGGGATGAGCAGATTGATGTCTTGAAAGCACTTGGTGCTTCTCAGTGTCATTACCCATCAACCGGAATGAGCCGCCGCTGCGCTAAGGAGAGACTTGGGTTGGGGGGGGTTCACCTCCTTTTAAAGCTCTCAGAGTCTTTGCTGGAGAAAGAGAGAGAAAAAGGACATGGAAAAAAAAGATAAATCCCCCAAATCCTAGTTAACCTTTCTTCTCTTCCACGCTCTGACCACTTCCTCAGCTGCTGGGAGCATCTGTGGGCTCAGCAGCAGTGCTGGGACCGGGCTCCTTCCCCACAGCCAGACCTGGCTGCTGAGGGGGGGGGTGTTACAGAGGAGAATCCATTGTAAATACTGAAATGAAGCTGCCTCTGAGCTCCAGTCTGTGTTTCCTGGGCATTGGGGTTGGGTTTGCTTTGATTTTTTAGCTTGTTTAAAATTATTAAAAAAAAAAAAAGAAGGAAAAATGAGTCAGGTAGTTAATGAGTCAGGGAAAAAGGCTTCTAATTCCTCACTCCAGCTACTGGGAGGGTTTTCTAGGCTCAAGATCAGGAACACAGACGTTAATTCAATTTAATCTTGGTTTATTGATGTAGGGCTTCCCTCCCTGGCCCCGCTGGCCCACACCACATAGGCTTTCCCATATCTTTTTAAGGGACTTTCTTGGTGTTTGGAGAATTTAATACCCGAGGTGGTTTGGGGTTTTTTTTTGGGGGGGGGTGTGGGGTGGATTTTCTGAGTTGAATTTGGGTTTTTTTTTTTCCTGGTTGTTTTTAATTTCTTTTATTTTTTTTTCCCATTGTAACTTTTTCTTTTGTTGGGGTGAAATGGGTGTGATCCTGTGAAAGGAGTTTTTCTCCTGGGCTATTGAAGCATCCTCATACTGCTCTGGCTCCTGGGTGGTGCTGTGCCTGACTGGAGGGTGAAGGATTTGGCTCTGGATTTGCTTCGGGAGGTGGGAGCAGCGGGAACTGGGTGATGTTTGAGGCTTCAGTCCCTTTGTCTGAGGTGGGTGGCCACGGGATGGATGTGGCATCCGAGCAGGTGCTTGGCAGTAGCTGTTCAGGGTTAGGATTAGTTGGGGATGCTCTCCAGGAGCTCCCCTCTGGCAGGGTGTGGGGAGCAGGGATGTGTCTCCCTGCAGTCGGATCAGCTTTTCCTCTTAGTTTTGGTGGTGCTTTTTTACAGGTTTCTTTCTCTAACTCACTTGTGATGGTGGGTGAGATCCAGAGTGGAGCCAAACAGCCAGAGGCTCTTCAGGCCTGGTTTTTGGGGGGGGGTTGAGACCATGCAGGTGCTGCAAGCTGGAAATGTACATGTGCAAACTACCTCAGAGCTGGCAGGGAGCCCCAGGGACAGGTGGGGGTCCCTCATTGCCCCCCCAACGCCCCCATCCCCCATGGTCTCTGGCACCCCTGAGCTCAGCAGAGACCCTCCTGGCTGGTGGGGAGGCAGTTTTGGCATCCTGACTTTCCACCCTGCAGTTAGGGAGAGCTGATGAAGGCTCCTGAGGATGCTGGGAGGGTGGTGGGATGGGACAGTGGCCCAGGCAGACCCCTGAAGAGTCAGCCCTGGGCTGACTTGGGTGTGTGTTGGATCCCTGCTGCTTTACTGTACAATACAGAATTACTGAGGGGGGTTGTTGAAGATTAATGCCTCTCTGAGCAGCAGCAGAGAGTGGTGGGATGCTCAGCTGGACCACAGTGGGATGTTCCACCATGGTGGGATGTTCACTGGACCAGGGCAGGTTGTCCTGCCATGGTGGGATGCTCAGCTGGACCAGGGCAGGATGTTCTACCGTGGTGGGATGCTCAGCTGGACCAGGGCAGGATGTCCTACCGTGGTGGGATGCTCAGCTGGACCAGGGCAGGATGTCCTGCCATGGTGAGATGCTGTCTGCTGAACCAGGGCAGGATGTCCTGCCGTGGTGAGATGCTGTCTGCTGGACCAGGGCAGCACCCCATCCCTGCCAGTGCAGCAGAGAGGTGGAATATGAACTGTGGAAAGTATTTTTGCTTGAAGAATAATTGTAATTAAGGATTGAAGCCCCAGGAGTCGGGATGGACGACAGAACTGAAGCCATTTTCATGATTTTAATTTGCTTTTGGACCAGTTTGGGAAATGGTCTCTGCAAAGCAACACTTAAGTCTGGCAGGGGGGAGTTTGCCCACGTTCTGGAGAGGAAAGGGGCTGCCCCAGAGCACGGCCCCAGCAGAGCTGCCCGTGGCAGGGAGGGGAGGCAGGGAATGGTGCTGGGCTTGGTGGGTGCTCCCATTCCCCATTGAGAATGGGATTGACTGGGATCGGGGCAGCAAGTCATCCTTAAGGTGGCCATAATCAGTGGCAGCGCTCATTACCCAGCTGTTAATTGTGTTGGTTCATTAGAAACACATCTGGATTCATCTCAGGATCGAGTTCCTGGACTTCAGGAGGAAAGTCACCCTAACCCATGCCACCCCCACCCAGCCCCTCCATCCCCCTGCCCCCTCCCTCCCATCCTGCACCAGAAGGATGTGGGGGTGGCTCCAGAGGAGGCAGAATTCCCCGTGAGGCCCCAGGTTTTTCTGAGACCCCCCCCGAGCGGGGCCGGTGCCCGTAGGGTCCCCCAGCTTCACCTCACATCAAACTGGGGGGCAGAGGGGGGGTGGGCACGACCTTATATATAACCAATTCAGTTTTGTTTATCTACCTCTTAGTGACAATAGATGGAAACCTAGGTAGTGGCGACTCCACAGGCTGTAGTTTTAGGGGGAAAAAAAAAAGAAAGAAAAAGCAGAAAATTAATTAAAAAGTGACTCTCTTTTTCCAAAGAAAAAAAATGTTCTTTAAAAATAGAATTTATGGGCTTTCTTTTCACTTGAAAGTGGGTGTTAGTTGCTAAAGCTCCAGACCTCAGCAGGCAGAAATGGTTGGTTGTGACTATTTTTATTATTTTAATTTTTTTTGATGCTCAATCTTCCATTTTCATTTTTTTTGATGCTCAATCTTCCATTTTATTTTAATTATTTTTTCTCCTTTTGAGCTTGGATATTTACTTCTTCCATCAGCAGAACCCCCTCCATCCTCCTCACTTCCCCAGCCTAATGGGCTGAACCCCGTTAGCTGTTGCTGGGGGAAATCCCAGTTGGTGGGTTCTTTCTTATGGTTTTGGGGAGGGGGGGAGCGGGCAGGATGGTGGCAGCACGAGGTGCTGGAGCTGAATTTGGGGGGGGGGGGGGGGGGGGGGCTACATCACCTTGCACCTCAACACCAGGAACACCCAGCACCTCCTCATCCACAGGATGGTGCACCCAAGGGTGCTGCTTCTCCCCCCAGTACAATTTCAGGCTGTTGCAGAAAAATAAATCAATAAAAAGATGAACTGTACTGTCCTGTAACGATTTTATTTTTCCTCTTTCCAGCCAAAATGTTCCCCCCTCCTCCTTGCCTCCTCTAATCCATGTTCGTCCCTTGTCCCTCGGTGGCTTGGATGTGGGGTGGGGAGGGACCTGGGGGCTCCATTTCTCTTCCACTGAGGTTGGTTGGGGGGTTTGGGGGTTTTTTTCTTTCTTTTTTTTTTTTTAATTTTTAATTATTTTTTGGCCACAACCCACGTGACTCCAACTGTTCCGTTTCTGAAAATAAAGAGGAAAAAAAAACAAAAAACCAAACAAATGTTAAAAAAATAACAGAGTGTTTGTGTGTCTATGGGGGGAATAACAGGGGAAAAAAGAGACAGAAGGGGGAATAAACAAATAAAGGGGGGGGGTAAAAGGGGAGAAAATGGAGGGAGAAATAGAGGAAAAAAATAGAGGGAAAAAAGGGGGGAACAGAGGAAAAAATAGAGGAAAAAATAGAGGGAAAAGGGGGAAATAGAGGAAAAAATAGAGGAATAAAGGGGGAAATAGAGGAAAAAATAGAGGAATAAAGGGGGAAATAGAGGAAAAAAGAGGAAGAAAGGAAATAAAAAAGAGGAAAAAGGGGAAATAGAGGAAAAATAGAGGAAGAAAGGGGAAATAGGAAAAAAACAGGAAGAAAGGGGAAATAGAGGAAAAATAGAGGAATAAAGGCGGAAATAGAGGAAAAAAATAGAGGAAGAAAGGGGAAATAGAAAAAATAGAGGAAGAAAGAGGAAATAGAAAATAGAGGAAGAAAGGGGAAATAGAGGAAAAAATAGAAGAAAGGGGAAATAGAGAAAAAAATAGAGGAAGAAAGGGGAAATAGAGAAAAAATAGAGGAAGAAAGGGAAATAGAGGAAAAAATAGAGGAAGAAAGGGGAAATAGTGGAAAAAATAGAGGAAGAAAGGAAAAAATAGGAAAAATGGAGGGGGAATAGAGGAAAAAATAGAGGAATAAAGTGGAAATAGAGGAAAAATAGAGGAATACAGGGGAAATAAAAAAATAGAGGAATAAAGGGGGAAATACGAATAAAGGAAAATAGATGACTAAAGGGGAAATAGAGGAAAAAATAGAGGAAAAATGGAGGGGAAATAGAGGAAAAAATAGAAGAATAAAGGCGGAAATAGAGGAAAAAATAGAGGAATAAAGGGGAAATAGAGGGAAAAATAGAGGAATACAGGAAAAAAACAGGAAAAATGGAGGGGAAATAAATAGAGGAAAAAAATAGAGGAATAAAGGGAGGAAGTAGGAAAAAAGGGGGGAATAAGTAAAAATGTAAAGGGAAAAATAGAAGTGGGGGAATGAGAATAAAATATAAAAGAATAAGGAAAAGTATAAATAAAGGAGGGAATAAGGGAAATATTGGGAATTTAAAGGGGGAAACGGGTGTTGAGGGCTGGGACAAGGAGCGAGTGGCAGCAGCGAGGCTCGGGGACCTGCCGGAGGATGCTGTGGCCTCGTCCCGGGTACCGGCAGCTCCCGGCGGGGGCCGGTACCGTGATTTAACGTGCTTGGTGGGAATAATTAACAACATTGGCTTGCGCGGGAGTTGGGGGGGACCCTCTGCACCCCCGCCCGGCAGGCACGTGTAGCCCGGGCTGCAGCACGGGTGCTGCTCCCACACGCTCTGCAGCCTCCGCACCCTCCGGGGCGGCTCAAGGGCACCGAGAGAGACCGGACCGGTCGCCCTGGAGCCGCCCGGGGAGGGGGAAGCGGGGGACGGACACACCGGGGGATGGACGCGGGACGCTTCTCCCGCATCTCCCCCCGCCGCCCTTTCCCGTCCTCCCGCGGGGGGAGTGGAGCGGAGCCACCCCGGGATGGACGGACGCACGGGGGCGGGTCCCGGGGTGGGGAGGGAGGGAAGCGGGACCCCGCTCAGGGGGCGGCCTGGCCGGGCCGGGGCCGGGGGGGGGGGCTGGTTTCAGCCGCGGGCGGCCGCGGGGCAGTCTGAGGGCGCGGCGGCGCGCAGAGCACGCAGCGGTCCCATGGTGTAATGGTTAGCACTCTGGACTTTGAATCCAGCGATCCGAGTTCAAATCTCGGTGGGACCTCGTGTTCATTTTTGGGCTCCGCCGTCGCCGGTAACGCGGCGGGAGGCGGCAGCGAATCTCTCCGGTGCGGGGGGGGGAGTTGTGTGTGTGCGGGGACGCGGGACGGGAGCTCGTTGTCAGTTCCCCGCCTCGCCCTGGGCGCCCGGCGGGCTCCATTTTGTGCGGGGGCGTCGCCTCTTCACTGCGCGTGCGGGACAGAGGGCGGCGGGCGGGCACGCCTCCCCATTCCCGGCGCTGATTGGGCGCGCGGGCTGACACTCTCGCTTTCCCGCGCAGCCATTGGCTGAGAGCGCGCCCCGCCCCGCCCCCCACCGCGCGCCAGTGCAGCGGCGCTGCCTCAGGGCGGTCTGAGGGGAGGGGCCGGATCCCGCCGGCAGCAGCTTAGTGCCGCTGACGTCGTTTTCCAGCCGTTTAACGGCGATTAACCGCTCCATCCCCTCCGGGCCCATCCGGTTACCGCCCCGGATTAGGGGCAGCGCGGTGCCCGGGAGCTGGGCCCGGCGGAGCCGCGCTCCCCGCCCCCCCCAGCCCCAGTAAACACAGAGGCCGCGGCCGAGCTGGCGGGTTTATTGAGCGTCTGCGAGGGGAGCAGAACCGCCTCTGGGTCGGGCTCTTCAGGCTACGGGGAGCGGTGGGGACACCCCCTGCCCGGGGAAAAGCCTTTCCCTGTGCTCTCTGCCGGGGAACCCCCACCTTGGGGCGGCTCTGGGGCTGAGGGGCAGCCCCTGCCTCTGCCACTGGTGCTGGGCAGGGCCGCAGGCCAAGCAGCGGCCCACCCCCAGGCAGGGAACCCCCTCTGGGAGCGGGTCAAACCCCGCTTTCCCTGCATGCGAAAGCATTTGAGCAACTGCCAGGCCTGTGTCCGTGTGCTCCCGCAGCCCCAGCCGCAGCCCCCAGCGCGGGGATGGGCCCGACCCCATCGCCTCTTCCCAACGCCCCGTCCCATGGGGTGGAAGAGGTCGGCTCTAGACCGGAGTTTGCAGCCGTTGTCTTCGCTGTGTCTAAATCCGCGAGCAGAGGGTTTTGGAGCCTCAGGGGAGCAATTTGCCATCCGCTCAAGGGCTGCTGCTGCGGTGGAGGTGGGCGAGCATGAAGCAGCAGCAGGATGGGAGGTGCTGCGGCAGAGACAGAGCAGTGTCGTGGTTTTACCCCGGCTGAGAGCAGAGATCCACCCAGCTGCCTGCTCTTTAAAGGAAAAGAGGAGGGGGAGAAGGGGGGGGGAGGGAAGGGAAAAGGAAGGGGCAAACAACAACCCCCAAACCAAGAAACCAAAGGCCCGTGGGTTGGGATAAGGATAGTTTACTAGAATAGCAGAAAGATGAAATACAACAATGCTGACAGGACTTTAGAGCAAAAGATAGATGAAACTGTTGATACACAATGCAGTGTCTCACCGAACCCACAGCTCAGGCCGTGCCACCCAGAGCCGTCCCGGAACCCGACTGTCCCCCAAAAACCACACATCCTGGAGCCGACCTCTCCTCCTCCCATCAGCCCCCTTTATACCGGGCAGGACGTGATTGGCATGGAACACCCCCTTTGGCCAGTCTGGGTCACCTGTCCTGGCCTCGCCCCTCCTTTCTCATGAATAGAGAAATATGAAGAACTGAGAAAGTCCTTGACTCTCTGACAGCAACTAAACCCATCAGGGTGTTATCAGCACTGCTTTCATTCTAACTCTCAAACACAGCATCCCATCCGCTGCTACAAATGAAGTTAACTCCATCCTGACCAAACCAGGACACAGAGGGACTCTGAGAACTGAGAAGAGCTGCTGCTTCTGTGTGGGGTTGATATCTGGGGGGGTTGGGAGAGATTTCCCTGAAACAATACGTATTCGTCATGGGGGTTAAAAATGAGTAAGAACAAACTAAACCCCAAAAAAACCAAACTGCAGTCACCCTACTGAACTCAGAAGCTGGCCGTGCCCCAGGTGATCAGCAGGGGATGAAATTTGTCCTGGAAAGAAAAGCTATGGAGCAGGAGGATCACAGCCTGGCATTGCGAGCTTAGGGCTTGGAGAGTCCTGTCTTGCTCTAAGGACCTGCTGCCCCCCACACTACCTGCTTCAAGTCATCCCCATCACCGATGGGACATGGTGGGATGAGACTTTACAGCCCCTCTGCCTGCACAGAGCCCGGCTGCTCTTCTGTGCCTTCCTGCAGCAGCAGAAGGGAGCGGACAGGGAAGCACTCAGAGCTGCCATGGGCACAGGTAGGACCCGACCCAACCTGACTTGCTTTCCCACAGCTGCCAGGGGGGATCCAAAGGGAGGAAGGGAGACCGACAGGCAGAGTGAGGGTTAAACCCACTGCCTGGGGGCTCGCTCCTTCCCATGCCCTGCCCTGTGTTGGGTGAAGCTCACCCCTGGCCATCCCCTGGCTCTCAACTCAAGGTACATGATGGGTGTGAGCTGTGTAGGACTGGAGAGCAGCTGGGGCGAGGTGTAGGAATAAGGAGAACAAAGGTTCAGACCCCTGGAAGCCTCAGAGCGGTGGGGTGGGTATCGCCCTCCTGTGTCAGATGGGGAAACCGAGGCACCGAGAGGAACTGGCTTGAGCAGGGTCCTGCTGGGAGGCTCTTCCATAGCTCGGCTTTGGGGTTGTGCTGCATGGAGAAGCATCAGTCCAGCCACAGCTCTGCTGGTTCATTACAGCCCAGTTTGCTGCAGGCTGCTGAGAATGGAGAAGTTTTGCTTGCAGGAAGCCAGATGTAAATCAGCTCTGAGCACAGAATCACACGCTGTGCTGGCTGCTGAGCCTCATCTCCTGTGGCAGTGGGGCAATTCTTTTTCTTCTTTTTTTCTTTTTTTCCTTTTTTTTTTCCTTTTGCCATCCTTTAGCTGCACTACGCTTTGGTTCTGGACTCCCCAGCGCTGAGGTCAGACTACAGGGAAAGCAGCTTTCTGACAGTCTTGGCTTGCACACGGGGATATCCCCGTGCCCAGCGGTGACAGCAGTGGGGGGTCAGCTTATTATACAGCCCCCCTTCTCCTTAAAGGGGTTCTTGTCCTCAGGGACTCCTTTCAGCAGCGGGTCTTCGCCCGCCATGGACTCGATGTACTCCTTGATCTCTTTGCCGGTCTTGGAGACCTGCCAAGGAAGGAGATGCTCAGCCTGGGTTATGGGAATGAACCCTCACTGCAGAGCTGCTTTCCCACTCATCAGCTGCCTACGAACCCGTTCCTGCAGCCAGGAGAGGGGAACTGTGGCCATGAATATCCCACCCAGCATGGGGTGTTCCCGAGAGCATCCCTGGGGTGCTATGGGCACCTCACTACACGTGGGGCTGCCGCTCCCAGGCTCTGGCAGGCTTGAGGGGAGAAGTGTGGTTGCACACACTTCAGCCTTCATCTGAGGTTTAATCTCAAGAGTTTGGGGTTTTTTCCCCCCTTTGCAACATGGCCAGGTCAGGAAATTACCCCACAGAACAGTCCCTTTGCCTTTGGGGTGAAAAACTCACCATTTGCCTCTCATTCTTCACCTCCTTCTTCAGCTGATCCAGCTCCATCTTCAGCAGCTCCTTCTCTGTCATGTCCTGAGCCATTTTGCCCTGTAACCCCAGGGAAACGGGTTGTTATTAGTTACAGCTGGGGAGATGAGGTACTTAGAGATACAGCTTAGCAGAGGACAGGAACAGCTGGACTCGATGATCTTAAAGGTCTTTTCCAACCTTGTGATTCTCCTAAAGCAAATTAGGACCATTGCTTTGGCCCTAAGAATGCAAACACTGTTAATGCCTGAGCTACCCCCATGGTGAGAGATGGGCTGATGCTACAAACCGGAAAGGAGGCACCTTTCAAAGCCCTTCTTGTCCCCAGATTTACATTTCTTGTGAGCCCCAAAATGGATGGAGGCCCCTTTGCTCTGAACTCAGCTGCTGGGACAGAAGGATTTTGGGGCCACGCAGGTTGGAAGAGCCAAAAAAGCCTCTCCAAGGGTTATGTGAGATCCCCAGGTCTGCGCTGCTGAGATCTGTTCCCATTTAAACGTGGGGTTGAAAACCTGGCTGGAAGCTTTTAAATAGGTGACTAAGCTGGAACGTGCCTTGGTCTTGCTTTGGGAGGTGTCAAGATGCGCTCCCTGGCCTCAGCTGGGCTTCCAGAGCTGCTCTCCTGGTGCCTGTGCCCAGTGCTCCTCTCCCCATGGATGCCCTCAACACACACCCAGCCCCAGATGATGCTCCTGGCAGAGCACAAGGAGCCAAAAGCCACCCACCCATGGAGGGGTCCCAAACCGTGTGGCCCCCATGATGCTCTTTACCTGAGGGAGCAAAGCCACTTACCTCAGGGACAAGGGGCTGCCCCTCTCAGCAGCAGAGACCTTCAGAGATCCATCTGAGAGGAGATGCTGTTGACTGAGCCCTGGTTCTCTTGCTCCAGGCTTGAAGATGCCACCAGCTCTCTGGGAGGGCAGCGGGGAGCAGATGTCTTTGGTCCTTAAGCTGATAATGGACTCAGGAGCATAAGCTGGTCAGGTGTTGGGTATTAACCTCAAAGCCCCGGGGTAATCAGTGGTGGGGCTGTGGGGAGGGTGAGGATGGGGGAGGAGGGGTTGGGTGGGTTACTGGGGCAACTGGGAAGCCCCTCAGCTCCCACCATGGGTGTCTTTGAGTCCACAGTGTATCTAGGTCCTGCCCTGGCTGGGGCAGAGATGAGAGCAGCTCTCAGGGAGTTTGGGAGGGGATGGAGAGGAGGGGAGCTGTGGTGAGGGGATCTCTGGGGGCTGGTGTGGCCTCATCGGGCCAGGGAGCAGCTCTTGGTCCTGAGGAGGGCGTGAGGAGCTGGGCTGGGGCTGGAGGAAATTCATCATTTCCCTCATCCTTGTGCTGGTGGGGCCGTGGGCTCAGGAAGGGCCAAGCCCTGACCTGGGGTTTGCTCCTGTCTGGCCCCTGCAAAGTTGCCGGGGCTGAGGACAGGGCAGGGGAGGCCTGGAGGAAGCGTCTGCGGGGGGAGGACCAGGAGGAGGAGGAGAGGGTGGAGGGGGATTTCCAAGCACCGGGGAAGTGGGAATTTCCTGCTCTAACTCAGCCTCACCCGTGGAGCTCTGAACTGTTGTTAGCAAACACTGAGAAGGACACGCTGGCCTGGGTGAGGGGACGCTGGGTGTCTTCACGGGGACAACATCGCTCTGTGCACCAAGCTGAGTGGGGTCTGGGCAGCCAGGGTGATGCCCTGTGGGGGCACGGGGCTGTTCCAGGGTGGGGGGACCTGCACTGTCATCTGCTGCATCCCTTGCCAAGGCGAAGGGAAGGGAATTGCCCTCCCTGGAAGCTCAGCTCTGGGCTCCTGGAGAGTGGCTGTGGGTGTCAGAGATGGGGTTTGGGATCCCTTTTGGTCCTTAACTCTGCTCTGCCAGTTTCACATCTTTCCCCACAGTTGCCCCACATCCTCTCCCTGTCCCCCCAACATGTTCCCCCCATGGGGCTGGGGCTTCCTCCCCGCTGGGCCCCCACCTCTCCTCAGCTCTCCTGTGTGGGCCACGATGTGAGAGCGGCTGGGAGGATGAGATGAGACGATGTGAAGGTGCCGGGGCGTGCTCCACAGCCACGGGCTGTCCCAGGAGGGGATGGGGACACCGCGGCGCCCGCAGGCCCTACGTCAGCACCACCGCGAGCTTCAAAACGCGGCGCCGAGGTGGCCGGGGAGGAAGTGGGAACCCAGCCCTGCACCATGTCGGAGCTGGAGCAGCTGCAGCAGAGCGACATCCCGGCGGGACGGCAGGTCCTGCGCGACCACCACTGCAACCTCCTGCGGGTGGCCGATTACTGCGAGAGCAACTACCTGCAGGTGAGGGGGACGGGGATGGCTGGGGACGAGCTCTGGCTTCGGGGCTGGGTGTGATGCTGGAGGCAGCTGGGAGCCCCAGTCCTGGAGGGGTGGCTGGTGGGTGAGGGTGAAGGCTCTGCCCTGGGAGACAGGAGCTAGAGCATCCCTGTTGGCTTCTTACTGAGCGCTGCCTGACGCCGCTCAGTTGTTGGGGTTTGGATGTTTTTCTTCCCGTGCCTCAGTTTCCCCTCTGGCTCCACAGCAGGGTTTCTGTTCAGCTCTCAGGGTGGGGGTTGGGTTGCAGGAGGGGATCAGGGCCACCAGCCTTGCCTGGGCTGTCCCCAAGGCTTCTGAGGTGCCTCCTGGCAGGGCAGAGGCGAGCCAGACGCCTGGGCACACAGAGCAAGCATGGAGCTCTGCTGCTGCCAGCTTCCCTCCCCCTCCTCCTCCTTACCTGGTAGCCCTCCCAACGGGAGCGGGGTACAGGAGCTTTTGGGGTGAAACAGGAGGGAAAAGGCTTGTTCAGGCCCTGTGTGCCGGGGGATGATGTCTTGGCTGGGGCCAGCCTGCGATGTGGGTGCTGGTGGTGGGCAGCCCACTGGAGCAGAGCTGAGCAGGAAACATGGTGAGCTGTTCAGGGCACTGAGACACCGTCCCTGGCACGGCTGGTGGCACGGCACGGCCGGCTGGCTGTCCCCAAGGGCGGTGGGAGGCTGAGCTGGGTGCTGTGCTCCGAAACAGCAGCACCCCTGGGAGGCATCCCAGCAAGTCCCCGGTGCTGGGAAAGCCAAACACGGGTGTCCGTGTGTCCTGCCGGCGCAGCCAGAGGAAGTTTGATGCATTTGGAAAGCAGAAGGAAGCATCTTGGCTACCGTGTGACTCCAGCGTGGAGAGGGAGGGCAGCGGTGGCTGCGCTGCACGGGCTGGGCAAGACCCACCAGCCGGGTTTCCCCCTCCAGGCGAGCGACAAGCGGAAGGCGCTGGAGGAGACGATGGCGATGAGCACCCAGTCCCTGGCCAGCGTGACGTACCAGGTCAGCAGCCTGGCCAGCGCCTTCCTGCGGCTGCTGGACCTGCAGGCAGCCCAGCTGCGCAAGGTGGAGGCGGATATCGACTGCGTGGCTCAGGTGGGACCGTGCCCCAACCGGTGCTGGCGTTGGGTCCTGAGAAGGGGATGGGCTCTGGGAAAGGGGGTTTGGGCACCTTGAAAGGGCTGGACACCCTCCTTCCCCGCAGCTTCAACAGCCCATCAGCCCACCCATAGCATCACCGTGCAGTGGAGATGCCAGATTGCCTCTCTGTGGGTGGTGGTGGGGGGGGTCACCCAACACATCGTGGAGGGAGAAGTCCACCCCGGGGCTAGGAAACTGGTGTCTGGGGTGATCTCCCAGTCTGGGCACTTGCAAATCCCAGAGAAGGGAATCACTGCCCAGGAAACCTCAGAGATGCCGAAGTGAAGTGATGGGATTTGGACTGTTGGCTTGGCTGGCGTAGTGTCCCCTTGTTAAGGCCTGGCCTGGTCCTCCCAGAGCTTCTGGACACTGATGCAGAGTCCTGTGGCCTCCCATCTTCTTCCTGGTACTTGGAAGCTGCCTGGAGCCTTTCCAACTATGGGAGGAGACAGAACCATGTCGTCACACTGGAAGCAGTGGGAAAACAGTTTTTGGGTGGCCAAGCCTCACACCGCCCCCTCCCCTGTCCCTGCCATGTCCCCCCAATCCCTGCTTTAGGAAGGGCCAGCTTTGCCATCAAGGACATCGCTTGTCCTGCTGTTACGGAGCAGAGCAGGATCTGCCCCTGTGCCTTCAGCTGGGCCAAGGGGTTCAGGTTCAATCCTGATCCCCCCCCTGCGACCTCCCTCCCACCCCTTTCCCTTCCAGGCAGGGAGATGGGGCTGGGAGTGGTGGTGGGACTTGTAGGGGGCAGCAGGAGGTGGGGACAACCTGTGATGGGATGGTGGGGACAATGTCATCTCCACAGAGGGTTGACATGCACAAGGAGAAGGTGTCTCGCCGGGAGATCGGCTTGTTGACTGTCAGCAAGAAGTTCCCGTCCTACCAGAAGATCACATCCCCCCCGAACCCCCCCAGCCTGGAGCCCTACTACAGGAAGCCCCTCAACTTCAACATCCTGGATGACATTGGCCATGGCATAAAGGTCAGCCTGGGGCAAGGAGGATGTCCCAGGGGCATGAGGGGGGTTTGGATGGGTGCTCTTGGTCTCGATGTCCCCAGCATTGCACTGATGGGTGCATGGGTGGGCTCAAACCCCCCCTCGATGGAGAAAGGGGGTCTGTCCATGCCCTGCAGCCCATGTGGGGCCCACGGTCCCAGCTCAGGGAGGGGAGACACAGTCTGATACAGCAAAGGGAAACTGAGGCACACAATGCTCAGCAAGGGCCGACAGTGCTGCTGGGACCTGTACTGAGCCACAACGCTCTCGCCCCCACGGCGCCTTTCCCAGCACCGAAAACGCTTGCGCAGGAAGGCGCCTTGCTGGGGGGGGGTGGGGGTGGTGGTTTCGGCAGCCTCACAGGCACCAGCCGCCGTGGGGCCGGAGGGGAAGTTGGGGTGCTGGGGCCGCGGTTCCCACGGTGGCGGGTGCCTCTCAGCCGCCTCCGCATCTCAGATGGGTCTTTCCACTCGGCTGCTCCCATCGGGGGGTGGGGGGACCCAGCAGAGACCTTGGGGTGCTGCTTCCTGCAGCTGGGGGGGGGGGGGGGGGGGGGGGGGGGCGCGGAAGGTCGAAGCTTTCAGGGGTGCAATGAGTTTGTTGGTCATCTCTGGCTGCCCTCACCGTGTCTCCCTGCGCCCAACAGGACCACAGCACCCAGCTGTCCCGCACCGGCACCCTGTCTCGGAAGGGGATCAAGTCGACGGCACAGGCTGGAGGCACCCTGGGGTGAGGCTGCGTGGGGATGGGCACAGGGATGAGTGGGTGATGAGGGTGGGGGACAGAGCCACCAGCTGCACTGTGGGGTCACCGCTGGGCTTCCGGCCCTGCGCTGGGGAGTCAGCACCTGCTCTGCCCACAGGAGGAGCACCCGGGTCCCTGAACCCATCCAGCCCCCCGTGGTTCCTGAGAACAAGCTCTCTGCGGCCTCCTCCACCACCTCTCTGGTCTCCATCAGGTACCGGCGCTGCCTGGGGGTCGGGAGGGACCAGGGTGGGAAGAGGTTCTGCTGGGTTGGGATGGAAGGTCTGGGGTTTGGGGGGGATTTGCCAGATCTCCTGCCCATGGTGACCACGGCACATAGCAGCCTGTCCTGGCACTGGGCACGTGGCTGTTTCCAGACAGTGGGGGGCAGAGGCTGGGCCCCCCATCCTGACACTGCTGCTATTCCCCCTCCTCCAGCTCGAGCGGAGCTCCAGCAGCCCCTGGTGAAGGCATCCCTGCACCACCACCACCACCCCCCTCCTTATCAGGACCATCCCCACCACCCCCAGCTGCTGCCCCACCACCCCCAGCTGCTGCCCCACCACCCCCAGCTGCTGCCCCACCACCCCCACCGCTGCCGGGGCACCTGGCCATGCCCCCACCACCCTCAGAGGACCTGCCCCTGCCCCCGCTGGATCTAATGCCTCCAGGTAAGTGCTCGGTGGTCCTGGGATGCTCATCCTGGGAGGTTCCAGGGCTGCGTTGGCCTCTGCCCCCCCCATGGGGTCCTTCCTTCCCCATTGATCTCTTGGGGGTTTTGCAGCCCTAGACAACTTGGAGGTGCTGCCACCACCAGCTTTGCCTGACTTTGAGGACATGGCCCTACCACCACCTCCTGCAGCAGAGGACCCTCCCTGGGCCCCCGAGAACTACCTGGAGAAAGGTACAGTGGCTCCCCAGACCCCCCTCAGATCTCTCTGCCGTGGTGCTTTCAGTTGAGCCCCTGCCCACAAACCTGACACCGAGGGTCCTGCGTTGGCCAGGGTGGGATGGCGAGTGATGCTGTGGTCTGGTCACATCATTGTGGTGGTGGGCTGGCCCCTGGGGTGGCCTTGCTGGGCTCCATGCCCCCTCTCTCCCTCCTCCTGCAGTGGTGGCCCTTTATCCCTACGAGCAGCAGAAGGACAACGAGCTCTCCTTCCAGCCCGGCGCCATCCTCTTCGTCACGCGGCGGTACTCAGACGGCTGGTACGAGGGCGTCATGGGTGAAGAAGCTGGTTTCTTCCCCGGCAACTACGTGGAGCCCATCTGAGCACCAAGGGTGGGCAGCTCCCTGCACCCCCAAACCCCGCATCACCTACCTGGATGGGTCGCATCCTGCTCGGACAGGGCTGTGCTTCGCCTTTGAATTATGGCTTTGCACAGCTGGGATATCCCACAGCTCAGCCCTTGTTGGGGCAGACTGGGTGCCAGTGCCCAGAGCACCCCCCTCCAGCCCATCCCCTCTCCCCTCTGCCTTGTCTTTACATTTTTAATGGCAGCAGCTCTGGCTGATGCTGGTGCTGGGGAGGTTCAGCACCGGGACACTGGTGCTGGGCTGATGTAAACACGGTGGGCAGCACGTTGGGATGAGCCTGGTGATGCTCCTGCTGAGCATCCCAAACTGCAGAGGGAGGCAACGGGGGCCAAGGAGAAGAGCAGCACCCACCACCGCCCCAGGACCCTGCCTGCTGTCCCCATGAGCTCAAAAGGCAGAGGAGGGGTGAGACAGAGCCCCATCCCGCCCCAAAGGAGTGCTGATAGGGTCAGCCCCAACCTGCAAAGCATCCCTTGGAGCCTGGCCCTGCTCTGCTGCTCCCCCCAGTGCCACCCCCCCTTCCCTTCCCAAACCCAAGGATGAGAGACAACACGTAGGTGTAACTGGGCGCGCTGTCTCACACTGGGTTTATGTTCTGGCTACAACCAGCCCGCGTACCTGCAATATATCGCGATATATCTCTATGTACATAATGGTACTCTTCTTTTTAATTCCATGGCTTTAAGTTCCACACAGTTGAACAGGGTCCAGAGGAGGAAGAACAAAGTTTTGGGGAGGGTCTTGTTGGGGTGGGGGATGAAATAGAGGAACAACTCAGGGCTGCTTTGGTTATTTCCTCACTGCTCAGGGCTGCTGTCAGGGTTTCCAGGCTTTGGAGGAGTCACAAGCCGCCCTCGGGGGCTGGTAAGGCTGTGGATAAATCCAGGAGAAGCCAACACCAGAGAGCAGCGAATACTGTTGGTTCCCCCATGCAGAGTGCAATTAGAAGGGGTAATTAATACTGCAGTGGGGCAAAGGGGGGTGGGGTGGGGGTGGGGTTTGGCCTCTTGGGGACATGATGCCAGAAATGCTACAGCACCACATCTCCCAAGAGAGGTTGGGCACCAGGGCAGGAGGGGAATGGACCCCTGGGTGAGTGGGGGGGTCAGTGGGAGACACGAGGAGACGACTGGTACTGGCTCAGGGCGAGGAGGAACCTGCCTGCCCTGGGGAACGTGGGGGCTGGTTCACCCTGGAAGCAGAAGCAGAGGATGGAGGTGGAAGGCAAGGACAGGTCCTCCTCCCCGCCCAGGGATGTACTCACCGTGCCCTGGGTGAGTAGGGATGGACACTAAAGGGTTTGTTCCTGAAGTCCCACCTCTCCAAAAGGTTTTTTTGTCCCTCACATCGCAGTTTCTTCAGAGAATAACGTCTCAAGGGACAGCTGACTCCATCGCAAGGCTCAGGAGCTGAGCCAGGAGCCACCTGCCCCAGCGGGGTGCGGAGGGGAGGCCGGGCAGCACCAAGTCCCCAGATCACACTTCCAGTGGCTTCCCAAAGAGGCAAAGGAGCCCTTGAGCGTCAGGTTCAAGGCAGCAGCACTGCAGCTCCTGGCATGGCCGGGTGGGTGAGGGACAGGTGAAGGCAGGAGGAAGCATGTGCAGCACCCAGCCTGCCAGGAGCTGGCTGCAGGTCTTTTGTGACGTTGAAAGGGACAGAAAACCAACCAACCCACCCAAATCACTCTTAGTGTTGGCAAACAGCAACGCTGGAGGAGATGGCCGAGCTGCATAGAGAAGGGTTCATCAACACGGCAGGGGAAGGAGCAGGGGGGACCTGGAGAAAGTGCTTTAATCACCCGGGGGGAGGAGGAACTCAGGGAGGACAGGCAGGAAAGCAGCTGGGTGGGGGGCTGAGCGTGCAGAGCCGAGGAGCGTGGGGTACAGGATGTCACCCCCCCATTTCCCCCAAGCTTCTCCTTTCCCAGCTGCTTAGAGTGAGAGAGTCTGTTCCCATCCTCAACACTTCTTCTTGAGAACCTCCTGGAGATAGTGGGCAACTTCTGCAGCCGACTCCCAGGGGACAACGGTGGCCTGGAAAGCTCCAGGCTGCTTCTTCTCCATCTCTTGGGCCATGCGGTGCATGGGGAAGCCTTTCCTTGGGAAAGCCACGTCGGCTGACGTCAGAGTCATGGAAGGGCAGAAGTCATTGGCCCCATCCCCCACGTAGAAGACCCGCTCGAATTCCGCCTCCTCCCGGGCTCTCTCTGCCAGGTACTCTGTGAGGATCTTGCGTTTGCACATGTTGGCCGGGCAATCAAGGCACTTGTGGCTGTGGTAGGGCCCCAAGGTGAAGTACCCCCTCTTGTCGAAGCCGGATGGGTTGCTGAAGATCTTACGGAACAGGGAGTGGAAACCGGCTGCCCTCAGGTTGGACTCGATGCCGAACATGTTGGCGTCGGAGATGAGGATGATCTCGAAGAGCTCGTGGTTCTTGGAGAGGAACTGGAAGAGCTCCGGCATGCCAGGGGACAGGGGGATGTTCTCATAGACCATCTTGAAGTCCCCCATCTTGACGCCCTGGTCCCCCATGTAGGCCAGGACACGCTGCATGTACTCGTTGTAGAAGCCCTCGCGGAAGGTCTGCCGGATGTGCTCCGGCAGCACCTGCCCCGGCGCCGCCCGCACGATGGAGTCGTCGCTGTTCTCGTTGATGATGGTCTCGTCGAAGTCGAAGACGAGGAGGTATTTGGGTGGCCGGGGACTGGCCATACCAACGCCCTGCGAGGAGGGGGGAGAACACCCACCCCTTAGGTCAAGGTGCTTCGCTTCAGCTCAGGCACAACCACAGCGGGGACAGGCCCCCGGCCCCTGGGTCCTCACCCGGCCCTTAACCCGGCTGGGTTTGGTGGGGGGGATAATCCCCTGCTGATTTACCCCCCTCCCTGGCCCTAAGGGGTTTATCCTGCCTATAAAGGGCTCGTTTTTTCACCGCTAATCCCATCCCCACAGGCAAGGCGGTCACTGTGCCAGTGACCCCTCCCAGGGGACCTGGGGACAGTGCCAGCCTTGGGGTGTTTAGTGCAGGGAGGGGCCTTGGGGAGGAGATGGGGGGGTTTGCTCCCCAGCCTGCTCCTGTCCCACCTCTGGCAGGGGTCTGTGTCCCTGTAGACCCCCCCGCATTGCTGCCAAGAGAGAGGACAACACTTTGCAGGGTGTGGTTCCTCCCAGGCTTGGGCTCTGCAGGCACCACACGCTCTGGAGAAGCCAGGGATGGCACAGAGCCACCTCCTGCCCTGCCCTAAACCCAACGTCAACCCAACATCAATCCTCTTTGATGACACAGTGCAAAGCTGGTGAGCCCCAGCCCCCCTGCCCCGTGCCCACCCACTCAGCTGAATCCACCCTGGCTCCAGCAGCACCCACCCACCTCCTGGCTCCACAGGATGGGGACCCAAGTCCTGCTCCCTGAGCAGAGAGGGGATGGGGGGGGGGGGGGGGGGAGGATGGCACTGACCTTAAACAGGCATGGCAGCCCCACGCCCTCGCAGCACCTTTTCATTGTAAGACCATCACTCTGCTGGCGCCGCGATGCTGAAGGCAGCACTCAGGGCTCGCTGGGCTGCAAACCACAAAGAAAGAGGGGGGGGTGTGGGGGGGAGAGTTTGGTTTAGGGTTTGGCTTCTCCCCAGCTGCCACGTCCCGGCACGGCAACAACTGTCACGGCACGGCCAGGCTCTGTGTCCTGCAGCCATCTCCCAAGCCTGGGACCTTTTGTACCAGGGACGGAGGAATTAAGAGTCTCTGGAGAGCAGAGCGAGGGGCAGAGCCCGTTTAATGCTTCTGATCCCTCTTAATTCCCCCCAGCACCCGGGCTGTGCCACACGTGCAAGCGAGCCAGCAGCAGTAAACCCCAGCGACACAAGCCCTGGGCCAAAACTGCCCCAGTTTTCTTCCAGTATCAGTAGTTTGGGGTTTTTTTGGTTATTTTTTTTAAATGGAGTTGTTATCCTGGAATGAAAGCTGGTGCCCAGGCAGCTCCAGGGAGAATGAGCCAGGCTCCTGCCCTGGAGTGATGCCAGAACCCAGGATACGGCTCCTGAATTCTGCTGACCTGCTGTGGTCCCCAGCAAGCAAAGCAGAGGGATGGCAAACCTCAACCCCCCCCCCAAAACCCCACAACCTCACAGCCAGAGCTGGCTGGAAACCTGGGCAGATGGTTAACAGGAAGAATAACCCAACTGGGACACTGGAAATTTTAACTGGGTAACCAGTAGCTCGGCTTAGCCTGGCACTAGGAGGATTTCAATGATTACAGGGTGGGGTTTTTTTTTGGTCACCAGCATGCCAACAGGAAGAGTTATTTCAGCTGAAGGTGATTTGTGTGGGATTGGGCTGGTCTGAAGCCCAGCATCCAACTATTTCAGGCACAAACACGCTTCATGACTCTGCTGAAATAAACCCTGGCTGCAGCGTGGAGGTGACACTGCACAAGGAAGAGGGGACACGACATGAAACCCTGTGTGGACAGCTCATCACAGCCCCTCAGTGTGAAGCCTTCCAGCCACACGCTGCTGATTTCTTTGGGGAAGCAGCCAGGTATTTATTTGGAGCCCAATAATGCTACAGCTGGCCCTGGGGGTGGCTTTAACCACCGGGATTTTCAGTTCTGAACCAAGAGAACTAGAAGAAAAGAATCAGGAGTGAAGGAGTGAAGGACTAATTGTAATTTCTGCTGTTATTTGTAACGAGCTGCCAGCAGGGAGAGAATAATTTGGGTCTCAGCCTGGAGGAAACGTTGTGGTACTGGTGCAGCAGCACGGGGAGGGCTGGTTATCCCACTGCAGGTGGCTGTAAGTGGGACGTGGACATGGGGAGAGCCCTGAAAAAGTTCTTCAGGGGGGAGAGTTTTGTGCTTTGCAGAACAGGAATGGCTGGCAGAACACAGACCTGGACAGAGAGTCCCTTTAGTGGCTTTTCAGCTGAGGTTCCTGGGACTCCATCCATCCATCCATCCATCCATCCATCCATCCATCCATCATGTTTCATACACAAACCCTGACCTGTGAGCTGGGGAACAGCCACTCTGGTCCCTTTTGGCTTCTTGTAGCTCTGAGCAGCACAAGCTGGACTCAGCATCAGCCACGTCGATCCCATGTTAATTCATCCTCAGCCCAGCCCCACACGAGCTCTGCCCTCCCACCTCCCAGGGGCGGCTCCGCTCTGCGGGGCTAAATCCAGCTGCTCCAGAGAGCTGGACAACAAAACCAGTTCCACTACCAGGCTCCTTGTCCCTGCGTCCCCAGCAACCTCCCCCACACAGCAGCTTCCCTTCTGTGGGTCGTACTGGGAGGAGAGGGCACTGGACTGTGTTTTTTGGTGGGATTTTGAAGGAAAACCACAAGCCATGGAAGTGGGTTTGGACAATTGCTGCTCTTGGCTACTGGCAGGAGATGGAGCATCCCTGCCACGGACCCACAGGAGCTGCTTTGGGCTCCCAGCTGTCCCCAGTACCACAACGAGCATCACCTTTATGCAAAAGAACAGTCACAATCAAACCAGCGTGGGTAAAGGTCTGGGGTGGGACTTCTCACCATCCTCCGGGGGCTGTTGGGCAAATTACATCCCCCCCCATGTGCTGTTTTCCCTTTAAGATACAGAACAGGGAGATACCAGCGCTGAGAGCGGCTCCTGATAACCCAGCGCTCCGGCTGCAGGACAAGCAGCCACCTCAAACCCTGGCTCTGCCCCACGCAGGAGGGGAGCAAAGGTGAGAAAAACACCCCCAAAAAAACCACTGAGCTGATCTCCCAGCCCTATGTTACCCCGTTCAATCCAGCCAGGAGCCTGTGGGATGCCGTTAGCAGCGTGGGATGGAGCATCCGGCTCCATCCGGGGTGCAGAGCTCTGAAATCCCTGCAGGACCCTGTCACGGCTCCCAGAGGAGCTATTTCTGCACAGAGATGACTCACCCGGCGGCTGCTGCTTCCCGGGAGCGCGTCCGTCCACCTTCTGCAAAAAAGGGGCTCCCTCCGAGCTAACAGCAAAGCGGCGGCGCTGCCCAACATCATGCAAAGCCTGGAGGGCGAGACAGGGAACAAACCCAGGTATCTGCTCCTTAACCACCTCCAACAGAAAGGCTGCAGCGAACTGAATTCGGGCTGAGGATCCAAACATGCGGGAAAATGATTCCCCGGGGTAGTTTATCCCCCGAATCTCTGGGTTCCCCCCCCCCTCTGGTAATCCTTCCAGCCATCCCGGGGATCCTTCTGCCGGGAGGAAGGGCCGGAGCCCAGCGCGACTCCACGACGCCCTCGATTATCTCCCCAGATCAGCTCTGTGTCCCAGGGAACCTCTGCCCCGCCGTGGGCTCTGTCCCGTCACGGGTTCAACACAGGACGAGCTGCACGGAGAGGAGCTGCACACCCACCCTCTGCCACGGGGTCGAGCCCCGTGTGAATCCCTGAGCCGGCCCGGATGGGGCTCAGCACCCAGTTTTGGAGCCGGGACCTGCTGGGCTTGGAAAGCAGAAGGGCACGGGGGCATTTCCCAATTGCAAGCAGAGCCCCCGGGCTGGTCTGAATCACCGGCTGTACTCTGCCCTTGCTTGTTTTGAATGTTTTTAACCTTAAAACAAATGATTTGGATGCGGCTGGGGTGTAGAACACGCTGCTTGGGGGTTTAACTCCAACCCAACTACTGACCTTGGGGAAACGCGTCTGCCCACCCCTTGGAGGGCAAAGCAAGAGGACAGGGTCCAGCTGCCCCAAAAGCTCTTGTGCCCCAAAACCTGATCCTCTCGTGATCCCCATGACGGGGCCACGGGGGCACCGTCACGAGAGGCTCGCATCGCTCCTGGGATACCCCCTCATCCTGCTCCCATCCCCGGCCAGACACACTCCTCCCGGAGCAGAGCCAAACGAGGGAGTTAATAAACCAGAGGAGGGAAGAGCTCGGAGGGTGTCAGCCAGCCCCAATCCTCTGCCAGGGTCCCACCTTCTGCCCCGCGGGTCCCGCTTCACCCCAGATCCCCCAGGGTGGGGGGAATGGGAACACCCCATGGATGATGTTCCCTTTTTTAACGGTGTTGGTTTTCCCCGTGGATCCCTGATTCCGCCCCCCCCCACCCCCCCTCCCCGGAGCCGCCGCTGAGCATCCGCAGCCCCTCGGTCTCCCGGGACCAGCCCGGTGTCAGTTCCCCGCGGTCGGTGGTGTCGGGACCGGCAGCGGCTGATGCTCCAGCTCCGGTACCGGCCCGGCTCAACCCGACACCCGGGACTGGTGCAGACTCACGCCCGGCCGCTCCTCCCGGTACCGGCGATACCCGCAACGGGGCTGACTCACGCACGACCGGTACACGAAGCATCCTGCTCGGTCGGTACATCCCGGTACGGGTACCAGCCGGACCGGTCCGTCGAGAGCTCAACCGGGTGGAGACGCACCGGTACCGGCACCAGCCGCCCCGCTGCCCGCAGCGTCCTACCGGCCAGCGAAGACCCGCACCGGGCGGGCACCTCCCGGTACCGCCGCCAGCCCCACCAGACCGGCTTCTCCCGGTGCTGACACCCGGTGCACCCTCCTCGGAGCCTCCTACCAGGTCGGTACCTCTCGGTACCGGCCGCCCCGATGCAGACTCACGCCTGATTAACCCCCGGAGCCCTCCTTACCGGGTGGGAACCTCCCGGGAGCGCCCGGGTCGCTCCGGTGCCGGCGGGCGCGCAGACTGCGCGGTGCTATTCCCGGCCGCGGAGGGGGCCGGGGCCGGGCAGCGGCGGCTCGGGGGCGCGGTGGGGCGCGGTGGGGTGCGGCGGGGCCGCTGCCGGGGCTGCCGCCAGCGCGGCCCCTTTAAAGCGAAGCGCCCGGAGCCGCGGGGCCGCTCCGCGGAACAACCGCAGTCCGCGCACGTCACCGCCCGCGCGGCCAATGGCAGCGGAGGGGGAGGGGCCTGCGGAGACACGGCCCCTTCGCCGCGGGGGTGGGGGGGTAAAGGCACCCGGCCCCCACCCCCCCACCCCCCCCCGCACCCCCCAATTCCGCGTTACAACAGAGACATTTCGGGGGGGACTTTGCCCCAATTCCCCCCCGGCCGAGGGGCTCCGACCCCCCAAAACGCTGCCCCAAATCCCCCTCCCACCCCCCTGCGGGAGGGGGGGGTCGGTGCCGGCTTCGCGTTGCCGGGGAAAGCGGCTTTACCGGGCACCCGCCGGTCCCCGGGGAGCCCGAGTCACCCGGCCCCGCCCGCAGCACCGGGGGGATGGATGGGGGTGAGCGAGGAGGGGGGGAGGGGGGGGGAGCTGGAGCTAATTTTAAGCGCTGGCTCGGCCCCCGGCCCCAGAATTACAGGGTGTCCGGCCAGGGCAGCCCCGGCCAGCACCGCCACACCCCAAAATACTCTGCTGGGCTCCGGGGGGGTGGTTAACGTGGTGCCTTTGGGTTTCCAGGACGCCCCAGGGGTGTGGGGGGGGTTGTGTGGTGTGTGCCGGGGTATAAAAAGAAGAAGAAAAAGAAGGAAAACCGAGAGAAAACAGAGGGGGGGTTGTGGGGAGGGAGCAGCCCGGCCCTGGGAACACCCAGTTGAGGGACCACCAGAGGTTGGGTTTTGTCCTGCTCTGTAATTAAAGTGCCCGAGGATGGAAGGAGCCGAAGTTAAAAAGGGCTGGAAAAAGAAATAAGGGTTGTTGGTTCTCTGCTCCCTCCGTGGGGGGGGAGGGACAAAGTGCCACGTCGCCCCCGGGCTCAGGCTGGAGCCCCCAAAGTTCGGATATTTCCCCTTTTTTCCCCAAATTCAGTTGGAGGTGAGAGTGGAGCTGAGACCTTCCAGGGCAGCCCGGGTCCCGCCTGCTGCTGGACAGGGACCCCCCAGACCCAGCGCTGGGGGGTGGCACCGGCCTCCCCCAAGAGACACCTCCCCACCCCCCTTATCAAGAAAACCTTTTATCAGCTGTTTAGTCTGGGCGGGGCTGGGAGACGCGAGAAGGTTCCTCTGCCCCGTGGGGGCTGCGCCGCTTCCCCACCCACCCCCCCGCTGTGTTCCCCCCTTTGGGGTTCGGCTGCAGCCCCCCCTTTGAGCCCCGGGTCGGGGGGGGAAAGCTGAAAAGGGCGAATTCTCTGCTGCCTTCTGTCCCCTTCCCACTGAAAGGCAGCGGGGCAAAGATCATCGCGGAAACATCCCGGCTGGGGGGGTTTGGCCAAGGGTGATCCTGCATCCTGGTGATTTTCCACTGCCGGGAGCCCCGAGAGCAGGTGAGGACAGGGCTGTGTGCGCCGGGCTGGGCGGGCTCCAGGCTGGCAGCGCTCCCCCAGCTGGGGACAGACATCCCGGCCACAGGACACACAGGGAGACACAGGGAGACACCCAGGGGGGCACCCAGAGGGACACAGCGCTCGCCTTGGGTTCCCCCCAACAAGCAGACTGCATCAGCACTGAGAGGAGTCATCCAAAGCCCACACTGTCCTTGTCACCTGTCTGTCTGTCCTGTCCATCCCCACCTGCTTTATTTCCATCCTACAGCTCCTGGGTTCAGACTGGTCCAGCAGCTGCTGTGCTCTAAGAGACACGTTTTGGGGAAGGAGAGGGTAAAACCAGAGGTTTCCTTTACCCTGAGGGGAGTTAAACCCAACGGCTCCGGCTTCAGGGCATGTGGATAAGGAAACCTGGCAGCTCCCAGCCTCCTGCCACCTCCCCCACCCAGCACTCTCCACCCTGGTATTTTTTACAGCAACAAATTGTCAGTTAGTTAAGTATTTATGTGGTTAATAGGAAAAAACAACCCCCAAACCCAGCAGCTCAAGCAGCAGGGTGACAAACTGCATTTCACCTCAGGGTGTGGGGTGAGTCCCGTCCTGTCCTCACATCCCCTCAGCAACCGGGACGCCTGACCAGGGAAGCAGCTGGCTCTGCTCCCTGTGGGCTGCACCCAGGCAAGCCCATGGCTCCCAGAGCTTCTCCTGCTGGCTTCAGGTGAGTAGTTAATGCTGGAAATCCCTGAGGAAGGAACAAGGACTCAACAAGTCCCTGAGGAACAAGGACTAGAGAAGAGGTCAGGTCACCACCCATCAGGAGACAAAGTGTTTTATGTGTTCTGATCTGTGTATTAAAGCTCAGGAAACAGGAGGAGCAAGATCAGGGGTTTATCAGGTGGGATAAGCTTCTGCTGAAGTGGTGTGAGAGAGACACTGATAACACCAGCTATCTCCACACCCCCAGGTCAGCAGCACTGGCTGCTCCTACTGGGGAGCTGAGCAAGAGGATGCTCTGGGTGGCCACAGCCCTTTGTGGAACGTCCAGCTGGAAATCCTCCTCTCTCTCTCACATGGAGGTTTAATCTCGATCTGCTTCACCACAAACCGAGCCTAAAACCCCTCCTACCCCTTGCCAGGTACCCGAGGTACCAGCTGACACCAGTCCTCGTGGCAGCGGGTTCCCAAGAGGCGGCCAGAGGTGACAGATCTCTCGCTGCAGCCTCCAGCTGCTGGCTGAAGGCAGCAAGTTCTCCAGAGCAAAACTCTCCTGGCTCCACCTCGGCTCAATTAACGAACCAGCTGGGACAATTCTGCAGGCTGGAGCTGCAAAGACGAGTCGCTGCAACCACCATGTGGACTCAGAGCCTTCAGCAGCGCCAAGGAGGTCCGAAGGGCTGTGAACGTTGGGAGGGATCAGGAGGCATCAGCGGTTAATTAGGAACAAGCTGCGAACTGGGGATGGTACCTAATTCAGCAGGTTATTGCCACACAGGTTCGGATGCTGCTGCCCCGTCCTTCAGCCACCCCGCTGGCTCCTCGGAGGAGCCGGCAGACCCGCTCCGCTGCCCCTCCGCAGACTGTTCCTCCCGCAGATCTGTCGCCTCCTCACCAGGAAGGACTAAAGAACGAATTTCTCTGTGGGAAGAGCCAAGAGCGGCGCCAGCAGCAGAACTTTAAACGTTTCGGTGAGTTTAAGCCCATATCGATCAGGATACATCATCTGCTGTGACAACCCGGTGCTGTCTGTGTGTTGCGTCAGGCAGGGCAGGGGCATTACTGCATCGATGGGAACACCTGTCTGGAGTGGGGAAATGAAATCCACGAGGCACAACTCAACCCTGTTGTGTTCCAGCAGTCACAACAAGCTCACAGAACGTGAGACAACGTCTCAGGCCAAGCAGGAATTTTCCTATGGGTTAACCCCCCCCCCCCCCAGTTGCTCAATTCAGGGTTTGCATGGGGAAGGGGCACAAACTCCAACTCCAGGTGAGGTTCTGACACGCTCCCCCCGTTTCCTTGGTGATGGCTGATGAATCATTTCCCATTAAGGACCTGCAACTGGGATGGGCAGTTAGATAACAGGCTGCCTTGACGCTCTCATTTCTCCTTCCAGCCCCTGGGAACTAGGTCATTGCACAGCTTATGGCAAATCCCACCTCTCTGTTGGCATTCAGTTCTCTTTGAGCACCCTCCAGAAACCAGCCCGGGGAAGGGAGGTGCAGGTACCTGCCAAAATCCCAGGGCTTACACAAGAACTGGAGTTACCAAACCAGAGTCTGAGCTGGGCAGAGATTCACGTTCAGCATCACAAGACCTGCAGACTATGAGTGACATCTGGGGGTACGAGCAGGCTGATGGCTCCGTGCTTGGGCAGGAATCGTCTTTCAGGCTGAGCTAATTTTATGTGTTGTTATTCAGAGGAGTCTCCAGCTGAACCACGTTCTGTTCCCTGCCCAAGGGATGGGAAAGGCAGCAGGAGATGAGCAAGATTCCCCCAGCTGCTGCTTTTTGCCATCACAGCTTTTTCCCTGCGTGAGGCTCAATATAACCATGAAGTAAGAGGGGACTGATTATCATCTTCTTTAATTATAATATACACAATCCACTGTCTGGGGTGGGGGGGAGAAAAGCAACTCTTGAACTTGAGAGAGGAAATTACGTAGAGAAATCCAGAAAGAATGGAAAAGGGAAGCGTGATCCTGTGGTCAGGCTGGGTCAGAAACACCACGGAGCTCTGAGCCCTGCTGTCACTCATGTCATGCCAGGCAGATCTCGGTTCCACAAGGGTATTTACTCATCTTTACACTGAATTCAATCACATGGGCTGCTCCAGCAGACACCCAAGTAACCACCACTGGAAACCCTGAAGTGGTAACTCCTCTTTTACAGCAGCTCTGTTTTAAATACTGAATCACAAGGTTGGAAAAGCCCTTTAAGGTCATCCAGTCCAACCATTCCCATCCTGTGCTGAACCAGACCCCTGACCACCACATCTCCTCATCTGTTAAACACACCCAGGGGCAGGGACTCAGCCCCTCCCTGGGCAGCCTGTGCCACAGCCCCACAACTCTGCCAGGGAAGAACTTGTCCCTCCCATCTGCTCTGCCCCTGCCCTGGGGCAGCTTGAGCCCATTGCCCCTTGTCCCATCTCCTGTCCCCTGGCTGCAGAGACCATCGCCCACCTCTCTGCACCCTCCTGGCAGGGCAGGGGAGGGAAAATCGCCCTCCCAGTGGAGGTGTGGAGGCAGCTCTCACGGGGGGCAGGAGGGAGGCTGGGAGGTTGAAGCGTGGAGATGAAAGCACGCCAAGACTTTGCAGGGAAAGTGTGCAAACACCTCTCCAGTGATTGCCCTGCACGAGTCTCTCAGGGCAGGAGGCGGCCGGATTCCTGTTTGAAGAGCAGAACTGGGAACTGTTTCGCAAGGCCCCGTCTCCATCTCATTTTGCAAGCGCTCAGGCGTGCCAGCGCTGGGCTGGGGAATGGTTTCAGAGACACAAATACCATTCAGAGACACAAATACAGCAGCCCTGGAGCTTTTGCCCCTTGTAGACCCCTCGAACACGCAGCACGGGGCAGCAGCACACGTGAAAGACCGAGCAGGACAAAGTTACCTCCCACTTATCAGTTGCCCCTTGATTATTGTTCTCAGGGCGCTGGAAAAACAAGGGTTGAGGCAACCTGGAGGTGGAATTGCAAAAGGAAAAGCCTGTCAGCAGCAGCACTCAGCCATAACACACTGGCTTTTCCTCAGGTCCAGCAGGAAAGAAGAAGTGGAGCAACAATTCCAGCTCCTTGCTGTTGCTTCGGGGTCTGTGGTGGGGGGGGGGGGGGGGGGGGGGCTGCCAGCAGTTTGGCTGCTTGGGGGCTGCGCTGCGGCGCTCTCCTGACTTCACTGTGGTTGTTCCTTTCCCTCCTTGCTCCTCTCAGCTCTCATTTGGAATCTAAATGCCTCAATTCCAACAGGGATTCAGGAGACAGTGGCAAGGCTGAGATTTTTAGGTCCCCACACACCCATCCTTCCCCTTCTTTTCATGTCTGACGCAACTTCTGCTGCTGAGAAGCAAGTGGAGTTTCAACTTAATGACTTCAGAATGGAGCAACAACTCAGTTTCCATTACCTTTCCATGCTACAAGAAATTTTACTAATTAGTTACCACTGCATTAAAACAACACACAAACAAAAAAAAATCCCCAAACCACTCCCCAGTCTCCCCAAACATTCCCTCAGCTGATTTTGGGATGACAGGTTGGGGGAGGAAAGGTGCAGCGGCTCTGAACCCCAGCAGCCTCAGCACTAGCAGCAAGTGATGCAGCACTCCTGGAAACTGTGAAGAAATTAGGTTTGGTTTTCAAGCTGCAGTTGTTTGCCTGGAGATGCCCAAGTGGCTTTCTGAAGCATTCTTCCAGCTGGACCATGGTAAAGAACAAGGAGAGACAAAATCTCTGCTCCTGGGATGGCTCAGTTCCTACACCTTCCACTCTAAACTGGGAAGAAATTGCAGTTCTCTCTTGCAGCTCAACTGAAGAGCCTCCTGCTTTCCTACAGACAAGAACCCCCACAAATCTCTGTTTCTTCTGTCTGTAATGGATACAGGGAGGAAAACCTCCCCAGAAAGCAGCAGCCTGCTGTACCACTGTGCCATCCCCTGATTTATTCCTGGGAACTCAGTGCACCTGGCCAGCAGGACCAGTAAGTGGCTTCTCTTCAGGGGTGACCATTCAAACAGCACTGACTCTGAACAGACCACACGTGTGTATCTTGAAACCACTCATTAAGATTTTCATTCCTGCCCTCAATGCCTCCTCTTACCCTTGGAAAGCAAATTAGTCTGGTGGTGTATCAGAAAAACCAATCAGTCCTACAGTCCCTGGAAGAGTTATGGGTGTTTCCCTACCAACCATTAAGACCAGACACCCTAACTGGTCAGCTCAGCCTTTGGGAAGCCAGGCACACCTAGCTCAGGAGAAGTTAAGATGTTTAGTTTCTTGGAAAGCCATCCTCAACCGATGGGCACTGGCCTTGTTGCAGCTGTCACCTTTGCACTGAAACAAGATTAAACATATCTACAGGGAGCTCTGCTACTGCTGCACAGGTTGATTACAGCAAACAGTAATGATCAGAGTTCCCCAAGTGAGAGATAATAATTATAGAACACTTGAACAAGGGACTTTCAGTCTGCTGCTGCACTATGCCCAGGAGTTCAAGCAGGTTTTTTTGGGAAAGGGGATTCAAACACAAAGGGAGTAAGAGCTGTCTTCCCTTTTTGGTGGAAAATTGGATAGGATTTGTCCGTTTTGGAAGTGTTTAAGCTGTGCCCTGCAAGGCTCCTGTGCTGCAGGACCCGGTGAAGAGCCTCAGACAACAGCTCAAGAATCCTAAATCCAAGCACCTATGACACAAACCCATTTTCAAGCTGAATTAGAGGGTGAAAGAAACGTTTAGCAATACGAGAATAGAGGAGAAACTGCAAACATCCAGAGCAACTGCTGCTCCAGGGAGCCGCCCCTGCCTGCAGGGCCTGTGTACTTAAGTTCTCAGTACACAGAGAGATGGAAGCTGCATCCACTCTGTACGTGTGTGGAGGGCATGACTCAGGACCAAGGAAACCTCACCAGGGGACACGTGCCAAGTCCAGTCTGTAAAAGCAGAATCAGCTGCAGGAAGCGGGAGGGCTGATGGGTTTCAAGAGAACAATACAGAGTGGATTTAAAAAAAATTGGAGAATTAAACCCCCAAACCACTAAATCCCTCCCAAGTCTTTATCCTGGTGTAAAAAGGCACCACTAACAAGGCAGAACTGCCCATAAAACACACTGATTATTACTGAGAGCAGAGGGTGATCCCCATGATCTGTGACAAACTTACTCTGAAGCACCAGAATCAATTCCACCAGGTCAGCTCAGGCAGAAGTTACCCAGGGGGTGTGGAGTCTCCTTCTTTGGGGATATTCCAGCCCCGTCTGGACACCGACCTGTGTGACCTGTCCCAGGGACCCTGCTTTGGCAGTCCCAGGGCTCCCTCACCCTCACTGGGAAGAAGTTCTTCCCCAGATTGGGGGGAACTCCCTGTGCTCCAACTTGAGCCCATCCCCCTTGTCCTGTCCCCACAGACTGAGCAGAGGCTGCCCATGGCCCCTGTGTCCCACCCTTCAGCTATTGATCCCCAGTGATCAGATCCCCTCTCAGTCTCTTCTTTCCAGTCTGAATAGCTCCAGCTCACTCAGCCTTTCCTCACAGGGGAGATGCTCCAGGCCCTTCAGCATCTCTGTCCCTCCTCTGGACTCTCTCCAGGAGATCCCTGGCTGTTTGATCCCAGGGAGCCCAGAACTGGACACAACACTCCAGGTGGGGCAGAGCAGAGGGACATTGGTGCTTTTCAGATCCAGACTCATGAGGTTATAGCTAGTGCTGTTCATTTCCAGAGTCAAACAGCAGCTCTGAATTGTTGAAGGGAAGGTGTGATAAGGTTATCTGTGGTTACTCAGACTGCACAGTGCCAGACTCGGTACCTTTAACACCAAAACATCATCCTTCAAAGCCACGTGGCTGTTGGCTCTAACCAGGACATGGGCCTCTGTGCTATGCTTCCCTAACCAGGGCGCAGAAGATCACATCCAGGCTTGAACTCTATACACAAGTTTCCTGCTCAGCAGTATGTACTATACCTAAAGTCTATGCTCATTAATAAAACCCACCCCACAACAAACATCATCAGCCTGTAAGGAGAGATCTGAAGACCTTTTATAGCCACTTCTGAAGAACAGTGGAGCTCAAAGTTCAGAAGCAGATAAAAGAATGAAGTCAAGTTTTCCATGAAGAATCACTCATACCTTAATCACAGCACTGGATGGAACAGGCTGGAAAAAGGGGCAGCTCATTTTGTCTGGAAAAGAGGCAAGTGTTTATTTCATTCACCTGCATCATCTCTCAGGTGGCCACCCACATGTCCCAGGTTGAAAAACTGAAGCCAGAAACTTGATCCATCTTCTACTTACAAGTGAGATGTTCCGTGTTAGCAGCTAAAAAAAGGTCATGTTGAGCCACATGTTTGATTTTTAAAAATACCATTAGCCAACAGGAATAAGAAACCATAAAATAGTAATTTAAACCTTTTAAGACCCTGAGCTTAAGTCCCCAAAGTGAAAGAAATTTGACATTAGGAGTGTTCTCAAGTACCTCACTGACAGGTCAAGTGCTGTGTTATCACTTTCTTGAGGGCACGTTACCTACAGACCCTGCAAGTAAGAAATCAGACCAAGAAGTGTCAACACAATCCTTGCCTGAACAGAACGTGCACAACAGTGTACCCCAAACTCCTAGGAAATGGTTCTCGACCCCGCTGATGGTCACACTGTCGTCTTGTGATGGAAAGAAACAGGCCACAAATTCAATGTTATAGAAACCACTTATCTTCACAGCTTAGAGGTGAGCTTGGACTGTCACTTACTTGGCTCAAACTGTCAAGGTGTGTCAAGGGGAAGCTTTAAACTTCCTACCCTGAGCTTTTAACCTGCACACCCTGAGCTTTCCCTCTGGCTCTCTTCAATAAATTGAAGGTAACTATTACGTGCTCAACTAGGCAAAGACAAAACCAGCCCCTGGGCTGCCTTGTTGAGATATGAACCAATTTCCCAGTGATAAAAACCCTAAATTCAGCTTAAAAGATTATTTCAGAAGCCTGTGCTTTCAGATTTGGTTGGGACAAGGTGGGTGACAGACTGTTGATGTGCCCAGCGATACAAGTCAGGCTGCTGGAGGAGTATCTGAGCTGGGTAAACAGGAGAGTCAATAATTCAGACAGGAATGACAATACAAAACAAATAATCACCACACCTTTATCCGGAAAGATAAGTGAGTTGGAGATAATACAGTGAGCAAACAAGCTCCCACAGCTCATGCCTTCAGTGAGGATAAGGCACTGTCTGTAGGACTAGCAGTTTTACCTTCTCCAGGGAGGATGCTGTGCTCTACACTGCTCGTCTTGGGATGCTGACCTCCTGACAGCATGCCAGTTCTGCTGAATCTCCCCCCTTAGAAAGGCAACATTAAAAGTTCAGCAAAGCTTTGCTGAAGGATGGTGTGCTTTAGTTGGGTATTGTTTTCAGCCTCCTGCTTCCTACCTCTTGTAACACCTGCTTTTCCCTCTTTTTCAAAGTAGGAACTTCCTAAGGCATCCTCACACCCTGACACTTTAGGACCAGCATGTCAGCTCTGGATACCTCTGTCCCAGGTAAGGTGATCTGTTGACATCGTGTCACGTTGTAACAGACTGTTAAGCAGGACAGAGAGTTTAATCTTCTTCCATAGAAAGGAAGTTCATAAAGTCTCAAAATGGAAATAAAATAAATAAATACAAGGTGCATCATTGCTATGAACTAAGTAATAGAGAAAAAAAAACTGTCCCAGATTTTAGAGTTCTGAATAGCAGCCTAATACTGTAAATTTATTGAGAAGAAAATCATTTTGCAAAACTGGAATACAATTGATATACCAAGAATTTTTTTTTTTTCAGCATTTAAAAAGTCATTTAATAACAGGCCTGACCATAAAATAGTGGCACAACAGAAATGTAGGTTGCAAACGTGACGTGGAATGCATAGAACCTCCGGGGCGGACCAGCCACAGTAAATACAACAGGCAGAATCATGAGCGTAAATTCACTTTCATTAACTGGTTTTTTCTTCAAGGTAAAAGGGTGTATATAAATATTATAGATAAAACATTTAAAAAACGCTGTTTTATTTATTTTTTTTTTCAGAAATGCTGGAAGGGGGGGTTCAGCTCAGCCAAAAAAAAAGACTAGGTTTGTTGGGCCAAAAAGTGCCCTTTTGGGGTTCCTAAAGTTTCCTATGCTCGTTATGATAAACCCATGAATGATTAAGGTGGTAGAAAACGATGAAAAACATCAACTAAGGAGCTAATTCTCAACAGACAGCAGACATGGTGTTTGAAAACACAGTGCTTAACAGCATTAACTTCAGGAAGTAACGCTAGGAAGAATTTCCATCATCTTAAAAAACAAGTAATTAATCCCATTTAGCCACGAAACCCCAGTTCATTACCGAGCAGAACGGCAAGTCAGGTATCTGCTGAGGAGGGAGGATCTCTGGATATACAGCCTGGTGGGATTCAATGTAAAAAGCAGCACAGGAGAGTAGGGATTTTAAGGAAAAGAGGACTTACAGTACATTGCCATGGGCCTCTGTCTTCACTGAAGGTGGCAACGATTTCCTAGATTGCATAATGCTGCTATACTTAGTTTTAGTCCAAGAGAAATACAAACCTGAAAAAATAACAGCTACTCACTGGTTAAAACAGATACATTTGGCATTCCAGCCCACCAACCCTGCACTAACTTGTCATTTCCCCCTCATTGCCTCCCAGGATTATGAAACAGTGACATGCCTACAACTCAAAAGTTTCCTATCCTACGACTGTCAAACTTGTATGCCTACGACCCCTAGAACCATCCCATAACCTGATGCACGTTACGTTTATGGGATAGAGCTTCACATGGTACATACAGTGCTATCAGCATTTTCTTAAGCAACACAACCAAAACACCATTGTCTCACTCAGACTTCTCTTCTCACTCTTACAAGCAACCAGTCAGCAACACCACATCGACGATCTCACTCAGTTCCCCTCCCCTAACGACTCTGGGAATTCCAGAAAGCAATCTGAAGAGCAGCATTCCACATGATCCCCAACTTCCAATCATACCATGAAAAGCCATCAAAACTGGCTCTCTGATGTAAAGAAAAGATGCTTGGGCTGACTTGAGATACTCATTTCCTCTCTGCTGCCAGATCTCCTGTTCTCTTGCAGCTCTCTACTCCCAAACTAGCAGATCCCTATGCGTAAGGGGCTCCCTTTCCAACCCACCTCATACCTCACTCCAACTGAACTAACCAAACACCTGGGGAGCAGGAATACGTTATCCCAATGTCTTTGTCCAAAAAGCTTAAGAGAACTGTGAAAAGGGAAAAGTTAAGGTTAAAAAAAAAAGGAAAGAAAGGAGAAAAACAAAAGCCCAACTCAAATAAATTACGTAAAGTTCTGAAATCAACATCACTTTTGAGGCAACCTTTCCAGAGACCTCTTGGGTTCCTTTCTTCTCTGAAGCACCTTTGAAAGTTGTACAGTTGTAAGAATAACTTTAACTATAGAAGCTATATGCATCTTTTAAGAATCACATTTTGATGATTATAAAAATTTATCTATTATACAACATAGGTCCAGCTACACTGAAAAAATTACACCGCTTATTGAAATACATTTCATTTTAGAAACAGACTACTAAATAGGTCTATACAAAAAACTCTAAAATAATTTCTGTAGTAAAATAAAGAGTGTGTTAGGAGAGCTACACAAACAAGAAGTTTTTTTGTCTTTCTTTATAATGCTCAAATATACTGTGATAACGTGGCTGGCTCACTCCATAGCCGGCACCAAAAGCTGAAAGGAATCCGTTACGATACACAGTGATAACAATTAATGCTCTGTATTAATCTCACAGCCTTCCCGATTAGTACAAAGAAAACCAGGCCTGTCTCCTCTTTGAGGAGAAGTCCAGGATATAAAAGCAAGCATACCTCATCAGCTGATATGAAATTATAAAATCCCACAAGTCTCAGTATCTGAAATTTAGAAAAGTCACCAGGAAAACACAAGCAAGTTGGGTTCTGAGTCCTGTTGGTTCCCAGGTTCAAATGAGCGCTGCTGATCCAAAACAGGGTTTTCCTTGTTTCTTAACCGATTCGAGGGAAAGATTAGGACAGTCTGCTGGGGCTTAAGAGAAAGACAAAGCTCCTCACCACCTCACCCTCTGCACTTCCAGGAGGGCATGTTTCCATGTGCATAAAATGGGAAAACAGCTGGCAGGAAGCAGAGATGTTAGTGGTGCTGTGCTGAACTGTTTTTTTCTGCCAGGTGCCGCAGAAAGTTGTCCTCACTCTGGCCTCTGTGATTTAAAGGCTCACTCTTAAAAAGAGCTGGAGGCGGGGGTAGGTGGGGAACCGGGGGGACCGGGAGGTGATGCGGATGGTGAGGATGAGGATGTAGGTGAAGGTGTGAGTAGGGGTGGTGAAGGGGCCGTGGAGGAAGCGTGCTCACTGGGTTCAGGTTGATGGGTGGAGTTGGGGTGGTGGGTGCATTCACTACAGCAGGGATGGTGGCGGCGGGGGAGGTGGTGGACAGGGGGATCTGGACAGCAGTGGAGACGTTGGCGGGGCTGGTGACGCGGAAACACTTCTCCTTGTGCGCCTTGAGCATGTTGGAGAAGCGAAATCGCTGGCCACACACGTCACAGGGGTAGGGCTTCTCCCCCGTGTGGGTTCGGCGATGCCTCTTCATGTTTGGGCGGCTGGTGAAGCTCTTCCCACAGATTTCACAGATAAAGGGCTTCTCTCCTGTGGAGCAGAGATAGGGCAATCAGGCACAGAGCAGCTGCTGGCGCTGCCTGCAGCGTACGTAGGCAAACAAACTGCATCCTGCAGAAGCTCCTGCGACTGCTGCCTTCAGCAAACAGAGAGTCAGCTGTTCCACAGCAGTCCTCAGCCTTTGCAAAATCCTCCCTCACCTTCGGATTTTGATGCACAAGACAATTTTTTATAAGGTTGTGGCAAGGGGTTCCTTCAGACCAAGATAACAAGGAGTAAGCCTAACCTCTCATTCCCCCCCAAGTGAATCACAGGCCTACAGCCAGGTGTTACAGTAAGGTATTACCCATCCTAGAAAATCAGAAAGGAGAGGTTAGCAGTTTTGATACCAAGGAAGGGACTACAGCTGGAAGTACGGGAAAGTTTTGATCCTGGAGGTACCTGTGTACCTCCTAGTGGTACTCCAGGTCCCACCTGGAGTGTTGTGTCCAGGTCTGGGCTCCCTGGGATAAAACAGACAGGGATCTCCTGGAGAGAATCCAGAGGAGGGACAGAGATGCTGAAGGGCCTGGAGCATCTCCCCTGGGAGGAAAGGCTGAGGGAGCTGGGGCTGTTCAGCCTGGAGAGAAGAAACTGAGAGGGGATCTGATCAATGGGTATCAATAGCTGAAGGGTGGGACACAGGGGGACATGGGCAGCCTCTTCTCAGTGTCTGTGGGGACAGGACAAGGGGCAATGGCCTGAAGCTGGAGCACAGGGAGTTCCCCACCAATCTGGGGAAGAACTTCTTGCCAGTGAGGGTGAGGGAGCCCTGGGACAGGCTGCCCAGGGGGTGTGGAGTCTCCTTCTCTGGAGAGATTCCAGCCCCGTCTGGACACCGACCTGTGACCTGTCCTAGGGACCCTGCTTTGGCAGGGGGTTGGACCCAGTGATCTCTGGAGGTTTCTTCCAACCCCTACGATTCTGTGTTTTTCTCTGATCAGTTCTTACCAGTGTGTGTTTTCATGTGCTCATCAAAGTACTGTTTCATGTTGAAGTCTTTGCCACACCACTGGCACATGAACTGTTTGTGTCCGATGTGGATGCTCATGTGGGAACGCAGCTGGTACTTGTACTGAAACCTCTCATCACAGTTCTGCAACAGAAAAACAGCAACCCATGATACTCAGGCACCAGGAAGCCAGGGACTCATGGGACAGCACTCAAACATCCTACATGAAGGGGTAAAGAACACCTCTGCTAACACACAGACCCTCACACAAACATAGGATTTAAATCATTTAGCAAGGGTAACTGTGCTAACAGGTCTGCTGGCACAAAGGCCTCGGTGAGGAGTGTGGAACAGTCACAACCTTTAGTTGATATAGCTGTTAGCAAAAGCCCAGTGGAGACACGGTTATACCAACAGAAAGGTGCTTCTCTTGGCTGAAGTGTCATTTGGAGGTTTTGCAGCTTTGCCAGGGATGTCCTGGACTACAGCATGCTTCCACTAGAGGACTCTGCTCACACAGCAAAGCCAACAGCAGCTTGTTTTAGAGCGAGCCAGCTATTATCTGTTGGTGTGAGGGAATTTCTTTCCCCATCAGCCTTATCTTCAAGACTACTCAGGTTGCAATACCACCACCACTACCATGCATCGGGCTGGAGTTGTGCCCCACTTGGGGGACAGGGTGAGCCACCAGACCTGCCCTGGACACAGGAAAGGCTCTGCACCCCCTCTGCCTCCATCATGTGATACCCACAAGCATCCCCATCAGATGACTGAGACATTATCTGCCCCAGACACATGACTGGGTATGTGTGTCCCACACTTCTCCTTCATGAGGGCAGGCATAAAGTTACAATGCACAGGAACCCATCAGTGAAATACTCTTCCCTCACCCCAACACACATGTGGTTCAGGAAACTCAGAGCAGTGTCTTACATATCTCAAGGAAGTAATAGCTTGCAGCAAGGAGGACAGCAGTTTTTCCCACAAGTAAAAAGCAGTGATTTGTTTATTTTCACTGTCACCACTTCTTTCTGTTTCAAATTACTGGGCAGGACAAGGAGGATTAACGTGATTTGCATCAGGCTTTGCTGTGAACAGCCAGGGATTCAAACCCTGCAGCAGTGTGTGCTCGCTGAGATCCAGCAGGAAAAGCAAACCAAATGCATCTCTGTCTGAACCAGTGCTGTGCTCTTTCCCCAAATTTTTTATGAAATTGCCCTTAATTTCCAAGTCAGGCAATTTGGTTTCCACCTACACACCCCACTTACAGCGTTACTAAATTTATGCCTCATGCTACTGCATCCCAGCACATTAACAGTTGCTGCCTCACCTCACATCTGAAAGGTTTCTCTCCAGAATGCTGTAGGGAATGTACTTTGAGAGACATGCTTCGCTTGAATGACTTTCCACAGGTTTCACATGTAAATGGCATGTCCTTTGTGTGTGCTGCAACACAAGAGAACATTGGAGAGGGTCACTCAGATGGCAAGCAGCTCTTGAACCATTTCTTCTCTCCAGGAAAATTATCAGCACTGCACAGCTTCTAAGCATACATACAGATATATATGTTTTTGCTCACTGTCAGCACCACAGACTCAAACATTTTGCTAAGGATAAGCCTCAGACAACTGGATTTGCCTTAATTTTTTCCCCTCAAAAGAGCAGTTATGAGGTAAGAACCACAAAGACACATTATGAGGCAGCAGAAGCACCAATCAACAACTCACCAACCATGTGTTTCCGCACGTGGGCCATGGTATAGAACTTTTTTTCACAGATCTCACAAGAGAATTTCTTTTCTGCATATCCGTGGACAATCTTGATATGTTCATGGAGGGACCAGAGCTTCTTGAAGGATTTATTACAGGAAACGCACTGGATGAACGGGATAAATAGAAGGAAGTTTGAGTTAGAAAGACTCAGTGATGCAGGTTTGTGGGGTTAAGCCACGTTATCTTCCTCTTGCATGACAAAAAGAAGGCCAGCACAAGTCAAAATGCCATATACTGTCTCAGACTGCACTTCAGCTTACAGTTACTGCTTCGTGCTTGAAGCAATCACACTAAGAAAAGCCAGATCAAGCAGGATTAGAGAGGATGTTAACATGCTGTGGTTTGGTGCCACCTGAAGAGCACCACAGCCACTGCACTACCTTATTTCCAGAACCCACAGCACATCGAGCTGGCTGCAGCCCTCAAGGAGCATAACCCAGAGAAGGCAACAGCTTCACAGGCACTGATGCTGCTGGTGAGGGAAGAAGCCAACAGAGGTGGAGGAGGCCAACACCACCAAGATGCCTTAAACCCATCCGCACGTCCAGCCCTGTCTTTCAGAAGAGCATCGTGACCCCTCAACCTCCAGGTCTAACAGCCCAGGAACTTGGTCAAAGCTCTCTCATCCCTTCAGCTTTACATGGAAGGCAGCTTCCACCTTGCAGCTCTTAACCATGTGGAGTCTGATACACAGCTCATCCAGCAAAGCTACGTGTCACCTCTGCCTTCCATGTTCTGACTCTTCATTTGCACTTTGCAGCAGCACTGTAGGTCTAGAACAACCATGGGAAACATCTTCATCTCTTCCCACAACTACCATGAAACATCCAGAAAGACAGCGATGAGCTGGATCCAAAGGCTTCCGTGCACGTCGTCTTTTCCCCCACAGTTAGTTCTTAAAACTCGATTAAAAAAATAAATCCTTGTACAATTTGGAAAATTCCAGAATATCCTGAGTTGTGAAACTTGATAGTGGACTTGTGTGTGAGGATACAGAGTCGTTTTCATCTTTGAAGTGAAGAGGAAGGAACTGTGGCTTGTTATTCTTTGTTAGCTGTTGGTAGGTTTGGGGTTTTGGTACATCCCCATTTTTCTGGCCATCAATTACCCTCCTTTCCTCAAGGTAAGGAGGGGTGCATGCTTTTCACTGTGGAACTAGCAAATACTATGCCTTCTGTCAGCTTGAGTTGTTTCTCATCTGTTTCCACAGAGCTTCAATCTCCTCCACAGGCCTGGAAAGGCTGGTACACTGCTCACCGTGCCGACTCCGAGGACAGCATTTGTCTCTAAAAGTACCTACTGGAGGTATGTCAGGAACACACTGTAGTCTTTTTTTGGGGAAAAAAAACCACCCTAGAGAATAAAGCAAGGCTAAGAAAGATCAAAAATCCTTTGATTTAAGGTTAAACAAGCCCTTGAAACAGTCAATGATTTAATTGACCATCAGCAGATCACTGAGAGCTCCAACACGCAGAGTCTAAGATGACAACTGAGATTCTATGCAAGTGCTAATTTGGAAAGCATGAAACCCAAAAATTACCTGGAAAACCAGATATATTCCATCACTTAGATGAAAAAACATAGAGAAGAGCCACGTTTATCAGTTCAATCACCACTTATACAACGTAACCATCTTTTTTTTCCCCTAGACAAAGCTCCATGTCCCTCTTGACATATTAAACCCTTCATTAATGTAAAACTTTCATATTCCCTTACTCCTTTTGCCAAGTGTAATAAAAACAAATTAGCAGGCAGCTGTGAAACACATTCCAAATGTCAGGACAGACAAAAATAATAGCTGAGTGTATGCTTATACTGAGGATTTGAAGATGACTAGCAGTGCTTCTGGCACTAGAAATATTTGGGGAAGTTTCTGGACCTTATTCTTGTGGCACTGGATATAAAACACAACTTCTATGATTTCTTCTTTTGCTATCACTTTTGGGCAGAGGACTGAAACTCCTCAGAAGCACATGGGTGTGTGGATTAGAGGTGGCTTCTTCCTTCCATACCCCACACAAATTGTTGGTGAATTCCAAATTCCTGTTTAACATCAAGAGATTTTATGCTGTGAATGAGCCACCTGGAGGACAGGGCATTCCTTAAATTTACATTTCAATGTTCTCTGCTACACTCAACTTGTGAAGTATTTATTTCAAAAGCTGCAAGGACACAAACACTGACTATGCTCAAATTATAATCTTATATTACACTCCTTCCTTCAGTCTTCCTCCTATGAGCTGAAACATAAGGAAAAACAGTACAGCGTTACACAGAGCTGCATTTGAGTCTCACAGCAAAGAGAAATGGCAATAAATATTTCATCCCTCTCCCACGCAGTGGGAATTGAATACCAATTCAGTTCAGCATTCAAACAAATCTTAAAACTTTTCTGGTAGGACTGGCTGGACAGACAAAAACCTCGTTGCCTGACAAGCTCTCTACTTCTCAGCTGCACAAAAATCAAACTCAAGCTGCATCGTGTTGGCAGGAGGATTATTTCAGGAGTAGGTGGCAACACCGTGCCTGGTTTATCAAGGAATAAAACAACCTTGCCAGATAAAACAACGCTGCCCCCAGTTCCATGAGCACACAGATGCCTATGAGCAAGACACAAACCACAGATGAATCAGAAACTCTTGAAACTCTTTCCACAATTTCAACTTTTAAAAATGGTTCTATTACAACACAGGCTTCCATTGTTGTATGAAATTAAAAGCTGCAAAACATCTGGTGAGAAAAAAAACCCCAGAGATCTTTATATTATCAGTGAGATTTACTGAGCTTTGTATGCTGGGAAACGGGCAGGCTTGTGAACAGGTTTAGTTGCTGGATTCATACGCTTCCATATGCATATGTGAACACTACTGTAATTACCTGGGCATAATTATCTCAGTAGGATTAAATAAGAGTTACATTTTAATATCAGTTCCAATCCTGACTCCACTAGTTTCTCTCTCACCTGCTTGCCTCTCTGGTATTTTACAAGTTTCTGATTCCAATAGCCACAAGGTGCTGTCATTCCGTTCTCCTTTGAAATCTTACCTGGGTTACTACATGACTGGGTTTCAGGACACTGAAACACTTTGAACTCTAAATCTAGCCACAGCTGCAGGTGCCCAGCGCCTGAAGGAGGAGGGTACTTCACTGCCAATACACTTGTTTGCAGGCCAGTTACTCTTGAGTCTGACATTTGTAAAGTAGCTTTGCGTTCTCCTCAACTCGTAGTTAAATACTAGAGTAACTCTGCTAAAGCAGATGCCAGTTGTACACTCTGTTCCCTGCAATTTACTTCTTGGAAGACACCAAAGTGTTGATACGTAGAGACAAGGTCTCGGTCAGAACCTGGTCTGCGCAAAAGATTTCCCCCTCTGAAGTGTCCACTAGCTGTATCCAGGGCACGACAGAAGGTATGGAAATCTGGCAAGCAGGTGAGCAAACCTACCTGGATATTTTTTTCACAGTCTGTTTGCTGGTGAAGGGACAGCTCACTTTCTAGAACAAATTTCTTCCCACATTTGTCGCAGATCTGCATGCGCCTGTGAGTGATGTTCATGTGCTTCTCCAGGTACCAGCGTGTGTTAAACACCCTGGGGCACTTCTCACAGGTTAAAGTCTCCTTCTCTTCACACTTTGATTTCTGCACAGGTGCCTTGGGCTCCTTTGCAGCTTTCTTCTTACGCTTGGGGGGCTCCACACTCTTTCTACGACCCCTTGTAGTTCTGGGTGATGGGGAAGTTGTGGCTGCTGCAGCAGATGCAGCTCTCCTTGTTCTCCTTTGTGCAACACTAACTTTTTCCACTCTTTTCTCTTTTTTCTTCTGCCTCTCATTTTCCTCATCATCATTACTGTCTTCAGTGGCCTCTTCCCCACTGTCACCCTCCTCTTCCTCACTGCTGGTCTTAAGAACAGCAGTCTCTTTGGACTGGGAGGGGACACCCTTCTCCCCTTTTGACACATTTAATGTTTGGTTGTTAAGGTTTACCTCTACTATAATCTGCTCCCTTTTGTAAGTCACTTCATCTTCCTCCTCTTCTTCCTCCTCAGAGTCGTCAGAGTTCTCTCTATCTTCTTTCACAGCCCGGACCTCTCCTACCGCTCTGTTCTCCCTGAAATATGGCTGCTCCTCTCTTTCATGGAGATGTGGTTTACTCATTTTGCTGTCCACCAACACAGAGTAAGGACTTCCTGACTCTCTCTTGTACACTTTGGTGGACAGATCAAGCTCCTGGCTGGCACCATGATAGAACGCGGGTGGCACTTGCCCACGGCGACTGTCCTCTTGCGCCATCCCTGCTACATGCGTGGCACAGTTTTCAACCAACTGTTGGCAAGAATTGGCTGTTTGACTCATTTGGGGGGCCCTGATTCATTGAGCACCTTTAATCCCAGAAAAACCAAGTAAGCAGCTTTAACTCAGGGTGGACTCTCAAGACCGACGCCTGTTCCATCTACACAGAAGGAACAGAATCTGATTCTCTGCTGGTGTTTAGCACTGATGTGGAGGTCACAGAATTCTGGTTTTATGGCAAGAGAAGAGCAGTGGTAATTATTCTTCTGAAGCAAGTTGCCAAGGAACCGTTGAACATTTTATCTATAAAACACAACAGAGAAAATTAAGTCAATTAAAATAATAATAATAATTAAAAAACCCTGCTAAAAACTCCCGAATTCTTTTGAGTTTGTCCAACTGGGGTAAAGCACAGGGTATGCTACCTGTGAGCTCTATCTGCTGGGGCTGGACTGCTCTATAAGCAGCATCTCAAACCAAAGTAGCATTAGGTACAAACACGTGCAACCTTCTGTGGGGACCAGAACTGGTACTGCAACTCCCACGATAGGGAAATCAAGGCATGCTGCTCACTTCAGAATGAATATTCTCCACCCACCAAAGCACACCATCACCTGCCTCAATGCTGGGCCAAGATGCCAACCTGCATCTTTCCCTGGACACACAGGATGGCCCCAAGACTCTGCTCTACTCTCCATCAAACCAGGTGCACACCTACACAGAAATACCTCTTCTCCTCCTGCATCTCCCAAAGGGAGCCCATCCTTGCCCAGAAAGAAAACATATTACACTGAGCAACATTCCAGTGATGTAGATATGCATGAAGAATTTCAATGGAGATATTTTCAACCTGCAGCACTAAATTAGATTAAGAACACTGTGTCCCCTGCTTGTTTCCACCTCAGAGATCCCTCATACAGCCTCTTGATTTAAGGCACTTATTCTTCTGTCTCATTCTCCCTTCCCCCAGCTATTTACTCCTCAGTGCAGTAGACAAACAATATTACATTTGCTCATCTAAATTTTACTTGCAGTTATCCAAGATGGAATTTGACCAGGACACTCTTACTTCCTCTTGCAAAAAATGCCACATGATCACTAACGAGTACAAGTAATCAAACACTCACACCTTTTTTATAATATATTTTTTTCCCTTTTCACCAGGATAATCACATTTTGGTGGCACCAAGTACTGTGACAGAAACACATTTGAACTCTGGACCAAATGGCACACTCAGAACTAAATCTGCAACTGGAGGGTGCAGAAGAGGAGAATTAAAGATAGAGCCTGAGACACATCCCATGACTAAGGGCCCTAACAGAAAGTGGATGGATTGAGCAGCCAAGTATGAAGAAAACTGGATCCCCACTACCAGAGTCTGAGAGTTCCCTTGCAGCTGTAAGCTTGGGCTGAGTCCAGCAGCCAGGTATAAGACACTTGGATTTCTCAGAATCACACAGTCTTTTTTTATTACTGGTATTCTTGGAGCAACAATAAAAAGCAGCCAACCTAAAGCAGTATTACAGACATGGATTTTTATGATAAATTTCCTTCCACGTTGTACTGAGCTCAAATACTCTCCACAGTACAAACACAGTAACTCCCAACTGAAATTGTGATAGTTTCTATTTCACTCTTCCACCAGAAATTTCCCCCTTTGAAGTGAATTTAATCAAACAGGAGATGAACCTATGCATGGTCATGGTGGTTTAAATAATGGTAATAAAAAAAGACTGAATGGTTTCCTGCAATCTTTGTGAAGTGACACGCTGGGGAAAATGACAGACCAATAACCACTCATCTGATTACCTGCTTAAACAAAAAGATCCTTGAACACTTCTCCAAAATTTCCAAACACACTCAAAACGTGCCCTGAAGATGCCCAACGGAGTGACCGAGCTGCAGACAGACTCACAGCACCACAGGCTCTACTCCTGCTGCACCACACTCGCTCCATCCTCAGCGGGGTCCCAAGTCCCAGCTTCCCAGCTCCAGAGGCGAGGCAGGAAGGTGAGCACCCAGGCCCAGCTGGGCCAGGAAATACGTGGAGATGGGCTGTTAGCATTGGCTTGGGATCACAAGTGATATTCAGATGGAAAAGCTTGTAAGTAGTAAGATAAACTGATTGTGATTGCAAGCCAAAATTAACAGCCCTATACCCCGGAAGGCCCTTAAAGGACTGGGCATGCTGAAAGCCAGTTTAGCTATTTTTTTAAACCTTTAATGAATTATTCAGAAGCTCAGAAAAATCACAATGTCATATATGACACCTGATTATTTCCCCAGCGTATTAAGCATCTCTGGCTCGTTGCAAGAGTGAATCAGGAAGGGTATCAGAACGGTGCTGCAACCAACTTGCCAGGAAAAGCAAGCTTTGCCTTCACCTCCCATTTACTGACTGCTGAAATATTCCCTTCATGCACCTTGCCATCATTTCACCTCTGCTCATTTAAGGAATATTCTGCATAATAAAACCACTTTGTATGAACACAGTACCACTTCAAATAAAAAAAAAAAAACCCCAACCAAACAACGGGCTTGTTCTGAGTTATCAAAGCTACATGGTCTTAAAACCACTTCACTCTGCAGCAGCAGTAACCTACTTTCACTTTGAACACACTGCCTGCTACCCTCAAGGGACCCACAACTTTCGAACAACATTATTTAACAGTCAAACAGCTGGTAAAGCAAAGCCCTCCTTATACATTTAATACCATCAACGCACTCTAAGACTACAGAGAGTTCCAAGAGACAGTTTAAAACCTGCCCAAAATATTTTAATAGAAGATTCCCCCTCTCCCCCTTAAATTTCTAATCCCAAATACAAGACAGCAGCATTTGGGTGGGTTTCTTTTTGCTCTCCCCAACAAGGTGAACGTACTTTTTTCAAAGCTGCTAAGCAGCTCGGGCTCACACAAGCCATACTGAGGAAAGGAGCAATACAGGTTCTGATTAAAAGGTAAAAAGGGATCCAGAGTTTCAAAGCAGTTTTTGCAGAAGCTTATTGAGACATAAACCTGAGGAATAGCTTCATTCTACACTTATATCAGGTACATGCCAGGCTTTGTAATCAAAGATCATACAAGAAAGGTTTGCAAGCTTACCAAATATTAAAGGCTCAAACCCAGGAAAGAAAAAAAAAGTACAAACAACTTGCAGACAAATGTGTAGGTGGAGGAAGCATGTGTATGTGGGAGCAACACTTCATACAATGCTTTCGCTACTTCTGAAGAAAAACCGCATTTCTTCACTTTATCTGTGCTAAAAATAGAGCAACCTCTAGCAGTGTGCTAGCACAATTACCTGCCCGGCTCCCGCTCCACAGATGCCCTGAAATCAGCGCAGACCAAGTGCAATATACCCAGAGGTTAATGACTTTAAAATGACACGTCCTTAGTTTGCCCTCAGAGAGGGACCAGCCTGACAGTCTGGCCATCTCAGGCTCTCATCCAACCTGCGCCAAGGACGAAGGAGTCTGCCTGCTTGGCAAGCATCCACCAGACACAGCCACCTGTAAACGCAAAGCCCCGCTTCTTCCAGCGCTGGTAGTTACCAGTGCTTGGCTGCAGAGTCATTTCTGGCTATCGAGGCTCCCTGTGTGCTGCCCACAGCCTGCCTGCCCTACAGCTGTTTGCCTGCCAGCTCCCCAGACGGGCGCTGCGCTGCTCCTTCTTCCTGCCTGGATGTTTCTGGTGGCTCCTGTCAAAGGAAAGAGGCACTTCAGGGCACTCTGCAACCAGTGATGACCCCGCTGCTCCTGGTCAACCTGACAGCAGCCTAAATTGGTTTATTTATTTATTTTTAACCCATTTAATTGCTGCCCATAGAAAAGTTATCAATATTAGCTCTGAAAATTGACAGACGCTGGTCTAATTCACTTTGCTGTAGGTTGGCAAGTCTGGAAGCACTGGCAGCACAAGGGTGATTTGTCTACAGACACAAAGACAGCACTGTATCGATTTATTCCTTAGCTAACATCTGGAAGTTCCCCCTACTCTTCCCAGAAAGCCATAAGGACCAGAAAATTCCTTTAAAACACAAAAATACCCATGCCTTAGTTCACAAACCAGTGGGGTTTGCCACAGCCTTGCAGGCAGCGTAAGGAAAAAGAGGAAGGAGGGTATGAGCTTGGGGTTTTCCTGCAGCTCACCTACGTCTTGCATGAAAATACTATGAAAAATGAGATTGCAGTAGTCAGGATCCAGTGTTAAAAATGCATTACTTTATTAGTCATCCATTATTTTCTCTCTTTGTTACAATACAGCCTGTCAGGACAGGAACAAATATTTTTCTTTCTGTTTACTAGACACTCGGACTAGATTTCACTTCCAGCTTGGCACAGAAGTTCTCACAACCTTAATATAGCTCACAAGACACCAAGACAAAATTATTTCTCCAAAAGCACCCAGCACCTAACACGTGGGGAAACCTGAGCCACGGCCAACACTGCAGCACTGAAATACCACACACTTTATACGAGCATCACCAAGTATTTGCACGCTCCCTTTACTGCACAAGACTCCTAATTTCACAGGAGACAACCCCAAGAGTTAAGGCAAGTGCTCAAGGTCAGGTTGGATGGGGTTTTGGGCACCCTGGGCCCATGGAAGGGGGTGGCACTGGGTGGGCTTTGAGGTTCCTTCCCACCCAAACCAGTCTGGGATGCTCTGACAGGAATAGGTTCATATTTAGCTATACAGAAAACCAAGTTCAACGAGAAAGTTTGAGTATGTTGAGATTGGAGATGTTATTTTCCATACTAAAAAAAAAGGCTTCTTTTAAACTACAGTTAAAGTTAAGAAAAAAATTATAACTATGTTATAATTAAAAGCAATGCCATTTTGCATATTCATTAACAATCTGAAGCTTTCAAGGATCCTTGATCTCTTTGGCAGGGAAGCTACAATCCAGCAGCTCCACGAAGTCCTGCAGCAACCAGATTTGCACACAGTCTAGAAGCAGAGAAACAACACAACTAAGTAATTTACATGATTTAAGATAATGCACCAATTTCAGACTAGTCAAATAGTCGTTGAAGAAACTACACCTCAGCACAGTAAGTAGCAAGGCAGCGGTTACAGGTCGGGGGGGTTAATTAAATACAGCTCCCACATTATGCCCAACCTGGGACACGTTACAGTCTGGCTGCCACCCAAATTTCTAACCAAAACTGAAGCACCAGCTTCTCTGCTTCCTTTCTACTCGTCAGGTAGAAATTTCTAGCACAGCTAAAACCTATGTGAATTCAGAATGCAAGTGTAGCTCAACCCTTTCAAAAGGGCAGGATCATTTCAAGTGAAATGCTTTCACACTTACAGTCACATTATTTGAGTCCTAATGCTTCTCCTGCATCCAAATAAACTGGTGCATGTGTTTATCTTGAAAGGCTGGTAAGCAAATGCATCCTTCTGGTACATACAAATACAGAGGTAAATAAAAGCATGATTTTTCACCTAGCTTCTGTTGATATTACTCAGTGTTGCCCATTAATCGATTTCAAGTCAGCAGATGGGACAGAAATAAAAATTGATCAGAAAATTATAATTTTCATTGTAGATAGCACTCAGCTTTAAGTATACTGCCCAGCACAAAGTTCTGCCTTTCCTAAAAATAACAAGAGTAATACTTTCTCCCTACAGCTCTGCTCTGTGAAACCCTTAGCTGATGTGAATCCTGAACAGCATATTAGCAGGAGATGCTTCGAGACCGCAATGGGAAAACTCAAAGTGTTTGACTACAACGGCCCGGTCACCTCCAGTTCAACCCATTAGCAGTATTTCCGAGCACATAAACCCCAAAAGTTTCAATATACTCGCACAGTTTGAAGAACAGGTGCATGAAACACAACAGCCCACAGGCACAGCAATTCCCAGCCAGTGGGAAAACACATCTGGTCCAAGTTACATCATGTCAGCGGATAGCAATCAGGGCTATCACACAAGAGAGAATTATTTATATCAGCGTACAATCACTCCTTTCTTGTGCGGCTCAGCTGCTTTATATGCAAAAAAACTGAGGAAAAAAGAAGAAAAAAAAGGAAAAGATGTTAAGCGGGGAGTTTTATCTCAAGCCAGACCCACAGTCAGCACATCCTCGCAGCGTTTGCATTTCTATGGGTAAGTACTCAAGCCCATCTAAATGCAAAATACAGAGAGTGAGTGGTGCTAACGATCTATTCTGTCATCTGTTCCGAGGCAGGGACAGCTTGTAACACCCACCTACGGGAGGGATGGATGGATGGATAGCTGCGGTGGGTTCCCGCTTAGCAGAGCTCCAAAGGGAAGCAGGGAAGAGTGATCCTATCTGCTGTATCAGGAGAGTTTGGTGCAGCTGACAGAGACTTTGGGGATATGGTGTAATATGGCAAGAGGATATTTGGACACAGGAGTCACAGTTCCTGGGCCTGTTCTGTGAAAAAAGCAGAAAAATCATTATACTCTGTTCACTGCAAGCTCAAAATTCACTTGAAAACAGGTTTTCCCATCAACTCATAGGAAAGGTCAGGCATAAAGTGGTGTGTGGCTCTGTGGCTTGTTATTTTGGTGAAATTAAAGCTGTGCCACATATTTGGGCATCTCTGCCTCAAATGGATTAGTCTTGGTACAACTAAGCAAACTGACACGCACATCATAAAAAAGCCAACAACACTGGCAGCAACTCAAAGTGTTGCAGGGAGTCTTGGCAGGGAAACAAAAGACTGGAGAGTGAATAAATACTGCCCAACTCTCCCAGAGAAGGTCCAGGGAGAAGTGTGTTTGACAGGGTGGTATATGGAAGCCTGAAGATGTAGCAGAGCATATAGACTGTCCCATCTTCCAGTTATTTTTTGTGATTATTCCCCAAATAATCTACAATAAGTATCTTGCTAACTCAGCAGGCAACATATTTTCACTGTATGGAGCTGGCTATTTGCCTGTAAGTATTTAACAGGCTAATGGAAAATGAAGCAGACCATATTTCCAATTCCAGAAAAAAAGCCTTATATAACAACCTGGGGCTGAAACATAAAAACGATGATAAAAAACCTTCGGGCTTTTTCCATTTCTCAAGATGAATTATTTGGCTGTATCTAGAAATCTGGTTTGAGGGACAAAGGCTTTCAAACCAGCGATTTCCAGAACTACGAATCTGGAATTTTTTCAAGCATTATCTCCACAGAAAATAGTTTAAGAGGTTGCCATTTCAGAATTCAGCAGCATTATAATCCCTCAGCTTTTGCAATAAACTGAAGAGTTTCTACTGGCTGGGAACTCGGTTTAGATGCGACAGCCGTAAACTTCGACATTTTTCCCTTTTACTGGGCAAAATCCTCTTCAAAGACGTTCTACTACCCCACGACACAGACTCAAATAAGAAGTCTAAGCCCTTCTTAGTATCTTAAATATATACAAATTAAACACCTGAACTGAATTAGGAACTTCCTTCTATTCAGATCCACTGTTGCATCTCATCTGTACCTTTCAATGCGAAAAAGGGAAAGCAAGATTAAACCAAGCCCAGGTAGTTACCACTCAACAGCAGGTATTCACATCAAACCTTTCACATTTATTGCCTTTCTGTGATTGTTTGATAACTTGAAGGGACATAAAGGAAGCCAAGAAGCTTTACATGACATCAGCAGATTAGCTGTCCCTTCAAATCTGTATATTCATCAAAGTAGGTGCCAGAAGTTCAAAACTACCCACTGCTATGATACTGAAGGGCAATTGTTTCTCCTACTGGCCTCCTCTTTGTTGCAAATCACTGCCTAGTGTTCTTCTTGTTCAGTGGCAAGACTGCTTTTTGGTTTAAAAACTCCTGCTTTCATCATTATCTGCTCACATATCCTCCAGACTAGTAAAAACTAAGACTTTAAATCATCCATGTGCTAAGATTTTAAATAATCCATTTATTTTCACAGATGCCAGCGATGACACTTCTTACCAAACCTCACTAACTTTAAGACTGCAAATGCCTGCACTAATATAGGCTGCACACAGGCACAGGAAAACGAAAAGGAAATCTACCATTAAGATCTCTACTGCTGTTTCCCAAAGTTACCATTGCTCCTCCCAAAGCTGAGTGAGACACTAGATATGTATCTGTGTCTTTGAATATGTAGATGGGGATCAGTTGAGAGAGCTCCAGAATGAAATGTAAAAGGTCTGTCCACAAAGCAAAGCTGACAGGCTAACTTCTACCTGGACTTTTATTCTGCATGGCATCTACCTGGATGTTTATTCTGGAGGAAAGGTGTTCCTCCTTGCTCTTAGCTGAGAGCATTATCTTGGCAAAGAACAATAAACTCCCGCAGCGAGGAGCTCTAGAGACCTTTGCAACAGTGGCTTGTATGTTACAGAAGGGTTCAGCTCAGGAAAAACTCATGGACAGGTTGAGGTATTTGCTTACAGCTTTCTGCTGATCAGCCTGTACCACACATCACGGCACGTAGTGTGCTCCTGCATCATTTATCTTGTAGGCTGTAGTGCTGGGGCGTTTAAAATAACCTCGTCTGAGGTGTGTGATGTTATACACACGCTCCACAGAGCCCCTCAGTCACAGCTTAATGTAGCTTTTAAGAAACATTTAGATTCATCCCCAGTCTACCAGTTTATATCTTAAATAACCCCCGCTGCTAAATAGTTTGGAACTTTGCTGAGAGTGGTATGTAGTAGAAAAAAAGGTTGAAATATGAAAATCTTCTTTGGCTTCATGGAAGTGTGAATTTGATCTCTCTAAAATAAAGTTTGCTCTCCTCACATTATTGGAATGTGCTTACGGATAGGTTTAAAATCCTCTCCCCATTTTTCATTTAGAGCTCTCTACACAGTAGATAATTTTGACTTTGAAATCAGCAACAAGTCTGTAAAAACCTCCACAGCAAAAAAAAAAAACACAACCCTTGGAGCAGCTGCACAACTGTCCCCTGCACAGCAGCAGATGCACTAGCAGGGCTCACCATGCTCATACAGGTAGGAGCTGTGGTGATGGAGCTTTCCCTTCTTTTCCTTACCTGGGCTTCTCTCAGTGCCTCTTCCTTTCAAGCTGCCCACAAAAACACACCCACATTCGCCCGGGGAGTTTCAGTTTTATAACTTGCAGCTTTTTAGAATCACCAAACACTACTCAGACCGAGCCCAGCTAGCCTGCTGGTTAACACAGAGATGATGTGTGTGCTCAGACAAGCACAAATCACAGCAGAAGTTTCAGTAATCTCATGTTGACAAAGCCCCAATGTGCCAATACCAAAACTATACGCTAAGTGTTTCTCTTACACAATGTCACAACACTCCCGTAAACCCCGAGCAACTATTGGGCATGGTTATCTTCCACTACCAATTACCCGCCTTGTTTGGAGCTCCTGAATCTCCTGAAACACTGATTACACACAGAGTTTGTGTGATGCACAGTGTAAACTTCAGGGAAAACAGCCCGTCTGGCATTTAAAATATTTACCTCATTTGACAAGGCACATTTAACAACACAGAATCGGTCAGCTTCTGAGAAATGCTAACACCAAGTGATGATACTTCAAGAGAACTCCTATGTGCACGTCCCCCACCTCTGCAAGTAAGGATCACATTCAGCACCCCCCCGAAGTCACCCGGGTCAGGCATGGAGATACAGAGCTGCTGCTCAGCACGTCCACGTGAGATCAAAACAGACACTGTACCATGGCAGGAGCTCCTCTCAACCTACACAGGTTTTACAGCTCCAGTTCTCAAGTGTAAATAACTCTTCCCACTGGTACAGTGGGTTTGATTCCCAGCTTTTTCCTCAAATTCCTTATGCAGGACATTTATCTCCACCTTGTATTTAAATCTCGCTCTGGGCAAAGTGAGGGCAATTATCAGTTCAGGCCAAAGTTATCTGTTCATTTTAATCTGACCTGTGTCTGTGTGGCTGCCAAAGGGGAGGCAGGACCTCTTTCCCTATTTATATGCCAATGCTGGCATTCTTATGGATGCAAGGTGAGATGCCTTGGGAAATCAGTCTGCCTGGAAAAGAACCATTCCTTGGGATAAACTTTCAGCTGGATCAGTTCTCTGAACCAGCTCACAGTGCAACTTCATGAATGCTACTGCCCATTACAAGCTTTTCCTTCCCTGAAATAATTAGTTTTACAGGTGCAATCTGGCTTTCACTTTCCATAAAATACCGAGGTAAAAGAACCAGAAGCAAAACAACAAATTTTGGGGAAAAAAAAAATATCCAAGGATGATGCTTAAGAATTGAGGATGTAAAAAAGAGCATGTTCTCAAGAACCTGCAGCAGACAGGAATTTTTCTCAAATGACTTGAGCCTTTGCATAGCTCATACTCTCATGTAAAAATAAGTTCCTAGTGATTCTGAAACTATTCTTAGATACAGGTTCTCTCTCCTTACCGACACGTTATAATCTAAACCCACAGATTTCTCTTTAAGAACAATAGGATCCAGTTATGGGCTTGAAGTCAACGACAATCAGACTGGTGTAGGAAAAAAGTTTTTAAAAAGGCAGCAGAAAATAGCATAATAAAGAAAGAGTAAGGTGAGGGGAAGCCAAACAGGAAACCACAAGAATCAGGATGAGTTTAGAAAGGTACAAGTGGACGAACAAAAAAGCAGTGAAACAAAACTGCCTGGCAAAAAAAGTTGCCATTAAATTCAGGACATCATTCTTCTCAGCCCTTTAAACTGCAGCACAGCATTTCGCTCTAATAGATTTGTCCTGCAGCTAGTAGGTGTGAGATGAATGATTCAGAACTTGCACATTCCAACAAGGATTCTCAACTAGAGATTCTCAGCAGCCATTTCTACTATTACATGGCACTGGTGATGAAGATGTGTCAGGATATGTTTCTGTCCCTGCTAAAAGACTTCTGATGTCACTTCTATACACCACGACTCGTATTTTCATCATGTCGAGCCTCCTGGTGTCACAGTGAATTAAACAACTGTCCCAACACGTGTCCCTTATCAGGTGACATGGAGTTAACACACCAGAAATCTAAGCACTGTGCCTGCCACTCAACAGGGAACTCAGGAGTTTACTGCAGTGAGAAAGCACACAAAGCACACTGAGGAATGGCAACGCATCCCACCCCATCCCACCCCATCATTTATGTGAGAAACACCTCAAATTTGTTAGCCTGATAAAGGAAAATAAAAACCAAGGGGAAAGTTTCTGGAATCAAGGCCAGAGCTCCCAGCACTGTAGGTGCACATCATGGTCTAGCTGCTTAGAAAGGACAGGACCAGAAAACCTAGAGAAGTGTGGGCAGGAAGGAAGCTGCCACTCTAAAACATACCTAGGAAAACACATCTGCATCAATCAGAAACACAAACAGTCCTGTTCAGCAAATGTCCAGGAGTGTTACAGTGCCACAGGTAGCTGACAGTCCTGCCATGTGTTGGGACACCAGACACCAACAGCATCGGGCTTTTTCTTAGGGACAATCTGCCTTCTACCATCAAAATCACAGTCATCACTATGTAATTTTCAGACAGCACTATTAAGACACATTCCATAATTCCCTTTTCATCACATAAGCACTAAAAAGGTTTAAATAAGCATGACCTGCAAGCAACTGTGGAGTTCAGAACAGGTTTTTACTGTCTTCCAGGAGACTTGTCAGCCACAGAAAAAGCCAAAGCTGCAGTGAGCCTCCTGCACCTGCAAGATTCAGCCAGGCTCCAACTCAAATATTTGCAACTTTGTGTACAACGTTCCCATAAAAGAAGGTATGTGGATCAATGGATGCCTGTCTGTAAATTTTCAACTATAAAAATTTCTGCTTGTAAAATGAAAAAAAGAAAAAGAAAAAAGCTCCATCACCTCATCCTACCAGGTCCTTGGTCTCTGCAGTAGCACCACAAACTCTCCTCCCAAATTCCAGCCGAATAAACTTTCTGTTCATCTGTATTTAGCACCTGGGACAGAGTGAAATTGTCTTAACAGGTTTTGGCTCAAATGTTAATATGGATCCTAATTCCACTCTCAATTAGACTTGCCTTTCATATTACCTTCCTAAAAATCACTTTGCCAGGGAAAGATTGGAGTTTCAAAATGAAGACATCCACAAACAAGAGAGCAACACAGCATAAAGTGCTGGTAGTTGCTTAGCGTGGCTAAAATGTTCCTCTGGAGTGAAAACTACTGGTCTGAAACCTCCTCAGGGAAGGGTGTCTGAGAGTGTCAAGGAAACTAATGCAAGCTGCTTGTGTTAATGAGTTTAAGCTGCTGGCACCAGAGCTGGAGCTGGAGTTTCACTCCCTATGCAATTGTTTTTTCAGGAGGGAGGAGCAAACTAAAAATCACCAGTTCAAGATGATTTGGAAAAGGAAGCATTTGTGAAGGTAATTTGGAAATTAGGTACTAGGAGTTTAGATTAGGATGTTTCAACTGAGCCAGGACAGGCTGGCTGTCATGCTGGCACTATGAGCTCCAGGTGAATTCTACTTCAGGGTTACAAGCAAACCCCCCCCCACTTCCCAAAACACTGCAAGTTAAGATGCTGCAAAGTCCCAACATGGTAAATAATTTTACTAATATATAATAACTAACATATAGTAGTATGTGTTTAAACCAAGTCTGCAACTTCAAGGTCTTGCTGTATTTTTAGTAAAATGCTCTTAGGAGGCATAAAATTTGTCACTTCCAGACAAAACATCCTTTTATGCTAACAGAGATTAGTTGGTCGGACCTTTGATACAGTAAGGGAGTTGCTGCAAGGGTTTTAAAATCCGTAAGCCCAGTATTTACAGCTGGATGCAAAACATTTAGATCCACAGACACAACAGGTTAAAACCTACACATTCCTACTGGAAATCGCTGTCTGAAAGGATTCAGCCATGCTTCCTCAGCTCGAGGAAGCTCAAGACATTATAGGGTCACGTCACCTGCAGACAGTATCTGCTCACTGACTGCATTAATATTTAAAGTGTGTAACTTCATGATAATAAAGTGACCTCCATGTGAAAATCCACTTTTCTAACCATTGAGAGGGAAAAACCCCAAATTTTTCAGTTGATTTCTCTGAAAAGACAGGTAGCAGCTATTTAGCAAAGTGTAAACTAATGACTGTTTTGAAAAACAAAATTACAGTCTTTAACATTTACTTCATCTTTCATTTAGAAGCCAAGACCTGGATCTTGCAGGGACAGCACTGTTCCACAGTGAAACACGCTAAGAGATCAGCTGCTCTGTGCTGGAGGAATTTAACCAAGTGGGAGAAGGGTTATAAAATATTTTCATACATAATAAGCCAGAGAATCAGGTTGTTAGATAATGTACCAACCTTCTCAATTGCTTGGTACCTCTTCCCAATTACATCTCTCTCTCTTTTGCGGGGTTCAGAGAGGAGTTTATGCTGTGATAAGGCAGACTCTAGCGTGCTGCAGAGAAATAGGTCACTGATGACATGTAGTTTTGTAATCGCCTGAAATATACCTGTGCCTATCTCCGAGGTGCTGTTGGTACACGGCTCCTCCATCAGGCACTGAAGCAGCATGTGATGGCAAGACTGGAAGATGGGATCTTGTTTACTGAAAATACCTCTTTAATGCACTTGTAGGCACTCTAAAGGACTCTTCCCAAGCTGCTCTTGCACTGACACCTCATGATCTTGGTGGTATGAGACCAGAGTACACTGGATCTATGAGCAGTTTCTTATACAGACTTTCCTCTTCTGATGAAATTGCACCTCTGAGTCTGAAGTTTTTCCACATTCTCTGATTCTGGTAATGAGAATAGAACCAGAACATCCCAATATCTTGCAACAGAACCTGACAAACTGCTTTTCTAATTTACCTCCTATACAGACACCTAAACCTTCACACACCACTGCTGCAGAATTTACTGTCCAGAAAACACCAGCCAAAGGCTTCCTGTAGAAGTATTAGAAAAACTAGTAATATAATCAAGTCCTTTAGAACAAATTCACGAGTCCATAATGCCAACATCTCTTTTGATTGAAAGGTATTTTTCTTACAAGCATTACAAATGCTAAGCCACAAAACAGATACTGATTTTAAATACAACTGATCTCAAATACTGCAAGTAAAGGCTGAAGTAGCCCTAAGTGCTAGCCACCAGATACTAGATAAAATTATAAATCAACTCTTAAGCCTCTGACATTCCATTACATGCAATCGCTTAGTTAGGAAAATGAAAAGCCTTCATGATTTTGCACTCCTCCTTCAAACAAACACTCTCTGAAAAAGCTTTCAAAATTTCTACCCTTCAACTGCATTATTGACACTGTCTCAACTTTACTATCCACATGTAAATTTAAAGTGCTGGCTGCCCAGGGTGGGGATGGGACTCTTCATCCATTCAGCACCACCACCATATTTCAAGCACTTTATTCGTTTCTATAAAGCATAAGAAAAAAATGCACCTTATATGCAGGTGGACAGACAGATAAAGGGGTTTCAAATTGATACCGATGAGAACACTAGATAGAATACTACATCCTTTCAAAGTGACATTTTCCTACCCCACAGCCTTTTTAATCACACCAGCATCCCCATCCCTGCATCCAGAAAACGCATTTTCTTCACACACACCAGATACCTCATGAGAAAGAGCATCCAACTTCTTCCCCAGGAGAACGAACAATCAAGCCACAGTCAATCAGCAACGGTGGCAAATCAAGGTGCCCCAGCCCACCCTTCACAAATCAGTGCTCACACGGTGCATCTCCTTTATTCAGCACGCAGACACACACACACATACCCCCCCATCCTCCTCTTGATTCACCGCGCATACACCGCTGTCAACAAAGCATGTGCCAGTTGCCATTCCCAGAACAATACAGCTCAGGTCATCCCCTGAAAAGATAAAAAAGCACATTCCTCGCGCCCTTTATGTCTACAGCACTTCCCTCCCTTTGACTTAAATCACTCCTGCTGCACAAGATGCCAAAACTCAGCTGCGATTAAGAGATACCCACGTAATACAGTCAAGAGCAAAGAGGAGCGTTCCCTTGGAGCGACTCTTTTCATTCTAACAATACCTGTACCGAGACATCCACGGGACCCGAAAGTTGCACAAAAGGCAGTTAAAAAAAAAATCAAAACAAGCCCCAAAAGCCCAGGACACAACGTATGTCCACGAGAGCAAGGACAAGGGGAAGACACCTAAGCAGAAGACTACGGAAGAGAGAAAACATCTGATTTATTCCGCCCCCCGCCCCCCCCCAACCCCTTTAAAGCACCTAGAGCCGGAATCAGCTCCTGGAGAAAGTAACCGTTGGTTTCCTCACCTACCCGGTGACAACTCCAGCCCCAGAGACGGGCGCACGCAGGACCCGCGCCCCCTCCGAACAATCGCGGAGCGCGCACGGCCGCGGCTGCACAATTAGCAAGTGACAAGGAGGGGAGGAGAGGGCTGCCGGGGACCCCCGCACCTCCACGCCACCTCTCCACGGGAAAGGGGGCTGGAAAGCAAAGGCAGAAGAGGGAGGGAGCTGCGGAAAGGCAGCCCCAGCACGGCCGAGCGCAGCAAGGATTCCCCCCCACCCCCTCCCCGGCCACTTGCTTCGGGCAACTCACCTTCCCTCCCCTCCCCCCAGGCAGGTGGCACAGCCCCTCCGGCGGGGTGCCGCAGCCAGGGCAGACCCCCCCGCCGGCCCTCCGGCGGTATTCTTCCCCTGCCCGCTCCCCGCCACCCGCGGGGGGCTCCCCTGGCTGCACCCCCGACGCCCGGGGGGTGCCCTGCCCGCAGCCTGCTCCCCCGCGGGGGCTGCAGGCCGAGCACGACGCTCGTCTCGCCTCATCCCCCCCCCCACCCCCCCTCCCTTCCCCGCCGCGCTGCGCTCCCTTCCAGGCCGGGAAGCGGCTCTACCCCGCTCACTCCGTCACCCACCCCCGGGCTGGGCCTAGCGTCGGTCGGCGGCTGCCGCCAGGCCCGAAGAGAAGGGGGGGAAGGGGATCCCCGACCGAGCGGGCGGCCCGCACTCACCCAGGCCGATCCCCTCAGGGCCGCCCCCGCCGCCTTCCATGCCGGGCGGCGAGGGGAGGGGGGCACAGGCGAGGCGGCGGAGGGCGGGTGGAGGAGGCGAGGCGGGAGGGCGGAGGGCAGGGCGGCCGGGGCCCTCCCTCTCTCCCTCCGCTCGGCCCCCTCAGCCGCCGCCGCCGCGGCGCTCGAGTAGCCGCCGCCTCAGGCTCAGGGCTCGGGCTCAGGCCCAGGCCCCGCCGCCGGCGGACGCGGCTCCCGCTCCCCTCGGCCGCCGCCGCCGCAGCGCTACGTGGCCGCCGCAGCCAGTCTCGCGACTCCGCCACGCGGGCGCGCGCGCCGAGGAGGTGGCTGCCGCGCGCGCGGGGCGGGGGGGGGGGGGGGGGAGGTTGGTGGCGGAGTGCGCGTGTGCACGAGCAGGGGAGCGCGCGGGGCGGGGAGGGGAGCGGCGGGGAGGGGAGCGGAGGGGGGGACACCCATAGGCTAAGGGGAGCGAGCCCGGGGCGCATGCGCCGTCAGGCAGTCGCCTCGCTTTCGCGTGCCCCCCCCCATTCCCTTCCCCTCCTCTCCCCTCCCGCCCGCTGTTCACCTCAGGCTGCGGCGGAGCGCAGGTGAGGCGCGCGGGGTGGTGGGGGGGGGGACACCGCGCATGCGCGGGAGGTGGGGGGGGTGGGCCGGCGCCCCACGGGGCTCAGGTGAGGCGGCGCTCGCGGAGGCCGGTCCGTGGCGGGAAGGCGGCGGCTCCTCTCAGCGGGGCCGACCGTTACTCCGCTGAGGTAATTAGAGGAGGCCGCCCTAATTGCAGTCAGCTGAGCCGGGCAAGCTGCGGCGAGCGCGCCGCTGTGCTGCGGCTAACCCCGGCCCACGCTCTGCCTCGCTCCCCGGGCATCGCCGTCGCTCAGGTGAGAAGGCCCCTGGCCGCGGCCCGGCAGGCCCGGGGAGCAGCGGCCTCCTCTCCGGGGCTGCCTGGGGATGGGAGGCGCCTGGGAAGGGCCGTGTGTCGCGTAGGGTGACAGCCGCCCCTCGGGAGCCAGGTAAGACCTTAACGGAGGCCTCATCATCCCTGGCTTACAGTAGCCAGAGGAGCCGGTCGCTTCTGTTGTATCGTGCCAAACCCCAGCTCCCGCTTGTACAAACCTTCCTCTCCCCTTAAAATACGAATAACTACTTAACTCTGGCCTGTGGTTTCTTGATTACACCCACCTGCAGGGCCCGGGCCTGATGTGTGAGGGAGATGTGACTAGAAGTCTGCCAGCAAAAAGTGGGGTTTGGGGTTTTTTTTCCCCAGAGTTCCCTGCTGGTGGCAGGTGTGGGGCTCACGAAGGGATGTGGGGAGGGTCAGGGCTGCAGCTTTCCAGGCTGGCACAGCGTTTGCAAGTGATACCACCAGTCCCAGGAAGCTGTGAAGCCGGCTCCATAGCCCTGAAAACCACTGCTGAGCGCTGTGTAGGAGGGAAGAGCACTGCTGTGGTTTAGGTTTGGCAGTGGTGAAGAATGAGCCGGAGTAGCAGACACAGGAAAAGAAGGAAGGGCTTCAGCCCTTGTGGTAGTGTGAGCTGCTTCCCAGAGGCTTTAGGACATGTGCCATGTAGCTTTGGTTCCCTCTTGCCCACTCTCAGGCTTGGGTTCCTGCTATAGTCCCCTTTTTTTAACCCTTAAGTCTGCAATCCCTTCTCTACCTGTGGTTTGTTTCCTCATCTGCTTTGCCTGCTGCAGCACGCTCCCCTTCTCCCCCCCAAAGTGTAGGGCACTTAATAGATTCTATGGGCTTTTACCCCCACAAAAAGCCATGTTATATGCCAGTGTATTTGACCTACTCTTGATTTTTGAACACAGATCTCAGATATGAGCTCCCGCTGCAGAGCAGGGGTTGGGGCTTTCAGAGTCAAAGTTGGTGATCAAATAAAAGGGGCAGGGTAGGCTGGCAAAGTCCCTTGGTGGGATCAGAACAGTGTTGATAGTTTTCTTCCTTGTCCCAGCAACTCCTGTTGTGGGGGCATGGGAAAGCAGCACACTTTGCTCTCACTAGCCCCATGGGAGCTGTTACTCGCTGGCTCAGCTCAGAGCAAGCTCTGGGCTGCTCTAATCTCCCCTGGGACTGGAAAGCGAAGGGACACAGCCAGGAGAGACTCTGGGCTGTGAGAGCATGGGCAGTGCTCCGTGTTAGCCCAACACCTTGTGCAACCCAGCTGCTGTTTGAGGAAAATGGGAGGATGTCAGGGGAAACAGTGGGTGCTCTTGTCCAAAGGAACACAGATGAGGAATAAAACCATCAACTATTTCAGTACCCACAAAGGCAAAACCACTACTGGTGCCCACTCCTGGAACAAGAGTGGGCCAGGGCCTTGATGATCAACCTCTCCAGCACAAGGAGAGCGTTAGGCTCCCAGGCTGTTTTGCTACTCCTTCTTCTCTGATACAATCTGTGGTTTTCTAACCTGGCTTCCTTACCCCTGAGCCCACAGTGTGAGGGTTGAAACGGCTACTGAAAGATTGCAAAGGTGTTTCCTAACAGAGATGCTCTGCATCCTCAGCTTCAGATGATGTTGGCAAGGGTTATTTCACTACCCCTCAAATCTTTGCAGAGATTAAAAGGAAGTGTTAAGTTCCTCTTTCTTCTCAGTGGACACCATCATTCTGCAGAGGGAGAGTTTAAAAAAGTAAATAAATCAGGGACCAAGTGCAGATATCCTTGGACTCTGAAGGGCTTCTGACGTGATGAAACAAAAGCACTTGTCCTCACGGCCCTGCTCTGTCCTGTCAGCATCCATGGTGACCTAGGCAGGAGACAGCTGCAGAGGAGAGTGGCTCTGTCTGGCCTTGCTGTGTGGTTTGGCTCCCAGGTGCCCAGGGCACCCTGCAGTTGCACGCTTCCCTCCCTGGGGGTTTAGCTGATGGAGGGCGACAGCTCCTCATGCCGCTCCCAAGCAGCGATCCAGCTGAGAGGCTGGCTGTGGCACTCAGCCCTGTTCCCACAAAGAAGCCTGTTTCAGCTATTTACATCCCTCTCTTTGATCTAGCTTTTGACATGACAAGACAAGTCAGCCAGGTAAAGGGAAACAAACAGAACGCAGCACCAGCCCCACAGCTCTGCGTGCACATGATCCGCTCCCTGGTGCACACCTGCCTCAGCCACAGATCCTTATCAGCCCTGCGATTTCCTTGCTGTCAGCTCTGCTTTCCCTCCACGCTGGTGTAGAACGTCTCAGGGCAGCTTTCTGCATCTTATTCCCTGCTCTAGGATGCTCTGATTATTTGCCCTGTCCTTCTGGCGTTTCCCTTCTCTCTCGAGTACAGCCAGTGTGGGAGCTGCCCTCGTGTGTCCCCCTCACTGCACACTGAGCCCAGGGGACACAGAGCTTTATTTCCTCCCTGAACTGCTGCAGTGTTCAGCAAGCAGCTGTTTGCAGTTCACTCCAGATGTAGCAGTGATACAGCAGTAGGTGACACAGTCCCTCCCAAAACAAGATAACCCTTTTTTGGGCTTTTTTGCTGAGCTGATTAGGACCTTTTTGGGGTGAAAGGTACAGTTAAAGTGTGAGAATTTGCCGGGCTGGGGCCACAGACACAGCACAGTGTTACCCACCTCTGGTGTTTTTTTCTAGAGGACTAGATGCTCTAGACTTGCTGAGAGCAAACGTGACTGAGTGCTCTTGAGATGCAGCTAGCTCCATGGTGGGGACAGCCACTAGCACCAGCTGCAGAACAGGGTGTGAGGGGGGAAATCAAACAGGAAGCTTGAGAAGTCCTACTTTTATCAGTGGTTAATTTTCCTGTGGTGTGGGCAAGCTTCTTGGGTTTGCAAAGCTGGGTGTTCCTGGGCAGTCCCTGAGCTGTCTGCTTTATGTGGCTTCCAGGCAACAAACCAGGGCTGGAACTCTCCTGTGAGGGAGATGTCTGCCCAGTCTGAGGCCTGCAGACCCGGGTGAGCTGTGCTGCTGTGAGATGGGACCCAGGTTACAAGAGTTCCTGGCTTTGCCCAGGCAGTGATGACTCTCTGCTTTATCTGGACTCTGGCTGTGATGATTCATTGGCAAACTCAGCAGCCAGTGAACCAGCCTTGTAGCCCTCTTTTCTTCCTACAGTCACAGGGAGATGAAGTGCTTTCCTGCTGCCCTACCTGCCTCCTGCCATGGTAAGAGGTGACTCTTGGTGGCTTGTTGGTGCTGGTGATGGGCCTGGCACTAAGCAGGGCCAAGTCAAACAGCACTAACACTTCAAACATGCTTGGTGTTTTGCTGAGGCCTCCACATCGTAACACTTGTGTTTTGGGAACAGCCTGAACCAGGCACTTGTGAGAGAGCAGTCAGTGGGGGCTCCTTCTCCTTCCCCAAGGGAGAAAGGCCCTTGGAAGTAGGTGCTGCTCAAGGACCCTGCAAGGAACAGGCTCTGCCCCACCAGGAAAACAAACCAAGGGCAAGAAGAGAAACTGAGGCACAGACAGGGCACTGATACCTTGTTTCCCTGGTCTGCAACCCAACCAGCTGTTTCTCAGATTAATACTTTATCTTTTAGATACCCTGCTATGTCCTGCAGGATCCAGGATCCTCTCAAGCAATGGGAAAGGAAGCAAAAGGAAAACAAAGGGGTTTTCCTGCTAGTTCTTGTCACAGGAAGCCCTGCACTGTCTGAGGGAACCACCACCACTGAACGCAGAGGTGCTGGGCTTTGAGGCTGTACAGAGCAAAGTAGAAGTTCAAGCAGAGGAAATTCCTGTTCCCATTCTCCCTTCTCCTTAACTAGTTCAGTGTAAGGACAGAATTAAAGATTAACTGCCTCTAAATAATATTGCAGAGTTAATACCCACCAGCACCTCCTTATGACTAAGATTAGACCTTCAGAGCAGCAGGGTACAGGCAGAGTTGATGTGTGATAACCACCTGAGCAGCACAACTCTGGGCTGATACACCCACTGGTGGTACCATCAGCTTTAACTCAGCCCTTCTGACAAGACACACTGTCCTCCCTGTCAAATATTTGAATGCTACAAGTACCTGGGTGCTGAGGGGCAGCTTTTCAGGGGTCCAGCATGGCCAGCTGTTTCAGGGTGGTTTTACAGGGCCTTGTGCATTAAGGGCTTGAACTTGGGCTGGGAAGGGCAGCAGTAACAGCCTGTGTGATCCAGAAAGGCCTGTGGGTCCATGGGTGGGTTATTACCTTTCTTTGGGGTACTGGGGGCAGGGTGACATGACTGTATCAGCCTTTGTGTAAAAATCATGCCACCAAAAAAGTTCTCTTTGGGAAACTTTGGTTTGTGGCCTTTTTGTGTTTGATAAAGTAAAATACAGATTCTAAGATAGAGTGGTTGGACAAGGGGAGGATAGAGTGAGGGAAACTCAGAATTGGGCTTTTATTTGTTGTCTGTTTAATCTGGTGTTACGCTGTTATCTCAGGTGGTTTCCTCAGCAGACTGCCTACATAAGGGAAGTCCTGAAGTTCGTGCTGGGGTAGCTGTTGAAGGAAACATGGCCACAGAAGGCTGGGGGAGACATTTCTGTTCCTGCTGATCTGCTCAGACCCAGGCAGTGCCAGTAGGGTCCATGTACCTTGGCTGGTGAGGAGCAAACTGATTTAACTGGGGTCCTTTCCATTCACACCCCCAATCTTCCAGCCTAGCTTTTTGTGTAGAAACTTCCACCTGGGTTTGAAAAGCACCCACTAAAAGCTGTGCTTGAGAGGAAGGTGCTGTATGTGACAGAGGAAACAGAGCTGTATTTGCCAGCTTTGCAGAAGGTCAGTGCAAGACTTAGCCCATGAAAGTCATGTTTGAATTAGTGTCTCTGGGATAGACTCACCTTGTTCAGGCTTAACCCCTGCTTCCTTCCTGCTCTTGCCTCTGTTGAGTATTTTTAACCTACTGCCTCAGAGTCATCCTGCACACGCTCTTTCCCAGCCTCCTCCTGCCCTTCCTGCCCCTACCAGCATGGGGGACACGAACACATCCTGCAACTGGCACTTGCCCCTGACTCCTCACTGCTGGTGTGCAGCTCAGTTTGGGACACAGCTTCCCATGCCTGTGCACAGCTTTGGCTTGTCAGAGTTCAAGGATAACTCACTGCAGGTTTCTGACCCAGTCCAGATCAGCAGCATGTGTGGATCCAGCATGGGGGGAACCCCAAATACTATTTTAATAGCAATTTGTATTGCTTTCTATGGGTGGGGAGAGCAAGCCCAGCCTGGCTGTGAGAAGTATCAACCATATTTTTCTCAAGGCAGCAGATGCTTCACTGTCTCTTTTTGCATCCCCTGGCTAGAGTTCACTTTATATTCTGTCATGTACCCTGATACCTCTCTACCAGTGTCAGTCCTCTCCTGCCTCACCAAGCAGAAGACCAAAGCAGGAAAAGTAAACCTGACCTACCTCAGAGTGAACTCTAGTGGAAGTTAGGACTTGCTGGACTGTAGTCAGCTCAGTTCTGCTGATGGAAAACAGGCATATGAGGAACGTCTCAGCCCTCAGTGCCAGGCAAGGAATAATGAAACCAAATTTGGCCCTAAAATTGCTCCCCATCTCCCAGCTGAGCTGAGCTCCAGCCTGGCTTAGGACATTGTTCCCTACCCACTTCCACAAGTGCTTTCTCCCCCCCACATCCTCTGTGTTTCGGGACAGAGGCATTTTCTGCTAGATCCACTTCAGATATAAACAGCACAAAGGAAGCAATAAGGAAACTCCTCCCTATCCCTTGCTCTAACCACTTCAGACACGCTGCCAGCTTGCTGCAGGGTATAAATTATTACAGACTTGGGGAGCTCCCTTACCTGGGGAAGCTTCAGCTCCGGCGCATCAGCGGCTCTCCGGGAGCAGATGCCCATTTCAGTGCAGCAGCCGTGCTGGAAATGACAACTGCTTCAGCGTGCCTGCCCATGTGGCTGCTTTCAGTCTGCTCTTCAGAGTCAGGTAGGCTGGTTATCTATTAGAGAGCACACAGGAGAGAGAGCGTGAACACTCAGAGGAAATCAGACTGTTTCCTGTTTGTTTATTGTGAACAAAAGCTTGTTTGGCTGGTCTGAATGCTGCGAGCAGGCTGGCCCAGCTGCTGGGGGTGGTGCAGAGCTGAGCTTTTTCACTTGCATGAGAGGAAGAAGTAAGGCAAAGTCTCCCAGGAAGGAAAAAGAACCAAACCCAAACCAATAAAACCAAACCTCTCTCAAGATTTGCAGCCGAACTATAGTGGTAGGCAGGAGGTTTCGCCTTGGCTTGTAGGGCTCTGCTATCTGAACGTGGCAGCCAACTGCTGCTCTTTGGTCCTGAGCAGGAGATGTTCTGGCAGCACAGGGCTGCAGGGCCCTGCAGTGGCCCCAGCAGGTCTCATATAGCCCATTACCAGCAGATGTTGCCCCCAGACTGGTCCCTATAGCTTAGCTTTTGGGCTGTATTCTGAGAAATACAATTAAGGAGTCTGTGGTGCCATTAATGAATTGCTCCAGGGCCACAAAACTATTTGGCTTCAGATTTAAAAGCTGCCAAGCTTTTACCAACACGGGGCCCTCCAGTATGAGTTCATCACAGGAACATTCTGGACCTGAAAATTCTAATGTCAAGCTAAAACAACGTGCACCTCTGAAGTCATGCCTAGACATCTGTTAGTCCTGTCTGCTCTGAATTAGTAATAAACTGGGAACAACCTTTGGTGGGTGGGAGGGGACGAACGTGCAAAGGACTGTGAGGAGATGCTGCAAGGCCAAGCCACCCCTGGGACCGGGGTTAGAGACAGGGATTTGCACATGTGTGTGTGTGCTGGCTTAGACTGGAGGAGTTAAAACCTGGAGCTGGAGATGCTGACCAGAGTGAAATGGGAGCAAGAGCTTTCCTGGGACAGCCTGGCACAGGGACTAAGCCCTCATACCTGCCTGCCCAAGCTACTCCACCTGCCAGGCAGCTCACCTGCCTCTCCCGGAGACAGCTATTGTGTTTGCCCTTACCCAGTCCACTCCTTGCGTCCTCCGGGCAGGGCAGGGCGACCTCCCTGCTCACCTGTCCCCGAGGAGGCCGAGGGCCGGGACACCCTTTGGTCCCCGTGGCCCTTCCCGTGCGCAGAGCAGAACTGCTGCTGCCACCTGGCGGGAGCGCAGCCCGGCTGCTGCCCCTGCGAGCCTCCCCCTTCCCCCGGCAGAGATACAGCCCCATCACTCACCCGAAACGCACACCGGCTCCAAGACTTCCCTGTTAGGTGTAACAGCTTCTTGTTGTTGTTGTGTTACCAGCTGGAGTGTTGTGTCCAGTGCTGTGCTCCCTGGGATCAAACAGCCAGGGATCTCCTGAAGAGAGTCCAGAGGAGGGACAGAGATGCTGAAGGGCCTGGAGCATCTCCCCTGGGAGGAAAGGCTGAGGGAGCTGGGGCTGTTCAGCCTGGAGAAAAGAAGACTAAGGGGGGACCTTATTAATGTTTATCAATATCTGAAGGATGGGATGGAGGGGGAAATGGGCAGCCCCTTCTCAGTGTCTGTGGGGACAGGACAAGGGGCGATGGCTGCAAGTTGGAGCACAGGGAGTTCCACGCCAATCTGGGGAAGAACTTCTTCCCTGTGAGGGTGAGGGAGCCCTGGGACAGGCTGCCAGGGGGTGTGGAGTCTCCTTCTCTGGAGAGATTCCAGCCCTGTCTGGACACCGACCTGTGTGCCCTGTCCTGGGGAGCTGCTTTGGCAGGGGGTTGGACCCCATGGGCTCTGGGGGTCCCTTCCAACCCCTGATTTTATGATGTGATGCTGGTGCGAGTCAGCTCTGGGGAGGGAGAGCCTGACAGAAGGACATGTATTCCTGCCTGGTGAACACCCAGGCTGAGGTCTGGGGCAGAGCCCTTCTCAGAGTAAATTTTTGGGGCTGTTTTAGCTGGGTTGGTTAAGGAAGTGTGTGCTTGCTCCAGCCTTGCTGTGGAAACACGAGCTTTATGCAATCATGTTGTCTTTTCTCCAGAGAAAACCAGTTTGAAAGTAACTAGGTAGGGGAGTAAAAGTTGTCAAATATATTAAATGCAGAGTGTTTTGTGTGAATAGGTGGCAAAAATGAAGATAAACTGACCATGGACACCATTCCTCTCCCCACAGCAGAAGTTTTAGCATGGCTGCAATCCTTCATAAGCAGCAGAAAACCCCACACAACAGAGAACTGGTCTAACTGCCCAGTGCAGGAAATTCTTCAGGTGGATTTGTACCATTTGTTTCAGGGGTGGGAAGCCAGGCGTGACAGCCAGAGCCTGGGCCCACTGGCTTCTCTCTCCACAGAAACAAACCTGAGGGTTCTTCACCTTCCTTTCAGGGGCATCATCCAGCTGCCTCCCAGCCCTGATCACAGCTTACCTTTGGTAGCATGGGATGGTCGTGGAGTACTCTGGTTGCTCCTCCAGGCATGGTCACAGGACAGCCCCTCTCTTGCTTTCTCTGAGGATAAGGGAAAATGGGGAGATCTGCTGTTCCTGGAGCATCTCCAGCACCTTCACATGCATGAGAGTTACAGAGACCAGGCAGCTCTTGTGATAGCTTTGCCCTGGAGCTGGGAGCCAGCCCCTGGTTGGCCAGCAGAGCAGGAGGTGACACTCACAGGACACCAGGCTGATGAAGGCTCTCAGGGAGGGCAGACCAGAACCTGCACACCACCACTCAGCTCGCTCTGCCCTCAGTACACCACCACATGCCTTGTCCCTCTCTCTTGTTTCTCCATCCCAGGTTGGGCTCCACTTCCAGGAACAAGGTTTTGTTCCTGGATTAAGAGCACCAAGGTTGGAAACACCAGAGAGGGTGGGGATGCCTTGTTTGCTGGAGCAGCAAGGGCAGCCTGCCTTCATGTTACCCAAGCCTGAAGCTCTTTCTATTGCCCTGACAAGTAGAACACAAAGCGAGTGCTCACACCCTGCTAACACCTCCTGAACGCTGCAAGGGAAGGGCCAGCATCCTGGGAAGCAGAGTCCAGCCTTGGCCAGGAATGTGGCCTGGAGGACTGGCCTTCCTGGCAATCTCAGCTTTTTCTTTTTACATCAAGGAGCCAACACCTGAAAAGTTTGGCAGAGGATGCCAGGCAGTGCTTGCTCACTGCTCCACAGCTCTCAGAGCAGCATCCAGCCAGCACACAGAAGGCTGGTTCCTCACCCAGTATCCTTTTGCAGCCCACATACTACATCCTGCTTTTAGGGTCACTGTTCCCATCTGGAGTTAGGTCCACATGGGCTACAAGGCTGAAAAGCAGCTACAAGCCATTTAAAGAAGGGCTTCAGCTACAGGTTCAAGAGCAGCTTTGAAGTCTGGAGAATTCATGGCAGCTTTAGGCATTAAGTGAAGCAGAGCGAGGGTAAAGGAGCAGTTAACAGCCAGGGAACATTTGTAAAAGGAATTACACCCAAAAGCAAAGGAAATGGTGATTAATCAGACCCATGGGCCACTATTAGAGCCTCAGGTAACTCCTCCAGAGAGGCTGCCAGCAAAAAGCAGCAGGAAACACTCCACACTCGGCTGAAAATGCAGAGCTGGGAGGAGAGGTAATGCAGAGCCACAGAAGCTGAGGGGGGATTTCAGACACACTCCTTTGAGCCCAACACCTGGTGCATGAAACAAACAGAAGAAATGCAGGAAACACTAAGGGGGCTTTAAAAGGAGCCTTGGGAGAAGAGTGGAAGCTTCCTTAGGAGTGTCTGAAGTAAACCAGAATAAAGAACAAGAGCACTGGAGGGGGGAAAGGTCTGGAAGTTATGTACCTGACTGCCCAGCTGCTTAAAATACTTTGCAAGCTCAGGCACCTCATCACTGCAGGAGCACAAAATACCCTGCCCAGCACAAGCAGCAGGCAAGTCTTTCCCTTTTGCCAGAGGCAAAGGGCAACAGCCCAAAGTGGCTGTGTGATGGTGAAAGGAGCCCACCACTCTGAGCTGCTCTCCCGAGGGCTCAACAGCCTCAGGGCAGCGATGACACCCACCTGCCTTGCTCAGGGGTAACAGACATTGTACAAGCACCCTGTTTGCAGGGTGGGGGTGTGCCAAGCTAGTGCCATGCCTTCAGACAGCTGCTAAGTTCACTGCAGGCTGCCTGGTACAACACACCCCTTTTCTTTCCAGCAGTACAGTGCTGCAGCAAAAGGGCACCCTGGAAAATCTATCTCCATGCAGCAATTGGCAGCTTGAACCGTGCATGGAAAGCAGTTCAGACCCTCCCAATAACCTCGATACTCTCAGCCTTACCTCCTGGTTGCCAGAATTCAGCTGAAGAATCGTATTTCAAGGTTTTCAGTTGTCAGGAGCAAGACCTATTTGTCTGTACCAAATGACTTTTACCCAAATAATCTAGCACAAGCATGAGGTCTCCTGCTCCACTGACCTGACCTTCATTCTTCTGAGACATTAAATAAACCCAACAAGCCCGTGCTGCTACTCTTGGGACCATGACATTTATTAAAGGCTGATTATACAATCTCACCCCTCACATCCTCCTCACAATTCAGCTTCTCTAAATAAAAAGAGCATTGATGTAACAGAGAATTCAGCCCACCTCCCACTGCCTGAGCCACAGGCACCGAGTCATCCTCTCTCTGTCCCAGGTGCTGTCTGGAATCAGTGGCCAACTGCCACTTTCACTGACCTTGGGGAAAGAGCCAGTGCTGCACACAGCACAAGTGGCAGCAAACAGATCAGTGCATGGCAGCAGGGGGCAGAAGTGGAGATGTCCCATTTCCAGCATGCACATGAGAAGTATTTCCTGCAGAGGAAGTATCTTCTCCATGCCTGAAATCCTTCAGCTACATAAAGTGAATCTCTGCTGTTCTCACCCCCAGCCACGATCCACTTGATCTGTGCCTGCAGCTCTCAGTGCTGTGGTTCACACAGGCTCAGCAGAGCCACCGTCCTCACAGCTGAGATGTCCTCTCTCAGCTGACACCTGAAAAGAGACCAGCTTGACTGAAGAGCAGCCCTGTTCCATCATCCAGGACCTGCAGGTCTGTACCAACCCTGGCTCAGCCAGCCTGAAGGCACCGAAGCATCACCACGAGACCGGACTGATACAGCACTCCTGGGGGCAGGGAGTCACCTGGGCTGTTTGTCCCAGGAGCAAACAGATGAAAACTCTGCTCCTGTTGCTCAAACTGCCTGGAAAGGGGCAATTCTCAAACCTAGCTTAAAGGTCAGTGGAGCCACTGCTCTGACCCTACGTGGGAGGAATGCGGGTTTGTTGTCAAAAGTGTTCAGTTTTATTTGATTAAGAATTCAAAATGGGTTGAATTTTACTCTCCTCTGCTTTTCCCAGTAAGGAAAAGGCAAAAGATTCTTTTGGAAAGGGCTGATCTGGCAAGGTGGAGGTGACCAGGCTAGCTACAACTGCAGAGCCAGATTCACTGGGGCAGCTGGAGGAGCACAGACTGTCCGGAGGGCAGGTAGGTGATGTTGCGGGACCGGGAGAGCTGGTACGCGATGTCTTCAGCCGCCTCCAGCTTCCGCAGCTCAATCAGCCCGTCGCCTGCCGTGGCCAAGGAGTTGGCAATCAGCTCAGCTGCTTTGGAGTCTCCCTCAGCAGAGATGACAGCTGCTTTCTTCTGCTGCTCAGCCTGAAAGTAAATAGATGAGGAGGGGAATAAGCAACAGTGAAACAAGCAAAAGAGAAGATGCTCTTATGTGTGAAACGGAGATTCCCACTTCTCCACCCTACTGTTCTTTTCCCCAGTAGGAGAGCCAAGATAGAAGGTGGTTTTGTTTTAAAGCTGTAGCCTGCAGACTGTTTTTCTGCCTACTGTAGGGAAAATAAAGGTTGAAAAATCATCTTGAAATTGCCTTATCAGTCTTAACCTCATGAAACATTAACCCACCTAAGGGCACTCCTGGTAGAAAATTGTCTATGAAAGATTGGAGAACTTCAGTGGAGTTAAAACCAGGCCAGATAAACACTTCTACTGTTTAATCATCCTGGATTAATTCTGGGTGTAGTTGCAGGTTCTTGCAATCTCAACAGTGTTCTCAGAGCTGTGTGGGGTACTTTAACACTCTGTGCTTGTACAATGCTCACAGAGATCCACAGCTATCTAAGACTACCCAGCCTTACAGGCAGTTAACACTTCCAGGACACAGGGCCCCACCCACCCTGACAATGTCAAACACCACACAAAGCTTTGGCCAGCCCTCTCCAAAGTCCCAAACAGCAGGATCTCTTGGGTTGCAAATCTCAGCCCTGAACCCCATTTCTAACTGACACATCTTTCCCCAGCACTGTTTCCTCCCTCCCCCATGCAGTTCAGCACTCCAGGAAGACTGTAACACAGTATTAAAAGATAAACACCCCCCCCCCCCAAAGCCAACCTGAGGCTTGATCTACCCAATAGTCATATGCTGGGGCCAAGAACTGTGTCAGCATTATGACTCCATCAGTCAGATTCAAACAGGCAAGCTGTTCAGTGCAAGCCAGAGTGGGGAGGAGATCCCAGCAACCCCGAGTTCTCAGCAGGACAAGGTACCTTTTCCACAATGAATCTGGCTCGCTCTGCTTCTTGCTGGGCCACTTGCTTCATTTCCACCGCCTCTGTGAACTCCTTGCCAAAGGTCAGATGTGTCTGTGGGGCAGAAATCAAGCCAAGTCCACATGGCTGGGAGCAGCACTGCCGTGACCCACGCAGCTCCCACCACCCACAGAAGCATTTTCTCTCCACTTTAACACTACGAGCCCTGCAACAGTGGAGTCTGTCAACAAGCCTGAGCAGTGCAGCTTTCAAGGGCTTGTTCAAGGTCACCAAAGGCCAGTGACAAAACCAGAGGTACCGACTGGAGCTGGAGTCACTACATCCCATCCAAGTGCAGACAGCCCCACGTAGCTGAGCTTCCAGCCACTGATTCCCTTCTCCACCACGTGCTCCAAAGAGAAACATCAAAAAGGGAGAAGTCTTACCAAGGACACATCATCCAGAATGAGCCCAAAGGTTGCTGCTCTCTCCGTGAGGTCCTCGCTCACTTGCCTGGACACCAGCTCTCTCTGAGTAATCAATTCCCCAGCATCAAAGCGTGCCTGAAATCGGGATGGCCAGCACTGAGAAGGGACAGGGTCTCCACATCCTCCCTGACTCTGCACCTGCAAGCTCCAGGGTTTAACCTGGTTCTCCCAAAGCCAGCACACACCCAGCTGCCCAGGAGCCTGAAGTAAGGGGAAGGCTCAATGGCTGGGAGTTTTAAACATAAACCAGAGATCTTCAGCAGGCTGAAATTTAAGGTTACAAGAGGAGTCTCCCCCTCTCTCATCCTGGAAAGCAGAGCTAACAGCCAAGAGCAGCTAACAAAATTTCATTCCATCCAGAGATCATCCAACATCACTCAAGTCAGGCCAAGCAGGTGCCATGACCAAGACACAAACAATTGGTGTAGCTACAAACTGGCTTTTCAGGTGGAAAGAGAAGCCTTCTTCTGGAGCACAACATATTCCCCACCCCAGCAGGTCCCTCACTGCTAAAAAGAGGGGGAGAATCAGAGCCCCCAGCCCCTCTCACGCTGCCCTTACCACAACAGACTTGAGGATTTCAGTTGTGATGGAGGGCAGGACACGCTCGTCGTAGTCCTCCCCGATGCTGGTGAAAATGCGGGGTAACTGGGCAGTCACTGGTCTGAACAGGATACGCAACGTGATGTTCACGTTCTGTAGATCTGCAGGGAGAGAGTCCCCAGTTTAGTGACACGTTGCAGGGACAGAGACACCCCCAGGAGCTCTTCCCAGAGGAACTAAATGAGTAAAATAGCCAAACTATATATTTTTTTTGCCAGGAAGGTCTAACTATCCTCACTGTCCCTTCCAGCTGGGATCCAAATCCTCCTGAGGGGTTAAGATTTAAGCTCTGCTTTGTTTGTGATGCAAGGAATGATTTCCCCACTGAAAAAGCAGGGATTTAAAGGGACTGAAGGAAAGTTCCCCTGACCTGGTCTGTAACTCAAGATCAAACCATTCCCAACTCTGTGCCAAACTGGACTCGGCACATGGGGGATCTCCACATCCAAGGAATAAACTCCCACCCAAACACTCAGGTTGTGGAGGATCCCAGAACCTTGACTGTGGTAAGACCTTTTCTCCTGTCCCCCCAGCTGAGCAGCAGCAGGACAAGCCACAGACACCATCACCTGGCTCTCTTACCTGGTCCAAACACTCACCTTTGCTGCCAGTGATGACGGGAATGTTGCGGGGCCGAGAGCGGCAGTCAAAGATGATGGGTTTCTGCACCCAGGGGATGAGGAAGTGGGTGCCTTCTCCTACCACCGTGTCCTGCACCCCACGGAATCGGTCAAAGATAACAGCTCGGTGCCCAGCATCAACTGGAGGAGAACACAGCGTGTCAGAGGGAGGATGGAGCTGTGACTCCCAGCCCCCCAGCCCGCTCCCAATGGAGCATCTAACCAGGAAACCCTCTTGCTTGTGCAGCACACGAGGTGTAAACCAGCCCAGCCAGGCTTCGGGCTGCGCTCCCCCGATGCCACCAGCGGTAAGAGCAGAGAGCAGCCCAGATGCCGTTAACAACAAACCAACTGGAAGCGCCCGGCTCCCCCACTCACCGTTGTAGAGCGCAGAATTGACCACTCCGCCTGCAACGGCCAAGCCCAGGCCCAGCTTCCCGAGGCTCTCGAACACCTTCGCGGCCATGGCACCCGTCCAGCTCCGGCCCCTCCGCCGAGTCCCTCCTGACAAAGACCCGCCGGCCCCGCGTCAGGCGGGAAGGCCGGGGCCGGCCCCTCCAGCGCTGCCCCCCCGCCCCCCGCGGTACCCCCGCGGCCTCCCGCGTCTCGTCGCCAGGCCCGAAGCCCGAGGCCCCGCGGGGCCCTGCCCGCCCGCCCTGCGCTGCCCCAGCCCCCCGCGCCAGGCCCCTCCGTGCCGCCAACGTGCCCTGGCCGCCTCCCGCAGCCCCGGCCCCTCTCCCCGCTGCCCCCGAGGCCTCCCGCAGCCCCGGCCCCTCTCCCCGCAGCCCCGAGGCCTCCCGCCCCCGGACGCGGCCCAGGACCCACCGCGCCCTCCCGCTCCCTCCCCTCCCGCAGCGCCCCTGACCTCCACATGAATCCGCGGCCGCCCGCCCCAGCGCGCCTGCGCGCCGCCTTAACACGGCTGCTGCTCATTGGCCCCGCACTTCCCCCACAGCATTCTGGGACACGTAGTTTTATTGCTTTCCCCGCTGCCGGCCGGCTTAACGGCTCCCGGCGAGCCCCGCGGCGGCCCGTTGGCTGAGCAAGGCCGCTTCCTATTGGCTGCAGCCTGCCGCAGGGCCTCTTGGGAACTGTAGTCCCGGCGGAGCGCGGCCACGTGGGGCTGCCCCGGGGGCCCGGAGCGGCGCAGCGTGTGTCCGCTCCTCAGGCGGCTGAGAACGGGCCTGGAGAGGGGCTGGGCAGAGGGGCAGCGGGGCCTGCGGGGCGCGGCGGCGGCCGGGCGTGTTCGCAGCCCGGTGGCGATGCCGAGGAGGCACCCGAGGCGCCCGGCCGCGTGTCCCCCCACCCCGCCCCCCGCGGCACGGCCCCCGGGCCAGGCAGCCACCCGTCCCCTCTGGCGTGAGAAGCCAGGCAGACCCCGGCGCGGCCGCCCCCGGTGCTGGCAGGGGACAAAGGGCCCTTGTTCCCGGGCCGGCAGCCGTCCCGCGGGCCCGCAGCCCCGCGAGCGGGGCAGCCGATGCCGCTAGAGGGAAGCAGCGCTCTCCGCTCAGCGCCAGGAACGCTGCTTAAAGGGGAACACACCCCCCCCACACCCCCTAAAGCCACTGCTCGGGGAGCCCCCGGGAAGCCGCCTCCCCCCGTCCTGTCCCCACCCTGCCCCCTCCCTGGTGACGTGTCCCTGCGGTGTGACGCGGTTGGGCACAGGGGACTTCATCACCACCCCAGGTCACCCCCTCCCCGACAGCATCTCGGGGTGGGAAGGGCGCTGAACCCCCTCCCGTGGGGCCCAGCGGATCTCCGCAGCAATCGGGGAGCAGCGCGGCCCCCTCCGCAAGCTCAGAGGGTTCCCTTCCCTCCCCTGCTTGGCTCCCGAGAGGGAAACTGAGGCACGGAGCTGCTCAGCAGCCCCGCAGTCCCGTGCCACGGGCTCCCCGCGCTGCCCTTCGAGGGGGGTGATGGACGGGGGGAGGGTCCGCAGAGCGAGGGCGGGTCGCAGCTGATGTCCCCAAGCCCCAGCTCTCCCCCGCGGGCAGCTCCAGCCCCCTGTGTGCAGCCTGGGGTGGCCACGCTGAGACAGCTCCTGCCCGGGAAGGTCCTCCCGGGGGGTCCCCTGTGGCATCCAGGGTCCCCCCCAGGTCCCTGGCACAGCTGTGCAGACAGATGTGCAGTGGAAGACCCATCCTGTGCCTGGCAACGCTCCTTCCGAGGCCACAAAAGCTCTTTTGTGCCTCGGCAGCGCTGGGAAGTGGATGTTGAGAGGACCAGGCTGAGGTGAAGGTGTTTGGTGGTGGCACCCGGCTGAAATGGGGGTGCCCCATGGAGCCACAGCCGAGCCCTCAGGGACACCCCGAGCAAGACCTGCTGCTCTTGGTGCTTCCCCAAACCCTGAGGTGACCTCATCTGGGGGGGGGCAGCACATGGGGGGGTGTAACACTGAATTTTGGGTGCTCCTGCACCAACCCTCAGCCACCTGATGAACCCCAGGAGCATCTGCCCCCAGCACAGCCCACAGGACCAGCCCCCCCCACAGCCCATCACCGTCCCAGTGCATCCTCCCACCAACCTCTGGGCTCCCCCCCCCACCCCAGGATGACTTTCCCCAGGAGGCTTCTATCTCCTCCATCTAATCCAATAACAGCATCCTAATTGGTGGCAAAGCCACAGCTATAAACACCAAGAGATTTATTCCCTTTGACCTGAGATACACAGGGGGCACAATTCCAGCATCAAACCCGGGATTTATGGAACTGGGGGGGGGGGGGGGGGCAGGATTCTGCAGCCCCCCCCCATGCCCAGCATCACCCCATGGTGTGCACGTCACAGGGGCCATTGGGAGGGTGTTTGCTGCTGGGTTTGCTCAGCCCCCTGCCCTTTCCCTGGCTCTGGAAGAGGAGTTTTCCCATTGATGTGAAATAAAAAGGGAAAAGGGGAGAAAAGGCTGGTGGTGGGTGTGGGTTGGGGGGGGGGGGGGAAGAAAGGGTTTGGCTCAGGGCCTGGGATTTTAGGGTGGGGACCCCAGGAGTCGCCGGGTTGGAGCCGGTGACACCCGCGTGGCTGAAGGGGAGGAAAATGGGTCCTTTGTGTGAGGAATATCTGGGGGGTGATTCAGCCAGCGCTGGCGGTACCGGAGCCCCCGTGTTCAGGGGGGGCTGGGAAAGGGCTGCAGGGGGGGTGTGGGGTTGGTGTGGTGAGGTTTTGCTGGGGGGTTTGGGGGGCTGGAGGGGTTGGCTTCTGGGAGAAGCTGCCAGAAGCTTTCCTCATGCCTGAGAGAGTCAACAACCAGCTGGGCTTGAGGCTGGACCTGCCCGGGGCTGAGCCCATCAGAGGCGGTGGCAGCACCTCTGGGGAGCAGAGGTGGGTGGGGGGGAAGGAGTGAGGGGTGTTCCCACCAGAGGAGGGAGTGAGAAGATGTGAGAAGCTCTGCAGACACCAGGTCAGTGGAGAAGGGAGAGGAGGAGGAGGCGCTCCAGGTGCCAGACAGAAAGATTCCCCCACAGAGATGACCGTGGTGGAGTGGGTGTCCCCCCACAGCCCAGGGAGGATGATGATGGGTGATTCCCCTCATCCCATGGAGGTCCCCACGCTGGAGCGGGTGGAGACACCTGGAAGATGCTGTGACCTGGTGGGAAGCCCGTGCTGGAACAAGCTCCTGGCAGGACCTGCAGCCCCTGGAGAGAGGCACCCACACTGGAGCAGGTTTTCTAGGGGGAGACCTGTGACCCTGTGGGGGACCAGGCTGGAGTTTTCCTGTGGCTAGGAAAGCCCAGGGCTGCTGGTGGGCGACCTGGGCAGGTGTCAGGCCAGGACCATCTTCCAATCCTGGTACCTCTGGTGTGGGAGCTGTTGCTGGACGTTGACCATGTTTAAAGGTGGCTGGTGACTCGTCAGGTTCGGGATGGAGAGAGGAGCTGAGCATCCCCAAGGCAGCCCGGAGCATCCTGTGCCCCAGGGAAGCAGGCGGGTGGTGGCTGTGGAGGTCACCCCACAGCAGTGCTGGGCTGGGCCCCATCTCTGCGAGGAGATGGCAACGAGCTGCACCCCGTGCTTGAGCCTTTTAGGGAAGCTACTGGTGTCTGTCCACCACGTGCCGGGCGGGACATTCCTCCACCGGGCAAAGAACCGGCGACTTCAAGAAGTGGCTCATTGTCCTTGTGGCCAGACAGCCTGGCCCAGCTCCGGCCACCACGGCAGGAGAACAAAAACCCTCCTCTTCTCCAGCCCCCAGCCCAGCCCAGCGCTGCTCCTGAAAAATTTATGGCATGAAGTGTGCAAAGTGGGGGGAATCCGAGTGCCCGGCGACCCCGGGAAGGGCTGCGCCAGAGGGGAATGGGATTTGGGCAGGAATGAGCATTCCCAACCCAAAGCAGGGGTTTGCTTTGCACCCAGCGGGATGGGGTTGGTGCTGCTGCCCCGTTCCCACCCCCCCAGCCCCGCACGGGGGGTCCCAGCCTGAGCCCCCGGGCGGCCCCAGCCCCGCGCCCGCCACGTAACCCAGTTAAGTCTCAATAAGCGTTTCAATCTGATTAGTTAAACTGCATTAAAGCTCTGTGAGGACACGGCTCAGAGTGGAAACAGCCGTAATGTGATTTCAGCTGACTTCCCTGCCACGATTTGCAAGTCAAGAGGAATCGAATTAGGGCTGTTTTCGGTCTGAACTCTGTCCACACAGACCCCTAATGCAGCTTAATTAATTTGCTTTCAAATCAAGCCCGTCTCTCATTTGCACAGCTTCACCCAACCCGCCCCAGAGAACCAACATCCCCCCCTTCAGGCAGGAGACGGGGCCGGGCTGGGACCCCCATGCAGGCACAGGGCTTGACCGTGGGTTTGGGGATGGAAAGTCCTGAAAGGTTCAGAGAAAACCAGGATTATCCCTAATCCCATCCAGCAATAATCTGGGGTCACACCCTGTGCAGCAGCTGCCTGCCCTGGGCTCCCCAATACCCTGTGAGCTGGAGCATCCTGTGTCTCTGCTGCTGGGGTCCCAGCAGTGCCTGGGTGCTGGGACTGGGGGTTTTTTGGGCTCTCCTCGATGGTTATCACTGCTTAACAAAGTTTCCTCTGGCGTGGAAGCCAGCAGCCAGCTGAAACCGGCTGCATTAAGCCCAGCTCTGCTCCTGGGGAGGCTGCAGTGGCTGGGAACTGTCTGCCAGCAGCTCCGAGGAGGCCGAGGCTGAGCCAGAGAAAACTGAGACCTCCCCCCCCCAACCTCATCCCCAGATCCTCCAGCTGCTCCCCATCCTCTTCCTCTGCCTTCCACAGGGTGGGAGGGCTGCTCCAAAACACCCCTAGGGGGGCAGCTGCAGGGTGGGACATACCTCTCCTGCTGTGAGGAAGGGTCTCTCCATCTTCCCTTCCTTCCCAGCTCCCTTTTGCTCTGCAAAGGTAAAACAGCATCTCCGTAAAGGAGCTCCAATTAAAAGGGAGTTAATGACTTAATGAATCATAACCAGATCTGCTTGCATTAGCACGTGAACCACTGACCCTCTCTGGTTGTGGCTACCAGCTCTTTAATTGCCTACCTTTTTATTTCCTTCCCAGCAAATTGGCTGCTCCTGAAGTGTGCTGGGGGGAGGGAGTGGAGGAGGAGGGGTGGGGGGTGGACATAAAAGCCCAGCCTGGAAGGACTGAGCCCCCCTGCACCCCATCCCTGCGCTGCTGGCCCCAGCTCCATCCCCCATCATGGGCATTGGCAGCGCTGCAGGAAAGGGAGGCTGAAGTTACAACCCAAACTGAGGGGGGTTTGGGGTGCTGTACAACCCCCAGATGAAGTTTGGGTGCTGCTGTAGCATCCCCACCAGCCCAGGAGGACTCAGGGGGCTGGAGTCTCCTCCTCATTAATTGCTCGTTAATTCCCCATCACAGGGTGGGTTTTCCTTCCCTGTGCCCACCCAGGGATGCCACAAGAGCATCCCCTAAGAGGCACCTTCTCACCCCCCTGCTTTGGGGGGGGACACGGACCTGCAGACACCAGGAGACACCCAGCCCCCCCCGGGCTCCCTCCAGTGTTTCCCCCAGCCCTTCCTGGCACGGTCAGCATTCCCCTTGCCCCCCAAACACCAGCCCCCTGCACCCCCCTGAAAGGCAGCACCCACCCGTGGGTGCTCCGTGGGGGCTTGGGGAACCCCGGGACCCCCCTGAGGTGGAGAAGTCCTGGGGGTGGGAAGAGCAAAAGTGACAGTTCTGGGGGTGATGTGGACAGGGTTTGGTGGGGGTCCCACAAAAACCCTCCTGGGGGGTTTCATACGGCTCAGTGTAAGGGGGGGTGGGGCCTGGGGGATGCGGTTGGTGGGTCCCAGCCCCAGACAGCCGCATCCTGCCAGCCCCATCGCTGACCCCGACCCGGGGCTCCCCCACCCTGAGCCGAGACCAGCGGGACAGGTCCTGCCCCTCTCCCCCGCCAGCCCATCCCGGGGGACAATGGCACTTCAGTCTCGCCCGGCCGGCAGCAGCTGCCCGCACGGCCCTTCCGCCCCTGGGGGGACCACGATGCCCCCACCCCCCGGGGACAGCCCGGCCCCGCATCTCAGACCTGCGGCCCCGCTGGTTGTTTCCAGGGGGTCAGGAGAAGGTCTGGGACGGTTTCGTCTTCCTGTAGCGTCCTTAATTGCTCATTTATTTAATGCAATTAGTCCCAGGTGCTTGTTCTTGTCTGCCTGACCCCCCCGCCCCCCCCCCCCCCGGGATGAGTCTCCAGCCCAGCCGGGTTATTCCGAGCTGTGGGATCGATCGGCTGGTGAGGGGTGTCGGGACCCTCCCGCCGCTGAGCCAGGCTGACACCACCCTGACCTCGGTCCACCCCCTCACCCCACCCCTGCCAAGCTCAGCTGGTCCCCTCCACCCCCCCGTGCCCGTGGCAGGATGGGGTGGGGGGGTACCCCCCTGCGAGCCCCCCCCCCCCCAAGATGTCCAACCCCTGGGAGAGGCAGCACCAGCCTGAGCATCCCCAAAACCAGCCCCAGCTCCCAGTGCCAGCGTGGTGAGCTGGACAGGCAGCGCTGGGAGCAGGGACCGTCTCTGGGGGGGTAAAAAGCCTCCCCCTGCTTCTTGCCCCCCCCCATGTCTCAGAGGAGGCAGGAACGCTGCCGGGTGGGGGGAAACAATCTGGTGCTTTGTGGAAGCTGCTGGGGGGGTCAGGCAGCCCCTGGGGTACCGGGTGTCCCCAAAACACTGTGGGGGTCAGGCAGCCCCTGGGGTACCGGGTGTCCCCAAAACACTGTGGGGGTCAGGCAGCCCCTGGGGTACCGGGTGTCCCGCAGGCAGAGGGCTGGGACACACACACAAACCCCTCAGCTCTGAGTAGGGGCAGGAATCCCCAGCAAGAGCCAAGGGGGGGGCTTGGGGTCCCTGTGGGGGGGTTTCAGGCACAGGGAGGGGGTTACCCATCCCCAGCTCTCTGCCCCCTTGACACGACCTGTCCCACCGCTGCCTTTAGCAGCCTGTGGGGGTCCGGCGGCTGCTGCAGCCCCCAGTGAACACACAGACACACACACCCCCACCCCATCACCTCCAGCCCGGCCCTTTAACTCCTCCAGCTGCTAAAAGGCCGGGGGCTCCTCGTGCCAAACGCGTCCCCATCGCTCCCCGGGTATCGCTTCCCCGTGGCTCCCTCCCGGCGCTGTCATTCCCCGGCACCGTTAACAACCAGCAGCTCCCAGGGATTAAACCTTTTTGCTGCCTCTTTCTCCACACCCCCCAAATTTCAGGGCGCTTTAATTGCCTGCTAATTGATTCCTTAAATTCCCCGCTGACACACGCGAGGTTTAATTCACGGATACGGGGAGCAGGGGGCAGCTCAGGGGCAGCTCAGGGGCCGCCTGATCCAGCCTTAAGTCAGCTGCAGACGGAGCCGGGGAAAGATGCTGAGGAAGCCGGTTCTTTGTGGGCTGAGTGGCGGGGGCTGGCTGGGCTGGGAGGGGTGGGTGTTCTGGGGCAGCCCCAGGGGTTCAGCCCCCCCCAGTCGGGCTCCCAGGTCCTGAAAGCTGCTACTGAAACAGCCCCAAAGCCGGGTGGGCAAACTGGATGGACTCGGATGGACCCCGGGGGGGGGGTCTAGGGAAGGAATCCCCCCCCCATCCTCCTGCTCCGGGTCGCAGCTCCCCCCCAGCGCATCATCCATGGGATAAGACCTCACTGTCCCTGTGTCCTGCTTTGCTCTGCGAGGGGCAGAGCTGGGAAGCTGCCCCCAGCCCCCCCCCCCCCCCAATTCCCCCCCCAGCCCCCCCCAGCCAGGGAAGCCTTGGCAGCAGCGAGGAGAAGTAATGACTCCGACCACGAAGCGGAGATGAAACAACACTCTGGGTAATGGCTGCCCGTGGAGGAGGCTTTGAAGTTTATTGGAGCCAGACCTTCAGGGGCTGAGCGTGTCCCTGGGGGGGTAAGGGGGGGTTAACCCCGGGGGAAGCCCGGGTTCGTCTGCTCCTCCGGAGACACCGGCTGGACATCACGTCCCAGTGGGATCAGCCATCACCACCACTGCTTGGGGAGGTGCTGGGGTGTGTGTCCCCCCCCCCATCACACCCTGAGGAGGGGTTCCCCCAGCACTGGGACAGGGTGGGTGGCAGGAGCTAGGGGTGCTGGTCCCGGCTGGGGTTTAGTGCTGGGCTCTGCAGTAGGGATGCAGCTGGAGCAACCAGGAGGCTGGAGGCAGAGCTAATGGGAGGGGCTGGGGAGGGGCCTTGTGGGGGGGGCACTGAACCCCCACCTTGCAAAGCCAAACCTGCTCCCAGCGCCGGCTGTGGTCTGCAGGGAAGGGAGCAACAGCAAAAGCCTCTTCTCCTGCTGGGATGAAGGTTGAGTGGTCCAGGAAGCTGCAGCAGGATGCAGGGGCTGGGGGTGGGGGGAAGCAGAACCCCTCATCCCGAGGAGCTTTCGTGAAGCCAGGACGTGGATGCAGCCACCAGCTCTTCCCCCACCTCCCCTGCAGCGAAGGGGAAATCCTCAAATCATTTAATTCAATTAAGCCTTATGGTCGCTGCCAGTTAAATAGATGGATGGCAGGGACCTCTGCTCTCCCCTCTCCCAAAGCTGATCCTTCATTTCAAGCACTTCCCCAGCTCGGGCAGGAGGCTGCAGGGGAGGGGCTGGGGTGGAGGGAGTGGGGGGATGTTGAACACCCAGAAAGATGCATCCTGGGGGGGGCAGATCCTGCTGGAGCACCAGGTGCTGGGCAGCATTAGGGGTTTATTACTGTCCCAGCATCACTCAGGATGTGTAGTGGGACGGACCCGACCCAAGAACAAGCAGGACCTGGGGGGGAAACCTTTGCCCCCCCTTGATCCCTCCCAGGGATGTGGCTCGGGAGCAGCCGTGTTCCACGAGTGCTACAGGGGGTCTGGGACCTCCACCCTCCTTGGGTTTGGGAGAGGAGAGGCCAGTCCAGAGCCCCCCCTGCCCAAACCACCTTCATGCCCACGGGAGCAGCCGCACTGGGAGCTGATCCAGCCGGGAATGCCGACGGCAGGCAGGGCAGGGCTGTGCTGCCAGCTGCTGCTCACAGGCACTGAAAGGGTTAAACAAAAGCTGCTGAGTGAATAATAAAAACCAAAAAAAACCCTGGAGGGATTTTTTACCCTGATAGGAACGGGCCCCCCCCCTTCCTCCCAGCCCCCTCCCCAGCTTTCACACCCCCCCCCCCCCCCCGCCACGGGGTCTGCCCAGCACCAGGTTTGCTCCCCGGGGCCTTTGGATGGAGGTTTCATGGGGGTTAAGAAGCACCCAGAGTGTCACTGCTCAGAACGCTGCCCACAGCCCCTCGCTGCAAAGGGGGAGTGGGGCTGAGAGGGGGCAGGTTTGGGGGCTCTCCCTGGGGCAGGGTGGTGGTGTCTCCCCCAGGTACTGTGCAGGCTGTGGGCTGGCTCAGCCACGCACCCTCACGGGGGTTTATGCTGTATCCCCTCTGGAGCTGACCCAGCACGAGCCCTGCAGCCCCCCATCCTTCCCCACCACCCTCCTGCTGCCATAAAGGTGACCCTGGAGCTTGGTGACACCAGCAGGGCCACTGGAGGGGATGGGGATGGCTGGGATGGAGCGTGGCTGGGCGATACCCACGCCCCCCATGAGCAGAAGACAGTGGCAGAAAGCATCAGGCTGAGCTTCCCAAGAGCTGAAGGACAGCAGCAGACAGAAAAGGGACAGGGAGGCAGCAGGAAACAGGAGCAGGGAGCAGCCCCCACGTTTTGGGCACGTTGTTTATGTGGAATGATCCAGAGATGCCCTGGAGCTACAGGGGTGGGAGCTGCCACAGCAGATCACATCCCAGCACTGGCCCCCAGCTCAAACTGACCCAGCACAGCAGATTTGTGGGGCTGAGTTTACAGGTTTCTCTCAGAAAGACAAAAAGATGTCATGGGAAAAGCTGTTTCCCAGTTGCACTCCCCATTATCCCACCTGCACAGGGACCTGGCTTGGATGGGGGATTCCAGGAGCCTGGAAGAGCCCATCCCCAGCCCTTCCAGGATGCTCTGTGCTCACATCCCCAGGAGGTTGATGGGGATGTTCAGTTTTTATCCTGCCCTTTGCATACCCTGCTCACCCCTTCCTGGGAGGGCCCTGTGGCTTCTTTTCCAACTCAGTGGCAGCAACCAGGGTCCTCCAGAGCAAAACCACCTCCAGGATCCGAGCTGGAGAGCTGATGGCCCTGGGACCACCACAGCCTGCAGCCCCTGAGGATGGATGCTCTGCATCCCTGGCAGCACACACCTGCCAGTGAAAACACACGTGGAAAGGGCTGTTCTTCCCCAGGAGACTCCCAGGCAGCCCTTTGCTCCAGGGAATCCACTGGAGGAAAACTAAGCCCATGGCCCAAGCATCCCAGGCTGGCCAGCGGCTCTTCCCAGGGCACTGGTACAAGGGATGGGCTTCCAGCATCCTCTGTGCCCCGGGATGCTCAGGGCTGGAAGTGGGGTGTGTGCACAAATACAAACCCTCCTCCCCAGCTGCTCTGAGCTGCTGGCTGCTTTGGGATCCCTCAGCGAGGGATGGAGATGCCTCTTTCTTCCCAGGCAGTGATTCAGCCCATGGTGGATATAAATTGTCCCTGGCAGATTCCTGTCCCTCCCCATTGACTGAAAGGAGACCAGAGCAGCTGCATTATTCATAGAAGCATCTCAGCCTGATGCCCAGGGTGGAGATGCAGCTTCCAGAGCACACACTGAGCACCCAGCACCCCCTGTGCTGGTTCAAGCCTTGGAAGATCAGTCAGAGAGACCAAGCCCAGGTTCATCTCCCCCTCTCTGGAGCCTTCCCTTCATCCCTGCTACTAACAGGGGTTGTGTCACCCCAAAAGCACCCCTGAGATTGCAATGAGGAGCAGCAGGATGCGACCCAGGGAGCTTATTATCACCTAGACATGGATTTAACAGCACAAAGGCTCCAGCATCCAGGCTGTGGATGCTGCTGCCAGGGAAGCTCCAGCCCAGATTCCTGGAAGGCTTCAGCTTCTGAGCATCCCTTTGTAGGGAACCTGAAAGGGATGAATGAGCAGATGGGTGAATGAGGCTCCCTGGGAGGAAAGCAGCTCTGCTGCTCTGTTTCTGGGTCATCTGGTCAAGGCAAGGTCTGGGAGCTGGTTGAATAACTCCAGTGCATCTCCCAGCTCGAGGAAAGATAACAGCGATCCCACCCTGCTTCTCAGCTTGCTCTGGAGCAGGTTGCATATGGGGAGAGAAAGGAGACAGCCAGTGATGCTCCAGGCCATAAATTAACCTCAGGGTTTCCTAATGGGACCCTGATTTATCTCCTGCCTCTGTCTGAACTAATTGAGTTCATTCCACTCGGTGATTCATGCCGTGGAAATGGGTTCCAGAGAAAATGGGACCTCAAGTGGCTTCAGCAAATCCCTGGCTCTATTAGCCAGGGAGCTGTAATGCTTTTAAAACAAGGAGATTTTCAAAAGCAGCAGCCAGCCCCCAGCCCATCAGTCACTGCCAGGGGCCGCAGCTCAGGTTTCAGAGCGGGCTGCCACGTCTGTCCGTCTGTCTGCCCCTTCCCCAGCCAGGGCTGCCAGCAGCACCCAGAAGGGAAGATAAGTGGGGGGGTGGCAGCCCCCAGCCTGGCTGAGAGAGGGTAGAAGGGGCTCAGCCAGCCACCAGCACCCCTGGAACAGCAGCAGATGGGTCCCCTGCACCTTCGCCTCTCAGGGGTGGGAGGGAAAAGCCACCCCAAGGGGCTCTCCCCACCCCCCAGTTGGTGCAGGAGCTGAAACAGGGGCTTGGTTTAACACCTTGCACCCCTGTGCTGGGTGCTCATCCCCAGGCCCACCCTACGTCTCAGCTGAGATGCACCCTGAGCATCAAACCCAAACCTCCTGAGCCTTTCCTGGCCCAGCTGATTCCAGCAGCAACTCAGCCAAACTCCCAAACTCCAGCAGTCCCGGGGCCAGAGGCTCCCCCCAGCCCTGCCCTGCCCTCCCCAGCCCCACACACGCTGGGGTGCAGTGAGCACCCCCAGGGGAGGTTCCTGGCCACAGCAGCAGCGGGTGATGCTTTCTTTGCTCTCAGCACGTCTCGTGCATCCCTGGGGAGTCTGAAGGTCTCACAGCCCAGGCGTCCCACCCCTGTTCCTCTGCACAGCTCAGAGACCTCAGAGGTGGGTTGTAAAGGTGTTAAACCCTCTCAGCATTCCCATTTCCCTGTCCCATGGTGCTTCCAGCCCAGCTCACAACTTCTCCAGGTTGCTAAACCTGGGTGAGGACCTCGAGGGGTTGGAGGGATCCACCTCCACGCTCATCCCGAGCTGCAGTCCCACCTAGAGCATCCCAGGGCTGGTTGCCTTGGGCATGCTGGGTGGATGTGGCATGGGCAGGAGATGTTCACCCCAGAGCAGACATTGATTCTCCGGGGTGGCTTGTCTCCTCTCCCTCTCAGCCAGCCCGCTGCTGCAGATGCCAGCTGCGTTGCCGTGCCGCTGTCATGTCAGGGACCTCATTAAAACCCTTCTAGAAGCCAGAATAAAATTACCTTTCCCCAATTTCCTCCTTGTCCTCAGCGTTGTTTACTTCCTTGGCAGATTCCAGCAGGTCTGAAAGGCCCCACAGCCCCGGGGAGACAGCGCTGCTCATCCCAATCAGATTACCCCGACCCATCGATCTTCATTCATCTGACCTTTATCAAGCTCTCACCTGATGCCCAGAGCACAAGATGTTTGCAGCACACAGTCCTCTTCCTTTCCCTCCTCGGCTTTGCCTGACCCATGCAGGTGACTCCCCAGCAAAGAGCCACCAAACCCACCCTGAAAGAGGATTTTCCCCCCCAAAAAGACCCCAAAAGCTCCAACAGATGAGCTGAGGGGGCAGGAACTGGGCTGGGTGCTGGGTGGGGGGAACAACAGGGCTGCTGGCACCCTGCACATGGGACATGTATGGATGCTGTACGTGCAGGGGAGCAGAAGTCAGGGCACGAAGCCCAGCAGGTCCCACCCGAAAGGGGAGAGGGGGGCAGCTCCCAGCCCTGCTTGGAGCCCACTCCTGCAGATGCTCTGGGCTTTGTTGCAGAGGACCAGCCGCTGGCTGATTTGCATGGGGAATGAAGGCAGCAATTAGTTTACCTCATCATCTCAGCAGACTGGGAAATTAGCTCCCTTCTGATTCAATCACAGTTGCTGGGAAGAGGCTCCAGGGACAAGGGAGGGGGGAGCAGCCGCCACACCGAGCGCCCGCTCCAGACCTGGGCTCAGAGCTGCCATCCCAGCCTCACACCAGCACCCTGCTCACCCACTGCAGCTCAGCCTTCACCACGTGCCCTCCTCATCACCAGGCTCATCTCTACCAGCTCCCACAGATGAAACACAGGAGGCTCCAGCATCAGCTTTGCCCGTGGAAGAAGCCAGACCTGGCTCTGGTTCAGCATCACCCAGACCCTGCATCACCCCCCCTGCCCCTGGGATAACTCCCCAGGGTGGAAGAGATGCATTTACCCAGGTCTTCCCACCCCCAGCACAGAGCAGCAGTTCTCCTTAAGGATTTCTCCCCCACAGGAATATTAATGAGCCTGGAAGGCCCAGAGGAGCCCCTCTCCCCATTACCCCCCCCAAACACTTCACCTCGATGAGCACTTCGCTGCCAGGCTGCTGCTCAGAGCTGCTCTCCTGCAGGGAGATGGATGGAAATGCATTCCTCCCAACCACATCACTGCTGGTTAATGCACCCAGCCAAGCCCCAGGAAGGACCCACCACAACTCCAAGACTCCCAACCTTCAACCCTTTCAAAGACCAGACTGAAAAACCCACAAATCCACCCCAACACCACAGAACAGCCCTGCTTTTCTATCAGCTGAGATGCCTTGGCCCTCCCAGCACCACCTCCTGTCTCCCACCCACCTTAAAAGCCCTGAATTCAATCCAGCTGGGCTCCAACCTTGCAGGACTTTCCATCTCCAGGCTTGCCTGGCTGTTGCTGGGGTCCCCAGCATCCTCCAAAATGGGAGAATTCAGAGAAATGAGAAATTTTTTGGGAAAAAATTAAGTGGAAGGGTCTCTATTGAGTGATGAAAAGGGTTAAACCCCAGGATGTCCCCAAACCAGTGTCCTGGGGATGGCAGAGGAGAGGTGCAAGGATGGGTTTGAGGGGTCTGGCCATCCAGCATCTCCTGGAGCAGCACGTGGGGCTGCAGGGGGGCAGGGGGTCATGGCTCTGCTGGCTCCCCAGCTGGCTCTGCCCCACGGCTCTGGGCAGCACCCCCAGGTTTCCCACCTCTCCTCCCAGCCCTCAGCCCCATTCCAGCCCCCTCCTCCCTCCCCAGGGGGATCCCTGCCCCGCTTTTGTGCACAGATGGGCAGAGGAGATGAAAAGGAGAGGATGCTGCAGCCGGGCGCTGGCTGCAGTTGCCATAGGGACAGTATCTCTGAGTGGCAGCTCCAGCTTCATTTGCAATCCTGGCCTCTCCCTCCCGTTTCTCCCTTTCCCATTCTCTGAGGAGCCCCATGTGGCAGCTCTGCCAGGGCCAAATCCTTCCCTCACCAGCCTCACTGGAACCTCGTCACGCTCCAGGAAGGGGCTGGGACCCCCCTCCCCAGCTGCTGCCCCTTTCTTCCTGCCCTGAACCAGCCACCCCTGGCTCTGCTCATTGCCAGAAACCCCCGGAAGGGGGAAATGAAGGTGATTAAAGTCCTGTAACCTTCGGGGCCGGAGCCCCAGGGATGCAGGATGAGTGATGGGCAGCGGGTCAGTGGCAGCGATGGATCTCGCTGTCGGAAGACGGGCAGGATGGGGGTGAGTGGACGGGGTGAAGGTGCAGATGGTGGCTGATGTGCTGATGAGTCTGGTAGCCGAGGTTTGGGGAAGCAAAGATGGGAATAGCATCCCCAAGGAGGAGCTTCAGCAGTTTCCTGGTGGGCAGGAGCAGGGGCAGAGCTTCCCTGCCTGGATGCACTCTGGCTTTGGGGCAGGATGTTGGACCACGTTAGCTGCCCAGCACGGCTGGATGTCCCCATCCTCATGGCACCCTGCTGATGCACCCATATGGAGCCCATACGTCCCAGCCCTGGGACTGGCAGAGGAGAAAACACCCTGATCTGCAAAGGGACATCCCCAGTTTCACCCAGTAATAAATAGAGCCCCAGTGCTTCCCAGCACTGGGCAAACGAGCAGCTGATCCTTCCAGACAGCAGTGAGAGGGGCAAGGATCAGCTGCCCTGCTGTACACTTGGGGAAATTGAGGCACAACAGAGCTACTGGCTAATATTTCTAGGGCAATCACTAATATCATCCCTGCTTGTGGGGGGGAATTTTGTCTGGGCTACACACCCCCTGGAAAACAGCTGGAAAAGCATCCCCTGGTTGGACCAGCTGCTGGTTGTAGGTCCCTTCCAATGGGAATTTCATTTCTATTCCATTCTAGCTAAGCATTGGAGCAAATAAATGCCTGCTCCCAAAATAAAACTAAATAAAAATCAGCAAAAAAACCCCAGCTATGAGTCAAGGCAAAAAAATACCCCCCCCACACCCCGAGTCCTGCCTCAGCCCACACGCTCTGCCTCCCTCCAGCCTTCTCAACACCGCGGCAGGGTTGACATTCATTTCCTCCTCACAGCAGAATTCTTGATCCATCAGCAACAAAACTGAATCAATCAGTTCCCAAAAGCCAGGCTGGTGAGAAGAAAGCCAGCCCTACCCCTGGCATGTGGAACCAATCAATACCTTAAGCAGAAAAATATTGATAATGCTGCTGCCGCTGACATATTTATGTCCTTTACTAGATGTGCCACGGGGAGCGACTCCCCCACCACCACCCCCCCTGCCTGGCCCTGCCAGGGTTGGTTTAAATTGTACAAAATCTTGCTCCTTCCTCAGGGAGGGGACCCAGGGTCTATTTTTACCAGCCGTGGCTCCATCCCGAGGAGGGAATCGCGTTTCCCGGCCATCGCAGCCTCCGCTCGCCGGAGGTTCCTCCGGCCGGTCCTTATAAGGAACCAGAGATTCATCTCAGGCGCTGCCACGAATCCCCCCCTGCTGCAGCCGGGGTGATGGATCACGCTGGAGAGACAGTTAAAGGCAGAAGAAAGGGAAGGAGGGAGGCTGGGAGCCGGGTCAGGCCGGGGATCGGCAAGTGGAACCGGGAGGGGGGAGGAGGGAGAGGCATTAGGAGGAATTACAGGCCTGGAAATCAAGGAGTGTAATCGAAACCAGATTGGGACACTTGGGTAGTAATGGAAATCAGGTTTTCTTGGGAGTTTGGGGAATGCTGGGTCACTCCTAGCCCTGGAGCTGCGCCTTTGGGGTGCTCTGAGTCTTACCCCAGGGAGGTGCCCAGCAGCAATTTTGGGCCATGTTGGAGCCTTGAGGGTGTCAGGGGGGCCAAACCCTGGTGGTGTCGCAGCTTGGGACCCCCCAAAGAGCACCGGGGTGTCCCTGAGGACCCAGCCCACGGAGTGCCCAGCCATGTGCCACATCAGTTGGCCCCATCACCAGTGCTTCATCCACCCCTGATCCCCCTGCATCAGCATCACTGACACCAGAGGGCTGCATCCCTCCCAGGACGTACCAAGGGCTGGGGGCTGCGGTTCAATCCTGGCTCAGTCTTCTGTGCTGGAAGGATGTGCTGAGCCAGGAGGGCAACATCCAAACCCCACATTTTGGATGCCCTGGTCCAGCCAAGCCCCATCCCCATGGGAATAACACCCCACCCCCCATCAGAGCACAGGCACTGGTTTTACACAGCACTCCCCATGTGCACCCAAGCACAGCACAGGTCGGATGAGCACTCCCAAGGCTGGAGGAAGGGGAAAAGGGGAGGTGTTAAGGGCAGCCCCTCCCTGGCTGTCTAAATCTAGAGAGCAGTTTTCCCCTGAATGGTAAAACTGCTGTGGGCGTGGGAGCCCAGAGCTGCTGGTGTTTCACTACGGGGATGGATGCTCAGCAGGTTTGAAACTGTGGTTGGAGATGGAGTTGCTCTTCCCATCCCTCCATCCCAGAGAACAAATGGGTGGTTTCCGTGCTTGGCAGAGGTGCTGAGCAGAGGATGGGAGCGAAGAGCACGAGAGCTGACCTTGGCCTCCATCCTTAAAAGCTTTTAAAGGGCCTAAATCCCATCGATCGCAGGGAGCTCCAGGGGCGCGAGGACCGCGGGAGCCCCGGGCTTCCTGCTCTCCAGACGGGGGGTTGGCTCCTGCCAAGGGGCCTGAGGTGCAGATTTCTCAGTGAAGCTGGATGAGAGAGCTCAAACAAAAATGATTTAGGCTTTTTTCTCCTCCTCCCCTCCTCCCCCCCCCCCCCTTTTTTTTCCCATTGAAAAAACTATAATTAATTCTCTAAAAAGCAATTTATTGCCACAAACCCCTCCCCACCCCACAGCGCCTGTCCGGTGAGGGACCCCGGTGAAGTGAAGCCCCTTGCTGAAGCCCACAGCAATAACCCCAGAGCTGAAATCTGGGGGGTTTCCCTCCCCTCAAATTTCCTCCCTTTGCCCCTCAAAGGGCCCTTCTCCCAGCGTGGGGTCCCTCTCACCTTCTCCCCAGAGCAGCAGGGCTCTGCCACACACCAGAACCCATCCCCTGCTCCAAAACTGAACCCAACCCACAGACACAGGGGCCTTTTTGCCCCCCCCACGTTCCCCCTCCGGGCTGTTCCCTGCAGCCCTTGGTCTGTGCTCTCAGCCTGGCTGTGAACAGCCGGGATGCTGTTTCCCCCCGTGTATTATTCATTCGCTGCTGTTTCCAGCTGGCCGTGGCCGGCCCTGTCGGGAAGGTAATTACCTGGGCTTGTCAGTAAAGTCAATACAAAGTTTGAAGGCCCATGCTGAGTGTTTAACTTGGGCCGTTCCTGGGGGCTCTGATGGGGTGTTGTGGGCGGCAGGAGGGGGAGGAGCATCACCTGGGGTTGCTCGGACACCTCTGGGCTTCGGAAGTGCTTTTTGGAGAGGGGGGTGAAGACCTGGATGGATGTGAAAAATGATAATGAGGGAGGCAGATGGGTGCTCCAAGGATGCTGCGTGCTCTGTCCTTGAGAGGGACCTAATGTGATACTTCACCAAGCTGTGATTGGGCTTTTTGCTAATTAAACCTTCCCTTCTCAGGAGCGGGGAGACCCGCTGGCGCACGGCTCGCGCTCTCTCCCAGAGCAGCCATAGCACCCGGGTGCTGGCAGCCCCACGCTGCCTCTCCAGCGTGGAACCCCACAGCCTGAAGGGAGGTCAAATCCCCCCTCCCCAGAGCTCTTTTTCTTATTACAAACCATCACCTTGCAGCCAAACCTCTCCCCAGCCTGCTCTCAGCAAGGCAAACCCAGCTCTGCCGGCAGCCAGCACCATGCCAGCCCCCGTGGCATCGTCCTGCTGTGGCAGAGCAGGACCAGTGGCATTGCCAAGACCCAATTTTGGGTACCCCCTGATGGCCACAAGCACCCCATGAGCACAACCAGCCACGCTCTGGCACTGAGGGTGGATGAAGCTTTTGGTCCACCTCAGGGGTTGCTGCACCGTCTTTCACCAGCAGCCTGAAGGATGCTCCTGGGGAAAATAAACCCCAGGAGCCTTTGGTTTTAATTCTGAGAGGTGACAGCAGACTTTTAAGAGGCTCTTTGTCATCTCATGGAGCCAGGAAAGGGACACAACCTTTCTGGGGCGGAAAACATAAAAAAAAAAAGATAAAGAGCGTGCGGGGATTTAATGCAAAGTGCTCCAGAGTCCCCCCTCCAAAGGAGGGTGAGGATGGGAGCAGAAGTTTCCACTTACCTTCGCTGGCTGCTGGCCCAGCCTCGTGCAGATGCAGCCCAGCTGAGCGGCCGCCTGTCCGCCGGGATCAGCTTCGTGGCACCGGCTTTGTCCCAGGGTGACACTCCTGCGGTGACATGGGGCTGTCCCACAGTGCCCAGGCTCGGTGTGGTGGCAGGGTGAGGGGCTCAGGGACCACTTGCCCCAGCCCCTGGGTCCCCAGCAGTGTGTTCCCATCGCCCAAACCACTGCGGGGTGCAGGGATTTACCAGCAGGGCTGAGGGAGACACCGGGGTCATCACTTGCTGTGGGGATGGAGAATGAACTGGGGGAGCCACAGGCTGCTCCCCCCAGCTATACCCTCGCCCCCCCCCCCCATATGTCTGTGGGCAGCTTTGCGCTGATTCCGCTCACCAGCACGTTAAAAAGCCAGCGGGATGCTTAGCTGATCACTCCCCTCCCTGCCCATCCACCCTGTGGGTGGGCATCCCACACCCCATCACCCTGGGGACATCCTGCCCCGTCCCCACCTGGCCCTGGCACGGTGTCTGGCCGGCAAAGCCGTGGCCATGTGGCTCCCACATGTGTTCCCGCGGCTCCGTGACGGAGAACAAACGGCGGCTTTGGCTGCACTTTAATCCCACTGAAAGGAGAAGCCACGAACAAGGGGCTTCCCTCCCCTCCAAGCCCTTCCCGGCTGCCCATCGTTGCCCAGCTGGGATCACCCGACCTCCAGTTCCTTGGGACGCTGGTAATTCCCTTTTTTAGAGGAAATCCAGCTCAGCCCCAGGGGCTTCGCTGCCCGGGGGGGGGGACGTGACCCAAAGGAGGAGCTCGTGGGGCTGGTGGGAGCTGGGGGGGTGGTGGGTAAGGCTGGTCTGAGCATTACTGTGGGGAACCCCAAAAGCACCTGCAGAGCCCAGAGTGGGGAGGAAAGATGTGGCATTGGTGGGACATGAGGAACAGCACAGTGGGCAGAGTCAGGGAGGGAAGACACCTCTCCTCTGTCCCAGCCACAGGAACCAGGGGAGGGGCCACCATGTCTGTGCCACTTCCAATCCCCCTCCCTTACCGATGCTTTTCCAGTGAGTCCCACAGAGAGCGTTCCATGTGCTGGCACCAAGGCAGAGGCCTCGCTGGGAGGAGGGACGGGCTGTGACAGTTCCAGTTCCCATCACCGTGGTGCCTGGGCTGGGCAGGACACCAGGTAGAGTCACCCCAGGAGCAGCTGGAAGTGCCGGGGCACAGGAGAGCAGCACGTGGAGAACAGGGAGCGTTTTAGGAGCTGAAGGACATCAGTCTGGGTGTGGGCTGGTTGACAAAGGGGAGCTGGCAGCCTCAGCACCACAGCATCACCCACATGCTCCTGGCTGGGGGCTTCTCTGTGTCACCCTGAGACGTGACTTGGGGTCTGGGTCCTGGCGGTGTCACCAAGTCAGGCTCCTGTGGGATGCTGCCCCTTGTCCCACGCAGCCAGAGGAGTCTGGTCACCCTGTGCCAGCTGCGGCCACTGACCCGCTGGGGCTGCAGTACGGGGGGCGATGGGGGGATGGAGGGAGGGACCGACAGACAAACGGACAGCAGAGGAGGGTGCATGGAGATAGGCGGGTGGATGGGTGTGAATAATTGAGGGGCTGGGGGGGAGCTGGCTGGCTGGAGACCAAGCACACCCCCAAAAGTGCTTCGTGGGAGGGAGGCGGGGGCGGGGAGGGGGGGCCGGAGGGGTCTGGGCTTTGTGTGCCGGCAGAGGAGGGTGCTGTCTCGGCTGCTCGTCGTGATGCTCCGGGGGCGGAGAGGAGGAGGAGGAGGGACTTGCAGCCCTTTTCTGGCTGCCGCCGAGGCGGCGGGCGGCAGAGGGAGGGCAGCCCGGCCGCGCACCGGCTCTCGGGGGGGGTGACCGGCCCCGCCGCCCCCACGCACCATGGCCGGGCTCCTGCCGCTGCTGCTGCTCCTGCTCCCGGCGGTGAGTGCGGGCCCGGCCGGGGGGGCGGGGGTGCAGCATCCCGAGGTGGGGACAGGGCGGCCAGCGCGGAGGATCCCCGGGGTACCGGAGGCACCAGGCGCGGGAGGGATGGAGAGTCCCGGGGTACCGAGAGCGGCGGTACCGGGATGGGGAGTCCCGGAGGCACCACGCAGGGGTATTGGGGGGATCCCGGGGGTGCCAGGCTGCCAGACGTGGAGGGTCCCTTATGCACCGGGATGGAGAGGTCCCGGGGGTACGAGGCAGGCGGCTGCGGGGCTGGAGGGTTCCCGGAGGCACCGGGCTGGAGCGGGGGGAGCCGGGTGGAGGGCCCGGGGGTGCCAGGCAGAGCACTTCTGGGTGCGGAGGGAGGAGGCTCGGGGAGGTGGGTGGTGATGGGGGACCCACAGGAATGGCTCGTGCAGCCCCTCTGATCCCACTGCACCGAGCCCTGCCGTCCCTTTCACCCAGGGAAAAAGGATGACAGAGCCCTGGATCATTGGGGAAAGGAGTCCGGGGAGGGGAGGCTGTCCTCATTTCCTGCCATCCCACATCCCCAAAGTCTCCAAACTCCCCGCACGGAACAAAGGGCAGGACCCTGCTCCCCGCGGCGTGACCCCCCGGGCTGGGCGCAGCCTCGGCGTGTGCCGGAGACAAAACTTCAGGGGCCGGGGGCCAGTGGAGACGGGGATGGCCGGAGCAGGGCAGGCGGGTGGGCACGGGGGGATGGACCCACCTACCTGGGGCAGGAGCTGGAGAGCAGGGGGGAGGATTTGGTGGGGCTCCCAGAGGCTTTGTTCGGCAGCAGGACGCCTTTGGGGCAGGATGTTCGAGCGGGTTCGTGCAGAGCCTGAGGAGCGCAGCAGTGCTGGCGGCTCTGTGCTGGGGGGGGGGGGGGGGGGGCTCCTTCCCTGCACACCATCCCCTGCTCACCCACCCTACCGGACACGGGATGGGATGTGCGTGGCAGTGGGAAAGGCAAGAGCTGTCCCAGCCCTGTGGACTCAAAAGGTTTCACCCCAGAGAGTTTGGGGCACACCAACACCCACCAGAGGGCTGGGTGTTGGTGTCCCCCGAACCTCCACAGCCACATCCCCGGGGGATCAGGGCTGAGCCCAGCCAGGGCAGCTGCTGCCGCGGGGCTGGACCTGCCCCCAGGGTTACACCTGCCGAGTGGGGAGGGATGGGGGTGCGCTTGGAGGGAACCCCTCCCAGCTTCGCTGAGCCCTCAGGCAAGTCCAGATGTGCACCCACAGCTGGGGCCACCCCAAACCCCGTGCACCCCGTGTTTGCTGCTCGTTACCTGTGCTGCTTGGCCAGTAGCTCCACGTGGGAAGAGGCAGAGCCCTCCCGGCGTCCCGCCGCGCCGAGGGTTGGCTGGACCCGCAGACCTCAGACGTGGCTTTCTCTGCTGCCCAGAGTTTGGGGATTGCTTGGAGCCAGGGGTTTGGCCTTCCCTAGACAGGGTGCCTCGCCAAGGAACGCAGAGCCCGTCTGTCAGGCTGACGGGCGGTTCGGATCCGGGCTTGTCGCCGGGCCCGGCTCCAGCTGCAGCATCCCCTCCCTGCCCCGCTTTGGTACGCAGGGATTGTCCGTGCCAGGGCTCCGGAGCGGATGGTGCTGTGCCCAACTCCTGCTTTGCCATCTCCTCAGCCGGCGACATCTGCCAGGACACAAACCCCCTCTGACACAGCAATTAAAAGCCTCCAGAGGTGTTGCTCACACCCTCTGTCTGTGCTCCCCCCAACCGACACCCCCCCCCTCCTCGGTCCAGCTGTCAAAATGCTTTATGGTGTTAATACCTGTGGCTTTGTCAACAGGAGTTGTGTTAATAACATGCACATTTCAGCGGGCTAATGCAGACCATGTGCCCCTCTCATAAGTGTGCTAATCTTTACGGGGGGTTCGGCGCTGGGGATGGAGAGCTGCCGGCAGCGCAAGGCAGGGGTGCAGCACCTGGGGCTGGAAGTTGGGGCTTCTGTAGGGTTTAGGAGCACAGAGGGGGGTGACCTGGCAGGGGAGGAGGCATGGGCTGCTCCCGGCAGCCCTACGGTGAGGGGACAGGCAGCCAGAGAGGGTCTCTGGGGTCAGCTGCTGGGGGTCTGCGTGTCGCACGGAGGAAGCGGCGCGGCCAGGTCCCGTCCCCGCGGGCGCACGGAGCCGCTTGCAGCTGCCTGCGGCGTGGGAGAGCTGGCTGCTGCCGGCCCCAGCTGCGCTGCCCCAGCCTTCCCAGCACTATTTATAGCCAGGCATGTTCGGCTGCTCACGGGGAGGTGGGCAAACCCCTTCCCAAGCAGATGATCCGGGCTGCAAGGGATGCAGCTCCAAGCAGGTTCATTGCAAAGCCCCCCCCACCAGAGCTGGACCCATCCCCCAGGAGATGCAAAGCAACCCCCTTCCTCACCCCAAAACCCATTTCCTAGTTGTCATTTGGGGGTGTCAGAAAGCGTAATATCCCCCCACAACCCTCCTGCGTGCCCAGCTGCAGCCCAGCGCCAGAGCGGGCTGCCAGCCTGGGCCCGGAGCAGCGCCAGGGAGGAGAGCACACGCTCTCAAGCGCAGGGTAATTGGAGCACTTTGTCATTCAGATGCCTATAATTGGCGCTCCATTGTCTCAGCCGGGCCGGATGCTGCCGGATGATGCACAGCAAGTTCATAATGCCGCATTGTACAAGGAGGCGGCCAACTGGCTGACGAGGCATCCAGATGCACGGGGAGGGTGAGCTTCTCCCAGCATTAGCTGAGCTCCTTCCCCTCCAAAGATCAGGTTTAGTTGGATGGCAAAGGGATGGTCTGGCTCTGGAGCACACCTGCCTGCAAGAGGAGGGAGCAAAAGGAGCCCCTGGCAGAGGTCAGGTCACCTGGAGCATCTCACCCAGGCCAGAGAGGTGTCCTGCACCCCGTGGCCGTGGGTAAGGGGTGTTTTGGGGAGCAGTGGTTCTGTATGAACACACCCCACTCCATAGGCTGCAAGGTGCACGCACAGGGTGGCTCTGACCCCACTGCTCATGACATGTTTATTGCTTCCAGATGTGAGGACGGGGTTTATAACCAGACACACTTACAGCCATTAGACAGTAATTGCTGCTGAAGCCCTTGGTGCTCACTTCAACGGTGCTGTTTCCAATGTGGGGTCTGATCTCTCATCCCTGTGCACAGAGCTGCCACCCCAGCTCTCCAAACCCTCCAGTGTGGCCAGCAGTGCCCTGTCCAGCCCCCAGGCTGGGAAGGGCTGAGCCCTTCAAGACAGCAAAGCATCCTTAGAGGGGACAACTCAGATGACACGACTCAGACGACAGACCAGGGCAAACAACACTGTAACCCCATGGAAAATCCCACATCCCCTTCACCCCCCAAGTACCCACCAGCTCAGACTGTGGAGACATGGGCTTTCCTAACCTCCCTCCAGCAGCAGCACTTGGCAAGGGCTTTTGTGGTGAGCAAATTGATCAGAGGGGAGCTATTTGCCCCGGGACCCGTGGGATGTCCACCCCGTGCTTGTCCACCTGTCCTGGCAGGGAGGTTCCCATAACAAGGGTCACCTCCTGTCTCTGTTTTCTCTCCCAGGGACCCACCTGGGGCTCCAAGGAGAAATGTCCCACCAGGATGTTCACCACGTCTGGGGAGTGCTGCAAAGCCTGCAACCTGGGAGAGGGGGTGGTACAGCCCTGTGGCATCAACCAGACGGTCTGCGAGCCCTGCCTGGACAGTGAGTACCCACTGACCCTCATGAAGGGCCATAAAGGGGCTGCCGTGGGGCATGGGGGAGGGTTCGGGGTCCATGAGTGCCAGCAGGCACTTGGCTCTCCCCATGCACATCTTCTTCCCCTCCTGGAAGTGTTGCCTGGGCACAGCTTGTGCCATTCGCTCCAGCCTTTCAGGTCCCAGGCAGAGCCCTTGTACAGCCCCTTCCAGGCTACCCATCCCCAGAGTGGTTCCCAAGAATGTTTATCAATATGGTGATAGGCACTGTATATAAATAAATATATATATTTATGTCTATATAATGTCCCTGCACTGACACCAGGGCTCTGCCCAGCATCTCCCCAAAACCTCTGCCCTGCAAATCCCAGCCACGACTGCAACACCTCCCCCTGTTTTGGGACCCATTGCTGCCAGACACCTTTGCAGATCCCCTTCCAGCACTCTTCCTCTCCTGATGCCTCCCTGGCTACTGGCTCACAGCCAGCATTTGCCTCCAAAACATCCCCCTCCCCACATGGGTCTCAGGTCCAGGCACAGGGATGTCTCCCAGTGAGCGACCTGTATTAATTGTTTAAGCCTCGTACAGGCTGCAAAACAGAAACCAAGGTTGAGGGGGCAGAAGCAAGTCACGTAGGGTCCCCAGGAGATGGGGAACAGTTTTCTCCTGGCCAGCTCCAGGCACATTGCCTATGTCAAATGCTTCATAAATGTCGGTGGGAGATGTGTGCTGGAGACCTGCTTAAATGCTTACAGATGAAACGGTCCAACTCGCGCTGTTTAAACAATGCCACGATAGGCATAAGCAATCTGCCCTTCAGATTTACTGCTGCAAAGCCTTTGAAGACCTAAGGACAAGTATTTGTAGGAAAAGCTGGGCAGACCAAGCCAAGATTGCTCCCGGGATGTGGTTTGGGAGGGGGAAGGGATGGAGCGTGGCTGTGGGGGAGCACAGAGGAGGCAGAGTCCAGGGGGAGGAAGGGGGGAGAAGCAGTATGAGCAGAGCCAGCACGGAGCAGGGGACGAGCAGTGTCAGGGCAGTGCTAAAAATACCTCTGCTTTCCTGCAAAATCAATGAACAGGCGCTTACCCTCCCAGAGCCTGGCTGCAGGGGCTGGGGGGGGCTGAATTCCCCCCTTCTGCCCAGGGTTTGAGGGGACAAAGGGAGTTTCCACCCTCCTGGATGATGTGGGATGTAGAGACTATGGAGGGACCAGGACTGGGACCTGGGTGCAGTGCTGGAAGTGGGGATGCAGGCGGAAGTGCCACTGGCCTGGTTGGGACCCCAGCTCCTCCTGCCCAGCCCCACACCAGGCACTGGCCTTTGTGCAGGGGGAACAGCTCCAGCCACCCCATCTGCAGGGCCAGGGAGCTGAGCTGGGAAGCACCAGGACAAAAGGGCCTGAGCCCTTCTGCCATCCCTGGGGGGATGGGGCAGCCAGGAGCAAACATTGCAGCCCCAACAACCCCCCCAGCATCACCCCAGACTGAGGTCCAGCCCCAGGGCAGTGCTTTGTGCCTTGCTTGGCTTTGCTGCTGACTGGCAATCGGGACTGGGTGCCCCTGGGACCCTGCATACAGCTGCTCTAGGATCCCCCTCTCCATACCCCAGTTTCCCCACCCCCCCCAGCCCTTCATCTGCCTCCCAGTCCAACCTTGCCCCCCTCCCCTTGCTTGGGAGCATCTCCTGTGCCAGGCACAGCTCACTTACCCATCTGCACATCAGGTGGTCACTGGTGTTGCGCACACCCCAGAGCAGGGCCAGGCAGCTACCCCTGAGCAGCACCAAGGGGGCTGCCTCACCCTCCCACCCCCCCTCAGAGAGCACAGACAAGCTGGAGAACCACAAGACAAAGCCCCACACACGCTCCCCTTGCTTTATAACCCCAGGTTCATTCACTAATGGCAGCTCAGACTAATTCACAGGCTCATCAGCTGGGAGCTGCTGGGTGGGGGTGGCTCATGGGCGCAGGTGCTGCGAAGGGGCCAAGGATCCCTCAGCCCTTCTCTGAGCCCAGAGCGGGATTTTTGGGGTGGGGAGAGGAGGCAGAGCTGCAAACCCCACCATCAGCCTGCTCTAGGGTGGGAAAAAGGTCCTTCTGGACTGGGCTGGTGCTGGATCCCATGGCCCCAGGCGCTGGGCAGGTGCAGGCAGCCCCATCCCATCCCATCCCATCCCAGCGCCCGGCTTGCCAAGCGTGAGCCGGCGGGGAGGAATGCGGGCACGGCCCTGGGCTGCAGAGCAACCCACCCCCGCCCCGGGCTCACACCTCTGGTGTCTTCCCCAATTCACCAGCCAAACTGTGTTGTGAAGATTCGCTACAACCGAGGCACAACCCCTGCCAAAGCCCACAGGGGCCGGGATGGGGGTGGGACACCAGAGGAACCCATCCCTGCCTTAGCCTGAATGGCCGCTGCCTTGCTTTCTATTTTAATTCCCCTTCTCCTGCCCCCAGCCCCCCCCTGCTTGCTGCCTCATGATTTATTTATCCCCTCCCCAGCCTCCATCGCTGCGGGCAGGCAGGGGGTGGGGGCAGGGGGTGGTGGGGGGGTGTGTTTGAATCTCAGCTGTAATTGCTCAGCTCGGATGCTCGGATACCTTGCTGCCACTGAAAATGTGCCCACTCAGCCGTATGCCTTTCCTGGCCACTTCCCCACTCTAATGGTGCCTATCAATAATTCAGAGTAATGCAAAGGATGAGCCCAGGTTAATGGGGGCTCTGAACGACCCCGGTGCTGCCTCTGGCTCTGCTCGCTCGGCCGGGCGGTGGGGCAGGGGCTGCTCGCCCACCCCAGGGCAGAGCCAAGGCAGCAGGAGAGGGGGTTCATCCCTGGGGTCCTGCAGTTCCAGGGAGGGCATGAGGCTGGCTCCTGGAGAGGAGCAGGGTGCCCAGGGGCAGGCGTGGGGTGGAGGGAGAGGTGTCAGGGCTGGCAGTGTCACGGCTGTCGCTGCTCGGGGTTGGCTGAGCCGGGGTGAGAAAGCAGCTGCTGAGGCTGGGGCGGCACCTCCGGCCCTCTAACCTTGCCCATCACCAAGGTCTCAGGGCTCTTCATCCCCCCTCTGTCTGGAAAATAGCCACAGGCTCTGCCCTGAGCCCATCCACAGCTCCATCCCTCCTTGGCCACCCCAGGGAAGCTGGGGCGGGGGGGGGCACTGGGATGGGAATCGCCGTCTCCCACACTCATCCTCAGGAGATCAGCACGTGGCTGGTTTCCTTCCTGAGGAGCAGGGCTGGTGCAGGGGTTGCTCCTCATCTCCCCAACACCTTCTTCTTCAGGGGGGCTGGACCCTGCCCAGCTATTTGGGACGAGGGAAGGAAGCCAGGGTGTTGCGGAGGGGTTTGGGGGGGGGGTCTGTGGGTGGCAGCTGACGCAGGGACAGCAGCTGAGCCTCCCGGACAGGAGCTGACCCGTCTTCCCAGGCTAAAAATATCTTCAAACACCTTTGGGAGCGGGCAGGGGGGGTGAGGGGGTGCGGGGGAGGCTCGCTGGGCTGCAGGAGGATTGAGTTCCCCGGCAGTCGGTCCTGCAGGATGAAACTGGAGAGCAAGAAGCCCCCGGGGTCAGAGGAGAGTCAGCAATTAGTGTTGTAACCTCCTGCTCACATCACACCCTGCATCTCCCAGCCTCCCCGAGCCCAACAGGGACACGTGGCTGAGGAGGGGGGCACAGAGCAGTGCTGCCCTGAGGGATCCCCTGGGCAGGATGTGGAAAGAGAAAGTGTTTGGGATGCTGGGGAGCAGCGATGGCTGTAGGGTGCCCATGGGGACCATGTGGAGGTTGAAAAATGGGGATGATGTTCTGGCTGGGGACAAGGATGCTTGCCCAGGGCACCAAGCTCTGGGATGGGAATGTTGGGGGCAGCAGCCAGACCTGCCCAGGATGCAGGAGCTCAAAGGCTGGAGCTGGGGAATCGCTGTAGGAAGGGTGGAGCTGCCAATGGGAAGTGGAGCCAGGGGGCTGCTCAGTGGTGGTGGGGGGGCTGCAGAGGAGGACACCTCTCCCTCTGGCCCAGAGAAGGGGGCAGATAAGGAACGGGGAGTTGGTCCCAGCCAGCAGCTGCTGCACCAGCCCATCTCCCCAGCCCGGCACTATGCGGTGATGGGATGAAGGCAGTGGCCGTGGGGATGGGGGATGCGGTGCTGGGGACTCAGCTCACCCTTTGTCCCCTGCCAGGTGTCACCTACTCGGACACAGTGAGCGCCACGGAGCCGTGCAAGCCCTGCACGCAGTGCGTGGGGCTGCAGAGCATGTCTGCCCCCTGCGTGGAGTCGGACGACGCCGTGTGCCGCTGCGCCTACGGCTACTACCAGGACGAGCCGAGCGGGACCTGCAAGGAGTGCCGGGTGTGCGAGGTGGGCTTCGGGCTCATGTTCCCCTGCCAGGACTCCCAGAACACGGTCTGTGAGGAATGCCCCGAGGGCACCTTCTCCAGCGAAGCCAACTTCGTGGACCCCTGCCTGCCCTGCACCACCTGCGAGGAGAACGAGGTGATGGTGAAGGAGTGCACAGCCACCTCGGATGCGGAGTGCAGAGGTAACGCTGCCTTTCCTGGGGAGAGCCGTTGCAGAGGGGAGAGCTGGGTTTGATGGGTCTCCTGTAGTGTTCCCTGCCTCAGTTTCCCTTTAGAGCACAGCAGTGGGGAGGTAGGGACATGTCGCTGGGCTTGGAGGAGAGGAGAGGACCCCAGATTACAGCTGAGACAACCCCCCCTCCCCCCAGCACTTAGGCTCTGGTCCCAGGGTGTGCCAAGCCCTCACATGGGATGAGCCTTGTCTGAGCTCCTGTCAGGACACTGTCAGAGGTGCAGGCACTGCCAGGTGGCTTTTGGTGACCAGGAACATTGAGCAGAGCCAAGAGAGTCACCAGTCTCTGATGCCATGCTCACCAGCGCCCGGCCCTTCGTCAGGAGGGACCTTGGCAGCCAACAGAATTCTGATGGGAATTAACTGCCCTGAAGAGCCAGGGAACAGCCAGCCCCACACCCAGGAGGGCTCAGTGCCCTGGAGAAGAGCATCATTCCCCAGCAGCCCCCCTCCACCATGCCAACCTGCCATGTGGAGCCTCTCAAGGAGCATCAGGGCTGCTTCAGCTGGGCACGTTGCTCCTTGGCAGCAGCAGAGCGGTTCCCTGCCCCGAGCCTGGATGGGGAGAAAAGAGCTTTGTCCCGGCCACTGGCTGATTCACAGCGCGGGGGCAGCCAGCACAGCTCCCTTGAAAGGGTTGAGTAAATGGAGCCATAAGTCAAGGAGCACAGGGCCAGCTTTGTCAGCCGGCCGCGGGGCCCCGCCGGAAACGGGCGCGCTGGCCACCGCGGCACCGCTCCGAAAGGGCAGCGGGGCTTGGGGGGGTGTGGGGGGGAGGCTGCACCAAGAGGGCCAGTGGGGAACAGAGCCAGCTCCCTGCCCTGGCACCCGCTCCATCCTCAGTGTGCCAGCTGACGTGGCACAGCCCCGTGGGACTGCTGCCTGGGGGCACCAGGCAGCCCCTGGAAAGGGGTCTTGGGGGGTGTTTGGGGTGTTTGAGAGGAGCTGGTACCCAGGGAGGGGATGGGGCAGCTGCAGGTGAGAGTGTTTTCCTAGGGCATGACAAGACGCATCCACTCGCTTCGTGGGACACGCCTGGGTGTGGTGGGAAGGGAGGGTCGCTCCCAAACGGGGCCGGGCTGGTTGGCTGCAAACTGGGGCCAAATCCAGGCTCTGGTGCTGGTGGCAGCAGATGAACCCAGCTCTGTGTGAGCTGTGGGGCGGCTGGGTTGCCTCAGGCAGGTCCTGGTGCAGATGTGCAGTGTGCTGAGCCACATCCCTGGGCTTTGGTGCCAGGGATGGGAGCCCAGGGCTCTGGCTGCAGCTTGTGTGGGGGAAGAGCTGCAGGAGTCGAGCAAGCACAGCTGACTGAGCCACGTCTATGTCCATATCCATGCCCATGACCAGGCACCGTCAGCCATCTAGGGCAGGGGGTGGCTTCAGCTTGTCCTGGGGACCAGGGAGGCAGAAGAGGCTGTTGGTGACCATAAGACCAGGAGGTTTGCAAGGACAAGCCTGGGGATAAAGGGATGGGGCAGAACTGCCACCTCCACAACCCCCCCAGCCTTTGGAAGAAGATCCTTGGGAGGTCGTTGCCTTCACTGCCTGACCTGTCGCAGCCCATTACAAGGCATGGCTTATTATTCTCATTTCTTTCCTCCTGGCAGACCTCCACCCTCGCTGGACAACACACACACCATCTCTGGTGGGCTCTGACAGCCCTGAGCCGGTCACCAGGGACCCCTTCAACACCGAGGTGATGCCCAGCACGCTGGCTGACACCGTCACCACCGTCATGGGCAGCTCGCAGCCCGTCGTGAGCCGCGGCACCGCCGACAACCTCATCCCTGTCTACTGCTCCATCCTGGCAGCCGTGGTGGTGGGGCTGGTGGCCTACATCGCTTTCAAAAGGTGGGGCAGCAAGGCAGCACGGTGGCAGAGGATTTGGGTGGTGGGAAACAAGCTGCCACCTCCCTCGGGGGAGCCAGAGCTGTCACCAAGCAGGGAGGGAGGGGGCCGGGCTGGGTTGGTAGGAGCCAGGTTTCCAAAAATGCAAGAGGAAGGAGGTTGAGGAGCGAAAGAGGGAGATGGCAGCAGGGTGGGTGTGGATGCCACACACACCCCCCTCCCCGGCTTGTTCTGGCACGCCGCGGGCGGCCGTCGCGGCCGATCACGCTCAGCAGCTCATCCCCAGCGTGATGGGTTTGCACCTGGCCCCGTGCAGGCCAGGGCTGGCTCAGCATCTCCTCGGGCACCCCGGGCACCCTGAGGGTGAGCAGGGACCCACAGGCAGCCCCCAGGACCCGTGCAAGCTCCAGCAGCGCAGCTGCATTTTTGTAGATCCCCAGAGAAGGGAGCCCTGCCCTGGTCCCTCGCAGAGCTCACAGCTCAGCACCCACTCGGCAGCTGGAAACGCTGATTTTAACCCATCCGGCCACCGAGTCTGCAGAGGCTGAGCCAGAGGCTGCAGGAAAAATGCTTCTCCCTGGGAAAAGCAGCCCCAGGAAAGGAGGGCAAAGCAGGAAACTCAGCCCCAAGCCAGGGGATGTCACCGCTGGCTGTCACCTCCCCGCAGGTGGAACAACTGCAAGCAGAACAAGCAAGGGGCCAACAACCGCCCGGTGAACCAGACGCCTTCGCCCGAGGGCGAGAAGCTGCACAGCGACAGCGGCATCTCCGTGGACAGCCAGAGCCTGCACGACCAGCAACCGCCCAGCCAGAGCACCCAGGGGCCAGGTAGGGAGAGCTGGGTGCGGTGGGGTGGGTAAAGGCACCCTGGGGATGGGTACGGCTTCCCTGGGGGTGGGGATGGGCACCCTGGGGGTGGGGATGGGCACCCTGGGGGTGGGTTCCCCGGGTACAGGCACCCTGGGGATGAGTATGGGCACCCCAGGGATAGGTATGGGTACCCTGGGGATGGGGATGGGCACCCCAGGGATAGGTATGGATACCCCGGGGATGGGTACAGGCACCCTGGGGGTGGGCACAGGCACACCAGGGATAGGTATGAGCACCCCAGGGATGGGTTTAACTCACCTCATCCTTCCCAGCACCCAAGGGAGATGGGAACCTCTACGCCAACCTGCCGCCCAGCAAGCAGGAGGAGGTGGAGAAGCTGCTGGGCAGCTCCACGGAGGAGACATGGAGGAAGCTGGCTGGGGAGCTGGGCTACAAAGAGGACCTCATAGACTCCTTCACCCGGGAGGAATCGCCCGCCCGGGCTCTCCTGGCCAACTGGTCCTCCAAGGAGACGGCCACCCTGGATGCCCTGCTGGCTGCCCTGCGCAAGATCCAGCGTGGGGACATTGCTGAGAGCCTGTACAGCGAGTCCACCGCCACCTCTCCCGTCTGAAGGGTGGCCCGGGGTGGCCCTGTGGGGTCCCCTTCCCCCTTTGCCCCCTCACCTCTTCCCTCCCTGGCACCGAGCGCCCTGGAGGGGAGGGTGGGAAGGATGCAGGGGCTCCCCGGGCCCCCCCGATTTATGGTCCTGTATGCACTGAGCTCCTGTTTTCGGTATCGCCCCCTCCCAGCGTCACCTCCCCCCAGCAGCCCATAAGAAGGTTGGGTGAGGGGCTCAGTCCCCCTCAATGCCCAAAGCCCACCTGCTGCTGGAGCATCCCCAGGAGGCTGGACAGACAGACGCACGCAGGAATGAACCCTGCACCCTCAGCTCTTTCCTCTCTCCTCCCGCTCCAGCTCCTTCTCCTTCCTCCTTGGGGCTCCAGTTCTCCTCTTCCTCCCACCCTTCCTCCTTGGCCCACCCTGCCCCTATCTCCTGCCCCTTTCCTACACCCCGAAATCCAGCTGCTTTCCCCAAACCACAGGCAAAGGGCAGGGCTGGCCCAGCATGGAGAGAACTGGAGCTGCTGTACCAGGATTTGGGGAGGGGGCAGGTCCTATGGCTGGGCTGCACCGTGGGGGGCAGGCTGGGGAAAAGGACTTGGCTCCCAGCAGCCCAACCTACACTGTGATGGGGGTGCAGCCCCCACAGACGCTCCCCAGGGCTGCCAGTGGTTGGTGTTGGGGAGGTGTGGCCAGAACCACCCAAACATTGAGGACCAGACACCTGGGTGCTGTTGCATCCCCAGTGCTGGAGCTCCATGGGAGGTGTCTGGGGGGGGCCACACAAGGTCTAAAGGGCTGACAAAGTGCCTGCCCACAGCGGGGACACCACAAAAGGGCTCTGTTCATCCTTCCCCTGGCACCATCCCCAGCGACCCCACGCTGCCCCAAACCAGGAGCAAAGCCACCCTGCTGAGATTGCACTGTCCCTCCTCGCCCAGAGACCCAGCCAGGGGCTGGCAGTCCTAAACCCCTGCTTGTAAGGGCTCCTTCTCCTCCAGCACTGTGAAGGGTGGCTCAGAAATGCCCCTGCCCACTCCCCTCCGGGCTCTTCACCTCCGTCCGGGCACACGGCAGGTGCTGCCCACCCCTGGGTGCACCCACTGCCTCCCCAGGACACCCTTGGGTGATGCCCCAGCGTTGCCTTCTGCCGGGATCTCCCAGGACATCGCTCACCTCCTCCACATCTCCAGAGCTAGAAGTGCTTTTTCTTGGCATATCAGCCCCTGGCCCAGCACCCAGCTCACTGGAGAGCAGCCGTTGGGTGGGCCAGCACCCCATCCTCCCCACGAGCTGCCACCAAGCAGCCAGCACAGTCCTGGGGGATGTCCCCAAGACACCTCCAGCTTCGATGCCTCACTTTTGCCTGGAGCATCACGAGCGTTTTGCAGAGGAAGAACTGCCTGGTGAGCTGGTGTGTAGCTGTGGGTACATCCCTGCCCACAGACCCTCCCCTCCCTTCACCTCTGGATTCAGCCAGAAACTCTTTTCCTGAGGGCAGGTGGTGATTTTCTTCCCCTCCTTCAGGAGATGAGCGAGACTTGTAAATAATATCACGTTGTTTTACTAACTGCTTGATGTTTCTACGTGTTGACACGGGGTGATGGTGCCCAGCCCCAGCCCCCCTGTGCTTCCTCACAGCCTTCCCACCTGCAAGCATTCATTCTGAAGCCTTCAGTCCCACCTTGTTTGTGGCCTTAAAGACTCAATGGGGAGGCAGGGAATATGTGTGTGTCCCCCTCCCAAAAAATCACCACAGCAGGTCCATGAGAAACTTGGGAACGTGGAGGGATTTGGCTGTTCCCAGATGTCAGGATGGAGAGCCTGGTGCTTTCTGAGGGATCGGAGCCGGTGTCGACAGGATTCAAGCATCCAGCTCCTTCAAAACCCTTTGGGATTGTTCTTCCCCCCCCCTGTGCTGTGGATGATAAAGCAGCAGAGGCTGAATTGGGATCTCCAGGATGGGATACCTGATGCCTCCTGCCTTTGTGCAACTAAAGAGCAAAGATCCCTTTGGAGGAACGACTTTGGCCACTGTCTGCCCACGCCAAACCCGCCGGCTGGAAACACTTTGCATCAACAGGACTGCGAGCCCCACGTCCAAGTGCTGACCCTCTCCCATCGCCAAAACCCAAGGAAACCACCCCAACTTTGCAACCCCACTTGCTGGCCAGCTCCCAGCTGGGTCACCAGCTCCTTGCAGACCGAGTCATCCTCAGGGATGCTTCTGGCTGAGGTGAAACGCTGGTTGTCACCAGGTCACTTCCACCCACCCATCCATCCATCCCTTCTCTTTTTTTGGTGGAGCAACTTAAATACAAACTAAGGGTGACTTGGAACAAAGCACCCCAATCAAAAGCCAAACAAACTGCCCAGTTCAGTCTGCTAAAGCCAAGTCAACCGGTACCTTGCTGGCTGGAAACTGCTCTTCTTCAGGACAATATTGCCACGGTCTCAGGTTTCAATCGCCATAGTAAAGGGACTTCCTCAGGGCTGAGGAAAGGGAAGACAGGCAGCATCCAAAGACAAGCCAGGGGAGGCCTCAAATCCCTGGCTGCAGGAAATAAATAGAATAATAATAATAATAATAATAATGGAAAGCAAGCTAAGGAGGGAAAAACCAAAGTTCGTGCTCGTCGGTGCGTTTCGTGTCCTTTTCTAACGTTTCTGCCCTGCCCAGAACGTGTGTTTCTCCACTCCCCCCTGTGCTACCAGTGCTGATGTGTTAGGAAGTTGTATGGTGCAGAAATAGCCCTCATAGGAGGAGTCCGGGGGGGTTGTGGGGTGGGGGTGGGGGTATGAGCAGCATGAGGTGTGGGGGGAGGGGGCTGGGGGTTGTGATGCACGGGGGGTGGAGGCCAGGTGGGTGGGTAACTGTCCTTGTGTATCTGTCAGATGCCAATAAAGAGCATCACTACGTTGGTGTGCTGCTGGTTTGTCCCTCCCCACCCCTGAGAGCCAAGGCTTGGGAATCCACGGCAGGAAAGATGGTCTCAAAGGCTTCAAGGGGGGTTCCCTCCCCTCCACCCCCCCTCTTTCTTCCCCATCCTCCTATTTTAACCTTATAACTGCCAGGAATGTGAAGTCTGATCTTACCTGGTGGGGCAGGATTGCTTGGGAGCTGCTGGAGGAGACTCCAGCCCCAGCCAGGACGTGGGGAGCTCTGCAGGGCTTATCCAGCTGTGCACGAGGGCTCACTGAGGGGCCAGGCAGCATCCCAAGCATCCCACACCGCCCACCATGACCCCAGGAGGGTGCAGGCAGCACGCTCCAGGAGAGATGCTGGGAAAAACCCAGGAAGGGAGGATACCTTCCTCCTCCTCCTGCCCCTCTGAGCTGCTTTCGCTGCTGTAAAGGAGAATGAGAAGGTTGAGTCCACTTCTGAAGTGTTTCTGCTTTGGGCACAAGGTGCTGTGTTTCTGCACCCTGGTGCTGTTCGTGATGCTGCACCCCAGCGTGCAGGACCAGCCTCCCCAGACCCTACACAAAACCCCCAGAGCCAGGGAGGTTGATTTAGGTGGGGGCAAGTCTCTGCAAAGGCTCCAGGGAGGCAGAGGGATACAGGCTGCCTTTCTGATGCTAAATACCCACCCAGCCCTTGGGCAGCCACAGAAGGGGAAAAACCTCTAGGAACCCACCCCCCCACCCAAACAAGAGGGTGGCTCTTGCCCCAGAGAGTTTCTGGTGGCTCCTAGGAGGGTGCATGTCCCCAGAGAACGTGGGACACGTGAGGGGGAGAGGAGCTGGGACCTCCCAGGGCTGGGGTGGGAGCGGCTGCGCGCGGGATCGCGTGTGGGTTCGCACGCAGAGGGGTTCCTGAGAGCTTGAAATAGGATGCTCAGATGTAGCTGGGTTTATTTTGGGCTGGCCTGGGTCGCTCTCTAGCAGGAAATGTAATGAGGACCAGGGCTGCACATGCATAAGGAGCCCTTCCCTGCCCTCTTTTGCAGGCTCCCATACGGTACTGCAAATAAACAAGGGGAAATAATTGCAATCAATCCATTAGGTTTAATCTGCTGCCTCTTAATCCCCATCCTCCCTTGGGAAAGGGGCTGGGATGGAGAAAAGGAGCAGAGTTGAGCTGCGAGTGTGAGCTGAAGGGTTTCTGCCCAGGAAGGGAGCCTGGAGCCCACAGGCAGGACATGGGGGGGGGGGGGGGGGGCATGAGCATCCTCTGCCCCTCTCCCTGCATCCCAGGCTGAAGCTGTGCTGGGGGGGGTGGGAAGAAGCTTTGGGAGGTGGTCTTCATGTGTGGGATCAGTTGTGTTAGATGGTCCCTGGGGAGAACAACCTGATTTATGGTTGGGGTGGGGGGAGAGCAATAAGATCTGGAAAGGAGCCTGATGTTTGCCTGGGCTGGTGAGCAGGGCCCTGGAAAACTTCCTTCCCCTTCTTTATGGGTGCCTGGGGAGGCAGAGAGCAGCCCCCTGCTTAATCTTGCATCTGCTGTGAGGAGCTCTGGAGGGGCTCCCCCAGGCTGGAGGCTGGTTTGGGGGGAGGGAGACCCACCAGTGTGGGAACACAGGGGCAAACCCACACAGGACCCACCATCACCCCCAGCAAAGAGCCACCACTTTGCAAAACCTCTCTCCATCCCAGCGTGAGGCCACTGACAACCTCACCAGACCCAGAGAAAAAGGGGAAAGGAAGATCAACCCCCCACATTAAACCCCCAGGATGCAGGGAGATGCTGTTAATTCTCTTCCTACAGGGAGCTGGGACTTTCCCTTCATGGAGGGACAAAGCTGGGAAAGGAAAGCTGAGCTTCCAGCATAGCAGCAGGGCTTTGCAAGTGAAACAACACCTCTTGGTGTCCAGCTGCAGCTGACAAACGCTAAGCTCACCTATATTTCTTCCCCATCCATCTGTCTGCCTCCAGGAGCGAGCTGAGCAAGCCTTCCTGCAGGCTCCTCCAGCAATTTAAGCCTGGGTTTAGGGGTGCAGCCAGCCTCAGGGAAGGAAGAGGGGGGGGGGGTTTGGAGATGCTTCATTTCCAGACCCCAGAGACAGCCCCCCCAGCCTGCAAACAGCCTGTGGTACCTGCCCCAAGCACAGCAGGGGGGTCAGCACCAGCATCCCCATCCCCCCCCCTTCGCACCCCTGGGTAAAATCTGCCTCCCATATGCTGGTGAGAGCCACATTCCCAAATAATGGGAAGCAGGTTGGCAGCAGAGACAGGAGTGCTGGGGCGGTGGCTGCCTGCCAGCGCCGGGCACAGCACATCCCCGCGGCCACATGGCAGCCTTTCCCTCTTTAACCTGCTCTTACCTCCTGCTCTGAGGCTTTTCCAGCCCCTCTCCTCCTCACAGGGGTGGAGGGAGCTGAGCCAGCATCACAGGGGACAGGCTTGACCCATCCCATCTCCAGCCATCAGGCTCAGGGAAGCACAGGCAGGGTCCAGACCTTGAGTAGCTGGGGGTGCTGTCACAGCACCCAGAAGATCCAGCAGAAACCAGGGCTGCACCTGGCTCAGGATAAACCTGGCTCAGGATAAACCCAGCCCCAAAGGCAAAGGACAAGCTGGGGGGTCAGGGAAGCACAAGACCAACAGACACAGGTGCCTGGCAAGAGGTGGGGAAATGCTCCTGCAGCTCAGGGTGTCCCCACAACCTCCCACAGGGTAGGAGACACAGAAGAGGGGCCACGGGTGTCCTGGCACGGGACAAGGATGTCTGCACAGTGACAGAGCCAGGACCAGTCCCCACAGCCCCCTGCACCAAACCCATCCCCCACTCAATGGATCTAGGAGATCCTGCATCTCACTCACCAAGAAAGGAGGGACAGGGCTGCAGCCACCAGCTGGGATGGGGAGGGGAAGCCCAGCCCTTCCTCTTCCTCTTCTACCCCACATTTCCCCCAGGTGGTTCTGCTTTGGTGCAAACCAGGAGAGGTGGGGGCTTTACCTTAATGGACATGGCCGTCCTGGAGGGAGCAGAAGGGGTTAATCAGCCCCAGATGGATGTGGCTGGGGGGAGTTAGCAAGGGAGACGATGTGAGGGGGGATGTGGTGGCCAGAGCAAGGCAGTGGGTCCCCCCAGGTGTGTGCAACTCCTGGTGCTGCTGGGGAGTCACCTCAGCAAGACCCAGCACCAAGAGCCTGGCAAAGGGGGTGCAAGGTGATGCCCAAAACATGCTGAGAAAACCCATCTCTAGCCCAGCAACACAAGAGTGAGGGCACAATGGAGCTGCCCAGGGAGCCCCTGAGTGACCCCCTGACCAAAAGAACTGGGGGGAAGGGGGGAAACACTCTGGTTTCCCTCAAAGCATCCCTCTGAGATGCCAGTTGCTGCTGGCTGGTAACAGCCCTGACACCACAGGCTCCCATGCTTCACTGGCTTCATCTGAAGCTGGAAACAGGGGCAAGGGGGCAGAGAGCCCCAGAAGGGACCAGGTCCCTCAGATGGGGACATCACAGCAGCTCCCTGAAAGTCCACCCTGCTCCCACCAAGGGCTCTGAGCTCTGCACAGCAGCGCAGTGCTGAGGATGTTTTGTAGGAACCTTGCCAACAGCTCCTTTTCCTGCTCTTTTAATTATTTCCTTTATTTGAGTATGAAAGGGGAAGGGATGGGGGAACGATTTTCAGAGACTGGGAGAAGGTGGTTGGGTTGGGCTGGTTTCCTTCCAGACCTGGCTGAAGACAAACTCATGGAGAGCAGGATGAACACAGACTCCAAGGGGGCTGGAAGAATTTCCTTTCTCCTGTTTCCAAGGCAGGATGGATGGGGCAGGTGAAGGAGGTTTTAATTCCCAGGCAAACAGCAGATGAGCTCCAGCCAGGACATAGATGCTTCAGAGGGGGCTTGTGGGGTCCTCTGCTCCCAGGGTGAGCAAGCAAGTCCTGCTCTGGGGAAATTGCATCACTTGGGTGCAAAACCCACCTGAGACCCAGACTGGAAGGGTGGTAAAGAAGTTTTAATTCCCTCAAAAGGTGGAAAAACCCCATACAATTCATTCCAGTCCATCAGCCCCCCTTGGCCATTAGTTGGTGACTCATTTTCCCCATCTCCAACCCAAGAATGAGCGTAAATCCCTCTCAGATGCAGCTCCTGCCTGAGCTCATTGTTTAAAAATAAATATTTCATTCATTTTGTTGTTGTTGTCTCTGGCTGCTGGGTGTTGGAAATGGCTCTTTGTTTCAGCAGCACACACCCCACCCCCCCCCCAAATAAAATCAGAATAAAACTTTCATTAGATGTGGAATCACAGAGTCACAGGGGCTGGAAGGGACCCCCAGAGCTCATGGGGTCCAACCCCCTGCCAAAGCAGCTCCCTAGGACAGGGCACACAGGTCGGTGTCCAGATGGGGCTGGAATCTCTCCAGAGAAGGAGACTCCACACCCCCTGGGCAGCCTGTCCCAGGGCTCCCTCACCCTCACTGGGAAGAAGTTCTTCCCCAGATTGGTGGGGAACTCCCTGTGCTCCAACTTGAGCCCATCGCCCCTTGTCCTGTCCCCACAGACACTGAGCAGAGGCTGCCCATGTCCCCCTGTGTCCCACCCTTCAGCTCTTGATCCCCATTGATCAGATCCCCTCTCAGTTTCTTCTCTCCAGGCTGAACAGTCCCAGCTCAGCCTTTCCTCCCAGGGGAGATGCTCCAGGCCCTTCAGCATCTCTGTCCCTCCTCTGGACTCTCTCCAGGAGATCCCTGGCTGTTTGATCCCAGGGAGCCCAGCACTGGACACAACACTCCAGGTGGGGCCTGAGCAGGGCAGAGCAGAGGGGGAGGATCCCCTCCTGTCACCTGCTGCCCACACTCCTCCTGATGCCCCCAGGATCCCATTGTCCCTCTCAGCCCCCAGGGCACCCTGCTGGCTCATGGGCACCCTGTCATGTACCAGGAAACTCTTCCACACCGCGGGAGCAGAGCACAACCTCCTGCTGCTGGTGCCACGTGTCGGGAACGTCGGCCGACGGTCACCGGAGCCTCACAGCACCAGGAGCAGGAGGTTGTGCTCTGCTCTGCTCTGCTCAACTGCCAGATGGAGCACTTAAAAATACAGATTTCTGGTTTTCCAACTAGGGAGGCCGGGCTGGGCGCCAGGAGAGCCGTGGGAAGGCAGCAAACAGTGGCCAAAACTCCAGTGTACCGGCACTGACCCTCGTGTGTGATGTCCCTTCCCAGCCCTGGGCACGTCTTTATCCCCCCCCTTGCTGGGAGGATGCTGGGGATGGACCTACTCCTGCAGCCTGTCCTCCAAAACCGAACGGAATCTGGGTGTAGCCACACCTGCCCAGCTCTCCCCATCACTTCACATCCCTGGGGTGCCAGGGGTGGGTCCCCACCGTGGCAGCACCATGACAAAACCTGCTTCTCACTGAGCTCCATCAAGCCTGGAAAAGTGGAAGGGAATAAGTGACATGAGGCCAGTGAGGATTTTGCTGGGCTCCTGAGCGGGGAGGAAGGTCTCCCTCTCTCCCTCCTTGCAGGTCCAGCCTGTCTTTAAGCTCAAATCCATCCCACACAAATCCTCCCCGCTGTTCCCCTTGCCTGGCTCAGTAGCTGGAAGGGTTTTGTTCCATCTCTAATTGCTTCAGACCTGCTTTTCAGCCCGGAATAATCAGGGCTTTCTGGAGAGATGCTTCAGCTCAACCCTGGAAAATACCCAAGGCAACGTGCACACAACTGCAAGGTCAAGGAACCAGAGGTGTAAACCAGTTGCAGATCTGTGGGTGGCTCACCAGCACCACCAGCACCACCAGCCCCAGCCAAAGCCCAAGCCAGGAGTTTCCAAAACAGCCCAGGGGAAGCAGCATCCCACCCACGTGCCTGGACCACGGGGAGCCTGGCCCATGGGGAGCACGTGCATCCTCGCTGCCCCGCGCCTGCCTCGGTGTCCTGAGGCTGGAGGTAGAGTATTCCTGGGCTCAAACCTGGTGCAAATCTAGAGTAGCCACGTGCTTGGGCCAGGTGCTGGATGCAGGGGCGTGTGGGTCCCTGCTGTGGTGGTGGTGGGGGGGCAGCCTGGGCTGAGGTGGGTGAACAATTGGTTAGGAGAATTAGTGGAGTGAGGCTGTGGGGAGAGGAGTGAGGAGGGGAGCAGTGTGATGCTCACCTGAGCTGGACACGGGAGCTCAGCACCTGCAGCCACCTCCCAGAGAAGGGACACCCCCTTTCCTTGCCATCCCCACGCAGGTTCTGGGCTCAGGGACCCTTCCAGACACTGTCTTACCTCCCTCCCTGCGTTGCTGCTCCTGCAAGGTGCTGCCTGGCCCCCAGCGCTGCTGGAAGGGGAGTGCAACGCCAGGTGAGGTGGGTGGGGAGCACGGCCCCATGCCATGGGATGGATGGATGGATGGATGGATGGATGGATGGATGGATGGATCCCATACCATGCCCAGGAACATGGCTGGGATGGGGGGGTAGCAGCACATCACTCCCCCCTCCCTAATTTCCTAAAGGAGCCCAGATTAAGGGCACCTGGGGAGTGGGGGCTGGGCAAGCAGCAGGATGCTGCTCTCCAGGGCTGGGTGAGAAACATGTTTGGCCCCTACAGACACTGTCCTGGGGGGTCATTCACAGCCACACGCCTCCAAACCACCCCCACCTGCCCCCCCCCAAGCAGAGCTGCCTGCACAGCCCCAGGGCAGAACCACCAAGCAGCCCATTTCCTTCCCAAGAGCCTCAATTTTACACTTGAAGTGAAAGGATTGAGACGTTTCTGATTGAGCCCAGGCTAACAGTTCCTGGGAATCGCTTGTGCAACCATATGGATTTGTTCCCTGGCTTAAAAAACACAAACACAAAACCCCAAAGACACAGTCATCTCCCCCCCAGCCCCCACCCCTCCAGCCTCAGCTTCCCACCCCCTTCCTTCCTCCCCTCTGCTCAGAGAAAGCCGCTGGCTCTCCAGCTACAGCCGCTGGTTTCAATTATCTCTGTGATTAACTTTCTTCGTTTTACAGGCTGTTCCTGCCAGGAACCCCATTTCCACCCCGCTGTGGTGTGGGGAATGGCATGGGGAGGGGGCAGGCAGAGCTGTGGGGCACCCCAGAGAGCTGGTGTGGGGGTACAGTGATGCCCCAGGGCTTCAGCCCCTGCTCTGGGATGGGGAGGACAAACCTCTGGGCAGGCTGGCAGGGAGAACTAAAGGGAAGGGGAGAGAGAGGAGGATGGGGATGAAGAGGGAGAAGAGTGATGAACGGGGACAGGAAAGGACTGGAAATGGGGGGGATTCAGGAAAGGAGGCAGCAGGGAGCCTGGCACAGCACTCACACAGCTGCCTGGGTGGGGAGAGGGAAGGGTGAGTGTTGGACCCCAGAAGGGAGCAGTAGGTGATGTGTTTTATCTTGTTGCTCCTTCCATGCTCAGACCCTTGGATTCAGCTCTCAGCACCCACCAGCTGCACCCACGGGTGCTGCCCCAGGACATCCCCATCTCCCCTTAACACTCAGCACCAGGGGGTGGGTGCTGAGGGGGGGTCTGCGAATGGCCCATTCCAGCACAGCCCTTCATCCCTCCCCTACCATCTCCTGCCCCTTCCACCAGCCCCAGGCTCCACCGAGGGCATTTTGGGCCAGACACTGGACCAGTGCAGGGGGATCACCTCCAGCCCACACGCTTCCTCCTCCCCTTCCCCTCAGCAGCGGGACAGGAGTGAAGGGGGACCACCCCCTCCCCCCTCCCCGCCCTCCGGGACCCTCAGGGGAAGCTGTGGGATGCCCTGACTCACTTTGCCCCCCACCATAAACCCTGCCCCGTTTCCAGCAGGCGCCAGAACCTGATTTGATTCTAATTTCCTCCCCTTGACTCCAGATTGAGCCTTTAATCCCCTCCAGCAAGCAGCCCCCAACTGCACCACCTCCTCCCTCTCCCCTTTTCCTCCACGTCCCACCAGCCAGCGGGGCCAGCTGGGCTCCAGCGCCAGCCTGGGGGTCTCCCCCCCAGCCCGGTGGTGATAAGCCCCTTCCCCTGCTGCCCCCACTAGAGAGGAGGTGATTCCAGCTCCAATCACTGCAAACCCTGGGTTGAGTCCTGGGTCCCCCCTGTCCTGGAGAAGGGAGGGATGGAGACACCAAGGGGTGAAAAATCCCCACCTTGGAGGGGGACAGAAGGTCTCAGGGCTGTTTATACCAGGAGAGAGTGGCAGACAGAGTTGGGGGGGCACCCTGAAATCTGCTGCAGGGTCATCACCTCCATGGGCACTGAAAGCTGCAGGGCCAGTGCTGCAGCACTGACAAACCAGATGGGTGCTGGGGATGGTGATGGGGCAGATGCCTGTGATGACCCCACGCAGGGTTTGCTTTGCTTGGCAGCCCCCTCCTCCCCACATGACATAAGGATGCTGTGGACCCCCCCTCACTATTCCCACCCCCATCTGTGTGTCTGGGCTGAGGCACAAACTGGAGGCTGGCGCTCAGTCGGGGAGACAATTAGCAGATTGGAGCATCGTTAAGGGTGCCAGAAAGATCTGACAAGGTTTTGTGGGCTTCTGCCAAGGATTGCTACCCCTCCCCATGTCTCTCCCAAGCCCCCCAGTTCCCTGACAGCCCATCACCCCCAGGCTGCTGCGCTCAGCTCTGCAAAGCAAAGCCCTGGTGCCAGGTGGAGGGGGAAGAGGCTGATGTGGGAGGAAGATGGATGTTAGGAAAATCCAGGCTGTTTGGCTCCCAAATCTGGGGACTGAGACCGAACTCTGGAGGTGACAGCTTAGCCCAGGGGGTTTGGGGTTGGAGGAACCCGCTGGTGGGAGCTGCAGAGCATCCAGCACAACCCCAGGAGAGTCTGTGTTTGATTCGCCCCCCCACACGGGCAGGGGTTACAGAGGCTGCTGGGCTCTGGGGGGGGGCAGAGGCATTTTGGACCTGAGGGAGGGGCGCGAGGGGAAGGGGAGGTGAAGGGGGGGGGGGGGTCACCGACCTTTCAGCACCTCCCCGCTGTAATCCCAGCCTGGGCTGCTGTAATCGCCCCCTTTGTCCGGATGAAAAGCAGGGGGGTTGGGTTACCGAATCCCACCCATCTCCCCCCCCCCCTTCCCCTGTCACCAGCTACGGTTACCCTGCGGACAAAGGTACCGGCAGCAGGGGTCCCCAAACGGGGGCAGGGGGTCCCCAAAGCCTGGCTCAGGGTGCTTTCATCACCTCCTCAGCAGCCTGCCAGCAGAGATAACCCCTGCCCGCAGCAGACCGCCTGGCCAGGCAAGATCTGAGCCAGCACTGGACACGGCTCAGCCCTTCCCGAATCCAGAGGGATTCTCCGGTGGCTTCTGCCCCTCTGCAACTCAACCCGCTCCCTCCGGCCCCAGGGGCTCCACTCCAGCAAAACCACAGCCAGTTCCCCTTCTCCTGGTCCTTGGGAAGCTTTTGTCCCCCTTCCCCAGTCCTTGCTGCCCTTGGGATGCACGGGCCTGACAGGGAACCCCTCTGGCACGTCGCATCCCGCCATGGGCTCGGCAGCTTTGCCAGACCCCACTGATCCCGGCAATGGGAGCGCCCTGGGAAACCAGCCTGCATCCCACAGAGCCTGCTGCAGTGGTTAAACACCGGGTACTGCCTCTGCCACCACCTCCCTGCCCCTCACAGTCCCCACAGTGCCAGGGAAACTCCTCCTGGATGCCAGGAAGGAGCCCGAAAGCGCCGCTCGGCCCTTGCACAAGCAGCCCGGGGTCAGAGCTCTGCCAGGGTGGGAGGAAAAACATCCTCCAGCCACAAACAGCATTTCTTGGCTCTCGGGAAAGGTTATTTCTTAACACAGTTGGAGGCTCAGAACAGGGGCTGAGGAGGAGAGGAAGAAAAAAGAACAACCCCATCGATCCAACCAAGTGCTGCTCACTCCAACATCCCCAGCCTCGGCCACACTCAGCCCCAGTAATGCTGCCTTTTCCACAGGAGCAGAGGGAATATTTGCTTGGGATGAGGGAGCTGGAAAGCTGGGTGTTTCTGAGCATCCCTTTGCTGGCAGAGGACTGGGAGACACGGCGGATCCAGGCAGGGATGCGTGGCTGTGGGCATCGCTCCATGCAAGGTGGGTTTCAGCTCTCCTGGTCTCAGCCCGGTTGGGGATGGGGTCCTGAAGCGTGGGATTGATGCCCAGACACGTGCTTTGAACGGAACAGGGGGGGAGTTCAGGGACAGAGCAGAGGTCCAGCACCCAGCAGCGAGCGTTAGCAGCGCTTTTCATCAGAGCTGATAACCCCCTGACACGGAGACTTTGTTCCCAAGAGAAACCTGCCCCTTCTCTGAAGTTAGTGGAAGTCCCCTCAAATAAAGAGGCTTTCATGGAAAGGATAATTGCTCCTCATGGCACAGAGAAGCAGCAGGGAGAGGGAATCAAAGGCAAACAGCCTCCAGAGCATCTCTCCTGCGGGTAGGAGAAATATTGTGTCTGGCTGCCCCCGGCGCTGCCGCCGCCCCGCCGATGCCTGGGTCACATCTTGGGTTCCATTCACGAGGCTCCTGAAATAACTTTCCCTTTCTCATTGGGACAGGAAGCCATAAGAAACAAATCAAAGCCCAAGCCTGCTCCAAGCATCGATCCCCCTGGTGCAGCAGGCCAGCTGAGGCTGCGAGCGTCTGGATAGGCAAGAGCAGGGGAAAGTGCTTTTGAACGTCCTCAAAGCGCAGTGAGCTGCCCGAATTTTGGCACCGATGCCTGCTCTGTGCTGTGTCCACACGCTGCCTCCAGCCCCCAGCAGTGAATCTGACCCTTTGTTTGAAGTTTTGCATCGCAGGCACAGCTTCAGCAGCCCCCACCCGAAGTGCTGCCGTGACCCCCATGCTTCCCTCCCAGCCCTAGTTGTGTCCCCAAAACCTCTAACACCCCTATTTGCACCACCTCGATGGGTGGTACTGGCTCCTGCCATGGGGAGATGGGCATAAATTTGAGCAGAAAAACTTCTGGCAGAGCAAAAAACCCAGGGTAGGGTTTCCAACCCCCTTCCCAGCCCCTGCATTCTCCCTCCTGGCAAAGCTGCTGATGTGGGAACTGCAGACAAACCATCAAGTTTTGGCTCTGAAGCACTGGCCAGGAAGATGATGCAGCCAAGGACCCAACATCCCCAAGGAATCCTGCCAAGCGATCCCCAGGGCTCCGGCGTCCCCGCTCACATCCGCGATGGTGCCAGGGGTCTCCCTGGATTGCAGCACCGTCCGGGGCGGAGCGAGGCCAGAGGCTCTGGCAGGGATGGCTGAGGAGATGCTCAGCCTGCTCCTGCGCTCCATCCCGGCTGCCAAGGAGGGTTTTGGCCAGGCTATGGGTATCGATGCTGCTGCCGTCATGGTCTGGGGGCTGGCAGCAGCTGTAGGCACATCCTTACACCAAGGTGTAGGGTGAATCCTCCTCCTCAGCCCCTCCCAGCCCCAGGGCTCTGCCAGCTGTGGAAATAACAAAAAAAAAAGCCCAAAATGACCCATTTCTGGTGCCAGGAGCTGGCAGCCAGCTTGGACCACTCCAAGCCGGGCAGAGCGGTCCCTCCCCAGCAGACACCCAACGACCCACTGGAAGGATGACTTTGCTGCCCAGAGGTGCTCGGGATGTTCCCAAGAGATGCTCCAGCAAAGCCCCGGAGCCGGGGAGGAAGGTGAGAGCCGCAGCTTCACGCGGCACATCTGGATCTGGACGAGAACATCTGCCCCCAGCCCGCCGGCTGCGCAGCATCCAGCGCGCGCCCCGGGAGCCACAGAGTCCCCCTGCGTGGGACGGCCTCTGAGCCAGGGCAGGACGGAAAGCAAACGTTTGCACAGGATTCCCAGGCAGCACAAGTCAGGGAAGGGAGGGAGGAGAGGAGGGAAGGGGATCCCCACGGCCACCGACACGTCGGAAACGATCACTTTCCCCCCCCTTCCCTTTCCCATCTCCTTTCCATGCTTGTTAGTCAGTGGTTTTCACACACTTCTGACCCACTCCATCACATTACAAGCCTTAACAGGAGGCACTGCGGGAGTTACTGAGTGTGTGCAGTTGAGGAGGGGGCACGGGGAGATGCCAAACCCTGTCTGCATGTGTGAAAGAGCAGCGCTGCCATAAAAACACATGGGAGCGTTTTGTTCCTTCATTGGATGACAAAAATGCATTAACGGATTATTATTATTAAGCTGAGGAATGACAAATAATCCACCTCTGAAGAATGCCCTAGTGAGAAACAGCTGTGTAACACTGAGTTACAGCAAATATTTCCGTGAGGACCAGCAGCTGGCTGGGATGGAGCCGCCCCAGGAGCAAAACAAGGGGAAAAAAGTGTCTTATCAAGAAAATATTTCATCCATCAGGTGACTCAGTTGGCTCTTTGGCTAAAAGAAAGGCCCCAAAAATAGAAGGCATTCAAGGAGCTTGCAGGGAATAAATAGAAAAGGGAAAAAAAATAAGAGGAATAAATGGGTGTAATTCTGGTTTCCAGGCGGCAGGGAGAGGGGTGAGCGTGGCCCTGCCGCAATCTGGTCCGAGTTTCGTGCTGGTAACAAAGCTGAAACCTCAACGACTTTCACATGGTTTTGTGTTTCTCCCGCAGCATTTTCCTCACCCACCAAAGGGGGGACTTGAAAAGCCACCTCAGCATCCCGAGCCCAGCTGGGGCATCGCTCCCTGACCCCCCCTGACTCATCCCCCCTCTGAGTGGCTGGAGAGTGAAGCTGCGGTGAGGTTGACAGGCGTGTGCACACTCCACACGCACGACACAACCAGCTGCTGGGTGAGGAATCCTTTGGGGGCAGGGACAGAGCTCTGCTCTGATGTCCCCACGCTGCTGCCACGCTTCCTGCTCCTTATGAGCCAAGTGACACGATCCCTCCCCATCCCCATCCCATCCCCATCCCCTCTTGGGCCACGGCAGCGTGATGCTGCTGGGAAGAGCCGCGGGGTGTGATGGGGACCATGGGGACCAGACCTGCTGACGTGTCTCCAGGGGCAGCGATGGCTCAGTCCAAGTGCTGCCTCTTCTACCCAGCACCGAGAGGCCATGGGGGGATTTCTGTTACCTGCTGGTTAATTAAAACATCTCCAGCTGCCTGATGTACGTGGCCTTTTGCTGAGTCCTGCTTTTCATCTGGAGCAGGGAAGAAGCTAGGAACAGCACCCTGCCCGACACCCCCACACCACACTGTTCTCCCCAGCTCCATTCGCTTTCCAGGCAGAGCTGCTGCCTGCAGACCCCAAGGGGAAAAGCCTTGGCACCCCCAACCTTCCCCAAAACAGCATCTCCAAGAGCCTCAGCAGGTTAAATGGAAAAATGCATCCCCAAAAATGCATCCCCATCCCCAGCAGCCTGGTCTTATCCAAGGAAAATCCCATGGCAGCACCTTGTCCCAGCAACATCGCTGCAGAGAGGGAAGACTTTGCACAGGTTTTATTTGAGTTTCTCCCCTCTTCACTAGCAGAAGCACCACAGGAGGTGAATAACCAGCACCCTGTTGTCCTGCAATGTTCCCACCTGCATCTCCAGGGGCTTCCTCAGGTCCTGCTCTTCCTGCTCCTGCCACACCGACCACAAGGCCTCTTCAGATACTTGGGATGGGAGAAGCCTCACCTGAACGAGCAACAGATTAAACCCATTATGCTTTGTGAGGACCAAGAGGAAAGGAAAACACCTCTATTACCCCTAATTGATGTGAACTCACTGACCTCTCCCTCCTCCTCCCCCTCCGGATGCAGAGAGCTTCCCAAAGAAACCAGGAGAGTCTTTTCTTCCCCCTGAAAAAACAAATCCCTTCACCTCCCAGCCTCCCCCCACACCCCTCCCACGTTAATTTAAAACAAATTAAACTCTGGCTACACCTGCCTCCTTCCTGGTAGCCCCGGCAGGATGGAGGGATGCAGGGAGTCCCCGGGGCATGGGGGATGCAGGTGAGCCAGGGCAGGGGAACGGATGCGGATGCGTTAACCATCACCTGGCTGCTGCAAGGAGGGTGCCAGACCACCCGATCCCCGGCACAGGATCCCTAGGGATCTGCAGACAGGCAGCAGGTTTTGGCAACACGATCCCTTCAGGGTCTCTGCTGGATGTTGGACCGTGGGAATCGGGGTTGGGGACGGTGTTTTACAGGGGGGAAGAGGCTTTGAGTGGCTGGGAGGGATTTTCTGCTCGGCTGGGATTTTTACCGGAAGGAAGACGACATCTACGAGCTTTTCTGGGGGAAAAAACCCCCATCCAACCCGTGATGAAGACAGGACTGTTGAGTTTTACTGCTCCATAAATCACCCCTCAGGCCCCCGGATCACCCCGGGTAAATCATCACCTCCTCTCAAACAAAGTCCAGCACCAGCACAAGTGGGAACCGGGGAGAGGGGGGGAAACATTATCCTGTTTTCCATCCCTGTGCTCCCTGCTTCCCCTGGGGAGGAGGCTTTAGGTTTTCAGTGAAAGCCACTGCGTGTTCTTCTAACCCCAGTTTTTAGCAGCTGATGCTGCCCCTGTTTTCCATCAGCTGCACAAACTCTCCAGTTCCCCCCCTGCCCCCTAAAAAAAAGGGGAAGAAATAAATAAACAAAAGCTGCTCCAAGAGCAGCCACACTCTGCAAAGACTCGGGGTGAGATGGAAACGCAGCTTCCTCTTTACCAGGAAATTAAATGAGGGGGGGGATGGCTTTGAACGACCTCGAAGCCAGCCCATCCTCCAGCCCTGCCCTCGCACTGAGGGCCACAGGGTTTGGCTTCCTCCCTCCTCTGCTCCCCTGGAGAGAGAAAAAGTGGGAAAAAAAGGTGGGGAAAACCTGAGCTGGGGACTAATGGTGTTGCCCACGTGGGGCTGGGTGCGGGCAGTCCCGTGGGAGCTTTCAGGGCTGCTCCACAGATGCTTCCCTGCATGGATGCTACTTGGAAGAAGTCATACTCCCCCCCCCCCCAGCTTCCTCCTCCCCACCACAGGTTGAGGGTTGGTGCCATGACCCCATCCCCTCCTCAGCCCCCTTCCCCAGGAGCAGCCTCACGGACACCTGCAGGGTCGGCTTCTTGTTCCATCTCCATCACTTCGCCTCCCCGAGCGCTGCTGGGTTTCTGTCCCCTATTTACTTTGGGGGGGTTCTCAGTGGGGTTTTGGATCCACAGCCCACTTGCTGTCCACATTCCCCGCCAGCTCCCTGCAGCAAGGAGGCCCGACCGGAGCCCAGGCCGTGGGAGCCTCTGGAAGGGCTGAGGCAGCTCCAGAAAGGGGCCAGGATGTTTCCCCAGCCCCCGCGAGCTGTGGGAAGGGCTGTGGGGGCTGCAGCCCAGCTGCACTCTCTGGGCAGACACAGGGAGGGCTGGAGGCACAAATCTGTTGGAAAGAACCCATCCCTGTCCCCCCCTTCACCTGCCCCACAGATAGCAAGGAGCACAGACTCCCCCAGCTCTTCAGAAACGCCTTTTCCCTGTGACATTAGCAAGGCACAGCCAGCAGCAGCTGGGACATCTCAGCTTTTACCTCTTACCTCCCGTTGCTCCCACGTTCAGTCCCAAGATGGGCTGTTTCCCCTGGCTGGGGTCTCTGGTTGCACGTTTCTTGCTCGGTACCTGGCTGGACGTGTTGCAGTCACTGTGCATCAGGGGTTCAGCCCCCCAAATCACCTCTAAAATCTGCCAGAGGAATAAAGGAAGCTACTCCAGGAGCTCCTTGAGGAACAGTGACACATTGGCCCTAGTCCCAAGAAAACTTTGGAGAAACCAGCTCTGTGGATGTGTTTTCCCAAGTGTTTATAGCTGGGGAGTGCCAGGACAGTGCAGCATCCCATGAGCAATGGGGCGTGCATGATGCTGTTGGGCCAATCCAGCACCCCAAAGGATGTGCTTGCACCAGCTCCGGTCTGCAGTGGGATCAACAGTGATTCTGTAGATAAACACCCCTGCCATGCCCTGTGCAGAGCCATGGAGGGAGCCAAGCACCCAGCTCCCCTCCCGAAATTCCACCACCAGCACCACCCCCAGTGGCAACGCTGCCATGATCCGTATTTTCAGGACTGGGGACCCATTTCCCAGCATGGATGGGGTGTAGGAACCTGTTGTCTTCTCCACGTTGAGTCCTGCCATGGGCTCATCCCCAGCTGTCACCATCCCCTTTCTCCAGCTCGGGGTGGCCGCAGCTCCCCGTCCCCTTTCCCAGGGATCAATGTTGGATCAATACACATCTAGTCAAGAGGTGAGAGGTGAATACATTAAAATACACTTAGTAAACACCATCCACAGAGCTGGTGGAAAGGTGAAGGCAAGAAATCACCATAAAATAGCCCCTGGAAGACTCATAACAGGAGAGAGACGTGTCCAAGAGCTGATAAATCTCCAGCTGTGGGTCTGAGCTCCAGAGGGAACAGCTTTGGATCGAGTGGGGCAAGGGCTGAAAGCAGCAAACAAAGGGATTTATTCGCCTTCCAGCAGGGAATATTCCCCCAGATCCCCTCCCTGACCCAGTTAATTCAGAAGAGGCTTGAGTTTCTCAGCAGTTGGGCACAGGAGCAGAGCAGAGAGGATGCTCTTGGCAGCCCCGGGAGATTTTTTTGCACCCAAAAGCATCTCTGGTTTCTAAGAGATTTTAACCAGATCCTTGGAGGTGGGAGGAAATGTCCCTGGGAAACCTTGGTGATGGTTTGTAGCCCTTCAGACCCTGGTACTGCAGTTGGCAGGAAGGAGGGGGGAGAAAATTCCCCAAACCCACCCAAGGGGCTGCAAAAAAGCATCAAGCAAAGCCAGAGGGAGAGGGGGTCCTGGGGGGATGTGTGGGAGGTGTGTTGGGGATGCAGCAGGACATGTGGAAATGCCTCGAAGGTCCCAAAAAAGGCTTCTTTGCACTCAGAGCTGGATCTGAACTCAACAGATTCTTCATGTAAAGGGGATTTTCCTGGATTTTACCTTCAGTTGGAGAAGCAGGAGGTGGGATGGACACGCTCCTGCTGCCTCTCCCTTCTGTCTGTCCAAACCCCAGCCCCTTGGGAGGCTACAGCAGCGCCTGCACCCACCGGGTACCCGACCCTTCCTTTAGCCCTGCTCCTCAGACCACAGGGATCCCTGCCCAGAGCATCAGCACCCAGGAAAAACAGGGATCCTTGCTCAAGCCAGGACTAACTGGGAGAAGCGGGAAGCGTCGCAGGGTCAGTAACACACTGGCTCTGAGCGCTGCTTAGGGCAGCAGCATTTCCAGCTGCTGCTAGTGGCATCCATTGATCCGGGAAAGTTATTCCCTAGAGACTTACAGGAAATGGTTCAAATCAATTTAGACCCAATTATCACACCAGTCACCTAAGAGCAGGGCAAAGAGAAAAGCCACAGCAGGAGGAGGGACCCAGTAAAACAAGTGCAGTGCTGCAGGCAAGGCTGGGGGGGTGGGGGGGGGCTTTAAAGATGCCCCCATATTTCCAGCAAAGCTCTTAAATCCTCAAAGCCAATAAAACAATGTCAGCAGGGAGCAGCCCAGGGTTTCCTTCTGGAACTTTTGGCTCTGTTAGCTGACAAACCAGCCTCCCAAACCCATGGAAACACCTCCATGGCTGCGTTAAGAAGAGGCATCAGATGTAACCTACTGAGCCAGGAGCTCCGGGAGGAGGAGATGCTGGCTCCATGCACGGTCCCAGCAGCTACATCAGCTTCTGGACAGAACACTGGAGCTGATCTGCTTGATCCATCGAGGCAGCGACCGCATCTTTCTAACACGAATATCCCCTTTCTTCTTGGCAGCTGCCCCAGCCTGGGGGAGGCAAAGGGGGGGGTGGGGTGTGGGGGGGTGGCAGGTAAATGCAGGAAGCAGGATGGCCGGGGAGACAACGTGGGAAAGGCTGAAGGAGCACAACACCTGCGTGCTGCACATCCCAGGAGGAGGAGAGCACCTCTCCTGCCCAAGGCCACGGACATCCCACCCAGCATGGCAATATGGTGAAACACTCAGCACCATCATCCCCTCACCCCCCAGCGCAGCCCAGCAGCGTTTGCTCCGGGGCTGAAGCTCGGCAGAGCCGGCTCGGCGCCAGCTGTGCTGCTCCTGATGGCCAAGGGAAGAGTTAACACAGATGTTCAGGAGGCAAAACCAGAAGGTGGGATCAGCAATAAATCTGCCCACCACCCCACACCTCCCCCCCCCCCCCCCCCCAGGCAGGGAGCAGAGCAATGAGAGAGATTAAAGGAAGCAACCCAGACCTCTCACTTCCATCATAAACAGGACAACAGCAGCAAACCAGCTCTGGGATGAAGCCAGCGAAGGGAAGAGTGACTGTGCGGGTGCAGGGTGGGTGGGGAGGCTGCCCAGCCACCCTTCCACACGTGTGTGGGACCTGGCCTTTCGCTTCGGCCTTCTGGAGCCATTCAGCAGCCAGCAGCAGCCATGGATCCCACGCAGTGATGGCAACTCCCCCCCTTCCCCCCCCCAGAAAAACGAGAGTCCCTTCGGGATCATTTGCTGCCGCCGACCCAGCGAAAGGTGATGTGAGAAATAAACCCATATCCTCCCAGCCCACCCTCCTCCCCAGCCCTTCCCTCTTTTCCCTCTGGGCTTTGGTTTCCTCCATTATTTTGTTTGTTTGTTTTGCAGCATCCGATAAGGGCTCCCCCCCTACCCCCCCTCCTGTGCAGGGAAGGCAGCGGCTGGGCTGTGGGAACCCAACCTCTCCACAGACCCAGCGTCTGCTCCCAGCATCAGCACTGGGGATGCACAAGGTTTCTTCAAACAGGGGGTAAGAGATGACTGTTATCACTCATTCAGCTCTTCTCAACTACATCAAAAAAAATCAACCAGCACCGGCGAATAAAAGGGCAGCCAGGACCCGTGTCAGGGTGGGAACTTTCACATCACTTCCCAGAAAAATGTGGTGCTGTTAAAAGGTGTTTTGGCACCCGGGTCCCAGAGCTTGCACCCAGCAGAAGGGGCTTTCTTAAAGCACTTTAGAAAGTGCTAAAGGAGCCAGCGATGGCACACCAGTGTTTATAGTGGGATTACAAGCACTTAACACCTTTTGGTTGTGTTTGCAAAGCAAGCCAGGCACAATCCCTGCTCTGGACCCCAGGAGAGGAAGATGCTCCCAGGGAGGAGCTCCTTTCCCCTTGTTTTCACTCCCCAGGGGAAAGCAGCCCTGGGCCAGAGCTTGCCATGGAGGGCAGCAGGAGATGCTGCTCTCCCCTGGCCTCACACCGAGGAGGCGCTGAGCCCAATCGATTCTGTCCCCGTATCACATTCGCAGCTCCCCCCCCAACACCGGGGCAGCTGGAGGGGCTTTGGCACCCGGGGGAGGGCTGGTGGGCTCTGCCCACGAGCTGCTCCCACCTCCCCGCGTGGCATCGCAATTAGCTGTGCTGGTAATGGCTGTGAGGTCAGAGGGGGGGGATTATGACTTCAAAAGGAAGAATAAGCTGGAGGAACAAATGACATCCTTCCCCCATCACAAGTGATGGCCAAATGTGTGGGTGATGCTGCTAATTAGGGATCAGAGAAGGTGCTGGCAGCGCTCCCGGCCACCGATGCTGCAGTCGGCTGGGGGCTGAGGTCACCCCCCACCCCCCCACCCCCTCCAGCCCCAGCTTTGGGCAGGGACCACCCTCAGGATTCTTGGCCAGTCTCTGGGCACAGCTCCGTGCAGGGTCCGAGCCCCAGCATCTCTCACAGGGTGTCCAAGAGCTGAGAGCGCCCAGAGACACCCAATTAACAGGGCAGAGTCATCAGCCAAGCAGCCTGCCTTGTCCCGTGTCTGCTCTCTGTCAGCAGCCTGCCCTGTGTGTATCAGAGGGTAACATCACAGCTGAGGGCAGAGCCAGCCCTCCCAAAGACAGCCTACTCTTAATTAGCTCGAGTTCAGCCTCAGCCTCTCCTCCAGGACCTTCCTGCCAGCCAGAAGCCCAGCCAAGCCTCCAGCACTCATGTAAACACCCAGTTCCTCCAGAAAAAGCCAGTAACCCATGTGACCCACGCTATTTATTTTTGTAAGGCCATTTCTCCTACCCTGGCACTGCAGATTCTGCTTTCAACACCGACTTTCTCTTGGGGACCAAAAAGCACAGAGCCACGGTGTTTAACCTCACGGTGCCCCGGGTCCCTGGCCAGGGACACTCTGCCTGTGTGGGCAAGAAGCTTGATGTGGAGGGATGGGGATCCTGTAAATCCCCTTGGCCATACCCTACCCCCCTCCTGCATCTTCCAAGCAGCCCTGCCTCCCAGCCCTGTTACTCACTTCTCCCTCCTGGTCCTGACCTCCCGAAGGCGTTGGGGCTCCCATCCTCCTCCCATCATGAGTCAGGAGGCTCAGGGGCTCCGGAGGAGAGCCGGGCGTTTGGCCACTGGTGTGTGTTATTCTTGGAGGGGAATCTGCTGCCCGCAGAGAGCGAGCTTTGGGGGCCAGGCTGATGGCAGGAGCAGATGCTGGGAACTGAACGGCCTGGAACTGCAGAACATCTGGCCAGCAGCAGCCGCAGCCACCCCGGGCACGGCAGCCCCAACGCCAGCCAGGCTCACCGGAGAGCTCCTGCAACACGTGCCACTTCCACGGGGCCAGAGCAAGACCCCAAACCCTTCCCAGCAGCCCTTCCTCCACTCCCAAACCAAAAATCCCTCCTCTACCTCCCACCTTACTGGGTGTTATCCCCACCACCCCACAGAGCAGCTGGGCAGTGGGGTGCAGGCACCATGCTCACCTCACGTCACTCTCACACAGGCCAGGAGAGCGCAGCGGTGGCTGCTGGGAACAGGCTGGGCTCTGTGAGTGGGTCCCAGGGATGACCACGCTCCCATCCACCCTTTTCCTGGCAAACACCCTGCTCCCATCAGGAATCATTCAGCGAAGAGGCAGGGCTCTCCCTGGACACTTCCCTTGTAAAATCCTGTGGAGAGGAACAGAACGAACATCACGCCCATTATCCCCGGGGTGGCATCACGTTTGACCCCGTAAATTAAGTGATCCCACCCTGAAAAGCCTCCTTCTCCTAAATCCCCCATCCCCTGGGGGGGGTTCCATGAAGCTGGGGCATGTCTCCATCATCTCCATCCCCCCCCCCGTGGGTGGCATCACCTGGCTGCACTCACACAGGCAGCGCAGGGGTGCTGGTGTTGGGGGGGCATTTCCAGACCCAGCCGCTCTGGGGAAGGGATGAGAGGAAAGCAACTCTCCAACTCTCTCCCCCTGGTTCCCAGAAAGGCTGTTTCCTCTGGAAGGAAACAGTTGCATGTGCTCAGCCAGGGCAGGAGCCAAGCCCTGAGATTTGGCTCAGGGAGAGGGTCATGAGAGGCGACCCTCTTGCATTCCTCCAGCCAAGGGGGGCTGAAAGCCCCGGCTCCAGCCAGACACACACAGGGGGACGAGCCATGCAAGACCCCTGCAGCTGAGCCAAGATGCCCACTGAGCCCCACACCGGGGCACACAGGGGAGGGGGTCCTGGGGAGCTGCCAGCAGCAGGCACGATCCTGAGCGACAAGGGGCGACAGCCCTTGGCTGGGTGAGACGTCAGGCACGCGGCTGCGCTTCCCGCTGGGGAGCTGCAGACAGAGCAGGGACAGAAAATAAAGGATAAAGCCATCAATTGAGAGGGACAGCTCGCCCTGGCCCTCGCCCCTCGGCGCAGGGGCACAGCCAGCCCTTGACTCACATCTCCAAACACTTCAAAAGGCTCTTTGTCCCCACCAGCTCCAGCCCGCTCGCCCGAGAGGGATGCCGCAAGCCTTGGAGGGGGACACGTCGGGGATGGAGCCATGTGCACACAGGGATGCTCCACTGTTCCCCCTCAGCCTGTCTCCAGGGGGTGATGATAATGATGATGAAGCCCCCTGGCAGCTCTTCTCCCCCCACCAGACTCAAACCCCTTTGAAGGGGGCTTGAGCTAGGGGCCTGTTGCCCTTGCGTGGGAAACACCCTCCCCCTGGCTTTCAGTGAATGTGGAAGCCTTTTTACCCCCCTCCCCACATTTAGGGCACCGGCTGTGCAGCCCAGACCCCCTCCCCTCCCCAGTCCTTGAGCCATCTCACTCCAGCCACAAAACTTGGGAAGCCGATTCCTCCAGCAGGAACCTGCCGCTCTCACAGTCCCAGCTTGTGATTTATCTAATTGATCCTTGGATAAAGTCCTACATACATTTCCAGTTTCCCTGGGAGGTTTGGATTTCCCTCCCCAACCTCCTCCTCCTCCTCCTTTTGGCATCAGCTGTTCTCCCCCTGCAGGGACAGAGAGGAGGGGGAGCAGTTGGAATCAGATTGCAGCCTTCACACGTTTCCAGGCTTGTGGAGCCGTGTTTCCCACCAAGAGAGCTGGAAACCTCAATCTGTCAGGCCACCTAAACAGAAACACATGGGTTGTGTCTCCCCTCGCCAGCCAGCGACGTGAAGAGAGGAGTCAAAGAGAGAGGGGGGGTTGAAATTAAAGGAGAGACCCCCAGGAGAGGGTTGGGCAGCACCAGCTCGGGGCAGCCGGCTGGGGATGTGGCCACTTGGGTGACTCTTGTGAAGGAGAGGAGATGAAAGGTGTTTAGAGCTGGGAAAAAAGAGGAGAGGAATTTGAAACCTCAGGGTAGAGGGGATGGGGATGCAGGACAAGCCTTGCCCGAGGTGATGGGGAAGAGCAGGGCTGAGTTACACCCTGCAACCAGGGAGAGGGGGGAAAAGTTTGTTAAAAACTCCATCAAAACCCAGGAGCTCCCACTCAGCAGCTCAACACACCATTCCAGGGGAAAGAAAAAATAATATCCCACAGAAGCACTTAAAATATTTGCATTAAATACCCAACAAGCCTATCAGGATTAATAGCATTACAGTAAAATCCAGACAAATTAATAACCATTAGCCCGTCATGTAAAAGCACTCCTGGAGCTGGGCAGCTGAAGCCTCCCTGTAAATCACTTTGCTATCAGTAGCCAATCCTCCCTTTCACAAACCAAGAGCTCCTTTTGCCAGCAGTGCCTCGTGGTACAAATAAAACCATCCAGGGAGCACCGTGGGATGTCACCCCAGGTCCCCACAGCCTTACAACGAGGAGCATCTTCATGGTACCACAAATAAAACCCCCCAACTCTCCCCACAAAACATCACACATCACTATGCTTTGGACTCAGTATTTTTTCTGTGATGTAAAAGCTCCAGGATAAAATGGATTTGGGAGCTCAAGCTCTTACCTACCTGCTGCTGGGATAGGGCAGAGCCCTCAGAAAGGTGCCCAGGGAGGAAGAGGAGTGCTCTGGAGCTAACGGAGCACCGAGGAGGATTTCCAGCTGCCATAAATTCACTCTGTGATCTTACCCAATTAATCCCCCACCCTGGCTCAGTTCCCTCCCCTTTCCCACCCAGCAGAGTGATTTTGCACCTGGGGATTTGCAGCGGGGTCACCCCATCAGCTGTGTGCAGCTGGCCCTGGACCCCTCACCACGCGCCAGCCCCAGCTCCGCCGGGCAGGGTGAGGGGGGGGGTCTGTCTGCACCGCTGCTGGTTCTGGTACAAACCCCTCCAGCCTCAGCTCCTGGGAAGTAGAAAAGATGAGGGGGGAAAAAAAGCCCTTTGTGACACCATAAAAGATGAGCAGACAGTGGGTGCAGGTGGGGGGAGCTGAGGAGAATTAACGTCTCCAAAGCGGTGACATCACCACCGTCTCCCAACCGGCTTTGGAAACGTTGACCTCTACCACATTCCATCCCTGAGATTAATTACCTGGGTTAATCACAGCTGTAATAACGGGCTTAGTCAGCATTATGGCACTCTTCATCCAGCCAGACTGCCTCTTACCTGGGAAAACAACCCCACCCCCCCTGCTCAGCAGCCCTGGGGCAGAGGAAGCTCCTGGAAGAGAATTATTCCCCCCTCCCCAAGTAGCATTTACTGACTTTTTAAATAAAATTGTACATTTCATCCTGCCATCCCACTGCTATTGGGTTCAAGGAGACACCCAAGGACAGCTCATCACCTGTGGAACCCCCAAAAGAGAGACCCAGCAGGGTCCCCACTGTTGCTTTTGATGTAGCTGATGCTTCGCCCTGGCCCAACCCCGGTTTCCCACCTAAGCAGCCAGATGTTTTCTATAAATAACAAAACAAGGAGCACACAAGCCACAGAAACAGGGAAAACAAATCCAATTAAGGTTGGAAAATTTCTTTGCCAGGCCTTGCAAGAGGTCTGTGGTTAATCATCTCATGGGGTGCATCATCTCTACTGAAGTAACGGAGACTTGGGGTCCTCAGTCAGCCTCTCCCCCTTAGGGTAAAACCAGGGATGTGAGAATCTGAGCCTCCCCAAGGAAAAAGGGATTTACCAAGGGAAGAAGGTGAAGAAGAGCCTTGGTGTTTGCTTGATCCCCTCTAATAACAATCGATTTCTGTGTCATCCGCCGCTCTCGGGGATTTTGGCTGGGGATCTGGGGCTCCCCTGGGAGCTGGACGCTGGTGTAGGTTTCACTTAAATGGACAATTTGTTGCTTTAACTCGCTAAAACCTCAAAAGCCACAGTGGGGCTGGGTTGGACAAGCTGTTTCTTTCCTGTCTCAGGTCAGGTGTCGGCGTGGGCCCTGCCAGGTTAAGCGGGAAGCCACGATGCTGGCGGTGGGTAAGGCTTTCCAAGAGCTCCCTGTGATGTTCGGTGTTTGAGGGTGGGCCAGCTCAAGACCTCTTGAAAGCAGCCCCTGGTTCCCCAGTGCAAACGCTTTTCATCGAGCAGCGCAAAGCCTGGCAGTGGTGGGGTGCTGGAGGGAAGCAAATTCAGCCTCCAGATACGGTTTCTGCTTCTAAATCAGAGCAGGACAAAAAAAAAAAAAGAATAATAAAAAAAGAGAAGTAACAACTGGTTGGAATGAAATAAAATAAAATAGGGAAAGACAGAGAAAGCTTCTCATGAAGTCATTCAGCTGGCTGGAAATTGTCCTAAAGGGTCGGCTCTGCCGATGAGGCCGGCAAAGCCAAGCCGTGGGTTCCTGTCCCTGCTCCAAGGGCTCCTTATGCATTTTGCATTAAGCAGTAATTGGATAAAATGCATAAACAGGCACTGGCAGAAGGAGGAAACCCAGGGCTCCTTCTCCCCAGGGCGCAGCCGGGCCGGAGAGGCACCGTCTCTGGCTGCAGCTTGTGGTGAGATGCTGTCTCTGGTGGGAAGCTGCATCCTGACCCCCCCCAGCCACTCACCCAGCGGTGAAGAATACACACGAATCCTCCACCAGCAGGAAAGAGGATGAGGATTTGGTCTCCCCCAACCTGGGGAAGCACTGTAAGGTGCCCCACAGAGGCACCAATAGCATCCATGACCTCTGGATGCTCCAGTTTTGGGTGCTTCTTCCAAGGGTCTCACTAGTTGCCAGCCCCAAGGAAAACTCCCCCTAACACACCCTGAGGTTCGCCTTTGACTTGGGTTAGCTGGGAGGAGAGGAACAGAGTCTGGCATTCACTGGGAGACCTTCTGATCTAACAAACCCCCTTCCTCCCAGCTCCCATGAATCGCCCCATCTGCTGCTGCTGCTGGAGCTCGAGGCGATCGGACAGAGACCCGCGCGCCCGACCCAGAGCATCGCCCGACCCAGAGCCTCAGCTGCTCCAGCCTGGCCCTGATCCACGAGCTGCTCCACGCTGTCTGGGATCCGGCCATGGGGGTAATTAGGGAAGCCACATCGTTACCCGAAGCACGGCTTTCCAAGAGCAAATCCATCTGGGTTATCCCCTGGGGAGTCTGAGCTTGTCAACACGGGCTCGCACGGCGCGCCCCGCGCTCTGCCTCCCCCCTGATGGCTGCAGGAAGGATGCTCAGACAGGGAGCAAACGGGCACCGGCTGTGGAGGGTGAAATGGGTGATATCACACCAAAAAAAGCAACGCTGAGGACAGGCAGCGCTGCAGCCCCTTTGCCCACTGAAAGCTGCTGCCTCCCCCCAGCCCCCTCCCAGCCTTCTCCAGCAGAACAGGCTGAAAACCCAGCGATGGGAAAGCAGAGCCTAAAGAAAGGCAGAAATCCCCCCTCCCCACCCCCCAAAGCCCTTGAACAAGCAAAGCTGTGACGCCGCTGACCCAGAGGGCTGGGAAGCTGCTCATCAATCATCCAGCCCCATGAACCCCCCCGGGAGCTGGGACCTGCTGCCCGCGTGGCCCCATCCCCTCCTCAGGGACAAGGCTGGGTTGGAAGTGCAGGTGTCAGGGGAGAGATTTGCAGGTTTTCAGCTGGATTTGTTGCTTTTTTTTGGTGGGGATAAGGCAGCTGGAGGGTCAGGGGGTGAGCAGAGCCTGGGGGTGGTGGGGCACACACAGTCACTGCAGGATTTTGCTGCAATTGCATCTTATTTCGGGGAAGAAGCCAAGCACAACCCTGGGCTACGTTTCAGGACGTGGGTCCAGGTAGAACAAGGCTGCAGGACCCTGTGTTTGAACCAAAAGCACTTGGTGGTCTTGGCTGAGCCCCCCCTACCTCCCCTTCCTCCCTCCCAACACCAGGTCCCAGCTGAAGGCTCCGCAGTAGCAAAGGGGACTGGGCTGGAAAGGTTCAGGTCAGCCTGAGATGCTGATGATGGATGGGGGATGAAGATCAGCACCACGATGGAAAGAAGGGGTTGAGAAAGCAGAGCTCCCCAGGAAAGGACAGGGTCTTGTCCCCCCATCACCCCACAGGGAGCCCCCGGACACAGAGGTCAGGGCAGGATGGGGGCTGATGCTGCTCTGGCCCCACAGCACACGGAGAGCGACCCAGACATGTCCCCTAGAACCACAGGTACACTGCAGTGGGTGTCACCTCGGGGGGTTTGAAGCACTGAGCATCCACCCCATTTGCCCCCCTCCCCCTGCACACCCCCCCAGCCCACACGCTGCTCATCCCAACAGCCAAATCCCCACCTAAACCCCCCCCACCTCCACCCCAAAACAAGCCCAAGACATCTGGCCCAGGCGTCCATCCATGGGCAATTGGATCCCCAGGATGGAAAGCTCCTCCACTTGAGTCTGTGGGGATGGGGGGGACGGGGGGATGGGGGGACAGGGAGGGACCCAACCCAGGCTGCTGATGGAGTGTGAGCACTGGAAACTCACCACTGAATACCTGCCCTCCCCCTGCACCCCTCTGCACAGGCTGCTGAGAGGAGACACAAAATACCTTTTTACTACATTTTTAGGTATTACAAGGAAATGCTGGGGTGGGGAGGGGGTCACCAGCCAAGCCCACGAGATGCCCAGCCGCCCCCTGGGGCCATCAGCCTCCACCACACATCACAAACCTGCATTTCCATATAATCAGGTTAGGAAAGTCATGTAAATCTCCCCATCGATGCTGAACAGCAGCCGGGAGCCCTGAGGGGGGAGCAGGAGGGTGGTCCCAATACGTGTGGTGCTGTGCACCCTGCAGCCGCTGGCTGAGCATACAGCCAAGGGTGGGATAACCTAGATTTAGGATTGAGAGGCAGGTGTTTCTTCTTAGATCAGTTGATGCAGTTTAAAGGACCCAATCCCATCAGGTTTGGGGCATGGGAGCCCATGAGAGGGGCTGATTCTGCCCGGCCCCGAGAAGGAATTACCTCTCAGGGACCCTGCTGTGCTCAGGCAGATGTAAAACATCAGGAAAAGGGCCCCTGGCCTTGAGTCCTTGATTTTTTTCCTGCTCTGACACAAAGTGAAGCCACAGCCCTGGAGCTGACCAGTGGGCTGGGACCCCTGTGGCATCCAGGGGTCCCCATCCTGGATGCTCAACCCCCCAAGAGCGTGGGGATGCTCAGCAAGGGGTGGGGGCAAGAAGTGGTGTTTGGAGGTGAAACTGGAACCAACTGGGAGACCCAAATACCCTGGAGAAGCAGCAAGAAATGTCTTTGCTCCCTCCCCAGTTTGGCCTGAGAAAAATCGAACGAGGCAGCAGAGAGAAACACAGAGGAGATGGGGATTAAATAACCCACCAGCCCCCCCCCCAGGGAGAGACCCGCTGGCCCCTGCCCGGTCCCCACCTCCCCCGGGATGCACATGACTCCTTCCCCTGGCACCGCAGTGATTTCAAAGCTCCCTTCCCGCGGTCCTCAGGTCCCACGCAGGGTCTGGACCATCAATAACACCGCGCTGGGGAAGGGGGGTTTGGGCAGCACCCACCCCTCCCAGCCCGGCAGGTTGTGGGGTTCGCGCCCCTGCCAGCCCCGGTACCCAGAGACCCGGCGATGCCCAGAGCAGCTCCCTGCTTCCCTCTGCAGTCACACGGCAGAAGGACGCGCTCTCCTCCGAGCCTCCACTGCCTCCTCCCTGCCCTCTCGCAGAGGCAGGATTCACCCTCAGCTCCTTCCCCAGCCCATCCTCCTGCTGCCCTCGGGCCGGGGGGTGGTGGGGGATGCAGCCCCGATCGCATCCTCATCACAAGGCATCGGGCTCCAGCTGCTCCCAAACCAATCTCTCTCAGGCTTTAGGTGCTGCCCCGGTGCTTTGGGAAAACCCTGGTGTGTGCAAGAGGAAAAGGAAGTGGGGAGGAAGCTTTGAATTTGTTTTCCTACTTGAAAAGGGGTCGAGAGGTCTCTGTGTTTCAGCGAGCTCGCTGTGGTGAGGTGTCACCTTGTGGGAATGACAAGGGAGGGGAAAGACCCCTGTGCATGGATGGGAACAGGGCAAAGAGCTGGGGCCCTGCAAGCAGCAGGATTTAGAGAGCATTTTCCCAGGAGCAGTATGATTTTATAGTTCAGCATCCCACCAAGTAGCCTAACACACCCCCCCACCACCACCCCCCCAAAGGCAAAACCCAGCTGCTCTTTGGGGGTACCCAGTTTATGAGCCCCAGCAAAACACATCCTACCTGGCTGGGAGGGTTCAGCTGGATCCAGGGAAGGGCTGAGCACAGCAGGAGGTGGGGCTGTTGGCTCCAAACCTGTCCAGCAGCTGGAGTCAGACGAGGGTTTTAGGGGAACTCTCCCCAGATCAGAGCTGGAGTCTGGAGCACGAACATCCCCTTCATGTGCACTTGTTAAAAACAATGGCAATGGAGCTGCATCTTGTACAGGAATCCAGCATGGACACCTGCAGTGGTACTTTGGGCAGGGGGAACTGGCTTGTCTTGTGTATGCAGGAGAGGATGCAGCAAAAGGCAGCTGGCTGGCCCCCAGGACCCTGCCTGCTGGCCCCTAGGACCCTGCCTGCTGGCCCCCAGCTTTGCTCCCAGGCCCCTAACTGCAAATTAATCTGGAATAAATGTATTTGCCAGCCTGGAGAAATCCTTTTATACCTGCTAATGAGAAGCTCTGCCAGAGCAAAGCCTGAATTACCCACATTTCAGGGATGTCTGGGTGCCAATAGCATCCACCTGCTCCCTCTGTGTGGGGAGCGCATCCCTCCGCACCAGCCCAGCCCAGGAAGGCTGAACACATCCTGCAGCTCCTGGAGAGGAGGCAGGAGACAGAGCACTGAACCGTGGCTTGGCAGAGCAGAGCTGAGCTGAGCTCTCACTGCTGTGCCCAAACAACCTTGGGCTGTTGGGCTGCAAAATAGAAATAAGGATGGCAGCTTCTTTCCCAGAGCAACTGGAGGGGGAAAGGGCTGCACCAGGGGACACGCAGCATCTCAGGCTGTGTATCCCTCTTAATCAACACCTGAATTAATTATCTTCCTCCCCTTACAGCTGTCAGGCAGCTGAAGGCTTGGGTTCCCACTCTTGCTATGCTCCCTTGCTCCTGTTCAGTCTCTGCAGAAGCTGGTCTCCCTGCCCTCCTGATCTTTGCTGTCTCTCCCAGAGCATCTTTGCTCTCAGGGTTGGGGTTTTGGTTTATTTTTGGTCTTCAGCCCTCGTGCTCCTGACAGTGCTGCTCTACATGCAGCTGCTCCTGCTTTGCAGAGAGCAGCTCTGGGGGTCTATGGGGGGCACCAGGCAGCTCTGTCACTGCTGCATCTCCCCCACGGCATGAGAACACCGAGCCCTTTCCCTTTGGTGATGGATATTGGAGATGCCCACCTGGCACCCTGTAAAAGGACCCTGTGGAGTGTGTGTCCTGTGTAGCTAAACTGCCTTGGATAACTGTGACCCCCTCCCCATCCCCCTCCCCATCCCCATCCCCATCCCCATCCTTGCTAGTGATGCTGCCCGCAGCTGGCTTCTCCCAAACCATCACACAGCTGCACCTCAGCTCACCACAGCCCTTCTGCTTAAAATACCCCCTCCACCCCCCTTTCCCATCCTTCCTTTGACTTTCTAGTCTCCTCCTGGCTTTAATTCTGCCGCGGTTGGCGGCACCTTGGAAATAAAGGGGGGGAAAAGCTTCCCAAAATAAGATCCGTGAATAGAAGACTCTGCTGTGGTAAGCGGGAGGTGTTGGCCAGAGCCTCCCCCGTCCCCATCTCTCTCGGTCCTGCTGCTCAGCATCCTGTGTCCCCCCCCCCCGCCCCGCACCGAGCCCGGTCCCCAGCACCGGGTCCCACTAGAGGGCAATAGAAACCCAGGAAAGGAACCGGGGCCGGGCTGAGCCGCGGGAGAAAGGGCCTGGCACTGCCTTCCACTCAGCTTCCATCACCCCTAAACCCCCCACCCGCGGCCGCAGCCCGGGATGGGGCACCCCCAGATCGCCCATTACTGCTGAGACCCCGTGGAATAAACTCGCGGGTCCCACTTGGGCACCTGCCCCACTGAGCCCTGGCTCCAGCACAGCCAAACCCGGCAAAGCCAGAGCCAAACCCCCCCTGAGAGGCTGGGGTGCCCTTCCAACCCCCCCTGCCACCCCAGCCTGGACCCTCCTGGGGAAGAAAGCAGCAGGAGCAGTTTCTTTAGATGTACTGAAAACATCCCCCAGCCTTTTCCCTTTCCTTCCATTTTCCTTCCATTTTCCTTCCATTTTCCTTCCCCTTTCCTTTCCTTTCCTTTCCTTTCCTTTCCTTTCCTTTCCTTTCCTTTCCTTTCCTTTCCTTTCCTTTCCTTTCCTTTCCTTTCCTTTCCTTTCCTTTCCTTTCCTTTCCTTTCCCTTCCCTTTCCCTTCCCTTTTCCCTTTCCTTTTCCCTTCCCTTCCCTTCCCTTCCCCCTTCCCCAGTCCCATCCAGTTTCACAGCACTGGGAACACACTGGCCAGTGCTCAGAGGAAACCCTGTCCCTAAACACTGAGCCGGCTCCTTTATCGGCACCGTTGGGGGCCCGTTTCTGCACGGGAGGTGCGGGAGTCCCCTGGGTATTGGCCGGGCCCCTGGGATGGGCCAGGACCGGGGCTGGTCCTGGGGAGACACCCCCGGCAGCGCCAGCCCCACGCTCACCACGCACCGACTGTGCAAGTAGCTCCGGGGGGAGCCATCGCAGCACCAGGCAGGCTGGAGCAGCTCCTAAATCACTCCTTCTTTATGCCACTCCAGTCCCCAGCTCCCTCCAAACACCAGGAAACCCAGAAAGTCGCATTAAATCATTTTTATCCCTTGTTCCTCCTGCCTGTCCTGAGCCTCACTGACCTCGGCTCAGCCTCACCCGAACCACGAGGAGCCAAACTGGAGCTGCAGGGCTGCTGCCCCTCACCTCACCACCCAGAACCAGCGTGGGAATAGGTGGGATGCATCCAGGGTGGGGGCTGGGGGTGGTGGGGGTGGCGTGGACCCGACTTCCCACGGCACAGGCGGCTCCAGGGAAGCTGTGCAGGAGGGAGATGCTGCTGTGCAGGAGCAGGTGATGGCACAGGCACTTGGAAGGTTTATGAAGATCTTTGATGGAAATCACAGTAGTTAGAGACGTGCAGCCTATTAAAGGTACCCAGCACGCCACTGGGGCCAGGACAGCATTAGTACTGCCATATATCCTCCAACACTGTGTTCCTTCTGGTTTTAGGAGGCCCCAGGGTCCTTCCAGCTCCACTCTTGGATGAATATTCTAAAGCTTAATAGCCCTGGCTACCAGGAAGGGGTTTTTTTGAGGGATTCATCACTCCTTTGGTCCCTCAGCACAGGTCAGCTGAGGGAACTGGGCTCGCTGGGCTCCTGGCCCTCCGGTGCCATTCTGGGGGGGTCTGGTGCCATCAGCACCCAGCAGGTTGTTCAGTAGTGACCAAAGAGTGTTTGGATCCCCAGGTAACTCCCGTGGCATCTGTTGAAGGTGGCAGTTCCAACCTGCTTCAGGTTTCCAACAAGCCCAGCAGGCAAGAGGCAGCAGCCACCGCACAGATTTGCCACACACACACGCCCCCTCTTCTTCCCCCTCCCCAAAACTGCAGGAGAACCCTCCCTGTCCTGACCCCAATCGCAGGCAAATGCTGGACAGGTTTGCTGTGCAGATGGGAGTGCCAGCAGGGCATTCAGTGAGAGCATCTTGCATCTCCCAACGTGCTCTTTCCCCTGTCGTCTGTTCATCGTCAGCATCACCACAAGAGCTGGCTGTGCAGAGCAGCCCAGGGAAGGGGGCTGGGGGGCTGGGGGGGGGACACAGGACACATCACACGAAAAGGCTACAGGCAGGAAGGCAAAGGGATGTGCAGAAGGAGGGATCATTGCCCAGGGGCTGAGAAACTCCCCAGTTTAATGCTAGTCCTGCCCCTGGCAAGTTACTGCTCGGTACCACAACTGCTGCTGCAAGATGGGAAAGGACAAAGTGCTGCCTTGGAGTGGGATGAAACCCACCATGAGAAAAGCCTTTTTAAGCACAACACAGGCTGCCACCCCTCTGGATAACAGAGGGACCAAACTGCCTGGCTGCGGGTCGCAGGACCAGCATTTCCTTGTTCCCTTTCTCCTTGCCCAAAGTCAAGGGGGAGCAGTGCCCCAGCACAGCCACGATTCACCACCTCACCCTGCAGAGGGGAGGGGAGGACGCTGCTGACTTACCCATGTGTGTCCATATGATGAAACCCAGAAATAAAGACAAAACAAACTTCCTACCCGGGCTCTGTCTCTTGGAAAGGGGGTGCTGGACCCTCCAGGCAGGAGGAAAACGCTCTGCATCCATTTTGAGCAGGTGGAAGAGGCCACAACACACACACAAAGATCCTGAAAATATTACAGTTCTCTCAGGTTTTAATTATTTTGAGGGTGGGGAGGGAAAGGAGAGCTCAGGGCCCTGTGATGGGGAGGAAGCATCGCTGCAGCAGCCAGTTTTAGGGGAACAAATATTAAACCTCCCCCCAAAATGCAGGCCCTAGAAAGTCTCCCCTTGCCTCTTCGTCCATCACCCCTGCCAAAGGATACAGCTGCTCTGCCCCATGCCATGCCTCCTTTCCCCGTGCCCCCAGCCTGGTCCTGCACCCCCCGGGGCTGGGGGGAGACTGGGGGGGGAAGAAGCCTTTTTCCTGTTCCCCACGGTTGGACTGGAGGGAGGAGACTGGGGAAGAGCTGAGCCCCGAGCAGAGGTAATTCCCGATGCTGCCTGTCCCCCTGGGGTGAGATAAAGCAATTCAGCAGTTTACCCCCCCCCCACCCCGTGGGTCCCCCCAACTGTCTCCCCCACCCCACCCCCACCCGTTGGCTCCCTTGGTGCCAAGTTCTCACCCCCAGCCTGGGATGCTCCTCTCTGGGCACCCATGGGGAGCCCTTGGCATGACACCCCCCAGCCCTCCCCACCCTGCCAGAGCCGCCCCGGGCCCCCCATCACCCCCCTTTCCCCCCGCCGGGCTGGCCTGTCCAGGCTGCAGGCAGCAAAGGGTTACACGCTCGGAGGTGCCGCTCTGCTCCCGGTACCTGGCGGGGGGGGCGGGGGGGAGAGAGGAGGGGATGGAGCGGAGTTTCATTGAGTCTCCAACAAGGCAGCGAGGAGCAGGCAGGGAGCGGGCAGGGACCAGGCAGGGAACCGGCAAGGACCAGGCAGGGAGCGGGCAGGGAGCGGGCAGGGAACCGGCGAGGACCAGGCAGGGAGCAGGAGCGGCGGCGGCAGCAGGTGAAGCCGCTTCCCGGTCCGGCACAGCGGGGTGGGAGCTGCCGGAGCCACCATGGGCCGGGGGGGGCCCCTAGGAACCGGCTTATAAAGGGGGACACCCCCTTCCTTCCCCTGGCTGACGTCCTTCGCTTAAAAAGAAGCGAGGGAAAGAAAGGAGAAGGGGGGGGGGGGGGGGGGGGGGGAAGGAGAAGGAGAAGAAGCAAAAAAACCCACCCAGCCCCCTCCTGAACCCTCTTTAAATCGGAGAAACGGCGGAGCCGGGCGGCAGCGGCTGGAAAATGCATCTTCCTCGGAGCTGCATCGTCCTCCTCATCCAGGGGAGCATCTCTCTGCTGGTGAGTGCTGGAGGGGGGGTTAAAAAGGACGAGGGTGGGGGTGAGGAGGGAGCTGGACGAGCAGGAATATTTCCCAAATCGATTTTTGCATCCCCCCCCCTTCCCTTCCCCACCCCCCGAAAAAAACAAGCGTCCCAAAACTTCTGGTATTTTGCAGCTGGTGACACAGGGATCTCCTGATCAGCCTAAAATCCTGCAGCCCCCCCCCCCCCCATCCTCCGCCCCATCCCCGGCAGGGACACCCCCACCCCCACCCCACCCCCAGGCCGACCTGCCCCCGGCTTCCCCGCTGCCTTCTCTGCCAGGTGAGAGCTTCGCACCGAAGGTGATGGGGGCTGCAGCATCCTCGTCCCTCCCGGGCCCCCTCCCTGCCCGCTGGGTGCCCACAGCCTGGCAGCAAGGCAGCGCCCACCCCGGCAGCTCCTCAGCCCCCACATGGGCTAATTTCGGGGTCCACGGCTGGTGACAGGCAGAACCCCCGCGCTGGCAGGAGGGGAGTTTGCGGAGGAGCCGGTGCGTGGCTGCGGGAGGTCCAGGGCATCTCCCCGGGGCGGGGGGGGGACTCAGCTCCTCTCTTCGCCGTCCCTCGTGCCGCCCCGGGTCTCTCTGCCAGACCACGGTCTGGAGGTCAGAAGAGGGGGTCCCACGGGACGTGCCATCAGCAGCCAGCCCGGTGCGAAGGCCACAAGCTGGGCACCCTCATCGCAGGTGTGTGTCCTCCCCCACAGCACCCCGGCGTCTGTGGAGATCCCCCGGGTGCAAGAGCTCTGCCCTGAGAGAGGTGCTGCTGCCAACACACCCATCCCGGCTCCTTTCCCCCATTCCCTGAGCCGCCACAAGAGGATGAGAGCAGGGGAAAACCACCGCTGGAAGGGAAATAGGGACTACAGGGACTGGCAGAGAGGAAAGGCAAAAGGAAAGGGAAGCAGGGAAAGGAAGGATGGGGAAGGGTCATGTCTGGAGAAGTGGGGTGACTCTGGAGGGCAAGGGGAGGGTAGGCACCAGTCACCCATCTCTCACTCCCCACCATTGCTACCTTCAGGTGATCTGTGGCCAAGAAGAACTGGGCAAAGGTGCAGAGCAACGTGAGCCCAAGACCCAGGAGAGAGCTCGAGCGCCGAAGACGAGAGGGCTGCTCTCCCCAAAGTCCCTGCTAACTCCAACCCTGCTGCAGAACATGACCCTGCTGGAGCTGGTGAGCAGCTCGTGGGAGTTATGGGATATCCTGGACAACCTGTCCGAGCGGGACCACGCTCCTCACCCCAGGGGACAGAGGGACTTGGGGCCAGCAGCAGGCAAGCTGAAAAAGATTTTTGGCTGGGGAGATTTCTATTCCAACATCAAGACGGTGAAGTTGAACCTCCTGATCACCGGCAAGGTGGTTGACCACGGCAACGGCACAGTCAACGTCTTCTTCCGCCACAACTCCACCGGGCAAGGAAATATCTCTGTCAGCCTCGTCCCCCCCACCAAGGCAGTGGAGTTCGACCTGGAGCAACAGATCTTCATCGAGGCCAAAGAATCCAAGATCTTCAACTGCCGCGTGGAGTACGAGAAGGTGGATCGTGCCAAGAAGACCACCCTCTGCACGTACGACCCCTCCAAGACCTGCTACCACGAGCACACCCAGAGCCACGTCTCCTGGGTCTGCTCCAAGCCCTTCAAAGTCATCTGCATCTACATCACCTTCTACAGCATAGACTACAGGCTGGTGCAGAAAGTGTGTCCCGACTACAACTACCACAGCGACGTACCCTACTACCCCTCGGGATGATGCCCCCTGCCCATCTCAGGATGCCCCGGTGACGAGGGGGTGCTGGGCAGGGGTGGGTGGGGGGGGGGAGGGGAGGGATGGGGACAGTTTTGTAAGCGGGGGCGGGAGCGTAGCGGTCCCTAGAAACCAGAAGCAAAGAAGCAAGAGGAGGATTTTCCAGTTTCCCCCAAAAGGCTCCAAAGACAAGAGGAGGAATTTTGGGCTGTGGGGAACCAGCGTCGCTAAACCTGGCCTGGATCCGTGGGCTTTAGAGACTGGTGCAGCGAGGCCGGGGCTGGAGCTGGGTTGTGGACTGTAGGACGTAAAGCCACGACCAGGACTTGTGTTTCTCAGTGCAATAATGGATTTGCCTGGATCCAGGCTCTATGGTCCTAGAAGATTGGTCACCAGGTAAAGAGGGCTCTGGAAGCGGGCTCACAGAGCCTGGAGCCAGGGGAAGAGCTCGGTGCGGGGAGGAAGGCACTGGCTGCCCTCCGTAGCTGTAAGACATCCATGGGCAGCCACATCATCTCCCCCAAGGCTGAGTTCTGCAGCAGCAGGAGCTGGAGCCGGGTTTTCCCCTGTTGGGATGCAGAAGAGCTGCCAGGATGGAACTGGGGAGCCAGAATGGGTGGGAGGGGGTAGGGAAGAACCTCCCCACCGTGGCTCACACCGGCCCCCATGGCACGGCGAGGCATGGGGAGGGGGGGTTCAGGGACCCAAAACTGTGGCTCCGCAGGTAGAGAACTCCTGGTGGAAGCTGTCAAAGCTGCTGCCACGATGTGTGATTCATGTGTTTCCCCTGACACGCTGTGATTCATGCGGTTCCCCTTCATCTCATCCGTGCTGCGTATCACTGCCGGCTCCCCGGCACCCGCTCCCCCCCCACCCAGGCACCCTCAGCTGCCGTTCCTCGGGCAAAGGTGGGTGCCCGTGTGTGTGTGTGAAGCAGAGCTCGGACTGTAGTGTTTAATTTACCTTGAGGGGGGGGGGAAAAAGCCCCCAAACCCTCCCAAACCGGCGGTGCTGTGCTTGGGAGAGAGAATAAAGTTGTGGCGGTGGCACCGAGGCAGGACCAGTGTCTTCACTGAGAGCAACCCCAGCCGCCCCGGGGGACAAGGGGCAGAGGTGGGGGGTTGTGAACGAGGCACAATGGGGCATCACCTCACCCTGGGCCCCAGTTCGGCTCCGTTCTGGTGCAGCTGAACTGGAACTGGGTGTCGGGTCCAGCGTTGGGGGCTGCTGGGGGACTGTCGCCTGGCTGTGGGGTGCTATTTGTTGGTGCGAGGGGTAATCCTGACCTCCTCCGCTTCCCTAAACACCCCATCTTCAGGCTCCCCCTTACATGGACACATTCCTTCCTCCAGAAAAGACCAAAAAGCTGCTTCCCACCCCTCCCACCCTTCATTTTACCCCCAAATCTTCCCCCTTTACTCAGCGCATCAGGGCACCTCCAAAAAAATCCCCTTATGCCAACAACCCCCCAGCAGAATTCCGAGGCAGGTATCACCCACCACCAGAGCAGGTTTTATGCTTCATCCTTCCCAAGTCAAATTCCTCCTCCTCAGTGGTGAGAGAGGTTTGCTGGCTGCAGGCAAAGTTTCATTAGCTGCACTTTTCCACCGCGGCAGAGGCCAGGTCCAAACCCCATCGAGCAGAGAAAAGCCTTTTAGTGCCACAATCAATGAGGAGCAGACTTTTACTCCCAGAACAGAAAGTTTAAAAACCCTTTTTTGAGAGCCCAGGTTCAGAAAATAACAGGAGGGACATTTGGCATTAGGAAGGGGAAGGGAGGGGGACACACACACTCAACCAGGAGCTCTCACACAAGTAGGTTCCCCCAAGGGTGCAGGTTTGCCTGCAGGAGGGAAACACAAAGAGGCACCTTAACCCCCTTTTTCTGCCAGCACAGACAAAACAAACAAAACCACCGAGCACAAAAGTTGCTCATTTGGAGAAATTTCAGACAATTGCCATTTGAAGAAACAGAGCAGCCAGGGGAGCAGGGAACCAGGCGACAAAGGATGCTCCATTGTCAAAAGTGATGTGGCAGCAGCAGTTACTAGGGAGACCAGGACGGGCCATTATTCGGGCTTGGGAGAAGAGGATTCCTGCTAGCTGGAGTCACACCCCGTGCTCAGAAAAGAAGGATTTCGCCGAGCTGGAAGGGCAAACAACACAAGGGGATGGTGGTGGGGGGGCTGAACAATCCCTCCCCCTTCCCCAGACCCACCTGCTCCTAACTCCGCTCACCCTCTGCTGCGAGGCAGAGCCTTTGCACCACCTCCTTGGGGGTAATTTCCCCTCGTTCGAGACAAGCCCAGGTGTACCTGGGTGTGTTCCTCGGCTCTGTGCGGTGTGGGGTGCTGCCCCAGCTGTGCTGCTGCCCCAGCCGTGCTGCTCCCTCAGCCCAGGAGCGGAATCCCGCCACCGCCTCAGCATCGCACAGGGAACCAAGGTTTAGCTCCTTTCCCCACCAGGAAACAGGCACAGAGGAGATTTGAGGGTGGGGTGGGAGGGGGGCAGCTAAAATTTATCCCAATGAAGTGGCTTTAAGTCCCAGACTTCATTAGAAGCGGAGCGGCGCTTAATGACTGCGGGCAGCAGACATCAAACCTCCCCGTGACACCGGGGCTCAGCCAAGCGCTGCACAGGCATCCGCAGGCGTCCTGGCAATTACAGCCCAGCTCCGCTTACAAAAGGCAGCCCCTTATCATCCTCCAGAAGCCCGCGGATGGCCAATCTCTCTGCCTCCAAAGCAGGAAAAGCCCTGATGGGAACTACTTACTGCTGTCATCTGCTACTACGAAGTGAATGTTCTCCATCTCCAGTAATTAGGTCTCTTTAGTTTGTTAATACTTTTTCCTCTTCCCCGCAAAAATCCTCCTAATTTAAATTTCATGAGTCTCCCAGCCCAGCTAACCTGTACTTCAGCACATTTAGCAATGGGCTTCCCAGAACAGCCTGCTCCACCAAAGACCATCAGCAGCCCCCCGCCCTGCCTTGGCCATTAATTGCACTCATTAGAGCTGGTGGGGAGCAGATCCAGGCTCCCCAGCTTTGGGATTAGATGAGTCAGGAGCTGATGGAGGAGTGCAGCCATCCCAGCATCGCCCCAGTCCCCACACTGCTCTTGGGCTGGTGGCTCCCATCACTTTCGTGTTCTCTGGAGCACAGCAATGGGACAGTGGGGTCAGTGGTGGACTTGGCAGCTTTAGGTTTGTGGTTGGACCTGATAATCTTCAAGGTCGTTTTCCAACCTATATGATCCTGCCTGACACTGTTCAGTGTTTGAGTTATCCTTCTGTTCAGATCCTTCTCTCAACTCCACCCAGACCAAGTGCTGCTCTACTCATTTTGCTATATATTGTAAAATTCAATCAGGACTAATTAACCTCGGACCAACATCAATCCATCCATCTCTCTGGGGGTCACTGGGACCCCTTCTCCCTTTGCAATCTTCCAGTCAATCCAATTTTGTCTTTCTACTGTTTCCCATTTACCTTTATCCCCCCAAACCCCCATCAGTGATGGAATGAGACTCCCCCAGCCAGCTGTCACCTCCAAAGTGTGCTAACGCTTTGCTCTGGGATTTCAGAAAGGACAAATCCCACAGGAAGGTACAATTTCACACCAGGATAGAGCAACTGGATCCTTCACCACGACAGCATCAAGACATCAGTTTTCCTCAGCTCGGGGTCAGGCAGGTTGGTTTCATTCCCCAAACCCAAACCCTCTTAGCAGGTCCCAGCCAGACAGCAAGATCTCAAAGGAGAAGGACTTTTGTTCACAAAAAGGCTCTGGACAAACTAATGAGCACCAAAAGGTTCTTGTCACAAGAGTTCTACTGGACCTGAAGATGCTTTAATTCTTTCTCTGAGTGAACATTGTGGAGCTGTCTCTCTTCTGGGTGTGTAAAAGCAGTTTTGGATCCCATTCAGCTGGGGGTTGGACTTGACGATGTCTTGAGGTCCCTTCCAGCCCCTACGGTTCTGTGATCCAGCCCAGCAGAGCCACGGCGCCGGCCTGAGGTCTCAGGATGGGCCAAGAGGCAGCGTGGGGGTCGGGGTTCTGCTCCACCCCCCCGCAGCTGAAGAAGGTTTCATAGTCCTCTTGCCATCCCTTTGTCACCGCTCTGTGCCATCTTTCCTTTGCAAAGGGAAGAGTTTCTCCCCTCCACAGCCCATGTTTCCCAGTGCCGACACAAGCCGGGCTCGGGACAGACATCTCCTTCTCCAAGCGGTCTGAGACTCCTCATTCCCGGGCATAAATCCTGATGGCACTACTGGCTTCTTCCGAGAAACTTAACCAAGTTATTCCAGCCCTTTGTCTGGTCTGTCTTATCTCTCTTTATAAAGATAATATTCATTTGCCTTCTGGGGATGGCGCGAGGCTGCAGGATCGCGAGGCGCTCCGGAAACCCTCGGCTGGAAGGGGAGGCAAGCAGAAATGATTATTCATGAAATCCCCAGCGTTCTGACTCGTTATTACACGCAGCAGACTAAAAACGCAAGTGGGCTGAATGCCTCATGTATTTGATCTAAGAATTATTACAGTTTTGCCAATTAGACCCAGAACCCAAATACAACCGCTCCCCCCCTCCTCCTCCTCCTCCTCCTCCCGCTCCCCTGCCAGAGCTGAGCACCAGCTGCCGCTTCATAAACACCAACATTCCCCCCGTCTTCCTGCGCTTTCAACAAACTCCAGAAGCAGCAGGTCTCTTGATTGTTTTCCCTCCAATTAATGGCAGAGATGAGCTGCGACGTGCAACCCTCACATCACGACAACAACCGCTCGCTCCATCCCTGGATTTCTCTCCCCCCGCCCTCCACAGCCCAGGAAGGAGCAGTCGTGCGGGTGGGTGAGGAAAGCATCCCTTGGTATCCCCCCCCCCTTCAAACCCTCGCCTACCTGAGAGCATCACACCCTGCTTGCTGGGGCTTGAGGGTTAAATAACCAGGCTTCTTGGCTGTTCAGAGCACCGGTGGCAGGGCGGCAGGCAGCCAAGCGCCGGAGGAATAGGGCAATCTGCTCCCTTAGGGGAGCTCCAGCTCGTACAAACTGTTCTGCAGAACAAGGCCTGAACCTCCTGGTGGGAAGGAAGGATTTACTTTTGCCTGAGAGGTTTCCAGACCTACCAGAGCACCCATCTGCTACCCAAATGTCTGGTTTCCTAAAGGCTCATGCCCAAAGAGTAGGAGGGAGAAGCGATGGAGCAACCCAGTCTCCTCCAGCCCCTAAGGTCACCACTCACAGAGTGGTTTGCTGGTTTTGCTGGGCTGGAGTGTATTTGTTACCATCCAGATCATGGTGAGGGTTTCCTCTGCTGTCTTGTCAGATTGCAAACAAAGAGACAAGAGCTGAGTCCAAAAATAGTGGGGTTTGGGTTATTTTTAAATAGAAATATGCTCATTGAAGTGCCATAAGGACAATCCAGCCTCACTTGGGTGGCACGAAAGGATCTGAGAGCGTCAGGGTGCAGAGGGTGGCTGCAGTCCCAGCTCTTGGCTCCAAGCTCCCAGCTCTTGTCCCAAGAGCCCTTTCCCTGTGCCCCAGGGACATCGGTGTCACTGAGGCTTGTGCCCTTCAGAGCCCTCCCTGTGAGCAGAGCCTGGGGTTGCCCAGCACCAAAGACGGATCTGGGTGAGATGGAGCTGAGCAGAACGTGGAGGAGAAGAGAGTCTCCTGCTCACACACACACACAGAGGGTCCCAAATGCCTGAGCAAAACGGATGGGGGGAGGAAGGGCTTTGAGGGGAACGCTGATCCAAACCCCCTTGGACACGGCTCTCAGCTCCTGAGCCACCTCTGCATGTCCATCCCTGTCCTGTCCCTTCAGGACAAAGCGCATGTCACCTCAGTGCTCACACAGCTTTGCAAACCACCCCCAGCTCTCTAAAATAACCCAATTAAAACCAAATTAAACCCACCTAAATAAACACACCAAGCCCAATTCGGGCACAAAGCAGCCCTCACCCCCCCCCCCCTCCCCCCCAGCCCCTCACAAAGCCACTTCCAAAGCCAGCCCTTGCCTCCTGCCAAGCCTTTCAGCTCCGTTTCCAGCTGAAGTAGCATCTGGTTGCTCGCGCCGGCCTGAACCGCGCTGTCAGTGTCTGCAGGAGATTGCCAAGTCCCCCGGGACGAGGGGGCCACACTCGCCTGGCGCGCCGGAACGCGGCGTCAAGCGCGCTGTCAGCGCTCGATAGATCGGTACGGGCAGCATCAGCGGGCGAAGCAGGGAAAGAAAGGGAGAGGGGGGACGTTCTGGGGGGGTGAAAAGCACAAGGAGGGACCGAGAATTCAGAGCCGGAGAAGAAAACACCCCTCCCACCACCACAACCCAAAAGGAAAGGCTGTCAAGAGGCAGCAAGGGGAGGACAGGAATGGAAATCGTGTCCGGCTCCGGCAAATCCCCCCAGACCCTAACTCCTCTGCAGAGAATTCCCAACTCAAACCCCACACCTGCTTGCACTAAAAAATATGCTAAATAATTCAGTTTTCACTCGTGTGCTCTCGAGCTGCAGAATCCTCCCGGCTCCTGGAGCTTTCGTGTGGTATTTTGGGAACGGGGGGGAAGGTACAAAGCGGCTGGGAATAAGGGAGGGGAGGTCGTGTGCCTCCCCACCATCCTGCTCAGATGGTTTCTGGGGCTGCTGCTCCTTGCTGAGCGGTGCGGAGCCCGTGGCAGCGCGGTGGCTGCGGCACACAGGGAATGGAGATGTGCCACGTACAGGATAAAGGTAGGGAGAAGGGAGGGCTGGCGTGTTTTCCACCTGCCAGGCTTCTCTGATCTGTGGCAGATGTCTCTCCGCTTTCATCCAGCCTCCTCGTTGGGAAGTTTTCCTGTAAGGGGGGGTGGAAGCTTCAGCTCGAAGCATCACGGCATCAAGGACACCCACCTGCATCTCCAGCACATGCCTGGGGGTCTCCAGCCCAGCCTGGTGGCTCTCCTGTTCCCCCCGGTTCTGTTAATCCTTCTGGAAGGCTGTGGGCTTCACGCCTGCCCTAGTCCTCCTCAGTACACTGGGGAGACCATGGGGTGATGCCCAACGGTGTTCACTCCTGCTGAAAGCTCCCCATCCACCCAACAGGCACACGTACCACCTTCTGTTACCCCCCAGCCCCTCCCATCGAGGCCAATTCCTTTATGAGCAATGTAAAACCCTGTGTTCTTGCTCCAAAGCACGTTGGGGAGATGGACCAAGCCCAGGAGCAAGTCACCTTGGGTGGGATGCAGCCGGCTCCATCACCCACCCACCCAAGCTACACACACCTCCGCTCCCATCGGTAGCCCAGAACTTCACAGCATCCTCACGCAGTTTCACGAGACCAGAGATGCTGGAGGAAACGTAGAAAGACAATTCCAAACTGAATGAGAATTCCAGCAGGTTCTTTGGCTGAAACTGTCTCCTGGGAAGGGTTCTGTTCAGAGGCTGGTGCTGTGGGTACCAGCAGCCCAAACTAGAGGGAAATCCTTAGTTTCAGGCACAGGAGCTCTTAAATGTACTTTTCTGGACAAGACAATCCCAACAATAAAGCCAGTGAGGATACAGCATCTGGAAGGAGACTCCTGGACAGACTCCATGTGAGCACCTGGGACTGATGGTTAAATAAAGGAGCAGAGACAGCCCATGGTGGAGCAGCCCAGGAGCCTCCTGTGCCTGCAGATCAGCGTGAGGATAGGCTGAGGCTTTATAAACCTGAAATCACAGCCTGAAGACACCGATTTTAACTACTACATTCCCTCTTCTTGCCTGCAACATCCGACAGCGTCCCACAGGGACGGCGATCAGACCCCAAGACACCCAGTCCCACAGCGACTCCCACCAGTGTCCACCTCCGAGTTTGCACCCACCTCAAATCAGTGTTTTTCTGAGCTATTAGAGGAAATACAACCATTCTCAGGTTCATTCTTACCCCGTGAGCGAGCGCCAGTTCCCTCACAGGTTGTATTCCCATCTCAGCCTGCTGGATGCTCTGGCACTTTGTCACGGGCAGCCAGATATTTGCTTTTACCATCGGTGGCCAGCTCCGTGTTTGCAGCCTCTGTTATAGCAAACATGATATCTTAATTACGGGACTTGTTGGCTTGCTGAACTCAGACAGATGGGATCTTAATTCAATTAGTATACTTTAATTACCTATTATAGTAGGACTTTAAAAAAAATGAAATAAAAAATGGGCGCAAGCGAAAGGGTTTCGGAGCAGCCATCAGTGCTGGCTCAGTGGCTGCTTTCTACCACTCCTCTTCCTCACCCCTAAATCCAGCTCAATCTTCTCTATGGTTTTGGGAATTTTGCCTCAAGCAGTACCATGCACGAGTCCATCAGCCCCTGTATGTGAACCCACATCCTCCCAGCATCCGACCTGACGATGATCATGAATTTCTGCTTGGCACATTATAATCTCCAGTTAACACCAGTGAAGGGGTCTGAGCCCAGTTTAAATAATCATCTTGGGTCTCAAGGATGTGCCAGACTATTGCTTCTGGCCTCTGATAAGAGTATTCTCTCAGAAAAGCCCCACATAAATAAATGGTAGTTGGGGTCTGCAATACACAGTCCCTGTCCCTCTCCACGGCTGATCCGAGACAAGGACCAACTGGCTGATGGCAGAAATCTCCCCACAGCTCCCGTGCTGTGGGAACTCCTCCTTTTGAGGTCTGTGACTATTACACAGGGTTGTTTGTGTCGGGGGACAGCGCTGAATTTGGGAAAAACATCCCTCTTCATCTGGTTGGAAGAGGGCTGTTTCATCCCCGCAGCACCAGGAGAGCACAGGCAGGTCTCAAGACACAACTTCCCATTTACATTTTGATGAGCAAAAGGGTGGGTTTGGCCTTCTCATCATTCTTTTTTTTTTTCTTTAATTTCTATTTTGGGAAGGAAGGAAGCTTGGAAAACAGGTGGAAGCCGAGCTTAAAATTGCTTCAAACTCTCTGACCACAAGATGCAACATTACAGCACGCTCACAACATCCAATAAACCTTTGAAAACAAGGTACCGGCCCAATTTCTGTCTTGGCAGCTCTCTAGCCATGCAGCCATTGCCAAGAACAGCATGAGCAGAGGGAGTGGCAACGCCAAGTGTCCCCAAACCTCCCGTGCTGACAAATGGGGAATAAACACAGAGACCTGGTCTCGCCGTGGCTGCGTTCTGAGACCCCCTGTCTTTAATAGAGCCCTTGTCTGCTGAAGAAAAGCACTCCTGGCAAGACACAGAGAGCCAAGAGATAGCTGAGGTTTGAAGTTTTGGGCTGGTTTGTCCTTGGTGGGTTCTAAAACAACTAAAGAGTGCTAGAAAGCAAAGTTATTCTAGGCATTATCTGTACTTAACCACAGCCTACCTGTTCTCCGACGCATCCTGCTCTCCTCCCAGAGCCCACTCTGTCCTCACATTGCTGTTTCACAGTGCCAGTCCACAGCCAGAGGCTTCACATATTAGGGGGGAGGGAATAATTAAAGCACCCAGCGACTGCTCACCCCCAGGAAAAGCCAAAATCCAGAGGAGCTCCTCTCCACGCGCTGCAGGGCAGGAGCATGGTGCAGGGCAGCATGAGGCGCCATGGCTCCGGATCATCACGGCCTGGAGAAGAGTGGCGCTGGTTGCCCGGAGAGTCAGTTAAAAGGCATTTCATAGAATCACAGAATCCCAGCCTGGTCTGGGCTGGGAGGGACCCCAAGGGTCACAGAGCTCCAACCCCCTGCCACAGGCAGGGACACCAACCTCCAGGCCTGGAGCTACACAAGGGTGCCCAGGGCCCCATCCAACCTGGCCTTGAACACCCCCAGGGACGGGGCACCCACCCCCTCTCTGGGCAGCCCCTTCCAGCCCCTCACCACTCTCTCTGCACAGAACTAGCAACATTTGTTGGGCTTACTTTTGGGAGAACCACCCTGGCTGAGAATATCTGGGCAAGACTGAGAAAGCAAAGGAGTCCTGGGTAGAGGAAAACCCGTCGCCCACGCCCTGCGGCCCAGCTCCACGCCACGCTGAGGCACCCACGGTCATGAGAACCTCACGCAATGACGGGGTTGAGAGGTCCCAGCAGCCCTGCAGCGGGGTGGAGTTACTGCTGTGGTGCTGAAAGGAAGGAAAAGGCTTATTTAAACATTTACTGGACCGAAATGCTGCTTCTGGGGGTTTTTTTTCCCCCCTTTGCCTTTTGAGGCTCCAGCACCTAGAAATAAACCCAGCTCATTAAGGAGTATTCCGCGGTTCAGTTTTGTTTACAGGCCCCAGCTAAGCGAGGCCTGCTACCTAATTCAGGTTTTACCATCTGGCTCATCACATTAGAAACCAAATCCACAAGGTGGTTTATTTTTGATTATTTCTTTTTTTTTTTTCCCTTTCTTTTTTTTAAATTCAGGAGAACCCGTTCGGCAGTGACATCTCACCGGGCAGGGGAGAGTAAAGAAAAGGCATCTGAATTTCACTTCCCCTAGAGAGAGAAATCTCTACAACCCACCAGAGCATCTCCTGCTCGTTTAGACCTAAAGGCTTCACAGTCACAAGCAGTGGCTCCCAGGGATGGAGCTACAGCCTGCCCCACAGCAGAGCTGTTGCAAAGGGCACGTACAGCACGTGGAGGTGTTTCCCTGCAGCCCACATAGCCAGAAGCGAGTACAGAAGCAGAGACTTGGATCTCAGCTGTGCAGAGATAGGGGCAGTTGGAGTAGATGATCATTTTAGGTCCCATCCAAATGAAAATGCTCTGTTCTGCTTTACCCTACCTTATTCTGCTTTACCCTACCCTACCCTACCCCACCCTTACTCTACCCTACCCTACCCTTACTCTACCCTACCCTACTTTACCCTACCTTACTCTCTACTCTACCCCTCTCTATCCCACCCTACCCCAAGACACACCAACTTTGAGGCTGCTGTTGGGTGAACACACTGTTACAGAGCACTGTTATTTCAATCAAACACAGCAGGACAGTGAGGCACAATAATTAGCTCACCCAAGTTTGCCTTCTCCTTGCTGTCCAGCACACAGGATAAAAGCCCATCTCCCCAAAGCCACAAGCACAGGCTACAGAGAAACTTCCAGCCTTCCAGCTTGCTCAGTGCTGCCCACAAAAAGCACCGTCCGGTTGTCCTTCCAGGAGGGGTGAAACCCCTGACAAGCCTCCAACAACCGCCAGAGCTGGCTGCGAGCTGTAACCTGGCCCCAGACTTAAAAACTCAACATCCTGTTTCTCTATTTCTGTCGAGTGTTTTGTTGTTTGGCAAAAATTCAATATTAAGCAATAATTTTGCCAACGCCACCTGCCTGGAGGAGGGAAAAAAAGAAAGTTAGTGGGAAAGACAGGCAGTGTGGATAAACTGCAATGCAGCAACAACAGGAACCAACAGTGGGAAACTCTCCCACAGTGCAAAACAAAGTGACCAAAATCCTTGTAGTTGTAGGGTAACAGGGAAATGAGGAGGTGTGAACGGGGGAAAAGGACCCACCCAGCTATGACAGGCAATAATCTTAGGAGTTGATCACACAGAATCACAAGGTTGGAAAAGCCCTTTAAGATCATGGAGTAACTGTCCCTGTCCTGTGCTAAACCAGATCCCTGAGCACCTCATCTCCCCTCTGCTAAATACACCCAGGGGTGGGGACTCAGCCCCCTCCCTGGGCAGCCTGTGCCACAGCCCCACAACTCTGCCAGGGAAGAACTTTTCCCTCCCATCTGCTCTGCCCCTGCCCTGGGGCAGCTTGAGCCCATTGCCCCTTGTCCCATCTCCTGTCCCCTGGCTGCAGAGACCATCGCCTACCTCTCTGCACCCTCCTGGCAGGGCAGGGGAGGTGGGGAGAAGGTCTCCCCTCAGCCTCCTCTTCTCCAGGCTCAACACCCCCAGCTCCCTCAGCTGCTTCTCACAGGATTTGCCCTCCAGCCCCTTCCCCATCCTGGCTGCCCTTCTCTGGACTCACCCCAGGACCCCAATGTCCTTCTGATGCTGAGGAGCCCAGAACTGGACCCAGCACTCAAGGTTAACACTCGTACCATGCCAAGATGGAAAAAGCAGATACAAAGCACTCCAGCTGCAGCGTAAGATGCTGCAGGGTGCCCACACAAGGATGTCATGCTAGGAAATACTGAGGACCAGCACACCCACCTTCCCTGGTCGGAGCCAGATCCCCGTTGGGTGAAGTGCTCTCTCTAGTAAGGTCTGAAAGACTCAAAACGCTCGGGGATAACCTCTGTGTCTGCCAGGAGCCTTCCAGAAGCAGCAGAACAACAGCCTGAAAACGGCTTTTCATTTGTTGGTTTTCATCCCATTGCTCCTAGACCTGCAACCTCTGGCTGCTTCAAGGCTCAGGAAGCTTCATTAGCAGCTCGGTACAAACATCTGAAGAGTTCTTGTCCTCAGCACTGCTCCCCAGTGGCAAGAGTCAACGATTTTGTCTTCAGTCCCTGCTCAGTTTCCCGATGGCAGAGCTCAAAGGAGCGCTCCTGCATTCAGATTAGAGAGAAACACTCCAGCATAACCCAGGACATCGTTTCTCTGCTGGAGGGCTGGGGGGAAGCATTCCAGTTCCCATCCAGCTTCCCATCCACCATCTCAATTAACTGCTATTTCCAATCATTCAAAGAGAATCCAAAGAGCATTTTATACCTCTCCTGCCTGTGAGTTCTACCTAACATGTGGGGACAGGACAAGGGGGATGGGCTCAAGTTGGACCACAGGGAGTTCCCCACCAATCTGGGGAAGAACTTCTTCCCAGTGAGGGTGAGGGAGCCCTGGGACAGGCTGCCCAGGGGGTGTGGAGTCTCCTTCTCTGGAGAGATTCCAGCCCTGTCTGGACACCAATCTGTGTGACCTGTCCTAGGGACCCTGCTCTGGGTTGGACCTGATGAGCTCTGGAGGTCCCTTCCAACCCCTGTGATTCTGTGAACAATTGCAATCCTCTCTCCATTCCTTCCCAATTCACCCCATCAACATCTCCTCAAGCGACTTTATCAATCCAGTCCTAGAGACAAAGTCCATCATATGACGTAGGAGCAAGATGCAAAACCCAAACCCAACCCAAAAACCCAACCCCCATTTTTCCTGCCTGCATTCTGCCCAACAAGCCTCAGATGGGTCCAAAGGCCACATGCTACCAGACCACTTCTGCTTTATTTATCATATATATATATATATAATTTTTTCCCCAAAAAGCTTTCCAGGTCACAGCAATTTATTTCCCTCAACTATTTCACAAGCTGCCCTATTTTATTCCCCCCCACTGTCACCCAGTTTCCTTTGCCCGTTGTCCTCCTGGGCAGTTCAAGCTGTACCCATCAGTTGTTCATCCTTTGGCATCACCACTGGCAGTTTTAAAGTTAATTTTAAAACGTAACACACAGGAAAAAGAAACAAAACCAAAATAAACAAACCCCAAAACCAGCCCTGGAATTGCTGAGGCAAAATTTTTTCTGCAGCATGTGCCTGGAATTGGCAGCCAAAGATCCAAGTGGGCAGCAGGTCAGGAAAGGGGAAAAAAAAAAGGTCTATAATTAAATGTCTTTATATTAGATTAACCAAAAAAAGTCATTAGAAATAAATGAGTTAGGTAATTCTGCACCACAAGTTAAATGGCAGTCATGAGAGGAAGGGAGACTGCATGGCCTAAGCTGACTGAACAAGGCAATTAGTTCAGCAAAGCCCTTCGCAAAATAAAGTGCAGGGAAGTTGAGAAACCTTCAGGAATGAAAATAAACTAAAATAAAATAAGCTTTGGCTCCTTCAAGGAAGTGGGGAGAAAGGAGGGGGAAAAAAAAAGAGGGAAGAGCCAGTATTGTGTCCTTACCAGCAGTTTGAGAACCAGAACAAAGCCAGGGAGAGTTTCAAAGCACAGCAGCTCTCCCCACTCCGCTGTTTGTTCTGCTCATGAGCAGACAAGCTGTTTCCTTTCATCTGGAAAAAACCCTCACACAATGAGAAAAATACCTCAATAGAATCAGAGTCTGTGATAACAAAGCCCAAGGGCCACGAGGAAAGAAGTCTTTCGGCCAGTAAAAAATATGTGTGGTGTTTGGATCCTCTGAGAAAACAGACCACTGCTGGGTGTAGGGCATCCGGACATCCTGCTGCTGCTGGAGGAGGTCAGGGATGCATCGAGGTGTTGCTCCTGTCCCTGTCTCTCCTCCCAGCACCCAGCCCTCACAGGTCAGGGATTCATCGAGGTGTTGCTCGTTCCTGTCTCTCCTCCCAGCACCCAGCCCTCACAGGTCAGCACCAAAGTGAGTGGAGGAAGCAGGAGCCAGGAGATAATGGGGAGAAGGAAGCACATGAAAGGCTGGCTGCACACCGGGATGAAATGTCTCTGCAACACCCTCAAGGAGGGGGAAGAGAAGGAATTAAAACACCAGCGCAGGGTCCAACCCCAATTTTGAATCCAGACCTGTGGTAGCTGCACCACAGGTTTAGGAGCCCTGGTAAAAATGCCTCTCTGAAATATTGTTTTGATAAACATGGCATCTCCTTGTGGAATTCAAATCTCCAACTGTTCCACTGGCATGGCCATCGCTGCAGTAACAACACATGCCACAGCTTGTGAGTTAACTTGAATTACATTTCAGATCTGGGGAGGGGAGGATGTCAGTGGGAGGTTTATGAACAGTATGCTCTAGCTCTGATGTTGTTATAACCAGATGGCTTCAGCTGTATCATTTACAATAAAAAACAAACAACCCCAAAAAAAAAAAAAAAAGAAGTAGTGAAGTTGACAAATAAATCATTAATTCACCTGCAACTGGAACAAGCTGAGCAAGTCGCCTCCTTCATGGGTCTCATTTCAGACCTTCCACCAGAGTCTGGCTCCACACCGAGGGCTGGGACAGACGAGCCCCAGAACAGATTCTTTTCCTGCAGGTATCTCCCCATCCTCTGGGGAAGGAGGCTGCCAAACCCGGATCCCTTCCCTGTAAATACCTCTTCCCCCAGAAAAGAAAAGGCTGGGGCCAGGAGACACTGAACAGCCGTTTCCTTTCTTCTAGGCATGTCTGCTTCCCCTGCTTCTGCTGCGAGGCTGAGCCAGGGAACGCTGCTCCGACAGTTGGTCACTCGGACGTGAGGAGGAGAAAAGGTCTCGCTCGGGTTTGAATATTTCAGTAAACAAGGCGGTTGCTGCGGCGTAATTAGACATCTCTGTGCCACACAGACAACTTCTGCAATTACCTGGCAATGAACTTTTCATGTCTGAAAGCAATTAGAAGCTAGAAATGCAGGGTTTGAGTCCTGACGGGGTAGGCAGGGAGGGTTTCGTTACGGCTACATGCTCTGCTTACCTAGAAGGAAACGCAGGCCAAAGCCAACAGCACAGGAATTAGTGGTGTTCGAGCAGCAGATCTAATAGGGGAGTTTGTGAGCCACCTAGAAGACAGGCTTTACTATACAGGGGTGTGTGTGTGTGTGTGTGTGTGGTGAGAGCCTCAGTGGGGGAACACAGGAAGGGGCAGGGACCCTCTCATGAGTCACCATTTGATAAAAATAGATGGCAGTGAGATCAGACACACGAGCGTAGGGAGAGAGTTCTCCTTCACACCAGGGACAAGAGGCTGCGAGAGGAAGTATGATAACAGCATGAGAAATCAGACAGCAGATCCCTCAGCTGTTTTCTAGACAAACCAGAGTGATTCTCTGTAATCCATTACACACTCTACCTGACCATCTTAAGGGCAGATCAATTTGCTGCTGCCCAGGCACTGCGTGTTTCAGCCTGACCCCTCCCTGGAGATTTGGGGCTCGGGATGACATAAATGAGTGGAGTCTTATCCCACCCAGGCATCCTGTGTGGCACCCTAACTCCAGATACCAGAAACCATCCTCCCTCCCCACATCCCAACAGGTAAAAGGGAAGGACTAGGGGTCAGCTATTATTAAAACCAGGGCGCTCTAGTGTTTTGGTGAGACCCACCACGAGAAGCTCTGTGATTAAAATTCCCCACCTGAGTTCCAGGAGCAGCATCTCGTACCAGTAACGTGGCAGCAGCCTGAAACAGGACCTGTTCAGAGCCAGTTTTAAACCATTTCTTAAATGAAACAAAGCAAAAAAAAAAAAGAAAAGAAAAAAAAAAGAGACCAGAGATACCACACAGTACAAAATAGTCATTATTTATATTTTCAAAAAGAAAAAAAAAAAGTTACCAGCTATTTTGAAACTTCTTCCCTGTAAGAAGAGTGACTAATAGAAAGGAACAGGACTGGCTCCTATACAGTCAGCAAGTCAGGTACAAACAGTTGTTAAGAATCATTCAGCGACCAGGACAGGAACTTTTGACGCAGCGTTCATCAACAAGAAAATTGTTTTCTTTTTTTTTTTCTTTCTTTTCTTTTTTTTTTTTTTAAAAAGGGGAAGGAGGGAAATAAAGCAGGGAAAAATGCCAAAAACACTTCCCACAATATCTAAAAACAGTAACCGTTGTTCTTGTCAGACAGCACGCTCCCAATCAAGGATTTTCCAGTCCTTTCAAACGCAATCCAGACTTGCCAAAGGCTGCCTTCAGTCTATTCACACCCTCCAGAACACACAGCCTTTCACTTCAACCTGTCATTTTATAAAAGGTGGGGCTTTTTCTTCTTTTTTTTTTTTTTTAAATTTTTTTTCTTTTATTTTTTTGCAATTAACAATACAAGTGCTACTAACAGAGAAACTGATCTTCCTGTTGCTGGATGGCAATAAGGAGTTACACAAACGTCCAGTTTTCAGCTCAGTTGGAAGGACTTAAATTCTCTTTTTTTTTTTTTTTTTGATATAAATACTACTGGTGCTCCCATCAGGTACTTCCTTGCCAGAACCTCACTGGAAATTCTTTTTAACTCTCCAACGCTCTCCAAAGCTAAAATGTTCTCTTGCTCCAGGCATCTGACGGTTTGTTCTGTGCTGCCAGACGCAGAGACGTTGTCTTCCCCAGTACCACTACTGGCTTATTCCGACTTGGGTCGGTGCCTAAACCGAACCTTGGACTTAATTGACTCAGCCAAGTCGAAGGGAACACACAGACGATGCAGCGACAGGGATTTGTTAGGTTGAACAGCCCCAGAGCCCCAGGCCCACCCTCCCCCCTCTCCCCAAGTTACTTGGTGCTGTTTTGAAAAGTCTGGGTGTCACGAAGCAGTCTCTTTCCCCCAACAACAGAGTAAAAGCTCCACAGATTTCGCTGTCTACCTGGTGGTCAAGGTTAAAGCAGCAACAGGTGATGCTGCTTCCAGAAAAACATGGGGCGGTGTGACAGACAGGGCTTTAGGATTGCTTCAGTCGCTTCCGAGGGGGTCCCAGAAAGGGACACTGTGCGGAGGCCAAGGAGCGATACGCCTCGGCTACCAAGTGGGGATGTGATACTACCATGGACTTCCAGCCCGATGTCTCCATGACGTCAGATGCATGACTAGAAAGAAGAGAGAACAAATCCAAAGTTATCAACTAGGGATAAAAAGGATTACCTAAACAGATTCTTTCCATGTGCCTGAGAAAGCTGACGTGCTTAGGGTACTGTTTTAGGATCGCTGGGTGTGTGTGATTACCTTCTGTGCAGATGGTAAGCTTTGGTTCTGCTGGTACAACTATATGCTGGACCATCTTTCAATGAAAAGCTTAAGCATGCATGATCCCAGGTGGAGAACAGCAGTGATACAGTGTTTATCTACCCTGACTACTCAGCACTTTTTTAAATCAGTATAGGAACTACTGAGAATAACTGTTATTAACTGACACACAGGAGTAGACATGTTTCCAGGCATCAAAGCTGTTGGTATTCGTTCTACATCTAGCAAAAAGTCTGCTGTATCATGAGTTGCAAAGAGTCTCTCTGTATCAGGGACTGCCTGCTACTGTACTACCCAGAGTCCTGGGGATCCTAGGAAGGGATCAGGAACAGCTCACAGAGGCAGTCCTGCCCTACACTCTGACCAACCCCAGCAGGACAAGACTGATCTGCCCTTAGGGCAACACCACTTTGGGGATGCCAGAAGGATCACAACAGGAGAACTAAGTAAGTTATCATTACGAAAAATAGGACAACCCCCTGTATGTGACAGTTCATTATTTGCTAATAAAACCCCTCTAGATTTGTTGCATCCGGGAACAAAAGTGAACTCACTAGTTAATGAAGTCCACTGCTTGAGTCTTCAGCTGATCAGCACTGTGCAGGTCTGCCAGAATGAGGATCTCAGCTGCATTTTCTACAGACAGGTTGCTGCACAGAGCATCCTCACACATCACCTTCAGGCGTTCCAGAGCATACTGCAAAATACAAGGTGAAGCACGGTTACAAAGAGGGAAACACCTCACTGGGCCTGATGTGAAGCCTTACTTGTGCTGCTTCACTCTCCAGTAACAAAACTAGGCTACTATGCTGAACAGACCTCTCTGCTTTGCTAGGTGCAGTTGAACTGTACTCAAAGAAGTGGTGACCAGCACAATAGGAGAATGATGATGCACCCACCCTGAGGGAAGCAATGGAGAGGAAACATACCCACCATGACTCTTCTTGTGTTACAGGCTTACTGGTGCTGTGTTCATGCTTTGAAATGAGGATTTCAGGTCACCTGTGATACTATCTGTTACTTCAAGGCACAGAATGCTAAAGCCAAATCTTTATTCTCACTCTATTACTGCGTGACAGTATTACCTGGGTTCAGTGGGAAGACCTATCTAACAGTGAATGCTCCATAGGTGTTCCAGTGATGTTTAGGCAGTTTTCACTCACTTCCTTTGCCATTAATGACCTGCACGTTAAGATCTTCCTCACTCAAGTACATGCTATTAGCTTAATACTAAACAGTTAAAGAGAGGCCCCTGATTTCTTGCAGCTATCCAGCTGGAAATGAAACATCACAGCGTGTCTGTAATGCCCCAGCAAAACCTCTGGTCTAACTTCACATTCTCAATCAAAGACTTTCTACCATTCAATTGTGCAGTTGCCTCAATGTGGTTTTTTTTTTTTTTACATCCACAGGGCTGGGCCATGTCAATGGTTTGAGAAATTCAAAGAATATGCTTAGAAGAAGAGTGCTGTCTACTGAATTTCACGCTCGCCTTTTCCGCAGCGGTTCAGGCAGCATCGAAACGCGCAGCCACAGGCAGGACTTTCAAAAGCAACCCAGCGGCCTGGGGCAGACTTCAGAGAGGTCAGGACTCAGAAAACATGAAGCCACTTGTTATTAAGACATGAAACCCAAACCCCAAACCCCAGTCTTTTAAGACATCAGAGTTGGGCACTGTGAGACCGAGATACTTTTGAAACTCTTGGTGTATGTGTGATGTGATGATGGGGTTTGTGGCTCTTTGGATGAAAGGAATGGAATATTTCTGAATATCCTAGATCCCATGATTATGTTTCACAGGGATTAGGAAGGCAGTCAATTCTAATGCAGTTCTTATATGAGTAATAACATTAGAACTACATAAATGGTCCTAAAGATTAAACACAGTTAAGTCTCCTTCATGTCAGGACTTCAAACTGGCATTTCTAAAAAGAAAATACCATTTAAAAAGAAATAAAAATAGCTCTTTTAAGTCTCTTAATTCATTTTTTATAGATGTGACAGCTGCATTTCAGAGCATCCTTTGTATTGTATACATGGCTTTTTTTGGACAACTTAAAGAGATGAGAGGGGATACAAGTTCTTTGGTATGTGAGGCAGAGACACCAGGTTTGTAAGGACTGCTCTGTCATCCTCGCCAGGGAGGTGGCAACCAGCTCATGCAGATGATGAGGGCAGTGCCTGCCACACGATAAGCATCATTACTATAAATTGACTTTATATTCTGACTGAGATTTTCATCCCATTATGATTAAATTTAAAGGAATAATTTTAGATTATAAACCCATTTTTTTCACCCAAGACTCAGCAATAACAGCTACTGAGGCGTGGCACTCAGAACCAGGACAGTTTTCTCCCACCAAGATATCTGAGAATGCAAATTGAATTTGCTTGCTCGATCTGTATCAATAACTAAACCAGTTTCAAATCAGGGGCAAGGCATTATTTATATTGTTGCCTATCAAGAGCTTAAAATGCAGCAAACAAAACTTAACATTATTCCTTCTCTACACTGAATATTCTCCTCCACACACAATTTTTATTTCGATTTTTCTCTACAAATAGCTCAGCTTCTAATTACATAGTTGGGCAAAAGTAGCCATTCTGGTCTCTCAGGTACCAAGATTTCCCTTTCCCCCCCCCCTTTCTTAATTACACTTTAAAAAAACCACCCTACCTAATAGCATACTTACCCAAGAGGCTGAAATAGTATCTCCTGGGTTGAGAAGACGTGCTTTGTTTTGGTTTTGGTCTAATTACATATTTTCCCCAAGAGACAGGAGGAACTCAGAAGAAGCTGTTTCAGTCTCTTGAGTAAATATTAGATGTTTTATGTGCTTTCATGAAAGATTTTTTATTTCTGCTTTTAAAAGAGACACAATGAGTTTAAAAGGAAAAAAACCCTCACATTAAAAGCCAGAAAACTCAAAAGTTAAAGCCTGCTCTGTCCTTAATGTACTGCTTCTTACTTACACTCATCTCAGTTAAAGATGGTATGTGAGCTCTCAATCAATACTCTTTAAATATTGAATAAAATATGTGGCAATGGATCATAAAATCCGTGGCAATCAGGCCCAGAATCTCCTTGCATTATTTCCCATTTTAATTCTAGTTGCAGTGGCCTAATAATGGCATATGGAGCATTTCACCTCTAAAATCAGCCTGTCTGATGAAGCCCAGGTCAGCAGTGACAGGGAATTTGATGGCCGTGGGGTGGTTGCGTGGAACAAGGTAACATGCATCCACATCTTAGAATCCACCACCCTAACTGGCACCCAACAAGAGAATCCAAGGGCTGAAGAAGCATGGAGACTGAACTACGCTCTCACCCCCAGAGGTGGTCCCTCCAGGTCAGAGTTGAGGCACATTGGCAGGGCAGTGTGGAGAATCTTGCACTGCTGCTACCCGTGCTGAACCTGCTCGATGGATAAATGCAGGGCTTTAGTCTCCAGTGCTGTCAAACTGGCAGCTTTCACCAGCACTGAAGTTCACTTTTAAGAGAAGAAAAAAGAAAAAAAAGGAAATAAAATTCTGGTTATATATAAGGAATTTTCACTGGTTAATATGGCTCTTCTGTCCTTGGTGCTGCAGAGGGAAGGAGGCAGTGGCTGTCTGGCTGGCAAGGCCACAGGGCTGTGCCTGCCACACAGGGGACTACCAGCAGCCTTCCAGTCAGACCATCCCCGACACCTCCCTGGCAAGGACCCTGCAAAGCCACAGAGGGGTTAGGCAACAGGGCTTCCTCCACAGTGCACCCCTTCTCTCCATAAACAGCAGGGAACTGCCACTGCAAGAAGAAAATAAACAACAGGACCATCCCACTCATGGCTAGCCATCACCTCTTGAAGCTGCTGGTACCAGTCAGACCAGAAGGAGAAGCAGATCCTGTTTGCCAAGACAGAACACTACTTTTGAGATTTGGTAATAATCACACATAGGAAAAAGAAGAAATATTGCCAAATCCACCTTGAAATTTTCTTCTCACCCCCCCCCAGCTCTTATGCAAGATCATGCCGAATAAAGATGTCCTCTGAAATTGGAAGAAAATGCTTAGAAATGAGCAGTAGAGACAGAAATTCCTGATAGTTAGATGTTAAGATAAGTATCTACAGAGCTGTAGGTATCTCACATGTATCTATAAGTCCATCCAGGTTTATCTATAAAGCCACAGCCAATTCAAAGAAACTGCCCAACCACAACGATATGAAAAGCTTACTGCAGCAATCTCAGGAGCACTGTATAAAGAAAGGCACATGTCATTCCTGGTTCTCTGAACACCCACAAATCCCAACTGTACCTTGTCAGCAGCTGCCAGCAAGTCATCAGCCATTTTGTCAAGATTTGGTGCCTTCCCCGTGTAAATAAAGCACATCATTTCCTTAAAAACTTCAGGCTCCACATCATTGATTTCAACCCGATTCTGTATCAGAAAAATGAAGCTTATTAAGATCCTGACAAAACACTAAAGGCTTCCCTCTATCCAAACTCTTTTAGTATTCAGAAATTTGCTACTAACTATTTAGAACATGTACTATTTGCAAAAAAAAAAATGACCAAAAAAAGATAAAAATATGTGAAAAAGATAAAAATATGTAAAAATACTTAAGTCTTATTTCACATTTTCTAATTCTCCCTATCCCACCCCAAACTCTTTCACCGAAGAGTAACAAAGGTAACAACAGTTGCCTCCTTGATCCCTTTCTTCCTCCCTTCCTTCCTCCCTTCAGGACAGCTGAAGCAGCTCTGCATCTAATGTGAGAAAAACAATGAAAAAAAGGTGACAATAGTCACAAACGCTACCTAAAAAAATCATCTGACCAGTGATGCTAAGTCGACTAGAGAGCTGTTTGCCCAGCCAGAGTTGTTCTCCTTCCTTCAGGAACTTACCTTTTTACTCTCTTCCATCTCATGCTCAAACATGGCACTGAAAACGGGGGAACGTGCTGTGATAGTGGGAAAACAAAACACAGTTAAGAGATGCTCTCCTCAGCTTTCAGGAGATGCTAAGCACAGCCTGCCAACACCTCAACAACTCTCCTGCTACTTAATGCAGGAAAAGTTTCTCCTACAGTAGGTAGGAGGCATTTAGTACAACTGCTAAAGAAGCACAGGTCATGACATAACGTAGTGTGGCTGATGCAGCTTCAAACTGGGTATGGGAGCACTTCTAGTGTCCCTTCAAAACAAGGTGGAAGAGTACATGGGTGGTGAGGGATGTTTTTTGACTTTACAAGGAAGTATTCCTTTGGAAATGCACTAAGTTCTCCTTACAAATTCTTTAGGAACACATTATAGCTCCTACAGCCACACGAGTGCTCCTACCATCCTCTCTGTGGCAGGAGGCAGGCAATTCAAGATGCAGGAGGTATTTCCTCTTCCTCTAACAGTTCACAAAATGGTCTTTTACTACAGCTCTGCGGTTAAAAGAGCTGCAGAAGTCTCCTTTAGAGACAAAGTAACTCAGAAACCCCCCACTTGTCATCCTGTTGCTGCCTCCTACCCCACTAAGGCCCATCCAACTCCATACTGACCTGCTAGTATGGCTTTGTGACCCTGGAACTCCTGGCCTGCAACGCACAGGCAGCAGTCCGTGAAGCGGGAATTCTCCCAGAGGCCTCCCAGCTCGTCTGCCAGGCGGCACTCTGGAACCTTCACCATGTTCATAGTGTTCTGGCCGGAGATGTTGACAGAGTCCTGCACCACACTCACCTGGAGGGGAGAGGAAACAACCCAAAACTTCAAAAACCTCCCCTGAAAAAAATCATCTCCCTACAATAATCTTCTGTATTTCCAGGGCAGGGGAAGGGAAACGCAGAGCAAAACCCACACCTCTCAAAGAGGATCAGTGCCTGACTGAAAAGCCAACATTTTTAAAGCATCCTTTCTACCCTGCCTTAACCCTGTTCTCTGCTCCTCCAGTACCCAGCCCAACTTCTCAATCACACCAGCAGATTTTCTTCTCAACCCCAAGTTAACAGCACTTCTATGCAGTCTAATCATAACTTTATGAGAAGGTTTCCTAAAGAAGCAGAACCTTATTTTCCTGCTCTTACAGAAACCATACCTGACCTAGTTTGGCTTTTTTTCCCATCAACACTCTGAAACCCTCCCCAATCAATAATGCAGTACAGACAGCAGTACAAATGAACATGAAGTATACAGAGAGCTTCTATAACTGAGCACTGCACCCACACGTCTGTGCAAGGGCAGTGGCTGACCCCTCCAGATGTCCTGCTGCTTCAGGATCTAAATTTCTTAGTGTGTTTTAAAAAACCCTCTAAACGGTGAATATAAAAAAATGCAGCTTCATGTCAAGTAATTTGGAAGATTTGGGGAAGGCAGATCGATTCTTTACCACCTGCTCTAAGGCACACATGGTTAGGCAGGGCCCATACCCAGCCATGCTGATGGATAACCTGGACAAGGGAAACATTTAAGAGCCCATTTAGAACCAAACTGTTATTGTTAAACACAGGGTAAATCATAAGCCTTCCACTCCAGACTCCAATTAGAAAAGATCAGGGTGACTAATACTACCCCACTATAGCAATAACTAAAGGAAGAAGCTGACTGACAGGGAAGAGTATGTGAAACTATTTCCTGGATTTCCTGACAAAGCCAAGTTAAGTTTCAGTTCTATTAATAACCAGTGAATGGCCACAGAATGATGGAGAGCAAAGGAAGCGTCACAAGTTATGTAAGAGAAGTAAATTATCAAGTGAGAGGACAGAATTATCTTCTATGGCAAACACCTGCTGACAGCACATACCCCTTGAGAAACCTCCAGTGGGTTTCTGATGGAGGCCATGCCCTGTATTAACTACACACCACTCCAAACCAAACACACACCAGATGCTGCTTGCTGAAGGACACGAGTGGTCAGGCAGAAGAAACGTGAGGAAGGTAGTATTCTTCGTCCTTGATCTGATGGCTACTGCCTCTTCTTGCTCTGTGCCACCTGCACTAGCAACACAGGCTCAAGGAGGGGTGAAAGCTCACCAGATCCATTAAAAAGGAATTCCAAGGTGTAGATCCATTGCAGATCGGCCAAAAAAAGACTTGCAAACTGTGTCTCAAATCAACAGATAAATCCTCTTCATACATGGAGGAAGTCACTGGCATTAAACTGCATGACACAGCTTTTACATAAGGAGTTTAGATTCCAAGTGGTGACCAGCCTTAGAGGGCAAAATATTGAAGGTTTTGCTTGAAGCTATTTTCAACATCTTAGCAAGAGAATCAATGCTGCCTAGCACAGAAGAGAGCTATTGCATTAACTTGGGGAAAAACCTTCTTTTTGGAGATTCACCAGAATGATATTTACCTCTGATGTTGGAATATAATTTAAACAGCAAAAAGTAATGCAGTTGGGATATGAACAATAAACCCCACCTGCAAAACAGAGGTCGAAAAATCCCCAAACAGACAACTAAATGAGGTCAGACTTGAGATGCTTGACAAGGAACATCATTCTCTGCCTTAACAGCATTTTCAGCAAGACATTATCTGTGTTCAGCACCGGACATGAGCAGAGAGTAAAAGGATTTTTCCTTTTAACTTTAATAAAGCAAGAACAAGGTGCAACGGAGACACTCAGCAACCTCCTGGTCTACAGCAAACTCCAATATATCCCCATATAACAAGCACCATCATCTCAACATCCAGCATTGCTAACTCCTTAGAGAGTTTCTACACACAAAGTGCTGCTGAAAGTACAGATGTGAGCAGCAACACTTGGCACCGGCGGTCAGCAGGGAAGCATTAGGAATGCATATGGCACATTGCTTTCCATGCTATGAGACTTACAAGCTCAGGGAAGAAAGAAAGAAACAAAGAAGATGACAAAAAAACCCCAACAAGGCGGGGGGGTAAAAACCCAAACCCAACCCAAGTTGTGGAAAGTTCTTGCCAAACTGTTTCCAGACAGCAAAACCTTTTCCTCTGATACCACTAAACTTAAGATTTCTTATATGCTAGACTGTAGAGCAGACTGAAAGAGAAAAAAGCTATCAAGGCCAGGTGCAGCGAGCAGCAAGTTCGCTCTTCATCCAGAACAAACAAAAACACTGAGCTGAAGCTTTTGAAGGGAGTAATTCAGTAAAGAGTGGACTGACTTGAATTAGTACCGGTTGCCAAGACTACTGGTGGATCTCGGGTTTATCTACATCACACCTCGCAAATTCCTCTCTCAGACATGAATTCTGGAGTTTCACTCCACAACTGGAAGTTTTCCAGCTGTTTTATCAGGCAGGAAAGGGGAACTGCCAGAGGTGTATGCAAGACACTGACCTCTTCACCCCCCACACTGCCGCAAGTGTTTAAGGAAGGGCTCCCTCCAGGACAGTAATCATTTACACTGATTGAATACACATCCTTGTTTGTTAATTTAAATTTGAGCATGTGTATGGTGGCCAAACAAAACCAGTGAAAAAAAACCCCAACCAACAAACCAACACAAAACCCAGCTGTCAAACTGCTCTGAAGCATTTCTTTCACTCCTGAAAGAAAACATGGCAAAAGAAAAGACTCCTGCAAAAACACTGCAGGAGATCCAGAGAGAGAACAACTCGTCCTACCTGTCTTCTGGCAAAAATCACAGCTACAGGAGGTATTTTGCAGTGAAAATGACAATGGAAATAAGACAGCAAAAGCTCTGAAGACACTAAATTAGACAGTTTAAATTCGCTTATTAAGGTTTATAAACTTCAATATCTAGTTTTAGAAATAGATGTGTCCGTGTCTTTGTCTGAAATGAGTATAGTGAAGTAATAATTTTGTAAGCAGCTGTAGGAAAACACAAACACAATGAACAGAAAATTGTGGTTACGATAAAATTCCTTTATCTTAAATTTCTCTTTTTGTTGGCTGTAAAGACACACTTAGGAACATAAAGGACACTCTCCTTTATTCAGTAGGCGAGTAATAGGCGGGCTAGTTTCCACTACAGAGCTAGTGCTGGTTATTATCCCAAGTGAGTTTCAAATTAAGCAGTACAAACAGATGGATGATAATACTAAACCAGAAGTGAAATGATAATCAAACATGCTTAATTCCTACCATCACCACAGGTAAAAGAGAAATATAAAGTGACAACAACAACAACAAAAAAAAAAGATAAATGGAAGCAAAATGTGATGAATCACACAGCAAAAGTCACCAGCCACACAGGTACAGGCAGGCACAAATAAAACCTAAGTGCCATACAAACATGCAGCGTCTCTCCCGATACCTCTGACTCCTTAAAAGCAACGATGAAAAATAAGGTCACGTCTGCCTTAAGCTAATGGAACCGCTATTCTTTCAGCTGCACAGGAAGACTTACCTCACAGAAGAGAGTGAGTTTGTCATCTGGAAGAAGTCCATTGGCCTCATCCAGAAGAAAGTCTCTTCTAATAAATTTTTTGAATCCCCAGTCCTTGCCTTGAACAAATCGATACGCTCGCTGGCTCTCTGGAAGAAAGGAGATGGTGCTTGAAACACCAGCTGAGTGACTCGCTTGATCAAACAGCAACAGACAAACAACTGACCCCATCAGACAGAAGGAGTTTTTACACACCCATCGCTTTTGTTTCTTCTCCTTTCGCGTTCAGGATGGAGAATTTGAACTTTGCTCGAACTTCACTTTTGGGACAGCTCACCAGCAGCAGGTAGAGGGACAGGTAATCTTTACTCTCCTCATCCAAGCCTTTAGGGTTCACACGTAAACACCTGTAGAAGCAGGCACGTGGATGAGATGTCAGGAACAGCTTTCAAGGAAAGGGCAGGCTGGAATTTTCACAATGAAATGTACAGCAAACAAGGTCTGTTTAACAGCCACTGACCCAGGAGGAAATAACAGCTAAGTAAATAGAATGGGACTGTGTGCTGTAGTCAGCTTCATGCTACATCTCTAGGAGATAATAAATATACAGGCAGCAGCGATGGGGAAACCAATTAAAAAACATGTGGTGGGAAAGAGAAGGGAGTAGGGTTTAAATTACTGGAAAACCACCTGGATGTCAACTTTGAGAAAATGAAAAGTGAGAAAAAATTAGTAGAATGGAGGCAATTGACTTGAAGTGCAACAAATCCAGAGAAATGGTAGGTAAAATTCCACAGGAAATAACTGGAAGGAAAAGTGGATTTTTGGGAGGCTGGTTGTTTCCTGAAAAGGTAATACTAGGGTGAAAAGAGAAAAATACTCCTGTGCAAAGCCAAGGTAGTAAGCACAGGAAAAGGCTAACTCATAAGCACTTCCATGACCTGAAACTTGACACAGAATCTAATAAGAAGCAAAAACTAGGCCAAATGACTAACAGCACAAACACACGTGGACAGAAAAAAAAAATCAGAAAGATCTAGACCTTAGAATGAGATCTGAATAGCAAAGGTTACAAAGGTAAGTCATTTAGTCAGGAAAAGCAGGCCGAGGAAAGCACAGGTCTGCCACCCAAAGGAAGGGAACACAAAGTGTATCTCACACACTAAATTATTCAGTGGCTGATTTGCTGCAATCTATACTGACAGGGGTGAAAGAAAAATGCTTGAATGCTTAACATCTACTAGGTCAGACACAACTCTTGGTAGCTACACATGCTGTCCGAAGTCCACTCTGAGTTACTGGAAATTACTTGAGAACTCAGGGCAGATAAGAAACATTATATAGGAAAGGAAACGGGCAGAAATAATGTCATCTTTAAGAAGCAGAAACTCCTGGGCAGGAGTCATCAGAGAACAACATCAGTCCAAAAAAACCTCAACTTAAGATGTTAATAATCCTCCATGGCACGTCTCTGCTCCAAGGCAGGATCTACTCTCTCTTCCAGCTATGGCTTCTATTATTTCTGATGATTTTCCATTATCAGGGAACACTGTGAACAGTGTTTTGGGCATCCAAGCATTATGCTGAAGCAACAGCAATTTTCTCCCTGTGCATATGTGGTCTTCAAAGAAACAAGAACCCATGTGCAGTACAAGTATTTTTTCTATTTTTTACAGAACCCCAAATTCTTCCATACAGGTGTACAAACTGGGTGAACCTTTGCTCTGTTTCTTACCATTTGAGTTTATCATTGGCTCCAGATGAAAAGGTTGAGCTTTTGATGACCTCACCCATTTCTTCTCGGCAGAAGCTGAAGTTGTTTATGGTCCACATGTAGGAAAACTTCACCACCTTGATCTGAGAACGAGAGGATAACCAGCGTTTTAGGCACTTACTCATTCACCCTGGCCACCTTAAAGGCAAAATACCTGAAAACCTGGAAGTTTTACTGAGTCACTAGCACAACAAAGAAAACAGCCTGGAAGTGGAAGTCTAGTCCAGTGGCAGCTGGACCATTCCAACTTCTCCAACTGCCTCCTCCAAAGTTCCACCAAGGGCAGAAGACAACATCCCGTTGCTGCCCTAGGAAACACTTGTTGTTAGGCAAGTATGGTATCATTTAACTAGTTCTGCATACAGCTCTTACCACGGGTTCTGTGTTATGTCACAAGTATCCCAGCAGTGGGGACTCACCTGAGTGTAGCACCAGCTCTCAGCTACAGGTCCACTCGACATTTCTGCCGGAGGAGGAGGACTCGGCACCCTTGACATCGCCAGCTTGAAGACTGAACGGAGCTTCCCAACGCAGCAGAAGAAATTGATAACCAAACTTCACTCTGTCAGTCCCCAAAAAGAGAAAAATAAACAAAACTAAGAACAAAAAAAGCCCACCCCAACCTTCAGGACTGCTGTTAAATCTCATGGGACACAAAGCCACCATGCTTTCTTCTCTGCCCCCAGCACCTTTACGTTAATGTCACATTTAAACATTTTTAAGTGCTACCATATGTTTTCTCTAGAGAAAACACCACTACTACCACTCATTCTTTCGATATTCAGCTCTATATAGGAATATTTGAGGAACCCAAAACTGAACCAGGAGACTCCCCAGTTGATTTGGGAGTTACTTCTTTACCCTCAGGCCACCACTTCAACTCACCATGTACTGCCTATTTTCACTTTGAGAGCTGCAGACTATCAGAGATTAGATTTGATAAATCAAGTTCTTTATCTGAAAAAGCTACAGGTAGCAATATGCAACCCAACCCCAACAGGAAGACAAACCCCTGGGTTCAGAGTGACTCCAGTGACACCAACAGAATAACTTTTATAGCTTAAACCTTCTCCTGAAGCTTTACTATTAGGGAAGGTGTTGGTAATGATTTCCTTACTTCAAACCAAACTCCTTTAGCCAGAGGGAAATTCTCTTTCCCTTTATATGCTAGTGAAGTTCCCAACTTCTAAGTCCCAAGTCAAGTTGCCATCTGTAGAGAACATATGGGGTTAAAACCACTGCAACACACCTGAATGAATATGCAGGCACAACTGATAAAACAGGCACCTAACGACCAGAAGGGCAATTTAAAACCAAAATAGAATAATCAACCCATCTCCCAGTCCAGATCCCTAAGGCTGATACACAAAGCCTCTTCAAAGATGAGCTTGGAAACTAGGATTCATAACTTTGGCAGACATAAAAGCATCACATGCCTTACAGTTTAGCCTTCTGCTGAACACTTTCTGTTTTGCAGGTGGTATTTATCTGCCTTCCTCTTTCTGCACGGGGCAGCCAGTGAACCACAAGAGCTCCACTGCCGTTAGTTTTGAACTCTACACGATTAAAAAGAAGGTGATTAAAAGACAGAAAATTGCTGTTTTGTCACATGAACTACTCCAAACACAAAGGCTGATACCCAGGTAAAGTGCAGACTCACGCTCTGGAGGAAATTGTGGAGAGACAATGGAAAGCATAGAGAATATATACCTAAAAATCCCACAACTGAAACCCACAGGAGAATGCTGACACTAAGCACATCAATATATACGCACATAATCCCCCCCCAAACTGCTATCAACTTGCTTTGGAGTCTCTAAGTGCAGTTGCAGGACTGAGTCTGGATTTGAACGTGGCTCCAGCTGCAGACCAGACCTCTCCTGAGCGTGGCTCACACTTCAGTTTACAGGTTTTGACTTCTGTGCACCTTCACAAGGTACCTGGAAACACCGGAAACGAAACCGCTCTGTCACATCAAGTCACAAGCAGCAGACACTATTTTTGAAGCACTCAGCTAACTGCCCTTCCAAGGGCAACACTGAGTCTTGCCTCCATCATTGCTTGGCTGACTCCAGTTTGGACAACAGATACAACCTGATTCTCCAGCACAAGCAGCAAGAAACACCTTCTCCAGTTCACAGCTGGGGGAACGATGCTTTTCCTATGGTTTCAGTCCATGGGCAGGAGAGATCCAAGCTTTTCCCTTCTCCTTGGGGTTTCGCAGCAGCACTGCTCAACTCCACCCAGGTTCTTCAATTGTTCTGCTCGCAGCTATTTTTAATCTACATTATTCTAGTGATCTGGTTTATAGCACAGGCACAAACACAGGGACTCACAAACTGACGAGAGGCGCAGCAGCCAGGGAAGGGTGAAGCTCCTTAGGCTCACTTCCTCGCTGAGGGCACACCGAACAAGATGCTAAGCCTAATGAAAAGGTTTGACCAGAATAAAGTACAATGAATCAACAGAACTCAAGAGTGGAACGTGAAATCAGATATTATTAATTTTTTGGGGTGGTTGTTGCTAAACTTGAGTTAATTTGAGTGATTTTAGTTTTTAACTAGACATGTTTTTACTCAAACTACTTGCACAGGATGGTATTCCGATCTCTTTTATAATTATTCCTTATGCAGAGTGAGAAATAATGCAGCTTTTATTAAAGAACCCTTAGAAGGATGAAGGGGAGACATAAAAATAATTCTGCTTCAAACATGTTTTGAATTCTCTGAAATGACACTGTGGCCCCTCCACACCTCACTGAAATGTAGCTGCGAATTAAACCTCAAGCTGCAACAACCTACTCTGCCTCCCACCTAACTGTGATTTTGGGCACAGCCTGTCACTGCTGGACACTAAAGCTCCATGAGAGGAATGGCCAGAGAGCCAACAGTAGTGTCCATCCACATCTTCACTTTCCCTGACTCTGGCAGGCCGTGATGCTGTTCTCCTTGTCTGGTTCCAGAATCACTCCAAGGAACAGATCAAGAACAGTTTGGATAAGGAACCAATTCTCAGGTAAGGTATATATCAACAACAAGCAGTTTTCTATAAGACTTCTACATCCAGGTAAACTAAAGCAATTAATTATCTCTATATACATATTAGAGCAGTGATTTAACACTGAAGGTAATTATGCAGTTGAAAGAGAAGAGTGTAGCCATCAGTCCTATCACAGGGGAAGGAAAGAGCTCATCCTGTGATGCAAACATCGAAATTGTAACAGCTACTTTCTGCATTTCAACAGGATTTTAAGATGTACCTAAATATCACCTCCATCCTACGTATGGCAAAGGCATTTTAGAAAGCTTCTGTGGTCTAAAGGCAAGGCAACTGAGACACAGTACTATTTAATATCCTCTGAGTAGCTGTCACTTTTCTACCTTATATCCTTTCCTCCCAGATGGCTGGGATAGGCAGGTGGTAATAAAAGTTATGACAGTGTGCTAATAGAATGGCTGCATGGCAGCACGTCACTCATTATGCTTTTAAAATGGCCCAAAGGGGAGAAAAATTCTAGATTTTAAAGATTTTCTACTATCTGGAAAATACTTGCAGCCTGGTACATGAAAGCTGCCTGCAGATGCTTTGTCAGGCAGTTAAATACAGTTAGAAAAAAATTAAAACGTTAAACTCCAGCATACAAGCTCAGTACAGCAATCAGCCATCAAATGCTTGGTATCAAATGGCATCACTGATACTTTCACTGCTGCAGCAACTCATAATGGGAATAAACAGGTAATATCCATCACTGCCTCCTGCAAAAACTCCTGTTAAGAACGAACTTGACGCTTGCCTTGCTCAACAAGCACAGGGAAGGTCACTGAAATATCTCCTCAGAAGCGTGCTGTAGGAACCACCACGTCTTCTTTCACCTCCACAGGCTGAATCGCTCTTCTGGCACCGAGGAACACTAAATGCAGTTTAAAAGGAACCACAGCTGACTTAAGTTTCTTGAAATCAGCACTCCCAGCGTTTATTTGCCCCAGAACACTTTACCAGTTCACACTTGAATCACTAACAGTGCTGGCACCTCTGACCTAGGAGTGAGTATTTCAAGAGGAGCTGCGGGCAGAGGTTTTAGGAAAACATTTTGTAAGTAGTTTGGGTATCAGAATTCTTCCTGGCCAGAGACAAACGCGAAGGTACAGGCGTAAATACCAAGTCGCAGGGACCAAAATACAAAGTATTCTCTTAGGGATCCCTGCCAGCCGCTTACTTCCTTGGATATAAATAACAAACAGCACTTGTCTCTGGATACCGTTAAGATTACAGTCAAGAAAGAGAGCAATTCTCACCTCATTCACAACGACTTCCAGATGAAGACATTTCCTAAGAACCAGAGCCAGACCAGACCTTTCTGTAGCTGAGAAAATGTTCCCTCCCCACCCTGCCCTCAACTCCCTCCCGGCTTAGCAGCTGTACTCACACACCTCGGCTCAGAACCCCATCTACTGAGGCACCAACAGACAGAACTATCCTGCGAGCAGCAGAGACCTGACCCGAGAGAGGTGGGGAACATCAATTCAATAAATATTTTGGGGAAAGGCCTCAACATGACTAGGCTTTCCCTAAGGAGCCAGTTAATTTCTACTTCTCAGGATAAAGCCACCATCTTTTAAGAAATCACCACTTTGCAGCAGAAATTTCCAAGTATATTCGTTTTCAGCAAGTTGGGGTTTTTCTTTTCTTTTTCAGGAAAACTTAGAGAAGTCTGTAAAAGAAGTATATTTTTAATTAAGTGTTTCAAAAAAAACCGGGGTTGATGCTTCTTGGACCAGCAACGTATCAAAGACTATCCAAGAACAGCACAAAAGCTCAGAGAAAAGGAGCAGGACAAAGATAATTGGAGCAATAAAACAAGGGGCTAAGATGTGGAAGCACAGGAAAAGACCATTATCTCCCTGCATTCTTCAAAGCCTCAGAAAGGACAATGGAAGGTCTGAATTTGCTGCCTTAAAGAAAGAAAAAGAAGAAAAGGAAGCGGAAAAAAAAAACCCAAACCCTGAAAGATAACCGAAGGAGCAATGTGGGACTCGATGCTATCTGACTAGGGGATGGACAGGATCGGTGAGCTTTCACATTTAAATCTATAGACTGAACAGGGTCTCATACCACTCTTCCCAGTCCGCACAGCACTGGATCGCCGCTGGGCACCGCGTCCGCACAGCACCAGTCGCCAGTGGCGAGTGCTGCTGCTGAGCAGTCCCTGCCTAGGAACCGACGCTGATGTCACAGGACCACCCAACGCCTTGGGTTGCCAGCCCTTTCCCAGCCCATCCAGTCCCACATCCCTGCAGTAAGCAGGGAGACCTTGAACTAGATCAGGTTGCCCAGAGCCCCATCAAGCCTGACCTTGCGTGTCTCCAGGGATGGGGCCTCCACCACCTCTCTGGGCACCCTGGGACTGTGTCTCACCCCCCTCATATTGACCAACTTTCTCCTAATATCCAGGAATGGTGAATTCCAGAGGTTACACAAAGTTGCCTACTTATTAACGTGGTGGTATAGAAGGGAGCAAACAACACGTACCAATAGAAATAGACTGATATTAGAAACCAACACTTAGGAAAGATTAAAGTCAGCCCTACCAACGAGCTTCATCTTGAAAGGAAACCTGGTTTACACAAGCCAGAGGGCTTATCTTTCTGGAACAAAGAAATGCCAATAGTTCTACAACAAGAAGTCAATCACCACCTGGAAAAACAAACTATATATGAGCAACATGAATGGGGTGTCTACAGATTTAACTGTACCTGAATCAGAGGGAAGAAAAACCCAAGCCAAAAAGAGAGAGTGGCTGGTGAATTAGGCTTGAACACTTCCTAAAAACCAGGAGTGTGTGCATTACACCTTCCTCTACCCCCTGTGCTCTGACATCCAGTCCCAGATCTTAGTTAACCCGTACCCTGTTGAGTGCCACAAAAACTGCTGAGCTCAAAATGACAAACAGAGATTCATTTACCATCTTCAGCCATGAGAGAACAGCCTGGAAAATCAACACAATCACAGCAAAGAGATAGGAGGAACCAACTGGCAGGTGTATACCAGGCTAAAGGACCTACAACTTCTCATCTGGGGGACAGAAACGACCTGGCTGCCTTATAAAACACAGTGCAAATTAACTCCCAACAGCTCTGAGCACCTTCCTTTGGGTTCCAAGGGGCTGCGTTATCAGTCCTGACTCAGTTTGTGAGTTGTCCCCACTACACCATCAGCAGCATCCAGGGATTTGGATGGGTATTTGTCTTTTTATTACACCCCAAAGTTGCCAAGTACATTTCCAAAGGCCAAATTCCACAGCAGGGCCCTCTGGACGCTGCATCAAAGGAAGGTTTTAAGGCAGACACATACACCTTAGTTCAGTTTATTTCAGAAATCTCATTATCAAGTCAGGATAGCCAAAATTATTTTTTTTAGATGACAAATCATAGAAAAGAGGAATTACCTAGAAAAATAATTTTCAGCACCATTAATAAAAGAAAGAGAGAGTTATCTCCAAACATACTGAGTATTGGCAGCCCACTAGAACTCAGTAACTAAAATTCCACTTCAAGAAACATTCCAAAACCAAAGGCTTCTTTTCCATTCTTGGAATGTTTTTACTTTTTTTTTTTTTTCCCTTAAACCAATTCTCCAGTTATAAATCAGGGGGGAAAAAACCCCACCTACAAGCCCCATAATTTCTATGGAACTATTAAGGGGTGGGAGAACTCAGTGAAACATCAGCATTTTAAGGAGAACTGCAAGTGTTACATGTGTTTGAAAGAAAAGAAACTCCACCACTCTTTAGCTGTAGACTATCTAGCATCCCTTCCCCTCCTCCCCAAACATCACCAGATAAAACAGCGAAGAGCTAAAACTAAACCAAGGAAAGGGAGAGGAAGTTGGTGGTAAGTTGTTCTCTAAATAACCTTCTGCTTTTATAAACAATCCTCCCCTGAAGATTTCTCTCTTCAGTCATTAAGCCAAGTTTGTATTTTGGACGTTTTCCTAAGACTGCTTCATGCTGGTGTTTGAACAGATGCAGAAAATTGTACCCCCTTTAATCACATCCAACCCTAACTACAAATTACCCAACGTATATTAGAATTACATCCACAGTAAATATAAAAAGTAATCAAGTTCTTAAAAACAAACACAATTTTTTACATTTTATTTTAGAGTTACTGTTGTGTTTAAGTCACCACTCCTATTCTGCCTCTTTAACTCTTTCCACTTCCACCTTTATCCTCTTCCTGAGACGCTTACATCTTCAAAACAGGTTTTCCTCACACGTCAATGTAATCTTATAATAATATCTTCCTCCTAATTTTTTAGTTCAGATCATAAGCACGTGAAAAAGGAATAAAACTTTTACTTCTTTTCCCTTCTGCCAACCCATTCTTGCCCATTTCTCAAGGAAAAACATTCTCTGAACACACCCCAGTTTATGTCTTAGAGAAATAACTGGCCTGAGCAGACTTCTGCCTTCAATGAGAAACCTGATCTGGCTTTTTGAGAAGAAGGGGTTTGCAACTGCCCGTGAACTCTTTTTATTTTAGATTCTCCCTCACAGGCAAATCGTAAAAAGTCTTTTACAGCTTCAGTTTCTGCTCCCAGGGCAAATCGTTGCCTGTCACTTGTCAGGTAACTCAGTTGCCATTTTAGCAATTTTTTTTTTAAATAAAACATTTGCACTTTCCTCTCATGTAAATAATCTTCCAAATTAAAAGATGAAAACCACTCTTTCCCAGGGAAGCCTCTGGCTCAGAAATTGGCCTGTCAGCAGCAGGGTTTTTCTCCCCTCTGTAGGTTGTTCTTCTCTTCTAAGAGCGACACACTGCTAGAAATACCTCACACCTCTAAAATCCCAACAGGCTCCCGGGGACTTGAAAATAACTGGAAGAAAACGCCTAAGTGGTACGATGTCTAATCAGACAACAAGCCAAAACTGAAAATTAAACAGGACTGAATTTTTCAATCCACTGTGCTGAGACTTGGTACTAAAGCACTCAAATGGGATTGCAGATCTGACCTCTCGCAAACCACCGGCACTCTAATCCTCTCCGGAGCCTTTTATTTATATCAACTTTCCAGTAATACAAACATCTGGTAGTCCTCACGTAGCATTTTCCAGTTGCCATCTTGCATTAATATTTCTAAGAGCTCATCAAAACCCAACTTGAGCTGAAATAACAGGTTGTGCTGTTATTATTCTGGAAATCAAGCTTTCAAATCATCGGTTTGGAGATTATAACACGTGGCCAAAACTAGACATCCAGCTACTGGTTTCTCTCACCTACTTGCAATTGCAGCATGATTCCCAATTATTTTAACCTGCTAAATATAAAGATTGTATGATTGCAGAATAAAGGCACTCTGGGAATCAGCATGCAAACCTGGGGACTTGGAAAAGCCTGAAAAGCAATCAATCTCTTGCTTCATTCCAACAGAAAGCTCACCCCAGGAGTTACTTCTAACAGATAATAAAGAACAGGCACCTGACCAGAGTCCTGTTTGCAGCCTGTCCTACACCAGGTAACACTTCTCCAGGACTTTGGGGTTTAGAGGCACCAGTTGCCCTTAATTTTCAGTTACTTTTGAGAGGAAGGAGATGGGAATCAAACCCCAACCACCTCCCACTTCCAAACCATCTATATTTTCCTCAACAAAAGAACGAGCAGCCGTGTTTTCTGCCAAACACACCACACCGACTCCAACAAGGCGTGATGCTTTCGCTAGCATCATTTTAATAATCGCACTCACATTAACATAAAATCACATCTTACCATAAATCACACTCCCAAATAACACAATTATGGCATTCGCCTACACCCAGATTTGAATATCCCAACCATTCAAGACCAAGATTATCGAATTAGTAAGACAAAGAGCAAAGAAAATTTTTGGTAGCTTAGCTATTCTGTATTTAATATGTTTTTTAGTCCATAGGAGAAAGACTGGGCCAGAGGCATTATTATACTTCTGTTTATATTACTGACACTTGGGAAGCAGGGCAGCAAGGGGCTTGCTTTGCACTGCTTTTGGCATTAAGGTTGGAAGTTATAAGTCAACAAGTCTCCAAGGAATTATTTCAGACACAGGGACTTCTAATTATATATTCTAAGCTGTTGTTAGCATAACTATTTATTGAATCTTTAAAAAAAGAGGGAAATGTAAAAGTACATGAAAGTAAATTCCCAGAAGATGCCAACATTTACTTCCCCTTTTACACCACCAAGCCCTTTCCAAAAACCACATCCAGCCTCAAAGAAGAAAACTGTTCTTGTTACTTTAGTTTTCTTCCCCTTACCCCTTCTGTTCTTATAAAACAACTCTTAAAAGTCTTACTGTCTTCCTACTATTTTCCCCACCAAGAGTAAAACTCAACAAGCTACTAGCAATATTATCTAGGAAGAAGCATCAGTTATCTGCCAGCCAAGGACCAACTCTGAGTCACAGGGGTTCAAAATCATTACTGCTGCGTAAAGCTCAGACTCTCAACACAGTTTTAGGTGAAGTTGGAACCAACCTAAAGCAAGGATGTTGCACAACATTTCCAGGATACAGCTGAATATAATCTGCTTGTGCTTATGCTCCCTGATCAAAAGTATGTTCCATAAAATATAAACAGCAGTCATTTCATGGCAATCTCACTTGCTAGAAAGCAGAGACCTGGAAGGCAGAACAAGACACGTGATTTTCAAAAACTTATGGACTCAAACACCTACACTGACACACCGTTCTCCTCTCCAGGAACATGGATGAGCACAATCCCAAGCTAACAGGAAAACTGCCTGTCTCTCAAAAGCAGCAGTGAAATGCTGTTCTCTGAATTCCACTTGCTGCCCACAAATGCTTCTAAGAAATTAATCAAACGGATACATGTGGGTTTTAAGCACAACTTGTTGAGGCTGCACATTTCTACAGAACTGTGGCTGAGGAAATGAAGGCACCAATACAGTGGTGTCATTTAAAGTGATTTTGAAATCTCAAAGGCAGAGCTGTAAGGTCAGGACACCCAGCCCACAACAGCCTGCCTTCCATGCATCCCGGGGAGGTACTGGAGGATGTCTTCATGGTAAGAGACCCTTGGCAGGGGAGGGGATGGGACATGGACATGACATTCTCTAACCGTCAACCTAGTTAATCTGTAGGCATGACTCTAGTCATGTTAACAGCAAACATTCCCATCCATGCAGGCAGTGTCTGTCCCAGCCTCTCCATGCAGCAGGAGTTGGGAGGCAGCCAGGGAGTGTCTCTGCATTGCTATACAGCAGCTCCAGACATTCAGGGCACTGGTCTCCACCTGCTCGCCAGTCTCACAGCTCTCAGCGTGACTCTAAAGCCAGGGCTGTCTCTGCTTTTCTTTCAGGCACAAAGGCAAAGCCAGTATTTTAGATTAAAAACTAAAAATTAAAAAGGATTTCTATTTTAAGAGAAGGTGAGGCTTCAGTAGCTTTAAAATCTAAGCAGAAGAAATAGAAATAATTTTGGGAACTCTTTCACAAGAAACCCACTGCAATTCTGATTTATGATTTGGTGAACAAACTCCTGCAGCAACGAGCCAAGCACATAAACAGCACAGTAACTAAAGCCACACTTAGAAAAATTACACAGATTCTAAGATTAAATTACTACTTCAACTGAAGCAAACTTCTACTTGTTGTTTGGTTCTAAGATCAGAAAGTTTTCCTACACTGCCTTCTCTGCCCATGAAGTTTGGCTTCACTATTCCTGTTCCTGCCCTAACAGAGATATTCATGTGTTAAATTCATTTTGGAGACAGCTGGTTATTGGTAAGCATGAGGACTGAGCCTTCATGGAAAGGAGGAAGAAAACCTGAACTACACACCATTACTTAACTCCCACAAATAATGTTGTGAACCTCTACAAGTACCATTCCTGCACATTTATAGTTTAAAAAAAGTGTAATTCTTGAAGTTCTGTTGGGCATCAGGAGATACAGTTTCTGTTTTCAGAACATCACATCAATTTGATTTCAGATTGATGCTGTAGGGATGCCACTGGCCTGCCTGATGTCACACACATGGAAGCGATGTGACCCAAAGGATGGCACCTTAACTCTAAAGTAAAAGTAGATTCAGAGTAAATTAAACTACCAACAAGCAACTTAAGTATCCTAGTATCCAACTGCACCCTATAGAAGTTTATGTATCACGTGGCATGAACTGTTTCTGAATATGTAACAATGTTCAGTGTTTGAGAGTACTAAACCTTCAGTACATTTTCAGAAACAGTATTTTTGAGCTTAGGAGATGCCTAAATATTTTAAATCAGCCTATTTTCAAACTAACAGTCTCAATTTTTCTGTACACAAGTTTTTCAAAGGTGTGCACAAGGGCATCCCTTTTTGCTGGAAAATAATTCCTGTTATCAGAAGTTGGATCAATCTTTCAAAAGCATCAACCTTACCCGATGCAATTCACAGTCCAAGCACTGCATCCCACCCAATTTAAAATGCACAACATGCACACTAGGTCTCTAATGAAAGCCAGGTTTAAAGTCCAGAGCCATACAATATAACCTATGGAGTAAGACCTACAACACAGGCTAAGAAAAGCTGACCCAAGATCTCAAGATGAAACTTTTAACACTGTTTTCTGTCAGTGCATCTACAGTCAGCAGGATCCAATGGGCTTCTGCTGTATCAATGGCCCAAATCACATTTTCCAGGTATGAATTCAGTGTTGAACTGTTTAATCCCTCCCATGGCCCTGACTTTATAAACTCTATGGATGTTTAGAAATCCATGGAGTTGTAAGAGCAGCTACACCTCACAGAAAGCAAGGCTGAAACCTTTGCCTGTAGCCAACAGATTTACTCACAGTATAAAAATGAACTCCCAAGTATTTTCCAGGCATTTGCTACACAGTCAGTGGTTCTGCATCTTTTCTGTCCTAAAAAAATGTGAAGGAAAAAAAAAAACCCACACCACCAAACCACAAATTACATTTCATGTGTGCTACGTACTTTCTTGAATTCTCAGCTACTCACATCAGCAAAGAGGAGGAGGCTCCAGGAATCACTCAACTCCTTCCCTCCCAGAACACTGCTGGAGTTCAGTAAAGGAGCACTTCACAACGTGAAACCAAGAGAAGAAGTTGTAATAGATTTACAGATACAGCTTCTCAAAACCAACGGCTTATTTGCCTCCTCAAGCCTATGAACACTTTAATCTCATGCTAGTTTCCTGTACTGTCATGTGTCTCTAGAACTTGGGACACATGCTTTATTTAAGAGGTCTCTCAAGTACAAAGTACAAGGGAGCTGCAGTAGCAGCTTATCATCTGAGAATCGAGCAGCAGCACTCTCCACAGAGGTGTTTACACCACATTTTTGTCGTATTTCCCCTCTGTGCTGAGTTGGAAACACCAGCAGAGGTTGGAAGAACACAGCAAGATCTTATATAATACTCCAATCGTGCAGAAAATCGAGCCAAAGCTGGGAGGAGAGAAGGAATTTCACAAAATTACAGTGGGTATTTCCGAACATGGAACTATGAATGCAATCAGCAATGGTACCAGCCCCTGGCTGTACAAGAATTACATATCCTGTGCCAGCTTTATGCCAAATTTCATAGGAATAATGCCCAGGATGAAATGAAGCAGCTGAAATTCAAGTTTACAGGCCCACAGCGAGCCAGGCAGTGGAATGGCAAGCCCCACACGTAAAATGCTGCTCAGAAGGGTGTGCCAAGAATAAAGCTGGTAAGTCCCTCTGACTGTGAACTGCAGCAGTACCCAGAAAAATCACACAGGGCAACAACCGCGGTTCACAGTACACACCTAACACTGGGTCAGTCTGGAGGCTCCGCTGCAGCTCAGAGATTAACCCTAAACCTCCCCCCCACACTGGTCAGGTTGGCTCAGTGGAAACTGAGAGAAGACTCCAGTGAATGGAATTGTTTTGAACGTTTATCAGGTCTGATCAACCCAATACTAGTGACAGTTCTGGTACCTTCCCCATGTTTAAACCATCATCAAATCGTACCAATGATAACACAAGAAATAGGGTTTTTTTTTAAGCACTTTGCTGTGCTCACTGAGACCATGTGTCAAACCAACCCCCCTTCCATCTGAACATTAACCCTCCCTGTCCCATATCTATATGCAAATCGTAGAGGTTTAGGGGAGGAGACACAATTTAATTTTATAACAGTGGCAACTATACTTAAGGAGATCAGGAGGTGAGATTTGATAGTAGTTTCCACGCTCTGATGTTAGGCACAGTTTTGTATTACTGTCCTCTACTGATACAGTGACAGGATGACAGCTTGGGCCGTACTTGTGCTATCAGGCTGTCTTGATCTCAATGCACATCCACAACAAAGTACCAGTAATGGAAAAAATCTGGGTTTTCTTCAGGTCAAAACGTCAGAAGGGACGTAATAAACCAAATCATTCCAGGCATCTGGTTAGAAAACGTCACTTAAGAAGCAGCAAGCCAGTTATATGTTTTGCTTAACTAATTTAGGCTGGGTTTGATTTTTTTCCTAACCAACGAGTTCTGTTTTATAAAGCATGCACAACAGTGAAATTCTGCAGACTCTTACAGGGCACCACACCAAGACACCCCAGATATAAGCATTTAGAACTCTAAAGGCAAGAATTAAAAAAAGAGAGGGTGTCTTTCCATTATGACATGATGACGCTCTACAGCCACGGGTGTAAACACATCCAACGTTGCTACAGAAAACCCCACAAATAACATTACATCCCGTATTTTTCTCCCCTCCCCCCCAAAAAAAAATCCTGTCAGAAAAAGGCAATCCCACCTCACAGGCTGCTCTGCAAATGCTAGGAGAGTACCGGTTCACCTTTGTAAGGCCATCTAATCACTAACCAGGAGAGTGCTCGCTACAGGCATTAGCACTCGGCTATCAAACCGTGCCGAGCTGCGAAAGGGAATTCCTTCGCCTCTCCGCGCTGCATGATGATGCACCATTTCCTTTAAACACCAGCACAGGCCCGAGACTCGGCTAAGAAATGCCAGTGCTGATCCCAGACACCCTGGGGGGTAACTCGTAGGAGTTCCCTCCTGATTTAGCCAAGCGCCTCACAGTCCCCAGCGAGGACCTGTCAGCCCCTCCTCGGTCACGCTGTTACTCATCTCGGTTTTTCCACTCCAGCCCTCGCTTCCTTTCTCCCACTCGTGTTTCCTTCCTCAGGTCCTGGCACCCCACTGAACCTGGTGCCTGCCTGGGGATCTCCAGGATCCCCTTAACCAGGCCTTCCCCCCCCAACTTCGACCAGCCCCACCTCTCTCCCCTCCACACACACACCCCCCCCCCCCCCTCAGGCGCTGCCCCCTCGCTCCCCCCCGGCACACTCCTCAACTCCTGCCCCCCTCTCCCCACAGCTCTTACCTCCTGGCCCTACGAGTGACTCCTGCCGCCGGAGGAAGCCCCGCTCCGAGGCAGGTGGGGCAGCCCCAGAAGCCCTGTCCCAAGCAGGTGCGGTGGGTGGGGATCGCGGCCCCGGACTCCGGCCCCCAGTCCGCAGCCAGCCCCCTAGGAGAACACCAGCAGCTGGAGCTCACTATTTGGCAGCATGTCTTCCTCCCCCGACTCCCCCCCGCAGAAAGCAGCAGCTCATTATTCCGCAGGTCCCCGCAGCAGCCTACTGCGCAGGCGCCGAATTAACGAACAAGCAGGATATGGCCGTTCCCAGCGCTCCCCTCCCGGCCGCGCAGGCGCAACGCCCGAGCCACGCCTCCTCCGCAGCCCCCCCCCCCGCTCGACACCACTGCGCATGCCTGCAGCCCCTCGCATAGGACCCAATGGATCGCCTCCGGCGCATGGGCTCTGGGGTTAGTCCAACTTCCGCGCATGCGCCGGTGCTTCAAAACACACACAACTCCCCCCCCAACCCTTCTCTTGCGCATGCGCTTACCGCTCTGCCAGCCTTCTCGGCCAACGGGAAGCTCACTTTCTGACAGTGCGCTGGCGCATGCGCCGTGTGTCTCGGTGTCCCTTTAAAGTGTGGCAGCTCACTATTTGGCAAGGGGCTCCTGTCGCAGTGTTTACATGTGAACGGCCGGCGGGGGAACGGGGCAGGCTCTGCGGGTCTCTCGCTTCCCGGACGTGCGGCAGGACGGCCAGAGGAACTGAGGGCAGCTGCCCCACAAACGCCTCGCAAAGAAAGACAAGCGGTGCGGGCGGGACGACGGCACTACCTTCTCCCCCCGCCCCGTCCCTACGGAGGTTTCCAGTCCTCGCCCGATTCCTCTTTGGCCCTCCCACCTCACCTGAGAAGGACACCGCTGTCCCCTGGCACTCGCCTCACGCTGCCCTACCCTGACACAACGCCCGGGCGGGCGTCGGGGAGACACACTGCGCATGCGCAAAGGCGGGCGGGGCAAAAGGGAGGCGGGCCAAAAGGCGGGAAAGGCGCGTGGGGTCTCGCCTTTCCTGACAGCTCCGCGAGGCAGCGGCTGCCTGAGGCGATGGCTGCCTGGGGCGATGGCTGCGCCGCGCTTCCCCCTCCTGCCTTCGGGAGCTCTCAAATACAAGCGGTTCTTTCCCACTTCGCTCGTTACAAGCTGGGTCCTCAGCCATTTCAATGCTTTGGCCACCAGTGCTTGTGAAGAACGATTCCCCACACTGTGTGCAATGAGAATGGCTTCAGAGTTGGAGGATGATTGATGAGTTATTTGTTGGGTTTTTTTTTCAAGGCAGAGCATCTATTTTACCCCTTTGAGAAACAGGATTCTGAAGCAAATGTGCTTTTTGTTTGCCATATAGGTGTCTAGATTGAGAGCTTATGGGACACCTCACAGAACTTCCAACACCTACACGGTGTTTGTCAAGCAGATGGAGCCAGGCACATCATAGTGGTACGTTTGTTCAGCATTACCAAATGGAAGATGAGAAACAAAACTGAGAGACTGAGGCTAGGTGTAAGGTTTTTCATCATGGCCATGGATGAGCATTTGGACAGGTTGTCCAGAGAGACTACGCAGTCTCTCTTGGAAGTTTCCGAGGCCTGATTAAATAAAGCCCTGAGCAACACTGAGCAGGTTGGACCAGGTGATGTCCTAAAGTCCCTTCCAATTTATCATGTGATCCTAAGATCTCTTTAATATGTGGGTCTTCTCTTGGTCTAGTTTGCAATGGTTTGCAACCAGAAGCAGCAAGTATTTCACTGTTAGTAGTCCTTAATTATGTAAATATTTGTAGAGAGGCTTATCCAGAGCTAGCCTTTCCTTCCTGCTAGTTTCAGTCTCAGTGAATTAACACAATTACACGCAAAGCACCCCAATAACCAAATTAGCCAGGTTACATTATACATGTATCACAGTCACACTTACTTAAAGTGAAAGATGCGAAGCCTTTTACCTCGTAGCTCATTCTCAGATACCCCCCTACCCCGCTGCTTCTCATAGCACCACTGGTCTTGTGTGCCAAGCCGCCACATTTGTCCACTACTGACTCAGAGAATATTGCCTCTTTTATTGCTAACGTTTTTCTGCAGTGTCCTGGGTTTTCTTGGCAAGTATCTCGTCCAAGTCATGACCGATTCTTGGACCCTGCTTCATTCCTTCATTTCACAAACTGCTGCCCATGGTGACAAAACAGCAGGTAATGCTGCATTGTAATGAAGAAATGCCATAAAACTGCCTCTTGGGAAGTACAGAATTGGTATTAGCATTCCTATTCTGGCTACACATTTCTCCTAGAAACTTATTTACATAGCCTGTCCATTATCCTGGATTTTATATTCCCAATTTAAACTCTGGATTTTTTTTGCTGATGTATTTATTCTCTTACAGAAGGAAATTAAACCAGCAATTTTAGGGGAAACAAAAAAAAATTCCCTCTTCTGCTCCCCTCCCTTAGATCTCCCAGGCTGTGGAGTCTTGCTACAAAGGTTTTCTAGTTAGAATAAACATATCTCCTTCAATTCAACAGTGGCCATGTGTCACTTAGCAGTACGGAGGTCAACCTCTTTCGCAGTTTATGATGTTCTCCTAATCAAAATCCTCTTGTTCCCGGGAAGAGGAAAATTAAATTGGGCATCTGTGAAAATGAAGATCGAATTTCACCTCCCCTCCATCTGAAAGAGTTATTTAGGGTCAGTTCTGCCCTCCTCAGTGGCAGACAGAAGTGAAATACTGTCCCTCTTTGCAAACCCTACCACCCTCTGTCTTTAATACGAGCCTGTCATATAACTGCTGGACAATTCCTAGGTGTGGATACTGCTTGAACCTTGAAAACTCACATGGGGATATGCTGATGGCTGCGTGGTTTGACACTACTGTGCATGTCAGGGTACCAAATTCTCCAATGCATTCGCTTTGGGCTTTATTCTCAGTATCATCTGAGCAATACAAGACAGGTTGTTTATTCTGTAAGAGAAGAACCAGTAGATGCTCATGTACATACAGGTTTGTGTGTAAGTAAGTTTGATTTTTATGTGAAGCTGATTAAACTGATGTCCGTGAAAGAATTGTGTGGAAGAATTTTAAACAGCTCCTGCTTTTTAATATTCACTTCCTCTTTGGTTTTAATTATTTTGTTCCTACATTTTCCCTTTCAATTTACTAAAAAATCTAGAAATGTAATTAGAGAGAGGCTGAACTCAGAGAAAGCTGCCAGCATTTCTACATCATGATTAAATATATCAGCCGTCCCTTTAGTGAGAGACTGAAAAACAGGATTCTCATAATTATCTCCCTGTTATCCAGGAAAGAATCTGCAACACGTACAGATACGGAGTTATTGAAAATGCAGCACTAATTAAAATCTCATATAAGCTCCTGATGATTGGGAGAGTATGAAAACACAGTTATTATTTCCTGTATTTGCTATCTTTGTTACAAAAACAAACAAAACCATCCTAAACAAAACCCATCTCCAGTCGCTGGGGAGATTTAATGAGGCTTTTATATAAGCAACAGTCACACAAACATTTCAAGTTGCTTGATTCACCTCTCCTGCACCAGCGGGACATCTTTATAACTCATTTTCCATACGTGATGCAAAAGGAATGCTGTGGTGTATTCCCACAGAGCAATGGGATCGTTGCTTGGTCTGAGGGTAGGGTCACTGTTTGTGTGTTTTAAATGTAAGACCTAAAAAGAATCCTGATATTATGGGCTTTTCTGGTTGCGAAACAGCAGAATCTGTGTGGCAGCCAATTAAAAAATCTGGCATCTAACAGGTTATCCTTCCCATCTGACTTCTGCTGGGGTATCTCCATCCTCTTGAAAATGTCAGGCTCCCACCCAGCCCTGTACAAAGGCAGCGTTATTATTTATCTTGCCAGAGGAGCCTGAGCCTTGGCGCTCGCGGAGCACGCCAGAGGACAGTGAGTGCTGATATGGTTTGTGATGAAAGGAACAGCTTCCGAGTTGCTGGCTTCTTTGAACCATGTTAAGTCTGAAGATCCTCCAGGGAAAGGAAACTGGTGAGCATTTTCTTTCGCATCCCTTTTTCCTCAAAATGTAATTTGCAGCAGAATAACAAGTACTGAGCTAGAAGGAGAGTCCAGTCTCCTCAATTTTCCTTCATTAGAAATTAAGTAACATCCCACGTTGGATGGAGTAGGAGGGTAAGTTGAATACTGCCCATCTTTCAACACTTGTAACAGTGTAGAGAAGTCAAGCAGCATAATCATATAAGCTTAAAAGAATATAATTGGGGAAACAAAGCTGAGGTGCAGAAGAGTACAGGGATTAGGTGGTGTTTAGGCATCCAGATTCAAAACTACAACTGAAAACAATTCTTTCAACAGATGTACAAAATTACAGGTACTGACATTTTTCAGGTGCTGCCCTTTCTGACTTGAAAGCTCACCTGAGTGTTGCCCATGTCTGGTTATCAATGTGCTCCAAGCCATCATTGCGTGAGCACGTCACCCACCAGCTCCTACTTCCATCACATTTGGATCCAGCAGCACCTATGTCCCATGAGCTTGAAAGGATAAACTAGCTGTAGGACAGCTACAGCATACATACAGCATTAAATTCTGTACAAAACACAGAAATGGTTGGCACTTGTAGGAGAAAGTGCCTGCTGGAAGTGGTGGGATAGTCTCCTTTCTCACCTACAAACCATTCTCAGGTCTGAGTTTACTGCTCTGGGTACTTCATGTCAGAATTCACTTTCCTGACTTCAAAATACTCTCAGGTAACTTAGTCATTGTTGCTGTGATTAAAAACTACTTTTGCCTCTGAGAAAACAAACACTGTTTAAAAAAAATCTTGACCTCCTTTGGAAAAACTCTGACTTGGGAGATTTTAATTGCAAGGAATCTGTTCATCGAGCTATTTTTACACATATTGGAAAAGTATCAAAGCTAATTTTTTAGAAGAGGAAATTATACTTTAAAATTCACTATTGTGAGAAAGTGACTCCCTAATGTCTTTGAGTTTGTGCTTTGTTTCTTGTTAGAAGCATCTCCTGTCTTCCCTGATGAGCCTGCTCTTGTTTTCAGTGCCGGTTTGCTTTAAGATGCTTTTGATCCTGTATTCATTAAAACCTGATCCTGCTGCTTCCCACCAGCCCTAATGGTCTGTGAAATTATTTTCCTTTCTCCAAGATGCTGTTAACTCTGCTAGCACCTGCGGAGTAGAGGAGCTCAGAACGCTGTCAAAAACTCTTCTGATTTATTCAAACCAGCTTTTCTCCACAAACAATAATTAATCTTCAACGTTATCACAGTGATCTTCCTGAGGGGAGAAGTGGGAACGGACTGCAACAGAGTCTGAAGGGTTTTATCGCCGCTGTTTTCCCCTTCTACAGGTACAGAGAGATAATTGGACAAAAGACTTGAAAATCGAGGATAAGGTTCTCTCTGTATAACAGCATGAAAGTATGAATGAGCATAAAGGGCTTAAACAGCTGCAGGGAAAAAAAGAGAGGAAGTAAATCCAGTAAGAGAAAGAAGTGGGGAACAGTGAAGTGAAGTAGTAAAGGAAAGACATGAAAGGGCATTTTCAGTCTGAACCTTGCAGGGAGTAACAACAGTTGAGGCAAAGGCAGGGTTTCTAAGGTACCCACAAACCAAGAATGTCTCAGTTCTGGAGCACGAGGGTTCTCACCGAGGTGGCATTTACTCTCATTCTGGTTTTTAATGCTGGAAGAGAGGAGAGCTCTCTAATTCCCACAGGAGGATAGAGATCAGCAGCAGCTGTCAGTATGCACTTCATTGCACAAGCTCTAGCAAGTGACTTACATCCTGCTACTCTAGAACATCCTTCGAGAACGGAACAGCTTGATGTGGAGCTCATCAGTGGGTTTTGCCTCCTCAGCAGCAACACCCTGCAATGACCATTATTAGGTGACTGCAACCAAAACGGCAGCAGCGAGTGCTCGGGTGTGTAATTTCATTTGAAGGAGCTTGTTTCCTACTACAGTTTGGTTGTTTCCTTCAAAACCAAGTATTCAGAAGCAAAAGTAAGGTTGTCCATGTGATAGTTTGGTTCTACTGTAGATATCCACAGGCTGTGGTCCTTAACTGTACAATCATGTTATCTTTAACCTGGTCTCCGAAGGAGATAAAGCTCATGTTTTTGATGTTCCCATCTTCTTACCCCTCAAACCCTTCTAATTCATCAACATTTCCCAAGAAAGAGAAGTAGGGGCCTCAGAGATCGTGTTCTACCACATCCCATCAAAGCAGGGATCACAACTCAGCATGGGCAGTGTTAGCTTTTCCACTGGACTGTGCTGTGGCTTTCTGTGACTGGGTAAGTTTCCCAATGATTCCATGAAATGCTGCCCCCTGCATGGGTTCCCAAGCTTTATGTTACTCACACTTCCTGAAATATTTACTGACTGCAAAGATAATTAATTTCTTCTGGGGCATTTCCTCAATTATCAGATAATGGTGTCTTGCTGCTTAGAAATATTAATAAAGCTCTCTTAACTAGTACCCCTGTGAATTCAAGAGGTAAAATGCTTCATGCAACACAGAGGGGAAAAGAAAATCTTATAATTTATCAAGCCAGGGAAAATACACCTTGTCAAGAACTAGGCACTAATTTAAGTGCCCAACTTGATGTATCTCAGGCCTTATTATTCAGAGAAGCTGGTAACTCAGCTGTGCTTTGTGTGTTCAGATCCAAGTGTCAGCTCTCCTGGCGTGTGGCTGTGAACACCCCCTCTCTGCAGAGCTAGCCCAGCCTTTTGCACAGTGATACAGACCTTGGTCATCAGTTAAACAGGTTAGGGGATTGCCACACAGGTCCCACACAGCACGGGCAGCATCAGCTAATCCAGGATTCTGGAAGTGATTAGAAGTTTAGCTAACAAGTGTCAGGCAAATCGTGCTGCCAGAGGACACAAACTCAACTGTCTACTCGTTCCACTGCCACAGAAACACTGATCCCTACTGTTGGAGTGGACTTGAGACAGTTGAGATTGTTACTGCCTCACACTGTTTAATTTTAGATGGGAAGAGTCCTCTGGAGGACAGCTGGAGCACACCAGGCCTGTTACAGATGTGCCCAGCTCTGTTTGGGGTCCAGGGCCACCCCACAATTCCTTAGTGTTGTCTTTAAACAGCCACTATTATTACAGGGAAGATTACAATGACATTTAATTAGGAAGTGTGAGGTGCTAGTCCCACCTGCAGAGAAGCACAGCGCTATGTCTAAGGACCACGAGGGGAAAATGGTTCCTGGCTGTCCCCAAAATTACAGACACCCAGTTAAAATATTTCAGACTTCAGTCCCCTTTGAGTCAAGCAGAACAAGTCAGACTTATTCCAAGTGACAGAAGGGTTCTGTGACTGACCTGGCTGGATTTTAACTCCCATGGATTCTTCAGCATCTGGTCCGTGCTGACACAACCACTCTTGGGATTGCCTAACGCTGCACTTCGCTGCTCTGGGAGCACCTGAAGAACCAATAAAGGGCCTGAACCTGCTTCCAGGAGAAAAAACACCCCCACACCACCACCCCCAACTGTGGCAGCCTCTGCCTTCTCCTAGTGAAGCACAGAATGAGGCCCTATTTCAACAAGCACTGTGTGAGCGCCACGCTGTCTGCTGAACGTGCTCGTTCCCCCCTTTGCTTTAGAAGAGGTTAATTCCTCAGAAAAACTCTGGAAACAGGCTGCGAGCTTACCAAAGGAGCTGAACTGTGCTGATGATCTTAAAATTGTCCAGGGTCCTGTATGTGCAGAAGTATGAATGAAAAGGCCAATACAAGCACTGCAGAAAAGCACAGCAAGGAAAAGGAAAAGCCATAGTTGTACTCATTTAATTCTGAAGCCTTAAATGCAGCTTTCATCTTAGTTTTTTCTTTAAAATATGTAAAACCTTCAATACCTCGTTCCTGTGTGACATCCAGCTGCCTTGGTTTCAGTCTGAGGCAGTAACTGTTGCTGAAATTCTGTTAGTTATGAACTTCAAGCCTAAGGGGGAGACTCTTTATTACGAGTATCTATTTCCAACTCATACCCCATCCCTCCTGGCCTTACCAACATCTTCCTACTACTAGCCAGCATAAGCTTACTACAGGCTGAAGTGGGACTCTAAAGCTGGTGTGTAGTTGCCCCACTGGGCTCTATTTTGGTTCTCATGTGTTTTTCAGTCCATGAAACCTGACAGGGATTCTCATTTCCTTTGCAGGAGCGTGTGGAATCCTGCAGGATAAACTCCCAGCATCTCTTCGCTCTTAACTGAGTAGTGGTGCAGCACAAATCCTAGTTGTTCTTGAAGAACAATGCTTACAGTTGGGTATTTTTTAACGTTATATCTTCAAGATTGGCAACGAATTGTTCTCAGTTATAACTTCCTTATCCCTTAAGCTGTTTTCTTTGAGCTTTGTAATTTTCCCCAAGCCTTTACTGTCCAGTGACCAGAGAAGCATTAGCATTACAGTTACATCCACCTCTAGAAAACATAAGCACATACAGTACCATCTCCTTCATTCTATGTGCTCTCTAAACATTTGGGGTTTTTTAAAAACATCTGCAGTGGAGTTGCAGAAGGAGCTCGTAAAGACAAGGAAGATGAAAGGGAAAAGAACACAGCTGCCAAGTTCCCCCCCCCACGGATGCCACGTCTCAGTTAGCTACAAAATAAAACTTCACCTTTCTTAGCTGATCCATCAGCGAGTTCCTCCTGGAGGGACAAACAGGCACAAACACCACAGCAACAGAGCCTGCTGTTTGCTCTCAGTCTGTGCGTGACTCTTCTCCTCTCCCCAGAACCACCACGAACTGACAAGGTTCCTTGGAGGATTCTGGCAGAGATGTTTTCCGAGCCCTCGGCTGCGGTGCCAGGGGCTGCTGCTGAGCAGGAGCCCAGCTGGGTTGTGTTACGTGAGGACAAGAGGACAGGCAGGTGTGCACATGCTGATTTCCATCCCTGCTGTTGGGAAGGGAGGCAGCTCTGCAGAAGAGAGAGTGATGGTCTCAAAGCTTCCAACGACTCCAAACGTGAGCTCTGCTGATGGTCAAGAATAATTAAGCAGGATGAAAAATGGAGGAAAACCTGGATTTCCATGATGTTTTTACTCCAGGCCAGAGGCTCTAGAAGTAGTGTTATGTTGTTAATTAAAGAGGAACTGGTTGGTTTTTTTGTTTTTTTTTTTTGGTTGTTTTTCTCCTTGTATTTCTTGAAAATTATTGAAATAAGAGTTCCCCCTGCTGGCAACTGGACTCTGGAGCCAACACACAGCAGAGGGAAGATGGAATCTCCTCTTACCTTCTCAGCCTGACCTTCACGTTTTCACTTGCAGTGCTTTTCTAAGGCACTTAATTAATTATCCTCAACTGATTTCCCTTCCCCTTCTACTCAGAGGAAGGCCACTCACACCTTGTCAGGAAAGGGCAAACCTTCAGTAACTCCTTGGCAGGTCAGCCCAGACTCAAAACCGTTCCACAGCGAGTGCCCAAAGCACCCACCACCTTTGGCCACAAAGGGGAATATTTTACACCTCCCATACAAAACCTTTTCATTTTGGAAACGATACAGATAACCAGAAACCCACTGCTTGCCTACAGCTGGGGAAATAAAGCCAGATCAAACACACAGGACTGAAAAGAACCAGGTAGTCTTCTTTATTTAACTCTGATCACACCCTTCTAACCAAGTGGAGAGACAGAGTGAGTGGCAGCAGAACTGGTGAAGCCCAGACTGTGGGTACAGAACCCGGGCACTGGGCTTGAATTGAACCTCTGAACCCCTGTACAGGTGCACAGGCTGGCACAGGCTGCTTCCTGCTCTGAACCAGCAAAGGGTGACATCCCAGCAGCAGCTAAAGGCTCCTCTGCACAGCCGCACCCTGGGTGTTAGGCAGTAACCAGTAAAACTAGAGTAGGTTCTGCCAACACTTTGTATGTTCCCCATCTCTTACTTGAAGACAGAAAGCCTTTCCTCATGCTTGACCAGGAATTCAAGCGTTGCCTCTGCAGACACTCGTGCCAAGGAGCTGTTAAACATAATCATCCCTCCTCAAAAGGTGCCTCAAAGAGGAGCTACAATTTCTAACAGGAAAGAGTAACACAGGGGATGAAAACTCTATTGGATCCTAACCCAGCTCCTTTGGATTCTACCTGTCTTTACATAGAGACAGCTGAACTCAAGCAGGAACACCCCCCCCAAGCCACCAGGCAGGCTCCTCCAAGTGTGGTAACCAGTCTGTCACTGGGGAGAGGTATTACAGCAACGCTCCTGGCAGCTCCAAGCTGGGGACCTGTTTTGTGGCAGTGCTGTTAGAACTGTCCAAGAAGAAAAGTCAGTGCTGATTTGAAAACAGCTTCTTGAATTGTTTTTGCAGCCTCCTCTGGGATCTCGTGGTAGATGAAGTCTGGAGAGAAGACAGCAAGCTGTCCAGGGAAACCCAAAGGGTTCAGGCTCAAGGTAGGTACAAGAGCTGCCTTGGTTTTAAGAAATTATTATTGACTAAGAGTCAGAGGTGCAGCAAGAACCAAGCTGGAGCAATACCAGGAATAGGCTTTAGAGCTAAAGTGGGTCAAGGGAGCCTGCAGCAAACAGGAGAGAGAAAATCTCCTTTATTTTCTTTCTTCTTGGCAGACTGATCTTTAAATCTGTGCTCTGAATACAGACAAGTTGAAGATATTGGTAAAGACAGATCTTGGCTTAGAAAATAGACCCCAGGAAGCTCCCAGCTTCTTTCTGCTGGTTGTCTGGGCTGCTGCAGTCTGGGGAAGGAGACAGACCTGTGGCTTTGAGCACAAGTTCCCTTCAAACTGCTGGCTTCTTTGCTATGGTTAAAGGAAGAAAGTTAACAAAATCTTTGGGGTTTGTTGCTCGGTTTTCTTGTTTGAAAGACACCTTCTCTCAGAGCTACACCTAGACCTAGGGAAAAGAGCTCAGGAAGAGCTGTCTTCCTACTGTGGACACAAGAGACAACTCGGCTTGAGTTGTTGCTAACAGACTGACAGCAGAGGGGAGAAAGGCTGCTGCTGTCTCAGTCCCTGTTCCTGACCAAAGACCTTCTCAGGAGCTGTAGTCAGCACAGAATTGTCACCCATAAGCAATTCTGCTCTGGTGGAATCAAACCAAGAGTGATTTCCCCTTAGTTGGAGGCACATGCACTAGAGTAGTGGTTTGTAGCAGCAACTCAAACGTTCTCAGCAGGTGACATGTTTGACCAGAGATTCCAAGATTATCACAAGGAAGTGATTTATAATGTCAGGTCTCTGCTTGCACAGTGAGGGGGAGCTGCCTCTATCCCTACATTACTGATTTCATAGAAGGGAAACCAAGCTTGCAAAGCCAACAGGCCTGAGAGCTCACCAAGATGCTTTTGGTTGCTGAGTTTGAGAACCGGTCACGTTTAAGACAGGGTGAGAGAAAGAGCAGCACAAGTCCTATAAATACAGAGAAAAGAGTTTCATGATCAAGACACACAAAAGAGAACTAATTCTTCTCTCTGCCACAGTGTTCATGAACAAGCCCTGCAATTTCTCTGCTCTCCTTTGTAAAACAGGAGTAGGATTCATTACCTTAGAGATACTGGGAAGTGCCACTGTCTTCAGGGCAGCTGGAATCTCTGTGCAGGATCAGATGCCAGCACATGGCGTTCACCAGGCAGTATCCATGGAGTTCAGCCACAGAGGCTTTTACTTCAGGATTCTCTACTACTGAGAGCATGTTTGCTCGCTACTTATCGCTTGACCTTTAAGACAATGTAAGTTAGCAAAGGGGTGAGGGTGGCAGAGGAAAACCCTTTAATAGCCTCAGGTTTAATTCTGCAAGAAACATGTTGTTTGGGCAGAGCTACAGGACAGCAAGACAGATTAAATGAAAACCAAGTCTGAAGCCAAAAAAAGTTGTAAGAAAAGCTGGGGCTGGGGAGAGGGGAGCAGGGGGGAGAGAGAGAGACTCACAACAGCCGCTCAGGAAAGAGATCAAGATCCCATCTGGAGGGGCAAAAGGCCAAAGCCATGAACAGATGGAGACCAAGCGACAGCTGGTGGGAACATGCTTTCATGTGTAAAGTTTGCTCTGTGGAGAATTGTGCTCTCCAGCTCTGAAGGCATCATTATGGTAACAACTCCTCCCCGTGCCACGCTGGGGAGCTGCCTGTGCTCAGGAGCGGGTGTGCGGCAGCTCACCGCGATGGCGGTTAATTAACGAGGCCCCTTTCAACAGTTAGAAGCTGTTGTCACACAACCTTGGCAGGGTTTTAGCAGCAGAGGGTCCTGTTCCTTCATCAGCAGAGGTGGGGGGGGATAGAAAGAATTCATTAGGGCCCCACTGGTTAAACAGGTTTCCAGTAAACTTTTACATAAGCCAAGAGTTGCTTCTGGTTTAGAAGGGCTGGGATGAAGGACATCATGCTGCATCTCAGAGTGTACTCATATCTTAACAGAACTGGCTGCTCCAGCTTGTGGAGAAGCCAATCAATCAATCAATCAATCAATCAGAAGGGGCTCTCTCCAGCACAAGTCTTTAATCCAGAGATCTTTCCAGGCCACCTGGAGGAATTAACATGATTCTACGACTAGTCCTCTCCATGGAGAGCTGGCTGCTCTTTCTACCCAGGAGCAGCCAACGGTACTGAAATCAAAGTTCTGGAAGAGTGGCCATTGTCACTTTTTCTTTAATAAAGATATGAAGGGTTGTTTTTTTTTTTTCCCCCTGTTAAGGCAAGAATTTCATCCTGCTGCTAGGATCTAGGAACGCAGCCCCGATTACAGACAAAACAAAGCAGCTTAATTACAATTAAAACTAAAGTATTACACTTGAAAGACAATTTAGAATTTAAAAAAAAACAAACTAAAGCAAAACAAACCTCCAACACAAACACTGCCCTTCTGATCACCTATCCTGAGTCCAGTTCCATAACAGATTCTGAGGTACAAGACAATAAATTAAAAGTTCATTCCAACTGCAGAGATCAACCATTTGCCTCAATGCGACGTCTTCTTTACTCCCTTCCCAAATTTGGCATCGAGTCCAAGGCCTGCAAAGAGACAGGACAATCCATGGGCACAGAAACCAGCTTCAGAGTCTTCAACATGCCAGGAGCTTTGGGAAAAATCAGCTCAACAGCACTGATTTACCAAGGATCCCCCAGAGATGCTGACCCACCCGGTGTCGGGGGGACATAAAATGACCCAACAGATCTGTTACAAGTCCCACTCCTCTTTTCTGGCACCAAGAAGCTCCCAACACCCTCCTCTAGCAAGAGCATCCCGATGCAGTTATGGGTATTGTTTGCCCAGCATCTTTTGTTTGCTCCCCCCTCGCTGTTCACCGTCCCCGCTGGAGTTACTGGGACAGGGCCTGAGGGGTTTCCTGCCCAGACTTACCCAGGAACACCAGGACCGTCCCCACCCACTGTGTTGTGCTGATGGGGTTGGCAAAGAGGATGACAGACGCTAAAATGGTGAAGAACTTGCGGGTTGTGGTGATGATGGAGCAAGTAAGAGGCCCGAAGTACACCACAGTCATGAAGATGAAACTCTGGTGAGACACAAACAGACGCCTTTTGTCACCCCCACGTGGAAAAAGCACAACACAGACTGTATTTTCAGCTGAAAAGCTGCTGAGACAGAGTCACAGAACCACAGGGGTTGGAAGGGACCCCCAGAGCCCATGGGGTCCAACCCCCTGCCAAAGCAGCTCCCCAGGACAGGGCACACAGGTCGGAGTCCAGATGGGGCTGGAATCTCTCCAGAGAAGGAGACTCCACACCCCCTGGGCAGCCTGTCCCAGGGCTCCCTCACCCTCACTGGGAAGAAGTTCTTCCCCAGATTGGTGGGGAACTCCCTGTGCTCCAACTTGAGCCCATCACCCCTTGTCCTGTCCCCACAGACACTAAGCAGAGGCTGCCCATGGCCCCCTGTGTCCCACCCTTCAGCTATTGATACCCATTGATCAGATCCCCCCTCAGGCTTCTTCTCTCCAGCCCCAGGTGAAGTCTGCACAACGAGGGAAGGGCACGTACCTGACCCAGCGCGCTCGTCAGGCCGAACAGGAGGATGTTGTAGATGATGCTGGGGTAGCGTTCTGTAAAACTCAAGAACTCCCAGAGCTCTCCAGTGAACAGGATCCCTGGAGGAGGGAGCAAGGGGAAAAGCATGAATTACGAGCCCAAAAGCAACCTGAGCCACTGCTGCCCACGTGGTGCCAATTCCCTTTTACACTGATCACCCAGCAGGAGCTCCCGACAGCAAAGACTAAATTCCACACGGTGGAAAACACAGAGAACAGGAGGAAAAAAACCCAATCACCTTCCTAGTTAATTAACAAAAGCAGCAACCACAAACTGCAGGGCAGCAGCCTGTGAGGGGACAGCTCCGAAGCGAAGAGCTCTGTGTGGAGCGCTGTCCTCTAGTGGGCCCGAGAGGAGCTACACCCAACCCGGGCAAAACACCCCAAGGAAATCATCGAGTTCTTTACAAAAGGTGCTCTGGGGCTTGTGCCACAGGGCGTGGAAGGGCTGTGGTGTCCCCAGGGCGTTCCTTACCAGCCCCCAGGAACAAGGTGGACCACAGGTTAACGTTCAGCATCATGTGGTTGGAGCCGGTTTGGTAGTGAGCTCTCATGTGGTCCTGAGATACACCCGTCAGCCCGTCCAAGGTCAGGGACAGCAGCTACGAAGAGACACACCAGGTAAGAGGCAGGAAGGGAAACCTCCGCTCCCTGTTTCTCCTCCACGGGATAAAACCTTGAGCCTTCACCCCCTTTTTTTACACCCCAGCCAATCAATGTTCAATGGGTGTTACATGGACTGAGCAGCATCCAAACCAGCACACAGAGGGATGAGCCTGTCCTCACACCCTGACCTCACACCCTGGCTTAGGGGCTCACCCCTCAAGCCCGGGTGTCCTCCTGCAGAAGCGTTTCCAGGCAGCTTTAGGGTGCCCCTGAGGTACAAAGGACGGGGCCTTATCTGTGTCGCAACCGCTCGCTCCTCCTCACCCCTGCCAGGGCCACGGGCACCTCAGCAGTACTCACCAGGAGCAGCTCCCCGTAGCCAAAGACGTGGTCATCGCTCCCAGCCCCCTTCTTAGGCTTGTACAGGAACAGAGCGACACCGGCCACGATCAAGAGGACGCAGAGGTACTTGGCAGGAGGATACTTCTTCCGCAGCAAAGTCACTCCCAAAAGCATGACTGTGAAGAAGCCACATCACAAACCGCTCCCAAACCTCCTTCGGGGGGGTGGGGGGTTAACTTGGCCCAGCAGCACAACACACAGATAAGAGACAGCCTGTGCCTCAGCAGCGGGGCTGAGCTGGGAGCTGGGGGCCACCCTGAGGGCACAGAAACCCCCAGGCACGTGCAAGGGGAACAGGAGGGTTGCGTACCTGGAATGGGCTTACAGGACTTGCCAAGGACCTGGAAAACAAAGAGGGGATGGTAACTACCTGCATCCCATCAAGGAGCGCAGATGTGCAGGGTGAGCACGGGGCCAGAGCACCCCGACACCCCCTCCTGTAGACACAGCGGCTGCTGCACAGGACAGAGACAAAACCCCCCTCACGGGGCTGCTGCTCCTTAACAGCAAAGGTTTTAGAAGCCACCTCACCACCAGCACCACCCCCCAACCAAGGAGCCCTGGGGATTTTCAGGGGTCGGTATTCCCTCCCTGGGACAGTCTGAGCTCTTTGACCCCCCCTCTGCACCCGGCGCTGCCACAAACGCAGCTCCAGGAAAGTAAAGCTCAACCCCACAGCTCCCCTCCCAGTCGTTTCACCAGTGGGTCTTCCCACTGCACTCCCCTCCCCAGCACGGTGCCTGGTTTTGGGGTCCCCCATGTGCTAGGGGTAACTGAGGCTGCTCCCCCCACACACACCCCCCAAACCCCACCTGGGTCGGGTAACTGATGAACTGCAGAGCCGAGTTGCTGGAGACCATGGCCCCCAGGTAGGAGAGGGAGCAGGCGGCGTAGAGCCAGCTGCGGGTGCGGTCTGCTCTGACGGCATCGAAGAAGTGGATCACTGGGAGGGAAACACCCGAGGGGCAGTGAGGGGACGGGGAGAGCCGGCGGCAGCCGCCGCGAAGCGCCTCGAGAACGGCGCCGGAGACGCGGGGGGGGGGGGGGGGGGGGGCAGCCCGCACCGACGCTCTGCGCGAGAACCGGCCCCTCCGGCGGGGCTGCGGGGGGAGCCCCGAGAGCGGCGACTCCCGGCAGCCGCCGGCCGCGGCCCGAGGCACTTACGGAGCTTGGCGAAGGCGGCGTTGATGACGCACTGGATGAACACCAGGGTCAGCGCGAACCTGAACTGCTCCTGCGCCGCGCCCTCCCCGTACCGGCCGCGGGTGCTGCAAGAGCGGGACGCGGTGAGGCGGCGGCGGGGACCCGCCCGACCCCCGACCCCTGTCCCCCATGCCCGCTCCCCGGGCCGCGGCGGGAGCGGCCCCCCGGCCCCCCCAGCCCCCCCCCGGCCGCTCACATGCTCTCCTGCAGGATGCCGTAGTAGAAGTAGCAGGCGAAGACGCCCAGGAAGCAGACGGGCAGGCGGAGGCGCTCGGGCAGCGCGGCAGCGCCCGTGCCCGTGCCCATGGCGGCGGCGCGGCCGCTCAGCGCCGGGGCCACGTCCAGCACCGCATCCCGCGGCGCGGCCGGCGGCGGAGCGGGCTGCCTCATACGCCCGGCCTGCGCCCGCCACGGAGCCAGGACCCTGCCGGCCCGGCTCGGCGGGGCCCGCCCGCCCGCCGCGCTGCCGGACTCGCCGTAGCGCGGAAACGGGAAGGAAGCGCGGGGAGATCGGACGGAGCAGCCGCTCTGAGACTCCTCGGGGCCGCTCCGGGGCGGCACCCGCCGCGGTTCAGCGGCGTTGGCGGTGGCGGGACGGCCCGAAAACGCGGGCAGCGCCTTGGGCAGCCCCAGATGGGGCCCTTCTCTGTGCGCGGCGCTCGCGGTGACGCAACGCGATGTGGAGAGTGGGGATTGGCTGCGGGGCGGGGGGAGCGGAGCTCGCGGACGGTCGGCGTTCCCGCCGTCGCCTGAGCGACCCGGGCAGGGGGTGTGCGCATGCGCAACGGGCGGCACCGCCCCGGCCCCCGCCAGCGCCGCGCAGGTCCTACCGCCCGCCCGCCCCGGCACCGCCCAGCGCCGCAGCCGAAGGCCGGGCCCTGGCTGCCCCCCCGGCCCCCGCCCAGGCCGAGCTGGGGTCACCCCGGGAGCGGCTGAGGCAGAGAACAGAGCGGTGCGGGGCCCGGGGGGTGCTCAGCCCCGCGACAGGGGCGCAGGGAGCCGCCCCGTGAAGCCCCCCGGGCGCAGGGGGGGTGGAGGGGCAGAGTGAAGCCCCCCAGGCGCGGGGGGGGGAGGGGGGGGGGGTGCAGACTGAAGCTCCACAGACACACTCACTGCTGGAAATGTTTATTTTGTCTCCTCACCCCCCTCAGCAGCCGCCCCAACCCCCTCCAGAGGCCCGGCCGGGGCTCCACAGCCCCCCCAGGCCTGGGGTGCATCCAGAACAGCACCCACAGCCGATACAGGAGGGAACAGGCGGCTTCACAACACCCCGCCCCCCTGCACAAGGCCAGACCCTCCCCGAGGGGGCCCAGCCCCCAGCCCCACTTCTCTACAGCAGCAACGACCCGCCTCAAACAGGGACCTTTGTGTGGGGTCGGTTCTCCCACCCAGCCCCAGTTCCCACAGCACGGCCAAGGCACTGGGACAGGAGGCAGGTGGTTTTGGGACACGGGGCTGGGGGAGTCTCTGTTCAGGCACCAGGCTCTGCCCGGTACCAGGGTGCTGGTAAAGCTCCAGGCTGGTTCCCAGGGTCAAGGTGTCCTGGGAGGTGTGGGACTGGGATCCCAGGCTCAAGGGAGACAAGCTGTGCAGATCTACAACAGCTCCCACGCCGAGTCAGCCAGGGGCAGGCAGCTGACAGGGCCCTTCACCCCCTTCCCCCTCTTCAGGGGCCAAGCAGCCACAGGGGAAAGGGGTGCAAGAAACCCCCCCCAAAAATTCTCCCAGCTCACCCCCATTTGTGCAGCCATGAAGCACGAGCTTCCCTCTGCTCCCCACAGCAGCACCCGGCTGCTCCTCACCAGCAGCACAATCACAAAGGAAACAGACAATTCACCACAGGAAAGTGCTCTGACCAGGGGAGGTTCAGCCAAACAACCCCCCCAGCAGCCAGGAGGCCGGGGGCACGCTGTGTCCTGCCCAGTTTCTACCACCTTTGGAGGCAGCCAGTCGTGGTTCTCCCTCCCAGGGCCACCCCTGGGCTGTCACATCCCACCCTCAAGGCACTAACTCTCCACAGGCTGCCGGGGACACCCCGAGGAGCCGGCGCTGCCGTTGCCAGAGGCCTCAGACCACGAGGGAGCTGTGGAAGATGCTCTCCTCTGGCTGGCCACGCTTCCAGGGCTCGTAGTTCAGCGCAGGAGACTTGGGCACCTCAGTGAAACTCTCCACCGCCGCCTCCTTCCTCGCCCCGAGGGGCTGGCAGGATGCAAAGGGTCCCGTGCCGGTGCTGGGAGAAGCTGGAAACCCCCTGAAGAGGAACCCCACGTTTGGGAGGAGGGGTCTCACCAGGCTGACAGGGCAGAAGGCAGAACCGGTGGGGTTGAAGTGCACTTTGTTCTTATCGGGGCAGGACGGCTGGAAGGGCTGGTCAGGGCTGGGGGAGCTGGGGGGGAGACACAGGGAGGCCACACTCAGCCCCTGGAAACACACAGACTGGTGCTGGAGAGGGGCTGGACTGGGAGCTGAACTGAGAGCTGAACTCCTCTGATCTGGGCTGCTCTCCAGGTACAGAGGAAGAGCCTGTTTCGTTCTGTAAGGGCTCTTGTCCACAGAGCCACTTCTCCTCCTCAGGAGGCTTTTCCAGAGGGGGAAAAACCTTCTGCTGGGCCAGGCAAAGAATCCCAAGAGCCTCCCAAGGGTTGGCAGTTCAGCTGTCAGGGTCTGCGCAGCCACGCTGGTGTTGGGAGCTCTTCCTAGAGGCTGATCCCTCCTTTTCCAAGAGTGGGAACTGCCTCAACAGAAGCCTCTGCTGCCCCCAGCCCAGCCCCAGCCCCCTCCCACGAGTTCTCCTCCCCCAACACCCCCTGTACTCACGAGGCTTCTTCAAAGGCCAGGACCTTCTCGCATCCCTCCGGAGGTTCCCGTTTGAACACGTAGCTGTGGTTGGGCCGAGGAGAAGCAGCGAAGGCCAGGACTGGGGAAGGGCTGCCCTCTCCTAGCAGGGAAAAGGTGGAACTTGAGAAAGTTTTAAAAGACTCCAGCACCCCTCTAACACCACACACAGGCTGTTCCAGCCCCTGGGGCCACGGGCTCCAACACCCCAAAGCTGCAGCATCTCAGCTGCGCAGTTCCCAGCTCACCCCCTCCCTCTGGTACTGGAAACCACCCACCCACCCAGGCACAGCAGTTACCAGAGGTTTCACTGCCCACTCTGGTTCAGGATGAGACCCCATCTCCCATCCCTAATGCAGCCTCCAGCCCAGCATGACACAGAGGAGCTGCTGCACTGAGGTTTCTGCAGCACTGACCCCCCTCCCTGCACACTCCCCAGCCCCTCTGAGTTTTACCTTTCTCCTTCAGATCTGGCTGCACCTCCTCTGCCCCTGGGCAGGGCTCTTCTGCTGCCAGTTTGACCGGGGTGTGTGGGGAAAGGCGGAGAGGCACGGAAGGGGAAGGGGAGAGGCTGCTACAGCTGCTGCTGCTGGGCTCCAGAGGCAGGGACGCATCTCCAGAGCCTCTCTGGGCAGGTGCTGGTGCCCTGTGGCCGTCTGGAACATCCAAAATCTAGGGAGGGAGCAAAGCCTCACTTAGCAGGGCAAGAAAAATCCAGCTCACCAGCAAAGGGGTTGAGCAGTGGCTGCAGCTGCAGACAGCAGCTCCCCAGGGTGCTGGATCCACTTCAGGGAGCCAGGTGGCCTTTTGCAACCAGGAGGACATCGGCCTTTCTCTACCACAGTTCACAGCCTGCCCCAGATCACCTCACCCACACCTGCACCACACCACGTGGCCTCTGGATGCCCAAAGTGTCCCCTAAACCTGTCTACAAGGTGACATCTGGGCCCAGATTACCACTGGCCCATCTCTGGGCACACTGGAGGGGAGCCAGCAGCTGCCTGAACCAACTGAGGTAGTTACACACCTGGAACAAACTAACCCGAGCACAGAGCTGGAGGGGTGGGAAGGGACCCCCAGAGATCGAGTCCAACCCCCCTGCCCAAGCAGGGTCCCTGGGACAGGGCACACAGGGCTGGAATCTCTCCAGAGAAGGAGACTCCACACCCCTGGGCAGCCTGTCCCAGGGCTCCCTCACCCTCACTGGGGAGAAGTTCTTCCCCATCCTGGTGCAGAAAACACACACAGGCAGCGTGTCCCTAGAGGAAAGGATTTCCAAGCCCTCCCAGGTGACCTGGGGCACTGTCCTGACCTTCACTTACCCGCAAAAGCTCTTCCTCACCCTGCCCCCTCACAAACACCTCCTCCAGCTCCTGGTTCAGCCCTTCCAGGCTCCTGTGCAAGCAGGGGCTGAGCCTCAGAACAGGACACGGAGAAAGGAAGCCTGGAGAAGAGTCCTGGAACGATGCAGAATCAGAGCAGTCAGAGTTGTATCACACCCCAGCTCAGAGGTTGTGTCCTGTTCCCACAGCTCTCTGGGGCTCAGCCAAAGCCTTCCAGGAGCCTGATGGAAGCAGCCACATAAACACCAACAAGTGGGGATCAGGGCACAGGGACACATGGAAGAGACTGGAGAAGACAAAACCAAATTCTCCCTTCTCAGGCGTGCAAACAGCAGCCTGGGAACAGCTCAGACACCTGCTCAAAGGAGTGTCTGCTCCCCATCTCACCAGGATGTATGGTGACAGCAGAGTGGGACAGGTGAGAACGTACCCTGAGTGATGCCAGGACAGCGTGGTCACCCTGCAGTGGGCAGCTCTTCTCCTTCTCTTTGCCACTCCGGCCATTTAGCTTTGTTCTCTGGAGCTGCTGCTTCAGCTTGGCAATCTAGCAAAGAAAGTTCCAGCTCTAGAGCCAGAGAAGCCAACACACCTCCAACCAGAAAGGATCCTGCCTTGTCTCTCTCCTCCCCCTCTCCTCCAGCCCACAAGGAAGTGCCAGAACAGAGCTGGTTTCAATCGCACAAGCAGCTGCTCTGGCCGCCCCTCAAGGGATGAGCCACAAGTACTCCGAGGCCTCGGCACAGACTCCCCCAGTTCCTCCACTGGGTCTGGGTGATTTTCCACCTACAGAGCGACAGGAACCGGCCACGACAGCGACAAGCACCACACTGAGCTGCAGCAGAGCTGCTTTACAACAGCTGCCTGCTGGAGGAAGCCAACACCACCAGTCTGCAGCCGAACGGCGGCGTGAGAGACGAGCAGGAGGGCTGAGGTCTCCCCCCTGATCACATCCTGTCCTCCCACTCCCCTCCCATGCAAGCAGGAGCCTCCTGTGCGTCCGGCACTGCCAGAGACCTGGCTGAAGCGTTGGGAGGGGTCTGGTTTACCTCTCTGCGGTGATCTGTGCTACCCCAAGAAGCAGAACGCTTGTGAACACTGGAGATGGCTTTCCCCACTTCCGCCTCATGCCAGGACACCGGAGTCTGGAGTGATGAGAAACAGGGCTGAGAAGAGGCACGTCATCTCCTGGTGGGTAGAGCCCTAAGAGCAAGTGATCAGCTTCCTCCCATCCTCAGTCCTATTCCTCATCCCCCACCTCAGGAGCGGCTCGTACCACGTGGTGGGAGACAGCCATCTCTTCAAAGTGGTCTGGGCCAGCTGTGTGCCCGTCAGGAACCTGGACCTCACAGACCTGCAGGGTGGAGGGACCTGCCCCAGAAGGCAGCACCTTAAAGGGCTACGAGGGACCTGGTGTGGTGATGAAGCCACCAGCCCCGGAGGAACCACCGCAACCGCCGCTCGCTCAGGCTCCCGGCTGGGGCAGGTGACGTGGGGGCTGCAGGCACCCCGTGCACCAGAGGAAAAGCCTCACCCACCTGTGAGAACACACAACTGGCTTCTCAGACCTCAGGCTCCTGCAGCAGGAGCTCAAAGGTGTCACCAAACGCTGGGTCTGGCCTGCAGAGCGGCTGCTGCGGCGCTGGGAGCACCCAGCTGCCTCTCCAGCTCCGCTCCCTCTGTCTGCAGGGCCCCAGTTCCCAGCTGAGCTCTCCCTCGGTGCAGGAACAACTCTCCTCAGCACCACCTGAGGCAGCTGCTTTTCCAAGCAAGAGCACCAGTGTCAGTGGGAATCAGGGCGAGCGGCTGATCTGATCAGCACCGGGTGTGAACTTCCTTCCCCCCAGCGCTCCCAAAGCGCTTCGTGCTCAAGCCCAGCCCCTTCCCCGCCCCAGCGTCCCGTTTCTGCGCCTCTCAAGCGCTGCCCGCCGCGGCCGTGGGAGGTTTGGGATGCTGCTTCCCCCCTCTGCGCAGCGAGGGGCTGCCAGGAGGCGCAAGGGCCTGAGAACCGTCCCCCTCCCAGCAGCTGAGGCGCCTCCCCAGAGGCGGCTGCGGGAACGGCAGCTGCTCCCAGCAGCCCCGCACAGAAGCCTCTTCTCTCCAAACGGGGTTTCAGAACTACCCAGACCCAAGGCACGAGGCGAGGCACCCCGAGAGGGACCACACTGCCCTCCTGCAAAGGGTGACAAGTCCTTCCGGGCAGAAATCCAGCCCTCCCCAGACTCTGGGGGCTCCGAATGAAGCCCCCTCCTCACACTCTCTTCAGCCAAACCCGTCTGCTGCCCACCTCAGTGTCTTGCAGGGCCTGCAAGGAGCAGACAGCACAGACCAGGGATGTTCTTGTTGATTTATGGTGCTGGGTTTGCTTTGAGCTGAAATCCATCCTTGAACTGCTGCTCTGAGGCCCTGGCAAGCTCAGAGCACTCGGGCACAGCCACCCCCTGCTCCCCCTGATCTGCACCAGACCCAGGGGATGGGAAACCCAGCAGCAAAGACCAACCTCGCTGCTCCTGCACAGGGCACAGCTGATCTCACTCCCACCTCAAACAGCCTCTCCTAAGCAGCTCCAACGCTGTCATTTGGCTGTCAGCCCAAAGCATGGTGGCATTTTTATATCCCAGCAGCTCACACACGTACAGCCAAGGAGAAGAGGCAAAGGTCTGAGAGGTGAAGCCCCAGCCCTGCCCCACGCCACTGCCAGAGGCTGCTGAGGACAGTCCAGCCAACGCTCCTCTGGAAGCCCCTGCGCCCTGTTTGAGGAGTCACTCACTATTGCCACAACAGGCAGCACTGCACCAACCCTCAGACACACAGAAAGGGCCTAAAAAGGCAAAAAAGGGGGAAAAAAAGAGATGAGTTTGCAATAAGGAGGCCTGAAGATGAAGAGCACGTCCCACCTCTCATGGGCAGACGATCAAGGCAGAAGGAAATTACGGAACCTTCTGTACTAACTGTGGCAAAACCGCTTCCTCAGGAGGGGGAGAGAGAGAAACAGCCCTCTGCAGAGCCAGGCAAAGCCACAAGCTCCAAGCATGAAGAGCACTGCCACCCTCAACCCCACGCCCAGCACCTCCAGTCCTGTCTCTCACTTTGTCACCCTACAGATGGAGAGAGCTCTGCAAACCAGCCCGTGGGCAGCTGTGTGAGGAGGGGAGTAACCACGTGCTGGCTGGCAGAGGAAGTCCTGGGTGTGATAAATTGAGCCTGAAAACCATGGAAGGGTTGGCAAAGTCCCAGAGGTTGTGATGAGGAGCGTTTTGTTGGCACACAGGGTGGTGGAGACCTGAGGACTCTTGTTCCCAGGTTTCAAGAGACAGTTGGGCAGGAGGAGGGGACTGTCACTCGTGGGTCACAAGATGCATGGGTGGGAATCAGCATCTGCAGGACACTGGCACGGTGTGGGGAGTGACCAGCTCCACGCTCAGCAGGCAGAGTTGGCATCACAGTATCTGCCATTCAGGAAGGAGGAGGCATCCCTCTTCTTCAGCCTTTCCCCTCTCCCCAAAAGGGACACGTACAAGCAGAACTAATTAGCCCCAAAAGATCATAGAAACCCAGACTGGTCTGGGCTGGGAGGGACCCCAAGGGTCACAGAGCTCCAACCCCCTGCCACAGGCAGGGACACCAACCTCCAGGCCTGGAGCTACACAAGGTTGCCCAGGGCCCCATCCAACCTGGCCTTGAGCACCCCCAGGGACGGGGCACCCACCCCCTCTCTGGGCAGCCCCTTCCAGCCCCTCACCACTCTCTCTGGGAAGAACTTCCCTCTAACATCTAATTTAAACCTCCCCTCCTTCAGCTGTAATCCATTCCCCCTTCCCACTTAAAAGATGGGGTTTAAGTGTTCCAAGCACCCACAGGGGGTGGGTCCTGTGTGGCTCTATGTGGGACATGGATCCCACTGCTGCTAAGGACAGAAAGGGAGAGCTCACTTCCCTGACTCAGAGACACAGCCAGCCAAATTCTTCCCCTTCCTTTCCAGCACGCTGTCTGCCCTCAGCAGTGCTCTGAGGCACAGGAACTGACACAAAAGCAGGCAGGAATACTTTGGAAAGGGATAATGGAAGCTGGGATCTGATTGAGTTTCCTGCAGACAGCCCAGTGACAAGTGGCTGAACAGCCAAGATCAGAGCCCAAGCGCGCTGGATCAACGGCTCCTCAAGCACACGGATGCTCTTATCCCTCCTCAAATCCTTCACCTCTGCAGACAGCAAACACAATTTGTTGCCATACAGTAATATTTACAGGTTGCTAAGAGTTCCTCGAGGTCTGGAGCATTTTCCATCGCACAGCAGAGCTGTTTGTGCTGCTGAGCCCTTCTGCAGAGCACCCTTGACTCCTCGCAGCGTGTGGCACGCAGCCCGCGAGCGTTATGTAAGGGCTTGGCCCAGAAACATGAGCCAGAAGACCAAAAAGTAAGGGAACTGCACTGAGCCAATACTGGAGCAGAAAGCCAGAGGCCATCTGCCTCCTAACAAGGCCAAGGAAATTCCAACTCTGCACCAAAGTGGAATCGAGTGAAGCTGAGAAGCACAAAGCCAGGGACACAAGCCCAACTCTTCCTAGAAAGACGCAGCTGGGTGGGTGGGAACAGAACGTCTTTCCCTCTTCACCCCTGGCTCACCCAGCCCCAGCCTGGCCCAGAGACTGGAGGTGTTTGTACCTGGGTAGCTTTGTCATTCATGCAGGAAGCAGAAGCTCCTTCGGTGTCCCGTGGCCACTGTCCCAACAAGTAGGAGCCCACGAGGGTGTCGAGCGAGGAGGTGCGGCGCACGCGGGGCTGCCGGGGCCGGCAGGGCTTCTCCACGGGGGCAGCACATGGGACACTGGCTAAACAAGGGGGGAAAGACAAGAGGATCAGACTTCCAAAGCCAGGCTTCAGCAGCAGCTATCACAATTAACGAGCCCACAATTAATTAGCACCCACAGCCCCGAGGAGCCCATTTGCTCTTTGGAAATCGGGAGTCCTGCTGCTTCACCTGAAGGGACCCCAGGAACAGGAGGGGAATGGGCTGGTTAAAGGGCAGAGACTGGCAGGACAAGGGGGCTGGAGTGAAGCTGGAGGAGGGAAGGGGGAGAGGAGAGATTGGGGGGAAGTTCTGTACAGAGAGAGTGGTGAGGGGCTGGAACAGGCTGCCCAGAGAGGGGGTGGGTGCCCCATCCCTGGGGGTGTTCAAGGCCAGGTTGGATGGGGCCCTGGGCAACCTTGTGTAGCTCCAGGCTGGAGGTTGGTGTCCCTGCCTGTGGCAGGGGGTTGGAGCTCTGTGACCCTTGGGGTCCCTCCCAACCCAGACATGATTCTACCATGGCAGTGAGCTCCTGCCCCCCTGTTCTCAAGCCAGCTGTGGAGAACAAGTGGCACCAGAAGCGCTGGGGCAGAGTGGCCCAGGGAGAGCTGCTGGACCAGCTGCCCAGCCTGCCCTGCGCCCTCCTCTCTGCAGAGCCACATCCAGCCATCACCAACAGACTGCTTCTGAAGCAGAGGCTTTACTGCAGTCCTGGAGTGGTGCTTGAGGCCACTGACAAGACATTCCAGCCAAAGCTGAGGGAGCCACGACACAGCCCAGCACAACACTCCACACGCCCACACTGCTTCCCCTGGACCCTGCAGCAGAAGCAGCCCCGCTTGCTGTACCAGCTGGAGCACAGAGCTCCAGCAGCACCCACCTACAGTGAGACCCAACAGCAAAAGGCAGCCTGTGTGCCTCAGCTTCCCCCAAGCAAGCAGGCTATTGCATGCCTCCAGTTTAAGGATGCCAGGGATCCTCCAGAGGCATCACAAGTGTTTGGCATCATCAGGGGGCGCGAGAATTCCCTCAGCAAAGACCAGGAGAGAGAGATGTGCAACCTGCTCCCTGCTCCAGCCCAGCAGCTCCAGCTCTGCCCTGTCCCACAGCACGGCCGTGCTGCCTGTTCAGGCATTACTTTCCTAAAGCAGAGCCAGACCCATGCCCAACAGAAAGGCTTTATAACTAAGCCTGGTTTCAGCTTGCTGTCAGCAGCAACGCACAGCAGCACAACCCCACTGCAGGGATGGAGAGCCACGGGTCTCTCTGCAGGGAAGGGAGGCAGAGCACACACTTTTCTCCCCTTCCCCATCTCCTCCACCACATCCCAGCCAGCTCCAAACTACACAGGACCCACACGTGGCCAACAGCCCATCCCCACCCCTGTAGCTGAGGAAAGGCCTTATCACCAGGACCACAAAGGTCCCAAGGAAGAGGCAAGTTCAAGCCAGCAGGAAAGTTTGTTTGCATTTTCATTTCAACCAGATATGCAAAGAACCAGCCCCATGGCCTCCTGGCAAGGTATCAGAGCCACACACAGCTCTCTGCTCCCCACACTCTGTACAGGTGTTCCCTCCTCCTGCCCAAACCAGGGACCTGGCAGGTGGGTAACAGAGTTAACCCCACTAAAACCAGAGCTACAACTGTTCAGCACGGTGCTGTGTTTGCCAAATGCCTCTACACAAGAGGTGCTGGTCCAGCCTCTGCTCTGGGGAAATGTTCAATACACCTTTTTATCAGCTGAAAAACCATTTGAGGAGTGGAACTCGAGTTCTAGGTGACAAAAGGGTAGGAACAAAAAGCCACATGGGAAGCGAGAGGAGCATTAGTCCTTCAGCCACACCTCTAAGGTCCACACTGGATTAAAGGCTCATTGTGTTGGGTCCAGCTGGCATTCCAGGCACCCTCCTGCTCCAGTTCAGTCTGGGACATCTCCCACTACCTCCAATTTAGGAACTCGTTAGTATTTGGAGCTTCCTCCTCAGTGCCCCCTCAAGCTGCATCTCCATTCCGTGGGGCTTCAGCTGTGTCCTCCTCCCCTGCTGCTCTCCCCAGCCAGGCTGCAGCAGAACCACCAAGGGGTACTGCAGTGGGGCAAACCCTCTCCCCCACAGCCCCCTCGCACCCAGACTGACCAAGCTCACCTTCACACTCTGGACCTTCCACAGAGCAGCATCAAAACCAGCCTGGATGGACCAGAGATGCAGCTCTGCGTGGTGACAGCCACATCTGACGGCTGACAAACACCTCAAGCTGATCACAGATGGAACCCTTGTTCCCACTCACGAAGCACAACTCCTCTCCCCAACAACTGGGTTGGGTTTAAGCAGGGCAGGGGCAGCAGGGAGCAGGCTGCCAGGGGCAGCAGGGAGCTGGCTGCCCCTCCTGAGGGAGCAAGGGCTGGCTGAGCAGCCTCTGGGGCAGGGTGGAGCGTCCTGTTTACAGCTCCGAGCTATTATCAGCCCTCTGCACCGAGCCTGCACAGCTGCCACCTGGCCACCGGCGCTGGAGCAGGTCCAAGCCAGCTGAGGAGCATCAGGTTGTGGTGCTTTTACTTTTCTCCTGACAGTCAAACTGCCACAGATAACAGAACCACAGTGCTGTGTCTCCTGGGAGCCGCCCGGCTGCCTCCGCTCGCTGCAGGGAGCTTTGGTGCAGCCCCGAGCCAGAGCCTGCTGCAAGGTGTGTGTTTAAAAGCAGAGAGTTTTCAGGAGGGGTGGGAGCATCCCTAGCCTTTCCCAACCCTCAGGGAGCTCAGAGCTTCCTCAACAGTGTCTCTAGGCCAAGGCAATCTCTGAATTTAAACAGAGAAATATTGAAGTCTTCAGTGAACTTTTGCAAATCTCTGGGGTGGCTCTTCAAGGCAGAACATGTACAGCTGCATCCTAAAGCCACAGCGAGTAAAAACACCAAGAGTTCCCATTACTACTTACTTCAGAGTTGTAAAATTTCCTTCCTTCCCCCTCCAGATTTCACCCCAGGGAAAGTGACCCTTCAACAGCAGGCGGCTGGTTAGAAACACAGGGCTGTGGCTGTGCAGAGCCTGATGGTTTGGGAATCACAGAACTGTAGGGGTTGGAAGGGTCCAACCCCCCCAGTACATCCCTGCAAAGGTCTATCTTAAAGCAACAAGGCCTAAACCAAGGGTTCCTGGTTAAATACAGTCAGCTTTCATGGTAACCATGGGATGAGGCTGTGTCACACAAGGGAGCCTCACCACAGTACCTGCAAAACCAGGGCGCACGTCACAGCGCCGGCTGCACGACTGTTTCTTGGCCCAAGCAGGAGTGAGAAGCTTCTGAGAGAGAAGCTTCTCAGGCAGAACCTAAGCAATGCCATCAATAATTAACCTATGCAAATATCTTCCACCCTACCCTAACAGAAATTACTGCTAATTATTTAGCTTCTCCCATCTACCCCTTTTAAGGCTCTCTGGGACACACAGCTCAGCAGGGACACTCCTGACGTGGGGGCTGGACACACTCAGGTACTGCCCCAGCTGAGTTTCTCGTGAGCCCAGCAAACCACAGCAGGACCCTGCGACACAAAAGCATCTCTCTTACAGAAATATCCACCCCACAGCAGGCTGCTGGATGTGTATCTGAGTCCTCTGCTGCACCCCAGCACCACTTCCTCGATCTTTACCATCTCCCCAGCCAATCTGGCTGGGAGATCTCTTCACCAGGCGCAGGGTTCTCCGCACGGCAGCTGCTCGCACACAGCTCAGGTGGCACAAGCAGAAGGGACACAGCGCTGGGGCTGCTGTGGTGGTTACCAGGGCAGGAGCTGGGAGGGAAATCAGCCATCCTACCGTGCCAGAGCACTAAAACAGGGCTGTGCAGCTTAACAAGCTACAGCTCTACCCAAGAGCTCCAGTGTCAAGCTGCAGCATCGCCCCACGCTCGCTGGCTGGGATGTGACGGAGCGGGAGGTGAGGCTGGTACACAGCAGGACACCCAGCATCTCCCCTCCTCTTCTCCTGGGTTCTGAAACAGCTGGGTGAGAGATGTGCACAGGACTTCAGGGGGTGTGAAGAGCAGCGATCCCCAAACCATGGGGCGTCATTCTGACCTCACTCAGAGATGGTGCTTGATCAGAAACACTGGTGAGGAGCAAAACGGCTTCAATGGGCATTGCCAGTGCAGACAACGGGTGTGAGGGCCACCCAAACCCAATCCCAACTGAAGCTGCAGCCTCCTAACCTGCTTGAATATCATCTCATTTCTCTGGCAGCCTCCTCTCCTCCAGACTGAACACCTGAGTTCAGTTTCCCTTTATCCCAGCAGTGAGAAGGAAAGCCGTGTTCAGTGGTGACACAAGGGGATGGTGGCAGCAGGATGACAAGCTGTGATCGGTACCTATGGGTTGAGAAACAGCACAACTTGAATGTTGGGCAGCTCTGGAGAGGAGAGTGAGCCTGGAATTTATAGGCAGAGGTTAGAAGGTGATGACACACACAACCCTCAGCTGCTCCTGGAGAGTTAACACATCCACAGCAGTCACTTCTGGCACCAAGGCCTTTCCCCCTCAAGTCTCTGCATAAGTGTTCTGCACCTCTCAATGTAAGAATGCCACCCCCACCTCACCCTCACAGGCGGCTTACAACCGAGGGGAAATTCACACCCATGCCAGGATGGGATTTCACAGCTCTTTGCTCATTTCAGGACACATGAGCAGAGAAATGTGAAACCCTCTGAGCGCTGAAATCCATCGCACCTTCCGGAGGAGAGGCAGAAGCTGTGGTTAAACCACACTGCCCCTCCTGACTCTTGCTCAAACTGTACGTGCACAGCCCAAGACACCCAAAAAAGTACCTGCTGTTCCCAAAACAGGGTCCCCAACAACCCCCTGCAAGAAGCTCTCATTGCTTCAATGCTTGAGCAGCACAGGAAGGAGCAGCCCTGGGGGGAGTGGGGGGGTCACTGGCAAAGCACAAAACCCAAAGGCAAAGAGGAACCCAGAGTGGGCTGGGGAGCTGGATTCCTGTCTGACACAAGGCAGAACCCACCCCAGGGGCTTCACAACCGGCCTGGGAGCACAAGGGAAGAAGTTCCAGGCTCTGTGATCACTCCCCTGGTTAACAAGCTGGAGTACAGCTGGAGAGCTGCCCCAAGGCCACAGCATCTGCAGCTATCACTGGAGGAAGTTAACAGGGGACACCAGCAGGTCAGGCTGCCTTTAGGATTATTTTATTTTGGATGTGGATGTTGTTAAACAATAACTCCCTCCAGCAGGACTCAAAGGCCCGAGGCCGGAGCTGAACATGCAGCTGATGGAGGGAAAGAGCTGAACTCTTCACCTTTAACTTTATCCTTTCAAAGTTTGTTTTGCAAATGATAAAACTGCAGCACTTCAACATCCTCAAAGCCTTCAGCTGAAACGCTCCTGTGCTGAATGGTGGGGTCCTCGAGCAAGCCCAGCTCCTGCTCACTGGGAGAGACTGGGAGTGCTTCTGGACCAGCTTCACAGCCAGGAATTCAGGGAAGAGCTAAGGAAAAACCAGCTGGGCAGCAGCCTCTTCCAAGCAAGAAGAGAGGCTTAGGAACAGGCAAAAACTTGTTCAAACAGTAGATCTTCAGGACTTGGTCACGCTGGATCCAGGAGGACAGAGATGACTGTGGAGCTACCAGGGTCACCCTGTCACCCTCATCAGAAGAGCGAAACCCAACCAGCAGAGGCACAGCTGGGGGGTCGGGGTTTCCCCCTTTTTATTAGCCCTACTTAAATAACCCCCCAATTAGCATCTAGGGATCAAGATCACTGCAAGTGACAGGGCTCTCATCCTCCAGATGAGGAACTTTTGAGTCTCAAGTCTGTGGAAATCTTTCCATACAGATAAACCAAAGTGAAATGAAAGCAGAGCAAGACATCCTTGATGCTTCCAGTTACAGGCAAGGTGGAAAGCAAGGGAAAAGGAGGTTTCTTGTCCTTTATGTATATAAACCAACAGAAACCATGTTGATGTTTTATGACACACACCCAGCCTCAGCTTTATGGCTAGTTCAGTTACACCATCTGCCTGGGGTGGGGTGACAATGCAAAGCTACTGAAACAGCTCTCCAGCAAGGAAAAAACCCCCAGAAAATAAAGAAAATCACATCTGATCTACCTTCTGATTGCTTCCCAAGTGCCTCTTCCAAGAGGACAGCAAAGCCAGTATGAGCTCAGCATTACACCCAGCCTAAGCAGGGCAAGCACTGCATGTACACCACGTGCAGCCTCAGGAACCCCACAGGCTCCCCAACTCCCATTCCATGGGCCAGCCAGAGAGGATGGCACACAAACTAGGAGAAACTGAGGCACAGGGAGGAGAAGCAGCTCTCCCCAAGCCATGCTGCAGGTTCCAGGCAAGCATGGAAGCAATCACCCCCTGTTCCTGTCCAAGAACAGGGTACCCACACCCCCCTCTCTGATGCTCCCCGTTCCCATGGCCCTGCAGCAGCAGGGGGTTTGAATGGCAGCACCACAAGCTCAACTTTTAATGCAGAAAAGGCCTGTTTAGTATAAATACCAAGAGGGGGTATTTTTACAGGCTCAATATTGGTTCTTTCTTGGGAGATCTCTCCTGGAGAGCCGTGAGTGCCAGTACATCAGCATCATCCCCTCCAGCTGCCGGGGCCGCGCCGGGCTCAGCGTGGTGCTGCCCTTCGGCTGCTGCCAGAGTGTGTCACCATCCAGGCTCTGCATGAAGAGAACTCGCTGCACTTTGGTGCTTGAGGGTTTTCCTCTCAGGGTTAGGCCAAGTACTTGTTTGGGGTTGGTTTTCTTTCTCCCCTCCCCTCCCTTTTCTCCTGTCCTACGCAGACAGAAGAACATTCACCACATCTGGAACAGCTGCTTCTCGGCACAAATCGCTGCCCAGGCTCCTTCAGCTCACCCACACCAAGGCTGAGCACTTTGCTAGGGTCCCTGGAACGGTGTTAGGTAAGCCCCAGCTGACAGAAAGATTCACAAATAAATATCCACCCAAGGTAAACGACCTGAGAGCTTCCCAGTTCCTCCAGAGCTCGGGAAGGGAGGGATCCAGCTGACTGCACAGCCCCATCCCTCCCCCCTGTGACTTGGTGCTGAAATGTCATCTCCAGCGTTTTTAAAGCAGGGAAGGACTCGTTTCACCCACGGAATGTCAACACAAGTCAAGGTTAGTTAGAGATGTGTCCTTTGTCTCCCCTTTCCCACACCCCTATCCAGGGGCTAAGGAACTGGGAGCAGCAGGTTCAGGGAAGGGATGATCTGTATCAGCAGAGGGGCTGCCATGCCATGAACAGGCTCCAATTACTGCACCAGAAACTCGTTCAACAAAGCCACCCCCAAGGCTCTGCCACCGAACCTGAGCCACCTATTCTGCTCAGCTGCCTTTCACACAAAGCCTGACTTGATTCCACGGGACAGAGGAGGGATTCTTCCTGGCCAGGCCAGCACCAGGACGTCCTCAAGATTTTCCCATCCCTCAACCAGTCCCTATGTAACTATTTTCCCCTCCCAATCTGTGCTTAACCCTTTCATTCTATCAGCCTGCTCACCCACAGCAAAACCCTCAAGGCAAAGGCAGAACTATATGAGAGTGATGAATCCCAATGTTTGGAAGCACCAAGCCTGTGTCAAAGCAGCAGCACAGCCTTCCCCCCCCAGCAGCACTCCACACCCCTGGCTCCAGGGGCTTTGTTTCTCTTTTGGAGGGTTAATACTGACCAAGCCACTGCTGCTACTGTGACAGCCCTTCTGCAGGATGGGCTGTTTCACTCTCAGGCTGGGTACAGGATAGGAACCTTGTCAACCTGTGTGTCCCTTCTTCGTTTGCATAAGCACCCCCTGAAAAACTACAGGTGTTCAAGAGCATGAAAGGGAACTTGAGAGCAGACACCACCACCATCTGGACCCCAATTTCGGTAAGGAAAGCCTTTACACCCAGCCCTGAGCTCACAAACCCCATCACTGTCAAAGGCAGTTGAGGTCTAAGGCAGGTGGAGGGAGGAGACCCCTGCAGCAGAGGGGAGAACCAGAGGAAGGCAGCACAGCTCTGTATCATGACCCACAGCGATCCCCCAGCACTGCTCAGCAGGGAACAGGCACTGCTATTCCCAAAGGAACCTTTCTGCCTCATTAAATGCACCCTCAGGTGGTACTGCCTGTGGAGAGGACCCTCCTCCTCTGCCTCTGCGGGATGCACCAGGCACGGGCTTGGGTCAGATGCCAAATAAAGACACCCAGCACTCAGCTCAGTGCTTCCAGCAGGATCCACACAGCAAAACCACCCAGACATCTCAAAAACAAGCAAGCTCAGCAGGCAAGCAACCAAATCCCATCTAGATGAGTCAGCCCAGCCAGCAGTAGCTTCCTGAAGGGCACCGTGTAGTTCTGGGGTTGGGGGTGTGGGGGGGGGATTTCTCTGATTCTAGTCAAGAGGGATGCTGGGTGAAGCTGTAGTTTCACATGGGGTTAGTGCAAAATCCATCACATGCCAGACACAGCTCTGGTGCAGCCACTTGTGAACCCCCCAGAGCAACCATACAGGTTTACAGGTGAAGCCTCAGCCCCTGCCCCTCTCCTGCAGCACACTGTCCCTGACAGCCAGAGGCAGGAAACCCATCCCAGTCCTGTTCAGAAGAGCAGCAGGTAGCCAACTCCAGGTATTCATCCCATCACACTGCTGGTACAAGTGGGCTGAAGGCACCTGCTGAGCTGTAGGGTACAGCAGGACTCAGCTTTCCCACCACATTCCATCTTCTCCCTCCCTGTGCACAAACTGTTTCAGACAGCCAAGACTCGTGCCCACAGACACCATGTCCACTGGTGGGTCTGCTAATTAAAACCAGCCTATTTTTTATTGTATCATACAGGGGAAAAGAAAGAAATAAAAGCAAGATAAAGACTTCTTGGTGTCAGGCTTCAGGAGATCATGACATGGGAACTGGGGGTACCCCCAGGCAGCAGGCTGGGGTGTGCAAAGATGGAGGTCTCAGGGTCTGAACTGCAGCTGCAGGACCTGGGTGAGGGGTTTAAATTTGGAAAAGGGAGATTTAGGTTGGATATTAAGGGAAAATTCTTCAATATGAGGGTGGTGGATCACTGGGACAGGTTGCCCAGAGAGGTGGCGGAGGCCCCACCCCTGGAGATACTCAGGGTCAGGGTGGATGGGGCTCTGAGCACCCTGCTCTAGTGAAGATGTCTCTGTCACTGCAGGGGGTGGGACTGGGTGGGCTTTACAGGTCCCTTCCCACCCAGCAGTCTGTGGCTCTACGAAGTGTGGACAGGAGCATGGAAACTCTCCAGCCAGCCCGTGCTGCTGTGCGGGGTCTGGAGGAAACAGCCCAGCCCACAAACCCCACGAGCACTGCTGCTGACTGACTGAAGCTTCCCAGTCCCCACAACACCCATCCCACCACCACACGGAACCTGCCCAGCCTCCCGGCACCAGCAGAGCTCTGACCACCCCAGCAGCCCCCCCTGAGGCACCAAGGGATGGGCCTGGCCTGCACCTGAGGAGATCCAAACACTGACACGTCCCCTGCCCCACCACCAGCAGCCACACCACTGAGGAGATGAGGGATCGGAAGAAACACCAGCACTGACCCCAACAACAGACATCCAAACTCATCACAAGCAGCTCCAGCATCTGGGATTCCTGGACAGCAAAGCGAGTCCTCGTAACACACCCTCAGAGCTCCTCCCTGGCATCCCCCAGCCCGAAGCTCTTCCTTTCAACAGAAGCCCTTTGAGAAGGCAGCAGCTGCTCCTCATCTCAATGGGATCCTCTATGGCAGGAGCAGCTGCAGGGCCAGACCCCCAGCTCACCCTGCAGCCCTTCTCAAAGCCCTGGGCCAGCACCACAGGCATCCCCAGCAGCCACGCAGCGCGAGCGCGGCTCGGAGAGTCAGCGGAGCCAAAGGAGTGACACGGTGACACGTTTCCATGCTGAGCTCCCCAGAGGTGGGAGCAGAAGTGTGGGATTACGACTCCCCAGGACACCAGCTTAGGGCTAAACCCTGACAGTGAACTGCTACAGCTCCCCCACGCACACAGGGAGCAAACTGGAGCTTTACAAGGAGCACTGAGGCAGAGAGCAGTGGAAATTCAAACACTTCCAAATCTGTAGATGAAATTACTACCATCAAGAGGGAAAATCCAAGCTCCCAGAGCCTGAACAAGGCACAGAGCCAGGAAGAAATGAGGACCAGCAATTCTGGTTCATGCCAGTGGAGGTCCAGCTGGTTTGCTCTCCCATGGCTGCACGGTGTTCCCCAGGCTTTGGGGTAGGTAGAGCACAGAGCTCTAACCCCTCAGAGCTCACAGGCAGCCAGGCTCTCCTCTGAGCTGTATTTCCTATGAGCATCTGAAGCTGACAAGTAATTGCCCATTAAGGACCTCACCTCGGTTTCAGCACACTGCTGAGGGGGAAGCAGAGACCGGTGCTCAAAAGAACTGATTTCATTAACTTGTTTCAAGTGCAAATTGAGTATAAAGCCTTTTTAACAGCCCCTCTGATCAACACCAACCCCACCAGCGGCAGGAAGGGCTGGGAGTCTCCAGGAGCGACACTTCAATTCTCATTGGGGGCTGCAGCCCACTCCTCCACGGCAGATTCAAAGACCAACACTCTGAACAGGCACCACTGAGATCAGCTGGCCCAAAACTTGACAAATACTTCTCTCTGTTCCAAAAGCCTCTCTCATCTTGCTTTCAACCCAACCCCCCCCGTTTCATTGCTGTTCTGACACCTGTGATAACGAGCAGCCAAGCAAGAGCCCAGCGCCCAAACACCACGGGCCCTGCACAGACCCCGGGAAGCCAAAGGCTGTCAGTGGGTCACCAAACAGTTGTATTTCAATAAAGTCTCCCTGAAGCTGCCAGAACAGCCTCAGCGATGCGACCTGGGGCGACCGTCACTACCTCAGACCAAACCCTCGCTTCTCTCCTCAGTCCCACCAGCTCAGCGGCACTCGGGGCTCAGAGGGGGGTTCACAATCCCACTCCCCCCAGCAGGCTGCAGGTCAACCTGCCCGCGGGGAGCCCCGGTCAGAGCTCACGCCTCGCGTGTGCCAGCCCAGCCCAGCCCACGGCAGCTCCTCCCAGGGCTCCGGCTGCCACGGGGCCGAGTCCCAGGGGCTGAAGTTGCCCTTCGCTCGCTGACTTTGGGGTCGTGCCCCCACCATTCCCCCTCCCCGGTCTGTTCTCCCCTCTCCTCCGCTCTCTCGCGTCTCTTTCGCTTCCGCCCACGCGGCACCGACCCGCAGACACCCCCCGTAGCTCTGCGCTAATCCCGGGCGGTGCCACAGAACCGGGACCCCCCGCTGCAGGGGCCGAGCTCGGCTCCGCCTCGGACGCGTCTCGGCTGCCGGGCTCCGGGGCGGCGCTGCCCGCAGGGACGAGCTGCGGAGGGGTCCGGCCCCCGGGGGGTCCCGCTAGGACCGGGCGGTCCCCGCCCCGGGCAGAGCTGCCGCCGGTGCCGGGAACGCGCGGGCCGCCCCAGCGCAGCCCCGCGAAGGCGGCTCCCGGCTCCTCTCCCCGTTACCTGCCCGGGCCCCGTCTCCGCGGCGCTGCTGCAGCTGGAAGGGGACGGTGGCGCGGAGCGGCTGCAGCCCCCCGGCCCCGCCGCGGCAGCAGGACCCGCCCGCCGCCCCCGCCATCCCGCCGCACTGAGCCCCCCGCCGCCGCCGCCGCCGCCGCTTATCAACGCTGCGGGGGCGGGGCCAGTGGGACAAGCCCAGCGCCGATTGGCTGTCCGCTGCCAAGCGTCCCGCCCTCCCGAACAGAAGCCAATGAGAACTCTCTCTGCGAGCTCCTCCCCCGGCACGCACTGGAAGGGTAGCCAATCAGAAACGCGGTCTCGCTTAAGATGCGTGCCGGGACCAACCAAAAGAGGAACAGCCACTCGAGCCCTGCCCCTCAGCGGCGGCTGAGCCAATCGCAACACGCGACAAGCCCGTAAACCCCACCCTCCTGCGGAACGACCAATCGCGTGCCTTCCCTGGCGCCCCGCCCCTTTGCCCTCCCGGCAGTGTTTGTGTTCCGCGTCCGGCGGCGGGTCGGGCGGGCGGTTTCTCTTTCACCTTCGCGGGGAACGACGCCAACCGGTACCGGGGCGGCCGCCGCCCGCACCACCCCCGCCCCCTGCCCAGCGCCGGGGCTGCAGCCACACCAGCCCAGCCGCACCACGGCCCCGGCGGGACCAGGGCTCCTCCTTCGGCCCCCAGGAGACGCCGGGGTCGGGGGAAGGGGCCCGCAGCCTCTCCCCGGGGCGGGTCCTTCACCCGCCCTTCCCCCACCAGCCTCGGGTACCCCTGATCCGCTCTCCCGTTCGCACCTCTCACTGCAGTTCCCTTCCTGGCTGCACACAGGCTCCCCCCTTCCCTGGACCCCCTAAACCGCCTTGTCTGGCTTAGCTAACGCTGGGATGCCCGTCCTGCCCCACGGCCCCTTGGCACAGCGGTGCCTGAACCCAGGAGCAGACCCCACCCGCTCTGGGTCCACATTCCACCCCCGGACAGGCGCAGCCATGCGGGTCCAGGGGAAGGGAAGCATCTGTCCCGAGTGCAAAGGGTGAGGCTGATCTACCCACCCCAGGCGCCTGGGCAGCTGTGGCGGGGCAAGATAAGGAGAGGGGGTGAAGCAGCCCGGGCGCCGTGCCAGGCTCTGCGGAGCGGCCGTGGCAGCCGCAGGCAGTCGGGCTCCCCCAGCAGCTATCGCAGCGCAGCAGCACCCCCCGTCCCCGTCCCGTATCGCCCGGCCAGCAGCCTGTGTCTGGCTGTAATCGGGCCCCAGATGGGACACGAGGCTGTGCTGCTCCTAGAACAGCCCCACGGGGGGGTAGAGGTGGGTGGTGCACAGCACAAGGCTGCAGCTCCCAGAGGAAGGGACACGAGGTGGCTCCTCACGAGGCAAAGCCAAGGCACAGACCACAGATCTCAGCAAGCAACACGCTGCCCAGCAAGGACATCCCTCCCATCCCCCTGGGCAAGGAGTGCTGGGAGACCCCTGAGGAGGGGTCACACAAACCACCTCTGCTCAGGGGGGCTGCAGGACAGGGGATGCTCCCCACAGCTCTGGTGCTTGGGGCATTTCTCAGTGGACTGCACACACCAGGAGGCAGTTCAGTATTTCTGGTCACTTAATCTTCCAAAACACCCCCGTTTTTAAACCAAAACAGGGGCCATAAGCGTCTGTTCTGAAGTTCCTCCTGTCCCCTCTCCCACTGTGGACACAAGGTGAAGCCCAGCTCACCTCTGAAGCCTCACTCCTGCTCTGCACAGAGCCACCTGGGCACGGCAGAGACATTCTCCCTGGAAAGCCACCTTCCTTCCCAAGGTCCTCAGTAGCTGCCAGCAAAGAAATGGGAAACTAAATGTGAGGAAAAGAAATGCAGAGGGAACTACTGAAGTGCAGGTGTCTGGGAGAACACAGAACTCCCACGAAAAAGAAACACCAGGTAGGAGTTTTGACCAGGTTCTTTTCTCTCCTGGTAGCTGAGCTTTGTCTAGGAACCCTTCAGAGCCAGGTCCTTCCAACCCAGAAATTCAAATTCAGCTCTCAGTTTCTCTGCCTCACCCTCTTTTTAAGGCCCTGAGATTTGAATCCAATACCCACAGCTGGAACAAACTAAAAATACTCCCCCCTTCTTGTTTCAGCACGCAGGAGGTCACACAGCTGGGCCTCTGTTCTCACCATAGCTCCTGCTATAAATACAACAGGGGGCACTGGGGGGAAAGAAGGACTAATGAAGGGGTTCAGCACAACTAAGCTAAGCAGCACTCCCTCTCAGATCCAAGCTTTGCTTTCAGTGAGTGTTTCCCTGAAGGTCTGAGGAGCCCCATTTTTCTTTGACGTGCAGGAAGAGGCAGCAAAGCACCCATGTTACCCATGTCACCCACCCAGTGGGGCTGCAGCCACTCTGGCTCAGAGGAGCTGCATGTTTTCAGCCAGCCAGGTTTATGCACCACGAGCAGAGGCCTTTTGCTGCCCTTCCCCACACACCACAGAGCCAGGGTTATAAAATTAAAGCTCCCACATTCCCTGCAGGCTCCACTCCAGCCTACACAATGCAGTCATCTCCCTGTAATTAAGGTTCCTAACGATGTGCTGTGTAGTAGCAGCAGTAACACAATCCTTTTAGGGCTGCTCCAGGGCTGTGGGTCAAGGATGCAAGTTCTCAGCACGCTCTGCCTGCTCCTTTCCAAACTGCTTCTGCCACAGCAGCTCCTGCAGCCTCCTCTCTCTGTGGGGAAGGGGAGCTGACCCACCCCACCAGCAGGTAACCCCTCCCAGCTCGCAGAGCTTTGGAAAGCCAGTCACCTCATCTCCAGGGACACCTCAGAATTACTGACCACACCTCGTGGCTGTGGACCAACCTTCTCCCTGTGTGTGGTAACAGCACAGGGCTGCCTGGCTCCTCAGTGTTTACAGGCACGAGGGAGAGTGATTTCTGCATCACCAGCTCCCCACAGGCCCCTCTGACTACACATCCCAGGACCACTTCCCACTGTTCTTTGTCAGTGCCACTGGAGAGGTGATGGCAAACAGGAAACAGGCTGAGGAGCTGCCACAGCAGTCCTGTCGTTCTGGTCCAGCGCTCAGGTCCTAAATGAGATTGTATTTCTGGCTGTTTGCTGTGGGTAGGAGGGAGACAGAGCTTAGATTTAAAGTCCTGATCAGCTGAGCATGAACGTGGAAGATCAAAGGGTCATTCAGCATACAAGCTAAGCTTTCCCTCATTGTCCTTGAACAAAATTCCTCTTGCTCTAAACCGTGGAGTAAAATGCCTGCCTGTCTGCCTCCCACTCTATCCCCAAGAGAGATGGCTGAGTTTCACTACTGGATGTTTTCTGCACTCAAATGTTTTGAGATGAAAAGCTCTAAAGAGCAGCAAGATAAATAAAACTGCAGTTTATTAAAAGAGACTAACAGATTATTCACCAGACCAGCCAAGCTATTTCACAGTCTGGTCATGCCTGCAGTGAAAACAGTGGGAGTTTTGGGAGCAGAGCACAAGCCCTGCTAGGAGGAAGGAGGCATTATGAAAGAGATGGTTTTCACTAAGTCACAGAATGGCAGGAAGCCTCTCCTAACAGCATGAATCACCAACATCCCAGAGAGCAAGAAAGAGCACACTTAAAGAGCAATCACTGATGGCCACCACTACCAACATCGTACCAGAGGGTGTACAGCAACACAAGGAGAGCAAGGGGAGCACGTCAGTCACACCCTGTCACATCCTGACAAGTCAACCCAAAGCAGGCAAGGGACTCAACACTGCAGCTGCAATGAAACCTGTCCCATATCTGCTGCTGCAGCACCCTCCACTGCTGCCTGGGTTCCTTCTGCCCCCTGCAAGAGCCGGGCCATCACCCCACTGCTGTGACCCCGCAGCTTCTCCTGCTGGAAAACAGATGCAGCAGGGACAAAGTTTGTTACATTCTTTGGGATCCTTTCATCACACACTTCCATAGGTTTGGGGAGGTGATTTCCCATTTTCTATCACCACCATCAGCACTGCTGGCATTCAGAGCAGTTCCCTGCTCTGTGCCAGGCTGTGTGTCTATGCAGCAGCTGGTGTTTGACAGTTCAAAGGGACAGACAGCGGGACACTGGGACTTGTGATCTGTGCTGGTGGATCCCACTCATCCTAAGAGAGGGTCTAGTCTCTCCTCCCATGGAGGAGGACCCAGCCACACGGATTCAGGAGTTAAACATCAGAGACTTTTTAAGACTCCCCTGAATACCATGAGCTGTGCCAGGTGTGAAACATTCACCGCTACGGAGTAACAGCTCGCCTGGGGGAAGGTGTTAAAAGAAGCTCCATGGTTTTAGGCTGGGTAAACCCAGGGTTTCTCAGCTTGCACTAAAGAGTGTCAGCAATTAGAGCTCTACTTCATCCATTAGCTACTGTCTGGCAAAGCAGGGCAGCTCAGTCACACAGCACTGCCTCCCCATTCCCTGAAGCCAAACTGGATCTGAAGCATTAGAAACGTGACATCGAAACAAAGGCTTACCTAAAGAGTGGTATCTGGCATGAGAACGTTATTCCCTCACAGGCACAAGGCAATCCCAAGACAAGCTCCCCAAGAAATGCCTACAAACTTTTCCAGAACATGGAACTTAAGAATTCAGGAGCAATAAAGGAGAAGAAAATGGTGCTGTAAGAACCGGCACAGCGTAATTAGGAAAAAATGCAGATGCTGATGAAAACAACCTCCTTGGCTCACCTCAGAGCTCAGCAAGCCAGGAGTTCGTATGGGGAAGAAACCTTTTGGTTTTGCCATGAATAATTACAAACCCAGGAGTTTCAAAGGAAATCAGTAGTTCCAGCTGGCACAGAAACCTCATCCTGGGAACAGCCAGTCTGCGCTTCGCACAGGACACGAGCCCCTGCGCAGGCAACGCTGCTCTGCCCAGTCTTTGCTTGGCTGACAAACTTCTCCACCTAAGAGATGGGGTTTTTTTTCTCTTAGAGGTATAAAGGACAGTGATCTGTGGTGTATCACAGCCCTGTAAAAGCTGCTGCTCCCATCCTGCAACGGGCTCCCTCCAGATAGACCCCCCTGTTCTCCATCCACTCTGTGCTGGCAATTTGCATTCCATGTGGTGTTTCTTTGGCTCCTGCAGCATTAAGGCATGGAGCTAATCAGTCTCCCAGGAAACTAAGGGAAAGATAAACCTGCCTCAACAGGGGAGAGGGAAAATTGATGCATATTTGGTATTGGAGTAAATCAGACCATCCCAGCAACAGCTCAGCTCAGTGTATCAAACTGGTAGTAGTTTGTTGTTCTCAAAGTCATTCTGCCTAGGTCTGGTTCTTACTCACACCTTGTCTTACTCTGATCCTCTCTTACACCAATCCTCTCTTACTCCTGGTCTTTAGGGCTGCTTGTTTGCTTACCCTTTGGCCAAGCCCACAAGTGCACACCACCCTTTAGTTTGGGGTGCCATTTGGTTTCACTGTTACCTGCCTCCTCTTTGGACCTAAACAGCAGGCGCATCCTAAATTGTCCCTCTACTTCCACTACCTGAGGCACAGCATATGGTAATGAGGGACCACTCTTTAATTAGCAGAGCTGGCAAAGGCAAATTCTGGCCCTACAATACTCACAACATAACCTGTTCTTCATATCCCTGGAGTTCTTACTACAATCAAACCCGAGCTACAAAGGCTGTGGCCAGCCCTCCACAGCCAGTGTTAGGAACAAGAGCTGCCCACAGGATGGGCTCAGAAGTGCCCAACAGGATGAAGTTTCGCCTTTACTTCCCCCATCAGTGTCATTGTTGGTGACAAGAGTTTCTTACACCTTGTGTAAGGAGCCTGTGTCGTTGGGCTGAACACCATGAGCAGAGTTTTCCTTTAAGGAAGCATGCAGTGGCCCTGATTGATTAGGAAGCAAGGCACTACGACCAGTGCCAGGCAGTTGGAGAGGCTGCCTAGCCTGGAAGGAATGTATTAAAGGAACAGATTCCTAATCCAAAAGCAGACAAGAGAATCCAGAAAAACAACCCATTTTGTCAGGAACAGGACGAGGATGGCATAAAAATATCTGGCTTTTCAACAGGCTTTAGTCCTGCCAGGGCAAAATGTACTTTTACTGCAGTTATTTAATAATTAGATTATCCTCTGAGGCCCAGGGGAGGGAGGGAGGGGACCAGGGAGTGTGGCTATATTCAGCTGTCACTCCAGGAAAAACTTCTGCTTTCAGCAAAACTCAGACTGGATCTTTTTTCCCCCCCCTCATTACAATAAAAAAAAGCAAAGAGAGATTGACCTTGCTCCTGGTGCCAGAACACAGGGGTGCTGCTCAGATGTCAGCGTGCCAGAGCCCTGGGAAAGAGCAGCCACGTGGACTCTGATCAACTTCACTGAAACACCCACCACCCACCCACAGCTCGGTGTGTTCTGCAAGACCTCCAGCTCAAGGCATGGTGCAGCCACAATCCTCCACACCACAACCCTCCACACAGGGGGTTCTGTGATTATTTATATACTAGACCCATTCACATTTAAACCAGCTTCAGGCTTTAGGGAAAATAAGGACACCCCAGAGCTGTTTGCTGAGCTGTCTGCGAAGACATTCTCTCAAGAACTGGAGCTCTCCTGAGGTGCAGCAGCTGATGAGATCTCTTTTTTTAATGTGAATGTGAAAAATAGGATGTGAATCTGCAAAGGAACCCCACAGGCTCCAGGATGAGGAATGTCTGAGCTAAATGCAGTCACTGCTGTTGGGTTTGGTTCAAAGGTGGACTAAGGACTCCTGGAGAGCTTGGCTTCTTCAGCTGTAAACAGAAGTCAAGGCTCAGAGATGCAGAGAGCCAAGCTCTCTGCTTGCCCAGGCTCCACAGTAAATTCTGCAGCTTGCACCAGCTGGATACACCTTTAACCTGTCTGCACATCACTGACTGCACTTCATGAAGAACCAACTTCAAACTTCTCAGCTCATTTAGGCTGAGACACTGCCCAGGAAGACAGCCAGCAAACAGGAGCAAGCCCTCAGCTGCTGGATGACACAAGTGCCCTGAGAGGCAGATCCACTCCCACTCAAGCTTGACACGTTTGGCTCAAGAGGTTCTTCAATGCTGCTCTCACCACCCAGCCCTGCCACTCCTGAAACACTGACAACCATGAAGCTGGACCCCAGAGCAGTGGGAAACCTCCACTCACCTCCTGAAGGTGCAGAAGGAAAAGCAGCAGCTGCCCTGGATCTTCAGATCTGTGCAGCAGCGCTCTGGATTCCTGCAGCACTCCCTCCATCACAGCCTTTCTGTAACTCCAGCCCCCAGAGCTGGGCTGAGATGATACCTAAAAGCAAGCCAGAGTTACTCAAGTGTAGCACTTCAGGTATTTTTATAGCCTGTTTTCATTAGATAGAGTTTCTCTTGCCCTGAAGCAGGCACAGGAGCCCTGCAGGAACACACCACAGCAACCACCACACAAAGCAATTACAGAAAATGCTTTACCACTTACAAAGCACTCTGCAGCTGAAACACCTCAAGTGCTTTACAAGCATTTCTTCTGCTTCACAGCAATTCTGGCACAAGCAAGCCCACTTCTGTTACCACTAATGTGAGGGATGGCTGCATCAAGATCCCCCAGGCAGCTGCTTCAATACCACGTCTGCAGAACAAGTGGGACCCAAGGCAGGAGAGGAGAGTTTTTAATCTGGTTTCAACCCCTCAGTGCCTGTAGCCTTCACAGAGCTTGGTTTTGGTGAAAAGTCCCTTTTCATTGCCTCTATTTTCTAAGGTTCTGACAGAGATTGAGATGGTTTTGATTTTTTTTTAATGACATCAAATGTAACTGACCCTAAATTCCAAAGAGTTTTTGTGAGCCTGTACAGACCTAGAGAGATTTCAGCAGCTTCAGTGACATCTTCAGGGCCAAGAGAGTTCCAGTTACTGCTATCAGCAGCAGTCTGGCACCTCCATGTATTTAAATCCTTGGTTATTAAGAAACCAAACCACTTCTGTGTTGTTTAACATGACATTTCAACTCATCCAGCACTCAGTAAACTTCCTTCTGCTGTAACATCAGGAAATTCCCACTTTCCTACCTGGAAAATTCTGACAGAGGTGAGACCACAAGCCTGTCCCAAGAACCTGACTGAGGGAGCTTAACCCCAGCAGGGAGCCTTGTGAGCAGCAGCCACCCCAAAGGAACGGGTCCCCACCTCGGTGGCTGGTTTTGGGCGCTGAAGCCGTTTCATGCACTGACATCTAGTGGCGGTGCCAAAGGGAAAGGCGCTGCTGGCCGCTCCTGTCACTGTTGTGGGGTTTTTCCCTTAGGAAACACCTGCAGTTTGAGCTCCCAACAGCGGCCAGGGCTGGAGCTTCTTCTTTACTGACCACCAGAACGTGGCCAAGGGCTTTAAGCATCTTCTAATGCACATTCATGGCACAGGATTTCCCTGAGTTTGTATTCCTGCCATAAGCTCCCCCAGTTCAGGCTGGACTGTGAGCTGCAGCTCAGCAGGAGTGAGTTAAATCCCTGCAGTGTGTTCTCCTGGTCCATCTGTAAACTCTGCACAAGCTCTGCCCAATTCCACCAGACCCTTTTTTCTCAGTTTACAGCATGAGACACATCCACTCTTGTGGGGCCCAGGCTTTGTCCCAGAAAATATACAGGAGACAAGCAACTACAAAGTGTTCTAACTAACTCCTCCTTTCCCCTCTCAGTACTAAGGAATAGCACCTCTCCTCTTGGCTTCCATTCCTCTTGCCCTGTGAGGTGATGCTTCACTTCACCCACATTTATCTTCAACATTTCAAATCAGTCTAATAACTCCAGAGCACAGTGCTTGTTACCCTAGCAATCTGAAGTTTTATTTAATTCCAGGAATAATTCTTTTTTCTTACAAGGCAGGAAAACCACATGTGTTTCCAGAGCAGCATTTTCTCCTGCTGCCACTTTCAGTACATTTGCAAGTCAGGCCACTTAATTAACCAGCCTTACTTCTACACCCACCCTTAGGTTTTCCTGGGCTTGATGTGCTGAGTCTTTAGCTGAAACATGTGGCCATCTGTGACTGACACACACGCTCCCACTTCACGTACCACACATACTGGCTCCCATCCCTCTCTGCCTGGGCTAGGGCAGAGGTATTTCATCATCTTGACTCCTTCAGGTTTGCCTTTCACCATTTCGTGGGAGATCAGAACACCTGTGACAAGCTGGAAGGAGAGAAACAGAGTTATTTGCCTGCCTGAAGATCACAGAATCACAGAATCATAGGGGTTGGAAGGGACCTCCAGAAATCATCAAGTCCAACCCCCTGCCCAAGCAGGGTCCCTAGGACAGGGGCTGGAATCTCTCCAGAGAAGGAGACTCCACACCCCCTGGGCAGCCTGTCCCAGGGCTCCCTCACCCTCACTTGGAAGAAGTTCTTCCCCACACTGGGGGGGAACTCCCTGTGCTCCAACTTGAGGCCATCCCCCTTGTCCTGTCCCCACAGACACTGAGAAGGGGCTGCCCATGTCCCCCTGTGTCCCACCCTTCAGCTATTGATCCCCATTGATCAGATCCCCTCTCAGGCTTCTTCTCTCCAGGCTGAACAGCCCCAGCTCCCTCAGTCTTTCCTCCCAGGGGAGATGCTCCAGGCCCTTCAGCATCTCTGTCCCTCCTCTGGACTCTCTCCAGGAGATCCCTGTCTGTTTGATCCCAGGGAGCCCAGCCCTGGACACAACACTCCAGGTGGGGCCTGAGCAGGGCAGAGCAGAGGGGGAGGATCCCCTCCTGCTGCCCACACTCCTTATGCACTCCAGGATCCTGCTCAGGGCCAGCCTGTCACCCCCAAACAACAGGCACTCAGGCGGGGACCACGGAACTCTCAGGGCCCCGCGTTCGCCTCCGCAGCCCCGTCCCTCCCCGGGCTGCCGGGCAGAGCGCTGCTGCCCTCGGTGCCTGAGGCCTCAGGCGCTGCCAGCCCGGCCCTAGGGCGGGAAGCGGCCCCGCCGCTCCCGCCTCCCCGCTCCAGGCCCGGGAACAGCCCTTGGGGCTCACACAGCCTGTCAGACCGACGCAGGCAAAGCTCCAGCGGGCAGCGACTCAAACCAACCCCCCTGAAGCGCGTTTGGAGGGCTGAGGCGGGGGCGGACCGCCCCTCCGCCCGGCGCGGCCCCGCCAGGCCCAGCACAGGCCTCGCCCTCCAGCAAGGCCGCAGCGGGGCTGGCGGCAGCGGCGCTCTGAGCGGGAAGGGAGGGCCGGGAGCCGCAGGCGCGGCGCTGCCCGCCTGGAGAGCAACGGGGACTCACCCAGCGCCTTCCTCCGCCCAGTCGCTGCACGGAGCCGGCGGCGCGCCCCTGCCCAGCCCCAAGGTGGGCCCCGGAGGAAGGGCTTAGGCTGCCCGAATCCAATATGGCTCCGCAAGGGAAAACGACGTCGCCGGGCGTCGCTGGGAGGCCCCTCTGACTTCATGCCCGCACCCAAGATGGCCGCCGCCCTCCCTCCGCTCCGAGAAAAGCCTTCAGCCCGAACCCAAGATGGCCGCCAGCAGCTTCACCAGGATACCTGTCCGAATCCAAGATGGCAGCCCCCGCTGGCGTGAGGCTGGCTCGGGGTCACGTGACGGGGGAGGAGAGGGGGGGGTGGGGGGTGTGGACCGTGTCCCGGCGGAAGCGTGAGGGACCGAGCAGGGAACAGGGACTGGCGGCGGCGGCGGGAGCGGGCTGGCGCCGCCGGAGCAGACGTGCCGCAGGACGGGAGACACGGCTGTCACCACGGAGCCCGCCGGCGCTAACACGGCGGCGACAGCCGCTTCGCGGGCCGGGGGCGCCGGGGACCAGCCAACCTCGCTGCCCCCGCCCCCGCCGAGGATGCCGCGCAGGAAGGTGAGTGCGGCCGGGAAAGCGGGGAGGAGCCCGACGGGAGAACGGGCGCGTTCGGGCCGCAGCTTTTCCCCCTTCCTACACCCCTCCGGTACCTCTCACGGGCACAAAACCGGGGGGAAAATAGCGGCCTTCAGCCCCCAGCGCCCGCCCCGCTCGCTCGCCGAGTGGCTCCCGCACGGGCCCGCTGGGCGCTGATTGGCCGCTTTGCGCGTCACTCATCGCCCCCAACGGTTACCGTTTCCCCTCCCCCGCGCCTCGAGCGCGGCCCGCCTCTTGGCTTTTCCGATTGGGCAAGTGGTTGGCGACCTGCTCGCCTATTGGCCGGACTGCCTTGCCGGGCTGACCGCTGATTGGCTTCCTCGGCTGCCTGTCTACGCCCCCAACGGTCACCTCCCCGCGCGTGCCTTGTTTCTCCCCGCTTCCCTTCCCCCCATCCCACTCCGCCCTCCCCCCGTGTTGATGTTTCTGTGGGAGCAAGGCTTGCGCTGATAGGCTGCCGGCCGCCGTCAGTCACCCCCGGCGGCCACGCCTTTTTTCCCTCTGGCGGCTGCCATTGGCTACTTCTCCCTTTCGGCCCCGCCCACGAGCCTTGTGATTGGCTGGCGGCCGGCGCGGCTCGGCTGGGCGCAAAAAAAGGAGGATGAAAAAAAAATGGAGGGGGGCGCAGGGACCGCGCTCGCGCCGCTGTGCGCGCGGGGCCGCGGCAGCCCGCCCCGCCCCGCCCCCCCCCCCCCCCCTCCCCTCCCCTCCCCTCAGGGCCGCGGCTGCGCCGGGGCCGCTCCGGCCGCGGGTCCGGCTCTCCCGAGCGGCCGTTACCGCCGGGCAGGGCTGCGGGGCGAGGGAAGGAGGAGGCCTGGTTGCTGCTTGCCGCCTCCTGTGGCCCGCTGCCTGCCTGGGAGCCCCCTCCTCGGGCCTGCTGCCCCCCTTCCTCCCTGAGAGTCTCCTCCTCAGGCCCGCTGTCCCCCTTCCCCGCTTGAAGCAGCCTCCCTGGGCTCGCTGCCCCCTCCTGGGGCCCTCTGGCCTCCCTGAGAACACCCTGCTCAGGCCCTTTTCCCCCCTTAAAGCCTCCTTTGCAGGCCCACTGCCCTTCCTGAGAGCCCCCTCCCTGGGCCCATGGCCCCTCTTCCCCCTTCAGAGCCCCCTCCCTAGGCCCACTGCCCCCTTTCCCCCTCAGAGCCCCTTTCTCAGGCCCACTGCCTTCCCCAGCAGCCCCTCCTCAGGCCTACTGCCCCTCTTCCCCCTCAGAGCCCCCTCCCTGGGCCCTCTGCCCCCCTTCCCCCTCAGAGCCCCTTTCTCAGGCCCACTGCCTTCCCCAGCAGCCCCCCCTTGGGCCCACTGCTGCCCAGAGCTGCCCAGCCCCACTGCACGGTGCAGAAGGCCTTTCCTCTGCCTTGCTTCACCCTGGGGAGCCCTGACGCTGCCCTGAACTGCTGAGGGGTGAAGAGTCAGTTTGGCATTGCTGGAGCCCATCTGTTTTCTCCAGCACCTGCTCCCCTGGTGCCTGGTGTGCTGCTGGGCTCTGTCTGCTGGTTTGGAGAGGCAGATGGTGCAGGAGTGCTGTTGGCTTGGCAGGGTGGACCAAGAACACTGAGCATACCCAGTCCGGCCTTGAAACTCCCTTTATCTTTTGTTTTAAATAGAACTGGCTGGTGTTGTGATGTTTCTTAGGAACACTCACTTACTAGTTTACATATATCATGGTGCTAGCTTGAATTTACCCATCCAGCATCAAACATTTTCGTTTCTTTTAGCAGTATAAATAAAGCATGCAAGTTTGAGTGCTGCTGTGCTAATGGCTGGGTCTGTGGTATTGCAGAGGAACGCGGGCAGTAGCTCTGATGGGACAGAAGACTCTGATTTCTCTACTGATCCTGAGCACACAGACAGCTCTGAAAGCGATGGCACGTCACGGCGATCCGCCCGAGTGACCCGGTCCTCAGCCAGACTCAGTCAGAGCTCTCAAGGTAAACGCTTTATTTTCTTAAGGGAAAGCGAAGCAGCCTCTTGGGCAGCAAGAGGGTCCATCTGCTCCTTATTCCTGATCTTTAGAGCTTAAATGTGTGGCGTTTACACCCAAGTAGAAACATTAAACTTCCCTCCCCGTTGGCTCTCAAGGCACTGCAAAAAGCAGGCTTTATAAGTGCACGAATGAGGTAGCATCATCTAAAGATTATACTGGTGCTGGAAGTCAACACTCAGCTCAAAAAGCTAAGCTGACTAATTGTTAAAGGAAGTGGGAATCAAACCCCGTGGCTCCTGCCAGTTTTGCCTATTTTTTTCTGAGAACACTACAAATTTGCTTTCCATACAGACTGGTACAGGAATCTTGATGGTTTTCCATCATTCCATCTAGGCTGTTAAGAAATACACGTGTGTGATGATCTTGTAATTAGGTCTTAAGAACAAGAGGGAAGGTGGGTTGGGTGGTTATGGGATGCCTGTGATATTCCTAGGTTATAAAAGCATTATTTTCATGCAGTTCATAATTGTTTTATAGCCTTAGGATCACTATGGGATCACAAAACCATCCACAGGGTCCCAAATACAGCTCCACACCAGAAGCAGTCTTGCTGTTCCCAAGAGTTGTCTAAACACTGTTAATTCTTATCTAAACTAACGGTTCTGGTTCTTCAGCTTTCCAAGACAGGAGCTGGTTTGTAATTACTAGTTAATTAAGCTCAGAGAAAGCTGATCTAATTCCAGATTCCTCTGTGTTGGTAAAAGTGTCCAAAGGTTTAAGCTTAGAAGAACAAAGTGTATCTTATCTTGGTGATGATGTGTGGAGGTCAGCAGTAGGACAGAGCTCTGCTGACACCCAGTTATCAGTTGTAATCACAGAATCCCAGGTTGGAAGGGACCTCAGGGACCACCTGGTCCAACCTTTCCACCAGATAAGGGACCTCAGGGACCACCTGGTCCAACCTTCCCACCAGATGTCGGTCTCTCAGACCTCAGAGCGTGTTCCTGCGGGGGTCACGATGGTGTCTCTGTGGAATTAGATTCCAGCCCCGTTCGCAACCCGCCGTCCTTCGGCGCGGAGGAGCCCGTCTACTCCACGAGGAGAGTGACCCGCAGCCAGCAGCAGCCAGCCCCTGTGACTCCAAAGAAGTACCCGCTCCGGCAGACCCGCTCCTCCGGCTCCGAGACCGAGCAAGTGGTGGACTTCTCGGACAGAGGTACGCCGGGTGCGCCGGGTGCTGTCAGGCAGATGACGTGACCCCGTTTTCTCTGCGGGCGCTGGGTAATGTTCCTGAGGACAGATGGTTTGAGACGACTCTCCGGGGTTGCTTTACCTCTTGTTTTGAAAGCTTTCTTCCAGGCAAATTTGTAATATCTTGATCCTTATTCAGACACAAAAAATGCAGCGGATCACGATGAGTCTCCACCTCGTACCCCCACCGGGAATGCCCCTTCCTCAGAGTCTGATATTGATATCTCCAGTCCAAATGTATCCCATGATGAGAGCATTGCCAAGGACATGTCCATGAAGGATTCTGGAAGTGACCTGTCTCACCGCCCTAAGCGCCGCCGCTTCCATGAAAGCTACAATTTCAACATGAAATGTCCCACTCCTGGTTGTAACTCTTTAGGTAATTTCAGCTCCAGGATTAATCTGTTGGGTTTTGCCTTCCTGATGTGATATTCAAAGTCCCGCCCAGTTGAGTTATTCATCCTAATGACAGGAACTTAATTAGGGCCAGAAGTATTGCTGAGAAGTGGGTATAGAGAAGGGATATGAAGCTTATCTCCAGGTATATTCTTCCTGGCATTTTTTTTTTCTAGCTAGGAGAGTTTGGGGGATGATAGAGTAAAGCCTGAGTTTGGAGCATGAGCACAGGTGTGGGAGGAAGGTGCAGAGCCTTGCAGGTAGGGTGCTGGTCTCTACCAGAAGCAGGTTTTCAGGAACAAGTGATTGCAGCCCTCTCGTACCTGGCTGCTGGCATGGAGTGCAGCTTTTGAGTTAGCATGGAAAAGGTTTTCCTTCTTTGTTCTTAAAGCTTGTGCCATGAACCACAGAGCATGCTCCTCCTATTGCTCTGCTCCCTGAGAGGCTCATACGAGGTGTCTGCCCATCTGAGAGACTTTAGAAACCTCTTTCTGATCAGATCATAAAAGTTGGGGTCTTTTTTCTGATCCTTTGCAGGGCACCTAACTGGAAAGCACGAGCGACACTTCTCCATCTCGGGATGCCCGTTGTATCATAATCTCTCTGCAGATGAGTGCAAGGTAATCAAGTCTTGTGGTTTGTCTTGTTTATGCCTTTTTGGAACAAAACACCTGTGATTCATGAACAGTAAATAGAGTTTGTGTGTTTTGGCTGATGCCTTTAGCTGTAAGGCAGCAGCATTTTGTGTATGGAATCATCTGTGAATGACTGCTCACCTCCATGAGAAGCAGAAGAGACCAAGGCAGCGACAATGCTTTGCTGTAGCACTGACAGATGAGTTTTGGCTTCCAGGTTCGAGCACAGAGCCGGGACAAGCAGATTGAGGAGAGAATGCTGGCCCACCGGCAGGACGACAACAACAGGCACGCCACCAGACACCAGGTAAGCCATGTCATGGAGGGGCTGCTCCCTCAGAAGTGGAACAACCTCAGCTCCTGGTTTTCAGCAACGATGATTTTAACTTGACCTCCCTTCTTCACTTCCCCTGTAAGCTGTTGTCATCTCGTTTGTTTCAGCAAGGGCAGCTCTTGTGTCCCTGAAATGAGGGACCAAAGCAGGTAGTGAGAGCAGAGAGCATTGGTCAGTAATAGCACAAAGGAGGCTGGAGCTGTTCTCAGGATGATTTTTTTCTGTGTGCTTTGATGTGCAGGACAAGAGAATTCCTGCAGGACTGTAAACTGCAATTTTACTCTGACTAAATAGAAAAGAATAAACCCAGGGGAATTACATTTTTCAGTTCATGAGTCTTGGACTTGAGTCAAAGTGACTTAATGAGTTGGCTCTGAGCTTGTCCACATGATTAAGCAGCACATAAGGAGCGCCCTGTCCTCTGAGACTGAGGTGCATTGGCAAAGGCAACCTGCAGTAGGAAGAACAGCTTCCTGCTTTACAAACCTGTGCTGTACCCACAGAGCTGCCTTACTAGCGTGGGATTTGGTTCAGAAGCTACAAACCTGATAAAATGGAAGCCAGGACAGAGTGGGAAGGCGAAGAAAAGTGTTTGAGGTGGTTGAAGCCTAGTGAGGGTTTGTTTCCACCTCTGGTTTCTTTCAGGCACCGACAGAGAGGCAGCTGCGATACAAAGAGAAAGTAGCTGAGCTCAGGAAGAAGAGAAACTCAGGACTGAGCAAGGAGCAAAAGGAAAAATACATGGTAAAAGCAGTCATTTTATTCTTTCCTTCCCTCCTGTCTGGAATGAGGCTGCTGGAATGAGCTTGGCTTTCCTAGTCATCCTGAAACATTTGCAGCTAAAAAAGCTGCAAGATGCCACAGCTTCCTAGCAGCAAGGCAGCAAAACCTCTGTTGTTTTCCTGTTCCAGGAGCACAGACAAACCTATGGCAACACTAGGGAACCGCTGCTTGAAAACCTGACGAGCGAGTATGACCTTGAGCTATTCCGCAGAGCGCAGGCACGGGCCTCTGAGGACCTGGTGAGGCTTCCAACTCATCACACACCTCACAGCAAATGTCTTGGTTAGAAAGGCGACTGACTTCTGGGGGGTGGTGGTGTACTTGTGCTGAGAGAATCAGTGTGTAAGAGCAGCTGCAGCCCAGCCAAGTCAGCAGCGTTACATGGGATAATGGTTAATGTACAGCTTGAGCAAAGCATTTGCAGTCATGAATGCTGCAGTGCCTGCAAGAGGAGTAATTAATAGCAGTCCCATTTAATAGGTATTTGGTTTTGGGGAAAGAACAGACAGCTTCACTAGCTGGAAGAATGGCTAAGGAGTGATGGTAACAGAAGACATCTTGACAGCAGCTGGTGGCTGTGGAATCGAGTTCAAAACCTTGAGGCTTCTGTAGGTGCTTTCCACAGCGACCTTCTGTCTTCAGAGATGAACCAACAGACACTTTCTTGCTTACATTAGGCCTCTCCCTCCAGAAAGAGCTGGCAAGAAGCTTATATTGCTTCTGTGACAGAAAGAGCATGGTCCTAGAGTTAGAGTACAGTTAGGCTCCCCAATGAAAGGGACAGGCAGTAACTCTTCTGCTCGTGGACAGGGCTCAGGTGGGGTTTGATCGGGGAAAGCTTTGTGGAAGGGGTCACTAGCTGAAAGGTTTTCATTCAGGAGACAAAGTTCTTTCCTTCCTGGAAGTAAACAGGGCTCTCTTCCTCTCTGCCTCCTTCCTTTTAACGATCCTGCTTTTGGTTTTCCCGGGTAGGAAAAGCTGCGGCTGCAGGGCCAGATCACAGAAGGCAGCAACATGATTAAAACCATCGCGTTCGGGCGCTACGAGCTGGACACCTGGTACCACTCCCCCTACCCGGAGGAGTACGCGCGCCTGGGCCGGCTCTACATGTGCGAGTTCTGCCTCAAGTACATGAAGAGTCAGACGATCCTGCGCAGACACATGGTGAGGCCAGAGCTCATCCCTCTCTCCTGCATCTGATGTCAGCTTGTGGAGGGCCACGGAGATGAGCAGAGGGCTGGAGCAGCTCCCCTATGGAGACGGGCTGAGGGAGCTGGGCTGGGTCAGCCTGGGGAAGAGAAGCTGTGGGGGGACCTCATTGCAGCCTCCCCGTCCCTGAAGGGAGCAGAGAAACAGGAGGGGAATCAGCTTGTTAAAGGGTAGATAATGGCAAGACAAAGGGGAATGGATTAAAGCTGAAGCAGTGAAGGTTTAAATTAGATATTGGGGGGAAGTTTTTTATAGAGAGAGTGGTGAGGGGCTGGAACAGGCTGCCCAGAGAGGGGGTGGGTGCTCCATCCCTGGGGGTGTCCAAGGCCAGGTTGGATGGGGCCCTGGGCAACCTTGTGTAGCTCCAAGCCTGGAGGTTGGTGTCCCTGCCTGTGGCAGGGGGTTGGAGCTCTGTGATCCTTGGAGTCCCTTCCAACCCAGACCATTCTATGATTCCTGCTGTTAGTTCAGTTGCTCGCTTTAGGAGGTGAGAAGGCTGCTTGTTTCCTGGTGTATCCAGCAGCTGTGGTAACCATTTCTGCCCTTAAAACACCCTCACTTTGTTTTTCTTTCATAGGCAAAATGCGTTTGGAAACATCCTCCAGGTGATGAAATCTACCGCAAAGGCTCCATCTCGGTGTTCGAGGTGGACGGGAAGAAGAACAAGGTAACTCACTGCCAGCCTTGGGTCAGTCTTGAGTGTGTTTCAGAGGTCTGGGTGCTGCTTTTCCTGCAGAGCAACGATGCAAATGGCTCTTTCTCCCTCCTGTTGCAGAAACGCTGCTGAGAGTCTCATCTGTCTGTTCGTGCACTTCTGGCAGTAGATTTGTCTGTGTTTTCTTTGTGGTTATTCCTCAGCCCTGTCGTGCTCCAGCAGTTCCATCTGTTGTCTCCTGCTGTGTTTGGAGATGTGTATCAAGACCCCTTTCTGAATGTTAGCAGGGGGACTCTGTGCTTTGCCTGTGTCTCTCACTGCTGCCCCTCTCCTGTTTGCTGTGAGGGTCAGGGTTGGGGCAGCGTGGGGAGCAGCCTGGTGTTCGGGAGGGTGACCCCAGTTTCTGAATTGAAGGGTGCAGTGTTAATCTGCAGCTGCAGGTTCAATGCTTGGTAGTAGCACCATACTTATGCCCTGTGTCTGTTCGTGTCTGGTCTGGAGGCTTTAGAGGAAGGAACAAAGAAACAGTTTCTAAATCTAAATTCTCCACTGGTGGAAGTTGGGAGGAGTCTGTTCTAGTTACCAGAGGTAACCTTGAAGCGTGGGATTAATGCATTGCAGAGCAAGCAGGCAGAGCTCCAACCTCCTGCTCCGCTTCACTGAGGATGTGATGTTTTGGGCATTCAGAGGCTGGTATTGCAAACATCAGTTCCCACCCTTTGGGCTTATCAGGTTTCATCACAAATCACATTGTTTCCTGCCCTGGCCCAGCTGCTCTGTTTGAAAGACTATGTCATTTCTCAGATGATTCAGGACTCTCTTATCATTTCCCATGTATGCCTGTTGTTTGTCCACTCTTGGGATGTTCCACTGTAATAAATGGCTGTATCCTACTCTCCTTTTGCTTCTAGATCTACTGTCAAAACCTGTGTCTGCTGGCAAAACTTTTCTTGGACCATAAAACACTGTATTACGATGTTGAACCCTTCCTCTTCTATGTCATGACAGAAGCTGACAACACTGGCTGTCACCTGATAGGATATTTCTCCAAGGTTAGTTGAAAACACACACGTACGCGTTACTACCTCACTAGAACGAGGTTTAGGACACCAATTATCAGTACTGGACCATCCCTATGAGCTTTTACAGTGTCAGTATTTGCTGCTTTTAGGAGTAGGTAAAGTTTCAAACCTGATCAGCATGAATTGCTCTTACTCTGCTGCAGGTGCTTTGCTGGAGCATCTTCCCTTGTCACTAGTGAAATCCAAATCAGCTCCAATGAACTTCTTGCTGGCAGGCATAACAGTGTCTTAAATGTAGGCAAAAGTAAGGATCAAAATTATTAATAAATGTAGAGAGAAATATATTAAAATATGTATTAGTTGCCATTTATTTTTTTAGTAAAGTAGGTGAAGGAATAAAAGTCTTTGGGTGGAGAAGCTAAGATACAATTGAAGCAGCTTAAGCAGATCCCACAAGTCGCTGGCCAAGCTTAGAGCAGGAGCCAGTGTTCTGAACTGTTTGCTCAGACATGTCACCTAGAAAACAGCCTATCTGTTTGTTTAATCTCTGCTGCACGTTGGTGCAACGTGTTTCCTGGTGGGTCTTATTTCAGGACAGAAAAAGCAATCGCCCTTCCGGCCTTGGTAGTAGCATGTAATGCAGTGTGGATACCTCAGGCAGTGAAATTGTGTGGGTAGGGAGAATACTCTCCCAAAGAAAGTGCAGGAAAGTATATTCCTTAAACCACCTAAGTCATAGAATCCCAGCCTAGTCTGGGTTGGAAGGGACCCCAAGGGTCACAGAGCTCCAACCCCCTGCCACAGGCAGGGACACCAACCTCCAGGCCTGGAGCTACACCAGGTTGCTCAGGGCCCCATCCAACCTGGCCTTGAACACCCCCAGGGATGGGGCACCCACCCCCTCTTTGGGCAGCCTGTTCCAGCCCCTCACCACTCTCTCTGCAAAGAACTTCCCCCTAATATCTAATTTAAACCTTCCCTTCTTTAGCTTTAACCCATCCCCCTTGTCCTGCCAGTCTCTGCCCTTTAACAAGCTGATTCCCCTCCTGTTCCTCTGCTCCCTTCAGGGACTGGGAGGCTGCAGTGAGGTCCCCCCACAGCCTTCTCTTCTCCAGGCTGACCCAGCCCAGCTCCCTCAGCCTGTCTTGTAGGGGAGGTGAAAACCTAATAAATATCTAAAAAAAAATCCAGTCTAAAGAAAAATCTGTTTTGATGGGAGGATAAGTGTGGCTGAGTCTGTTCTTTGGCTGAACCTCTCAATGTGCACCAGGTGCTTGGAACACTGCGATTAAGTCGCTTTCTCATTGCATGGAAACCTGGGAGATGACAGAGGTGGTGGTGAGAGTGTTGCTGGCTCCTTCCCAGGTACAACTCCATGGCCAGCCATCCTAGGCTTAAAATTGTGCACCAAACACCCAAATTAATGGCTGAGAAAATAAGACACTAAGCCAGGCTGGTAGCTGAAGGACGATGGTGTTACTTGTTGTCAGGCAGGTTTTTCTTCTGTTGCTTCTTCCCCCTTGTATTGTATCAGTTGTACAGGCTTGTTTGGTCTGTTGGGATTATGGTGTGCCCTTTGTGCAGATCTAGACCTGTTTATCTCTCCTCTCTGTGTTCTTATTTTTAGGAGAAGAATTCTTTTCTCAACTACAATGTTTCCTGTATCCTGACAATGCCTCAGTACATGAGGCAAGGTTACGGCAAAATGCTCATTGACTTCAGTAAGTAGAGAGAGGGAAATTCTGGAAACTTCCTCTCTCCAACGTGACAGTTCCACCAAGGAATCTAACCTATCCGTGGTGGTGCTTGAGCTGGTTTAGTTCTAACTAACTTCTGCATGTGCTGAAGAATTTCATGGTCAGGAGAGAGGAGTTTCAAGGTAAATAGGGTTGTTTTTCCTTCACAGGCTATTTGCTTTCTAAAGTAGAAGAAAAAGTTGGCTCTCCGGAACGCCCTCTGTCTGATTTAGGTCTCATCAGCTACCGTAGTTACTGGAAGGAAGTTCTCCTTCGTTACCTGCATAATTTCCAAGGAAAAGAGATCTCCATTAAAGGTATGTTTTATATAAGCTTGTAGTGAGTTGGTTTGGGAACATACCTGTGCATCTCAGTCACTCATTTCCCTCCAACGTCAGGCAGGTTGTGCTTGACTATTTCACATCACTGTTAGTGTAGCAGCACAGTTAGTTAGTGGAATATTCCTAGAGCTGGGTATGGCTCCTTTCCAGTCTGGAGCATTAAGGATAAGCCAACTCCCAGACTTTGCAGAGTGTGTACTGGATTCTTCTTTTAAAAAATAAATTTTTAAAAAGATTCAGCAAAAAACTTTCCCCATCTGTATGAGAAGGTTAATTTTAAAAAGAAAAATGGCTCCACTGAGAGGCTTTCAAATGCTTTGGAGAAATACTAAAACTATTTGGAGTTTTCATAGTGTGTTTATGTTTATGGCACACAGGAGCATATGGGATCTCATAGAGATAGCATCTGCATCTTCTTTCAGAGGATTGCACCTTAGTAACTTGGAACCTAAAATCAGGATCACTAAACCATTGTGATACCTAGGCTGGCTCTCAGTTTTTGGGTGAGCTGGGCTGTTTCTGTAGGGCTCTGTGTGGTTTGCATCCATAACCTGTGGTCCTTCAGGAGTGAAATAAGCCAAGGGAAGTTGTGTGACGGTGCTACAGATAACCAGGGCACTCAAAAGCCCTGAGTCCAACAGCAACTAGTACTGCATGTAACTCCTTAGTATCCCCAAGGCATTTTGTGTTTATTGCTTCAAAAGGAGTTGCATAAAAGCTGTAGTAAAAAACTGAACAATTATAGGCCATTTTGCAGAGGAATTTGTTGCTGTTTTAACATAAACTGATCCTGGTTTGCAGAAATCAGCCAGGAGACTGCAGTGAACCCTGTCGACATCGTTAGCACGTTGCAGGCGCTTCAGATGCTCAAGTACTGGAAGGGAAAACACCTGGTCCTGAAAAGACAGGTAAGATCTGGCTGTTTCTGCATTTGTAGCTTCCTGAAGTTCACTGTTAGGTTTGTGCAGACTGGCTGACAGCAGTATATCACAATCACAGTTTAGGGGTTGGAAGGGACCTCCAGAGCCCATGGGGTCCAACCCCCTGCCAAAGCAGGGTCCCTGGAACAGGTCACACAGGTCGGTGTCCAGATGGGGCTGGAATATCCCCAGAGGAGGAGCCTCCCCACCCCCTGGGCAGCCTGTCCCTTTGCACTGCGCTGGGTTTTCCAGCCTTTTCATTCTAGTGGTGGGAGCACCATGATTTCCAAGTGCAGTAACTGACAGAACACACCGTGGGCATCCAGCCTGGTCCTTCAGTGGTGTGGAAAGGGCTGTGTTGGCCTTTCCTGATGTGTGGAGTCGTGTTGCTCATCGTGAAGCAGCTTGTTAGGAGAGCAGCGGATCGCTGTTCCCAACATGCCTGCCCTTTCCTGGACAGATGGATGGTGTAGAAGAGAACCAAACTGGTGGAATTCTGAATGAGTCTTGTCTTAAATCTAATGAGGGTACAAACAAGTGGTTTATAACTCCCCAAATCATCCCCTCCCTGAGACTTGACTGCAGCTAAAAGCATCCATGTCAGTGTGCAGAAAGCACCGTGGAGGAAAGGTGTTTTGTCAGGCTGAGCAGTTGTTGGGCTTCTTGTCTTCTGCTGTGGTGGTGTGCCACAGATAGCTGTCCGTTGTGGATCCTCTGTTTTAACCTCCCCTTTCATCCTCTTTCCCTTAGGATCTGATTGATGAATGGATAGCCAAAGAGGCCAAAAGATCCAACAGCAATAAGATAATGGATCCCAGCTGTTTGAAATGGACCCCTCCTAAGGGAACTTAACTGTCTATTGCTCCTGAAGCCAGTGAACCCCAACAGTAGGAAGTACCCTAGGGATCTCTGTTGTTCTGTTGCTGTTGTGATTGGCTGGTACAGTACCCTCCTGAAAGATCAGTTCCCCTTGGTACTGTTCTGGCCCAGATCTTTTGTGCACACCACAGACGCTAGTTCTGAGGAACTTTATGTTTCGGCCTCAATGAGGTTGCAAGGATTGGATCTGTATAGGACCCAAATAAAGCTCCTAGCAGCGCTGGCCCAAGGAGTTCTGATATCTGGTACTGTACCTGTCCAGTCACTGGTCTTACCCTCATGTTCTGATTCCAATGAGGTTGTGTTGTGTCCTATAATCTGGTTGTTTCTTCCTTCAGGTTCCTTGCGTTCTCAGTAATGGAGGTAACTTCTGTGGCTTTTGAACAAGGTTTCAGGATGCTTGTTTGGGGAAAGCCTGGTTTTCCAACAAGCTGCAGTTACACTGACTTCAGCATTGTTAACTGCTCCTGTCTGATGGACTGTTCTGTTCCATGTATCGAATAGCTGTAGGATGAGAACATGCCACCTCTTCCAGCAGTGTTTTCCATAGAATACAGCAGGTGTTCACATAGTTAATATTGTACAGTCAGAATCTTGCACTTCCTGTAACCCAGTGGTGTGATTGTTAGTGTAACCTGGGAGGAGTCAAGGCCAAGTGTGTGAGAACATCATGGTCTGAGGTGTTTCAGCTCCTGGAGCCACTACAGTACCACGTCTGTTGGAGAGACCTCTTTGATTGTAAGTTGCTGGTTTTTCCTGGTTTCTCTCTTGGAGTTGGTGGGTTCCTTTACACAGAAACAGCCTGTGCAGTATATTCCACTGGAGGTATTTTTCCCAGAGCAGTCTTCCTTGAATTGTAGGTCTCTTTGTATTGGTGAGGATTTTCTTTTTTTCCTCTAGTCTGAAGAAATAAAAACCTTAAAAAGACATTTTTTTTTTGCTAGCCTTGTCCAAACAGCCACAGAAACTACAACACAAATATCATCAGTTGTTGGATTGCCTACAGTGTATGCTCTGTGCATCAGTGGCAGCTCCAGTTAGCTGTGTGGATGGTTTGCTTCTCTGACAGCACGTTCTCCTTTGTCTCTGTAAAACAAAACAAGCTTCTACTTCCTCTCATCAGCACCACCAGAAGAAACTATTGTACAATGCCTTTCAAGTATAACCACTGTCCTTGTGCATCAAGTTTCCTATATAGCTCCAGTGGGATTAAAAGGTGGGGGGAACAATCTTGGGGTAGAGAATGGCAGCGTCGTGTCGTGCTGATTTCGTTTGACCCTTCCAGTGCCTCTTCCTGGAATGGTGCCTGAAATGAAGCACTTGCAGTGTTACCAGTAGGTAGGAGCCGTTTGCTGTGAACCACTCACCCATCATCCTACTGTGGAAAAGTTCTCTATTGCTATTCCCATGGTTGTCTGCCTTTCTCTGCCTCTGTTAGAAAAGACAAAGATCATCAGTACATGGTGTGTACCCTGTGGGCATTACTGAATTTTGCTGTCTCATGCCCTTCACTCCTGTATTGTAATAACTACAGATACTCATGAAACTATCCAACAAAGTAGATCTCTTGTGGAGTAGGGAAGAAGGCCATTCTTGTGCAGAAGCTAAACCCTGTTCCCATGATGTGGTAGAATGTGCTATTCTTGTATCTACTTCTCAATAAAGCATGTTCTCTGCTCAAGTTTATGCCTCCTTATTGATTTATTTTTCAGTCAGGTGCAATTCTGCATCTCCAGTGAAGTGAAGATGCTGCTTTATGTTGCAGGGGACTAATTTTGAGCTCGTTGTGCACTGGGGGCTGCTGTGAAGAATATACAGATGTTGCCAGATACCTGCAGCTCGTCTGTGTCATGCAAACTGGGGACAGCAACATGATGTTCACTGAAGAAGGAAGGTGTTACCCCAACAGTTGGATTTTTAGCTTTCTGTGCTTCCATGGCTACCTTGCTGCTTGTCACTGAGGGGGGGGAATTGGGACAGGTGAAGTCTTTGGTCTTTAAAAAATGATATTAGAAGTTCAGCACCTCTCAAAACCTGTGGAGACTTTGAGCACTGGCAGCACAATCCCTGCTGAGGTGTAGTGAGTCAGAGGGATCACCACAAACCTCTCTGGGCATCCAGGGAACAAGGTGTGCTGATGGTTTCACCCCCCTTTATTCACAGCGACTGTGAACTTTGTTACATCCTGATGGGAAGCTTGAAGCCCACCTAAAAATCTCCATGCCACCTGCTGCTGCTTTCAGGGAATTCTCCCAGCTTTGTGCCGCCTTCCCCCTTCTTCTCTCATGTATGAAAAACCCCACTTGCCTTTGGCCTGGACCTCACAGAGGAGGAGGTAACAGGTGTCATTTTTGGCACACTGGGGACCCTGCAACGTCCTTTACTGTGACAGACATGAGGAAACCTCAGTGCAGATACAAATTCAGTGCAAAACTGAAGTTGAGAGCTGGACCACCTCACCAGAAACAAGATCTGTGGAGCCAGAACTCATGGAAATCAAGTAAGACTTTGAATGCCAGTAAAGGTGAACAACCTTGTGTGTGCTGAGCAGGTTTTTAAAGCCCTGAAATCAGAGGAGGCAAAGCCAGATCTTCCAGTGCTCAGCCCTGGTGCTTTACCATCAAACTCCTCCTGTTTCCATGGCCAGTGATGAAGCTGTTTGGTTTGAAGGTCATCTATTGCACTCCTCAGGGATATTTTCCCAGGAGTTGGTTTAAAACCCCTCTGTGTCTCTCCTGTCAGTACCTGAGGACCAGCCCTCTGAAAGCTCTGTGGGTGGATGTGCTTCCATAGCAGTGTTGTCTCCTCTTGAGTGTGTTCTGAGAACTTGCCATGACTTCTGCCCCTTTGCTTAAACTCCAACAACCCTGCAGCTGCTTCACTGCCAGTCCTGGAGCTAGCAACTCTTCCCTCTCTTTATTTTGCTCTTTGCCAGAGTTAAAACAACTTCTCTTTTTATTTTAGCCTCTATTAAAGCACAGGTGTGACAGCACAAACTGTAAGATGGTTCTATGCTTTCCAGAGGGGTTCACCCCCACTTTGGATCTTGCAGTGCACCCCACACAGTTGCTCTATTTCAGGCTGGACATAGACAAGCAGCAGAGACATAACCTCATCTCCTGGGATGAACTCATCTTTATTTCAGCTTTAGGAAGCTGAGCTGAAGAGAAGTTAATGGATCTGGTTAAAGCACAACTTGTGTATTGAAGAATCCCCCTCCAAACTGGCTCCCAGGTTTCTCTGTGGTTTAAGATTTCATAGGAAGAAGGATTTTTAGCTCTTGTGCCAATTAGTGTAGGAACTGCTTGTCTGGATCAAATCTGAGATCAGCTGAACCCAATCCTGTGTCTGACAGGAGTCAGAAGCTGATGACTGTCAACAATGTCTCTCATCATTAGTTATGATGTCTGCATACATCTTTCAAGGAATACACCTCTTGTGTCTCCTCAAGTGTTCAGTCATGGTTTACCAGTGTGTTCAGGAGCCATCCAGGACCCTGCTTTGCCCTCTGCTCGTCCCTGTGTGTATCAGAGCAGCCTCAGGGCTGTGGTAACAGTGCTATTCCAGAACCTCCCTCAGCCTTGGCAAACAGAATAGTTACAACATGATACTTCAGCCCCCCCTCAACCTCATCCTTTAATGCAGACGCTGGAAGCAGAGTGGATGTGAAGCCCTCAGCTGCAGTGACCCTGACAAGGGAGAAGCCCTGAGGCCAGGACTTTCTCACAATCAGCTGCTGGAAAATGCTCCCTTGACCTTGGACACAGCTCATTATTTTTTTTTTCCCTCTGAATTTCTCCAAAAGAAGGAAAGCTTCCAGCATGGAGACTTTCCAAGTTGAACTTCTGCCCAGGACAAGGCAAGTTTTTACACTTAGAATCCCCCCAAATGAGATTTTAGAGCAGGGATGACATTCTGTGAGCTGCTAACGCCTTGCACGGGGAGCGCTCCTTGTGCTCCGGAGATCCAGGTTCTGTTCACACACAGCCCAGCTCTCAGACTCCTTCAGGACCTGCTCTGCTCTGCACTTTCATTCTGCAGTGTGAAAACCCAACAAAGGCAGCAGGCCTGAGGATCCCACTGCTGCTCATCCCACTGCTGCTCTTCCCACCAGCTGCTTCATCCTCATCCTGCCCTGTGCTGCCCGTGGCTGGACCAGCGCCGTGTGTCACATCTCCAAACCTCTCCAGCTTCCCCTCGTTCAGTCCCTGCACCATTTCACTTGACAGACCACGAGGCCCCTCCTCAGTACTTTTTCCCCCAGATTCCTGCAGTTTGGGTACAATACAGAACCATTTTTCACCGTGCTGAGGCAAACTGGTGCCTCTTTCTCTTGGCTGCCCGTGCCTCCAGGAGCTGCTCTCACTGCTGCTCCTTTTCCACAGCTGAGCACTGGTGGTTCTCCTGGCTTTTCCTTTTTGATGTAATTGTTTGGGGCAGGATGTGGTCGTGTTGTGGCCACGCTGAGGATCTGCAGGGAAAGAACAGGGGGTTGATATTCCTATAAAGGATGCTGGAGGAGAAGAGACAGCAGGGGAGCAGGAAGGAGAGGATGCTAAATATGTAAGAATTACTTCAGTTGTTTCTATTGTGATGGCTGTGTAACTCTGAGCTTAGTTTAAACACATGTAGGACAGTCCATCTGCCAGTAACTCCGCCCTCCTGTTGTTCCAAAACTATGGAAAGAACTGGAACACCTACCTCTGCACCAGCTCACAGGCAAGGGGAAAAGCAACTCTATTTTTGAGAGCATCCCCTGTAATTAGGTCTGCTTCCCCCCCCCACCTCTCCCCTGGGCTCCTGCCCACACACCACAAGAAAACACCCAGACCCGAGTCTGGGATAACAGCAGAGATGGAGCAAAAAGGCAGAAAACAAAAGGAAAAGAAAACATCCCCAGGAAGCAAATGGATCTCAAAGGATCCAGCAAGTTTTCTACAGTAAAAGATTTGAAATGCAAAGAGAGCTGTTAAACTGGGCTTGACACCCTGCACCAGCATCCTGATCAATTCCTGTGCTGAACAGTGGTGAAATGCTTCTTAATTTCTTCTTACTTTACACTCATCCCACAACATTTATTAGTGTTTGGCCCTGGTGAGGCCCCAGCTGGAGTCCTGTGTCCAGAGCTGGGGCCCCTGATACAAAAAAGATGTGGGAGTGTTGGAGAGGGTTCAGAGGAGCCATGGAGATGCTCAGAGGGCTGGAGCAGCTCCCCATGGAGACAGGCTGAGGGAGCTGGGCTGGGTCAGCCTGGAGAAGAGAAGCTGTGGGGGAACCTCACTGCAGCCTCCCCGTCCCTGAAGGGAGCAGAGGAACAGGAGGGGAATCAGCTTGTTAAAGGGCAGAGACTGGCAGGACAAGGGGCTGGAGTGAAGCTGGAGGAGGGAAGGGGGAGAGGAGAGACTGGAGGGAAGTTCTGTGCAGAGAGAGTGGTGAGGGGCTGGAAGGGGCTGCCCAGAGAGGGGGTGGGTGCCCCGTCCCTGGGGGTGTCCAAGGCCAGGTTGGATGGGGCCCTGGGCAGCCTTGTGTAGCTCCAGGCCTGGAGGTTGGTGTCCCTGCCTGTGGCAGGGGGTTGGAGCTCTGGGACCCTTGGGGTCCCTTCCAGCCCAGACCAGGCTGGGATTCCGTGGTTCTAAGTAAAAGAGAAAAAAAGAGAAAATGAAAAGAAGAAGACAGGCTTCTGGAGCTGGGTTACATACCCTGTTACCTGTAGAAGTCAACCAGTAAAAGAGCAAGCTATATAAGGCACCAGGCAGCCAACAGTCTCTAGCACTGCTCAGTTCAGGGGGGGTGGCTGAAGGGGAGCTGGCTGATGAGGGAAATGATGCTGCCTTTGCCTTGCATTCAGCTCCCCCAGAGCTGGGGTAGGTGATGGGACAGCAGGTTCTTCCACAGCCTGGTGCCTTCAGGTGGAGATTAATGAGTTGGGAGCTGGGGCTTGGGTCCATCTTTAGCCATAAAGAAAGGATGCTGATGAGAGTGGGAGGAGATGGTGTGGGAGCCCAAGGCACCTGCGTGCGTGTCAGCCGCTCTCTCCAGCTCTTACCCATCAGCTGCTCTCAGAGAGGAAGCTGGGGGGGGTTCTTGTGTTTCAGCCCAAGTGTGGGCTGACAGGATGTTACCTGGGCAGCAGCTCGTGGTTCTCACACCCAGCACACAAAGGGGACCAGAGGGTTTCAGTGGGTTTCAGCTTCGCTGGGCGTTACTGAACGGAACGGGCGGTAACGTAAGGGCAGCTCACCCACTGCAGCCTCTCCTGGGGGGCTGTGGGGCCGCTCCTGTGCGGGTGGTGAAAGCCCCTAAGGGGCTCTTCACTCCTCCTCCTGAGACAAACGTTTCCAGAACTGCAGCTCGGGGAACAGCAAGAGGCAGAGGTGCCTTTAGGTCCCGTTTTAGTAGAGGATGGGCAAAATGGTTCTAACTCAATAGGGTTTTCTGCAGGTGACTGAGCAAACCCTCCCTCCCACGGCTTCTCATCCCTCCCCTGCAGCCAAGGACAGTCTGATCCTTTCTTTGTAGTGGCAGCGCTGGTGTTGATTTTGGTTGCAGAGCCCTCCAGTCCTTGGTCCCTTCTCAGTGAAGGAACATCAGCCCCTGTCCCTCCTGGCCTCTGAGTGTCAGGGTAGAGATTAACCTGCCCTGCAAGATCACTGGTACCCAGGGTATGGGCTGTGTCAGGTAAACATTTAGGAACTAACTGTCAGTCACCTGGGTGACTCAGAGAAATAAAGGGATTTCCCCCCCCCCCCCAGATCCCACGTTAAAATGGAGAAAGGATGCCCTCTGAGGTGGGGCTGCCTCATGCACCTCAGTGCAGTGCAGCACCCTTGCAGGGAGCTCACGGTTCGCTCCCACAAATCCCAGCTCCCATAGCAGGGGTTCCAGAGTGCAGCACCAGTTAGTGCCCACTGGAAAGTGAAAAACTCCACCCTGCTTCCATTTCACTCCCCAAGCCCGGGGTTCTTCCCCTGTGTCAGCCCCTGACTGATTCCCAGGTGACTGCTGAGCTCCTGCAGAGGAATATCACAGTACAGCCTCATCTGCAGAGGGCTGTGCCTCAGCAGGGGGGTTGAGATGGAAAGGAAGGTGATCACAGCCTTGGTTTGACCAGGGATCCCCCGCAGCCTCGGAGCCCAGCGCGGTGCCTGCCACACCAGCCAGGGCTAGAGGTGACACACAGGTACCTCCTGCTCTGCCCAGGGCTCCCTGGGTGAGTGTTCACCTGGCTTCCAACACTCTGACCTGAGGACAGTTTCTTGGGCAGAGAAGTGGCTGCAGGAAGCTTCACTCATGTTCCTCCCACCCCTGGAGATGCAGATTGAGCCCCTGGAGCAGCTGGAGAGAGGCAGGATGTCAGTAAGCTGTGTTTGTTGGCACCTTCTCCGTGTTCCCAGTGAGCCAACACACTGGATGGAGATCCTTGTTTGCTTTCCTTCTCACTGGGGAGTTTTCCATGCAGGCCAATTACCCTCCTGCCAGGGAGATAAATCACTTGCTGCCTGAACCGTTGTGTTTATTACTTAACGCTGGCACTGGAAACCAGCAATCAGATGCCCATAAGCATCTTCCTTTGACAGACTGGTCCTTGAAAACCACAAATCAGATGAGGAGCAACAACAAAATCCAGTGACTAAGTTTAAAATTGGCCAAGACTCTTCTGACCGACTTTAACAGCTCGGGAACTGCAGGTTCAGAGCTCGGCTTTGCCCTACCTCTCCAGACTTTGCTTCCAGCTCCCTGCTTGCTGGGAGTCAGGTTTGCAGTGGTCCTTTTGCAGACAAGCATGTGTGTCTTTCCTGGAGCAGGAAAAAGGCCAAGTTCACCTTGTCTAACCCAACCCTGTACCCACTTTCCCAGGATAAACCCCAGGCACACCAGGATGCTTTCAACACGGTCCAGGACCACGTCTGGTCATTTAGAGGTACCTGCTCAGCTAGGAGGAGCGTGGTGGTTGCACTGCCCCGTGGTGTAAAGACACTGTGTACTAACAGCACTGGAAACCAGGCCAGGGATGTCTGCCAGAAAGGTGCAGGTGGAGCTGGGTGCACTCTGAGTGTGTTTGGTAACCCTCGGCAGGCTCTGTGGTCGGATAGTGCTGCTGTCCAGCATCAGGGAGATGTTACACATGGGTCCTAAACACTTCTTCCTTCATCTTCTGTGTTTTGTTGGCTAATCCAGCTACGTAGAGAGAAGGAATTCTGTAATTCCAGGGAAGTCAGCAGGGTCAGAAGCAGGCAGGCTGTGCTGCTTTGTGAGGACTCTGCCATTCCAGCTCAGCTGTTTGAGCTCGCTGGGGCAGCTGATTCTTCTCAAGTTTTCCATTAAAAAGCAGACACTCCCTAGATGGGACCATGAGAAAGCCATTCCCCAGATAGATTTGATCCAGATCACATTCAGGAATCCTGAATCAATCCCACCCACCAGCTGAGGGCTGTATTTATTAGACTGTCACAGTGCCAGGCTGGGAGTTCCACTCCATCACCCACCACTTTCTTTTCTTGAACCTCCAAAGCAGCTGATTAAAACCTAAAATTCCTGGATTATTCTTTTGTTTTCCCTGGTTAAATTCGATCATTCATCACCCTTAGCCAGCAGAAGGGGCATTGCAGACCTGGCTGAACCCAAGCAACCACAAAACTCCCCAGCAATCCCCAGCAAAACGTCAGTGTGGTCCAAGGAGGTTTTATAGCCGGGTCTGGTTTGCTCTGGGAGGGCAGCAGAGGGTGCTGCCTGCCCAGGGCAGGGAAGGTCGCTCTGGAAAGAGCAGCAAGGAAGCTTCTCCTGGCAGCTCAGTGGAAGTTTTATCGTCCCAGCTTATCTGTATTTTCTGGGGAGAAAAAAAAAAATAGGTGTAAAAAAATAAGTGTTGATGTTCAGGGGTGTTTGGCTTTTGGGAAGGGCATGATGGAGCACCCACCTCTGCAGCACCCAGGGTGTGGTTTTAAACCCTGGCCAGTGTTAGAGCACCCAGCTTGGGGAAAGGTGCGCTGCTTGCTCAGGTGTTGGGCTGGGGGTTGGACTGGATGATCTCTTGAGGTCCCTTCCAACCCCAGTGATTCTGAGAGTGGTGCCTGGGGGACACCCTTGGCTTTTCTCCCCCACATGGCACGGGCAGCAGGCTGGATGTGACACGTGGACACCCCACTGTGGGCCCCAGTTTCCACGACAGGCACCGCTCTCCTCCTCCTCTGCTGTGAGCTTTGGGGTGCCCCCCGCTGCCCCCGCTGCTCTCAGGGACGTGACACCCATCGTTCCTCCCAGTGAGGAGGTTTCTGGACACTGGAAAGCAGCAGCCTGGCAATGGGAACCCAGGCTGCCAGGGGACGTGACCCATCCCCCTTCCCATCCCCACCAGCCACAGCTCCCCTGCCCACACGCTCTGTCCCCCCTCTTCTTAGCAGAGCGGTGACACCTCGGAGCTGGAGTCCCTTGAGCCAGAGCCGTGTCCCCCCATCCCTGCCCCTCGCCCCAGAGCAGCAGCCAGGGCAGGACACGGCCCGTAGGTGGCACTGGCCCTCCACCCAGTGTCCTGGGACCGCGCATCTGCCCCGGCCCTGCCAGGACATGACTAACCCGGGTTAACCCATGGACTGCCAGCAACACCCACAGCTCTTATGTCACCGTTTGGCAGTGGGAGGCTGAAGATGTCACCGGTAGGCTCCAGATGTTTGTTGACTTTGATACTGTGTGGTTAATGGTGCAGCACCCTAACGAGCTGCCGTGTGTGCACCCAGCCAGAGGAGCTCGGACATCCAAAGGGCTCTCTGAGGTTGGTGGGTTCAAGTCAAAGCTCCTCTGGTTTCACAGTTCTCCCTAAACCCCAGCAGAGCTGCCCCAGGGCTCTGCAAGTGCTGGGAAGCAGCAACTCTGGGTTTTGGAGAAGGGCTCGGTCTGACTGCAGGACCTGTGACAGCCCAAGAGGCCACTTGGGTTTCCTCTTCTTATTTCCATGATGGTGGCACCTCAGTGCCCCAGCTAAGACACAGGCTCCCTCGTAACCCCCGTCCCAAGCATGCTGTGTGATGGGAAGGTGTCTGTGCGCTGGTGTCAGGAGGTGGGAGAGGCTTGGGGTGTTTCCTGAAGGACCCAGCTCTCATCTCCCCCCGTCTCCCTGTGGCCAGCTCAGGGCTGGTGTGCTGCTGGAAACCTGGTTCTGGCTGTGGGCAGCAAAGCCTGTGGAAAATTTTAGCCTTCTGGCCGGATGGTGACCACTGACAGAGCTGGGAGGACAGCAGTAAACTGGTTTGGAGCTTGAGGGACTGGTTTGTGACAAAGGCTGAATCAGCTGGGGCAGAGAGGCTGATACCTGCTCTTGGAGGATGCCCAGGGAGGGAGGGAGATTTTTTTTTTAGGGAACACAGAGAGGTAAATAACTGGAATTGAAGGGATTGACAGAGAGGGGAAATACAGCAGGACTTAAAAAGCCACCAGCCCTCTGAGCCTTTGGTATGTTCCTGGGAGAAATCCCATCACCAGGGTCACCAGGAAGAGCCCTGAGGACACCTCCTCCTGCTGACCCCAGAGAGACGAGCCGGGTTGGACTCTGAGACTCTGCCCTTCCCCTGCCTTTCCCGTGACTATCTCTGTTGTCTGGGGTGCAGAGGGGGTTCTGCCTCAGAGCAGCCATGCTGCTTTCCAAAACCTCCCCTGGTGGGAGTGGGAACCGTATGGACTCGGGGCTCAGTGTCCTCACTGGCATCAGCCACAACCTGCTGGGGTCAGGGGCTCTGCCTGGGGCTCAGGCTGGGGGGCTGCAGCAGCCCGGGAGCTGTAACTCCCCACCGTGGGCAGCAGCTCAGTGCTGAGCTCAGCACTGCCAGCCCACCAGCCTTAATTTACACGTTAATGAGAAGGGTGGGAGCTGAGCTGAGCTGAGTTGGGGCATAACACGGTCAGCCAGGGCTCAGTCTGGCTCCGAGAGAGGACAGGTCACCAGCTGGGTCATCAGCTGAGACATCACATACTCCAATCCGTCCATCCACAGATTACCTGCACCCCACCCTGGCCCTGCTGTCCTGTTTGGCTTCCCCAGCACAGCACATGGTCTGACAGAGGAGTTACCAGTGCTCTGTGTGGTAGTGAGGATGTGTGACATCTCCTCCACGGGTAACCATCGCATCAGGCTGCTTGTTTAATGCAGTGTTCTTCATTTCCCTACCCTTCCTGTCCTGGGAATGCCTTTGCATCCCAGCAGGGACCCAGCAAGTGGGAATCCTGGTGGAAAACACCTGCCTGAATGCACTTGTTGGAGAAAAAACTCATGGGAATCTTATTCTGACGGTCATGGCTGGGGCACACACTTCTCCTACCGACCCCTCAGTGTTCCCTGCATCCAGTAAAGCCATAATACTGCTGCAAAGCAGGTCTGCCAGCTGTCACAAGCTTTGCACCATTAGATCCAGGCTCCCAGGCCACACTGCCCTTGGTTGTGGCCCCACTCCTGGCACGGGGAGGTTTATGTGGGGAGGGGGGCACTGCAGGTATTACCCCTGCCTGGGTTTGCAGAGCCCCAGTCACGTACCCTGATGCTGGAGCTGCCCAGGTCTCCAGCCAGGGCTCGTGGTGCCTGCCCCTGCTCCTGGGCCAGGCAGGTTCTCCAGCTCCCCAGGCTGGGTAAGGGAGCTGCAGCATCCGGCTAGTGCCGTGCCCAGCTCCCAGCTCTTCCCTGGTTCCACCACCTCCTCCTACACAGGGAGAGAGATGCTGCCAGAACGCCAGAGGCAGGGCAGCGGGGAGCCAGCCTTGCTCTCCTGAGCAGGGAGCCAGGCAGACAGAGACAGTGCTGGGAGCAGTCAGGGGAACAGGGCAGAGCCGAGCCTGCCAGACAGACGCAGACAATGTGCAGTCAACAGGCAGAGCTCCTGTCCTGCCCAGACGGACAGACGGAGACTATCAGGCTGAGGAGACAGATAACCAAGCGTCCTCAGGCGAGGGGAAGGGATGCAGCACGGGGGAAGCACTGCCTGTCCCGTCTTGTTCCTGCTGGGAAACCACCGCTGGGGTGCAGCCCCAGCACCTTCAGTGCCCAGCTGGGGCCAGTCCTGCCCCTGGGACTGAGCTGGGAGATGGGCAGTGTGGGGAGGTGGGTGCTCCTCCCAGCTCAGCCTGCAGCTGGCTGTGCGACCTCAGGCAAGTCACTTCTCCCTGGGTTTAGTTCCCCCTCCATCTGCTGGGATGGATTTGTACAACAGTGAGCACAAAGCTCATTCCCTGACACCCCCCCCCCCCACCCACCCCTGGGGTCTTTACATGTTGCTAATCACAGTTGGGGCCTTATTAAGGTCGGGAAACCCCGATGAAGAAGAAATCCCTCCATCAGGAGTGTTACTGAGCAGGGCAGGCCCCATCACTGCTTGGCCAGCAGCCCCACAGCTCCCAGGAGCAAGGCTTGTGTTTGGCTGGGTCAGTCCCTTTCTGCATGGGAGTTCTCCCCATGGAGCCGGCTGGTGCAGGAAGTTCTGCTGATGATTCAGCAGGTGATGCTGTTCCCTCTGAGTCACTCCCAGGCTGGCGAGGAGGGGGGAGATGATGCTAGTGGGGATGCTCTCTGCCAGACCAGATTCAAACCTGATGGCTTAGGTCATTAATTGTGATAACTTAGGATCCTACTTCTCCGAAACTGATAAGAGGAGTTGCTGAGTGGCTCCTGTGCCCCATCCCAAAGGTGGGTTCGTTTGGCTGGGAGAAGGAAGGAGTGTGAATTTGCAGTCAGTGCAGACAAACGGCCTCAGGGCTGCTTCTTCTTGCCTGTCCACTGATAAAGCCACTTGTTTCCTCCCTGGAGTTTATCACCTGTAAAAGGGAGATGGGGCTAGATGCTGAGAAAGCCATTCATTAGGTGTTGGTGGTTGGGCCACCTCAGAGGAGTAGCAAACAGGACTGAAACGCTGGCTATTTCTTGCTGCCTTGCACCTGCCTGAGATCCTTAGAAGCAGGAGCCGCTGAGCTGCCTCTCCATCTCCATATCCAAGGGTCTGGGGACAAACCTGGTCCTGCTGCAGCTGTAGGACTCCTCTTTAGCTGAGTGGAATCCAGCTTGGTTATACCAGCTGGGAAATCCCATCTGCGTGTTCTGGTGGCAGGGACAGGCTGCTGCTTCTGGCCCTGATGTAACCCTCTGGCTTTGATCCTTTGGATTATCAGAGGGGTCAAGGGATCAGCAAACCCCTTCCCTGCATGGAGCAGCTCTGGGCTGAGACCCTGGGGCACTCCAAGCACAGCCCACTGCACTACTTGTAGGTGTCCCAAGGGGCTGAAGGGAGCTTCCCACTCGCTCAGAACAGGACAGAGTGTGTTTGGCTGGTACAGACGCCTCGCAGAGCTCTAGCAGGGGGTGCTGGTACCTTTGGGTACCACAGGGCTTCCCCACAGGCACCTCTGGGCTTTTGGGGCTCAAGACAGCTACTGGAACCTAGGATCTTTCCCAAGAGGTCAAAATCTGCCCATCTATAGAGGACCAGCGAGCCTGGAGCCTGCCTTACCAGCAGGGCCAAGAGCTCTGAACTCCAAACACCCCTTCCCTCTGTAATTATGGTTTATTTTTAGGTGTCCCTTCCTTTTTCTATTTCCAGCCTGCATCCTCCGCAGGGTAAACCGGAGAAGGTGCACCGAGCCGAACCCGCCGTGTTTGGGAAGCAGTAAAACGAGGCTTCTAAACTGGGCTGGGAGGCGTAGGAGCCACTGGGGAAGGCTGGCAGGGAGCCCTGGCACAGCGCAGACCGCAGCTCTCCCCGCGTCAGGCTGCCAGGGAGCCAGTCGCTGCGGCGGTTGGAGGGTGGGGAGAGCAGGACGAGGGGTGCAAGGGGGGGGAATCGGGTGGACTGGGCTGTGGAAGGAGGGTGGTGCTGTCGGGTCTGTTGGTGGAGCAGGTGGAGGTGTGCATGGTAGACCTCGTCCCTCCCCAGCTCGGTGGCTTGTGCCAACCACTGGAGTTTGGTGGATGCCCTGAGTGTGCAGGGGCTGGAGGAGCAGCTGTGGCTGTCCCAGTGCTGCAGAGCAAAAAGGAGCTTCTCTTTCTCTAAAGCAGCTTCCAGGTCCCTTCATTTTCCAGGTGTATCTGTATGACATGCTGGGGGGCTTGCTGAGCCCTTCGTGGGGTGAGTGACACCGTGACAGGGACAGAACGTCTTCTGAACAGCAGCAAGAGGAGATGTGGTGAGAGCTGCCTTCCACTGCCGCCCTGGGAGGGCTCTCACCTCACCCCCTGTCCCCAGGTCTGGCCCATGTCCCTGCAGTGAGGATACTCATCCCACCACAGTGTCACCTCGAGCTGGTGGTGGAATGAGCCAGGCTTCTCCTGGCTGCTTTTGGCTGAGCTGAACCTCTCCTTGCGCTGCACCTCAGGGGTAGTAAACGCTTATTAGCCCCAGATTCCTCTGACAGACTCTCTAGTCAGTCCTGACTTCCAGGAACCCCCTTACTGCTGAGCTGAGCTGGGTGTGGGGGGGGGTCAGTGCTGGAGTCCCTCCACTTTGTATCGCCAAGGGACTTCATCCCTGGCTGTCCCAGGGTAGCCTCAGCCCTGCTTCCCAAGGGAACAGCCTCTGCACAGGCAAGGACAGAAAGGGAGGTGTTTTGAGCTGCTTTTGCATTCCCCCAAGCAGTGTTCAGGCTAAACCAGCCCCTTACTCTCAGCATGAATTTGAACAGCCTTGGGAGAGCCCCGTGTTGTAGCTGGATCCCACGGGACAAGGCTGAGCCCGGAGCAGCCCCGAGTCTCGGCTGCATCACGACCTGGGCGCGTCTCCATCCCGCTCCCATCCTTTGTCAGCCTGGCTTCTGGAGCTTCCGGGGTCCGGAGCCGCACGTCAGACAATGGTTGGGCTCAGGGGCAGCAGAGTTACCATTGCAGATGGTTTCAGTTAGTGCTCAAGACACATTAAAGCCGGCGAGGGTTTATATTTAGCTGGGCTGCTTTAAGAGGAAAGCCTTTTATCCTCCTGGCTGGTCATCCATCAAGCCCTTGGGAGGGCGGGGTCGTGTCTCCAAATAGATCCCACGGACAAGCAGCCACTGTGAAACCACATTTCCTCCTGGGAGGGCCCTCCAGAGACAGCAGCTCACTGTGGCCAGCCCTCTGGTCGCCAGCGTTGGAGCAGGCTGGTCACGGGAGCTGGCAGGAGCACAAAGCAGGGGCAGGGACGGAGCCAGCTCGGGTACCGTCTCGGCATCGTGGTGTTTCAGCTGCCTCCTGGCCCTGCTCCTGCTGTTCTGGCTTGGAATGGAAAGCGGCAGTTGGAAATTTCACCTGGTTTTCACCAACAAACGGCATCTAGTCAGGAGTCCAGTAGCCACCAGTAAATGGAGGGCCAGGCAGTTGTGGCACTGGGATGGGGATGTCTGCTGTGGCTGGTGGCAGCTCTGCGCTCCCCTGGCCTCGTGTCATCTGAGGGGTCGTAGCATCACCAACGCCAAAACGTCGGTGGGAGCTGGAGGGAGGGTGCTGGTGGCAGGGAAAGCGTCAGGCACACGAGGTCTCTCCCCTGAACACACCTCTGAACCCAGCCCTTTGAGGGCTCTGCTGAGGTTCTGGCTCTTCACATCGCACAGCTGCAGCATCCTCAGGTGTCCTGGGAGAAAGGCCCTTGCTGTGGGGAAGGTTCCCCTGGCAGCATCCTGCAGGCAGCGCTGGGCACTGCTGCAAGAGCTTCGTGCTGCTCATGCTTCAGCCACGACTGGGAACCACTCAGCGCAGGAGAAACCTGCTGTCCTGGGCAGGAAGAGTTCCTTGGCTGGGAGCTCCTTCCGCTCACGCCAGTACAAACTGTAGTGGCTTTACTTCAGGTTTATGTTGGCGTTGAGGAGAGGGGAGTTGGACCCTGTTTCCCTGTATCCCAGCCCTTGGGAGAGCACGAGTGTGTCTGCTCATTGCAGTTCCCTTGGCTTTTTCAAGGACTGTGTCTCACCAAAGTCCTTCTCGTTGCCCCAGATGGATTTGGAACCCCCCAACCATCCCAGTTCATTCCAGTGACTGCAATTCCCACCCCCCACCAGCACCCTGCTGTACCCCAGCAGCAGCAAAAGGTGACTTTTTCAAGCTCTGGGGACACTGATGCCTGAGCTCCTCAGGGCAAATAACAGCTCTGGGGTGGCAGGACCAATCTTGAATTATACTGCTGATTCTGAAGAGGTTCCCTCCCCTGGGAAACTACCAGGGCACTTGGGAGGGGTTCTGTGTGTGCACAAGCAAAACCAGTTTGGAACTGGAACCAGTCTGAGATTAAACCATTTCCTTTGCTCTCTTTCCAAGAATGAACTTTATTTTTCCAGTCGATCTGAAACAGGGAATATTGGGACTCGGGGTGGGAGTTTTTTTCCTCCCTCCTTCCTTGTCTCTGGGTCCTTTCCCAGAAAAACACAGAAAACGAAACATTTATTTTTCTTCCCAGTGGGAAAGTTTCTTCTTTGCTGGGAAGAGGCGCAAGGGTCGGGCTAGAGCTGCCGTCAGCCGTGCCTGGAGAGGAGCAGATGGAGGTGGGAGAGGGACAGCCCGGCCACGCAGCCCACTGAAAGGGGCTGAAGGGCTCCGGGGAAGGTTGTGAGGGAGCTGTAAAGTCTGGGCTTGTGGCTGCAGCCTGTGGCATTCAGGATGCTCCGCACGCTCGGAGCCCTCTGGGCTGCAAGGCTGCTCTGCTCTGGGGAGAGGGAAAGGCATGAATGTCCCACTGGAGGAACTGGGGAGATGTCCAGGAAGGAATATCACAGACTCACAGAGCTGTAGGGGTGGGAAGGGACCCCCAGAGCCCATGGGGTCCAACCCCCTGCCCAAGCAGCTCCCTAGGACAGGGAGACATCCAGACGGGGCTGGAATCTCTCCAGAGAAGGAGACTCCACACCCCCTGGGCAGCCTGTCCCAGGGCTCCCTCACCCTCACTGGGAAGAAGTTCTTCCCCAGATTGGGGGGAACTCCCTGTGCTCCAACTTGAGCCCATCGCCCCTTGTCCTGTCCCCACAGACACTGAGCAGAGGCTGCCCATGGCCCCCGTGTCCCACCCTTCAGCTATTGATCCCCATTGATCAGATCCCCTCTCAGTCTCTTCTCTCCAGGCTGAACAGCCCCAGCTCCCTCAGCCTTTCCTCCCAGGGGAGATGCTCCAGGCCCTTCAGCATCTCTGTCCCTCCTCTGGACTCTCTCCAGGAGATCCCTGTCTGTTTGATCCCAGGGAGCCCAGAACTGGACACAACACTCCAGGTGGGGCCTGAGCAGGGCAGAGCAGAGGGGAAGAAGCTGTTGGTCTAACTCTCAAGCAGTGTTTCAGTTCCAGTTTCCAGGCAGGACGTGGTGCCAAACCAAGTGGCTGCTGCAGAGGAGGCGTCGCTGACTCACGAGGGTCTTGCCACAATGCCTCCCGGTCAGCCTTGGGGGTGGTTCATCTACTTTGGCCTCCAGCCCCTTCCAGGGGAGAAAGACGAAGGTTCTGCAGCCGTGTGGCCCATCATAATGTTTGTTCTCTGCCTTGCTGGGGTGGAGATGGTGCAGCTTACTGGGGAAGGACAGGCTGGGACTCAGGGGACACAGCACCCTGTGTCTCTGCGCTGTGCTTGACACGTTTCCCACCCCTCATCTCGCCTTTGAGGCTGGGGCAGTTCTCTCAGCTGGGGCCCATCTGCAGTGCAAAGCCCAGCGGTGTTACTGATGGTTCCCCTCTTATGCTGTTAGCTGAGAGTGGCCCAAGTGATGCGCAGGTCCAGCTCTTGGGGGCCATACAGGGCTGTGCTGCATGTTTTCTGGGGTGGGGTCATGCTGCCTTGACCCCTTCTCTCTAGACTCCAGTGAGGTAGAGGAAGGGGCTGACATCTCTGTTTTGCTCCCCACCTCCTCTCTCCTGCTTTGAAGACCTCCCAGTAAGTAACCCAAGCCCAGAGCTGTGGTGGCAGGCACTGCTGGGGAGGAACTTCCAGTCTCTGAGGCTCTAACCACCCCAGGAACCAGCCTCTTCATCCCCACAAATTACAGGCTCCTGCCTGCCCTTTGGAGACGAGCAGGGAAATGGATGAGAGAGAGAGAGAGAGCATGAAAACATCCCCCCTACCACCAACCCCCCCTCTCCTGGACCTCGTTATCTGCATTGTGAGATGAAGCTCTTGGCAAGGCTGATGTGGTCACCTCAGTGTGTGTGTGGATAAACCACCTCCAGGAAGGGAGGTTGTTAACCTTGTGTAGCTCCAGGCTGGAGGTTGGTGTCCCTGCCTGTGGCAGGGGGTTGGAGCTCTGTGACCCTTGGGGTCCCTCCCAGCCCAGACCAGTCTGGGATTCTGTGAAGGGGCTGTGCTGATGCACCAGCACCAGTGTGAGGGGCTGTGAACACCAGTTTACCACAGCCTCCCCTCCTTCCACCCCTCTCTCCAGGGGCTCAGGCACAGTCGTGCTGTGACAGCCCGTTTGAAACGCAGCAGACAGGAAGGAAAACCACCACTCATGTCAGGAAATATCCAAGCAGATGCTCAGGGGGCTTGTTCCCTCCCAGCCCCCCCTCCCAGAGCAGAGCAGCTCAATGTGCTGGGGAGGGAGGAGGGTGTTTTCTCTTGCTGCAGCCCTGGGTGGCTGCAGAGCCTGGGCATTCGCTCACCCCGTGCAGATGGGCAGCGTGAAGGTCTCTTGTAGTCAAGGTACTGTGCTGAATCCAGGAGATCTGGACCCAAAGTCCAGCTTTGCTTTGAACTCTTTAGGTTGTCCCCATGCCCAGTTCCAAGTGGGGAAGTAATTCAGCTTTTCCATGGTCTTTTCAGTGATGGGCAGAACCATGACCCCAGTAAATAATAACACAGGCACAGAGCAGCTGGTAAATGCTGGTCTCCAGCTCCATCCATGGAAATGAAATCCAGCTCCACGTGGAAGATGCTGAACCACACAAAGCCTCAGAACTGGCTCTAAGTGTTGGTAAGGATGTGCATGGGGCAAAGCAGTGCCAGACCCCTGTCCCAGGGCAGTTTTCTGTGTAGGAAACCTCATTCGAGGTGTCAAACCCAGAAAGCTGCTGAGGAAACTCCAAGAAGCAGTGAGAGAAAGGGGGGTGGCAAGGCCAGAGGCTGGGAAAGGTGACACTGAAACAGCCAGGAGCTTGGATGAGGTGGCACAGGGGAGAAAGGCTGGTGGGAGCAGAGGAGCTTTTGATGGCTCATCTATCAGTGTCTGAATCAGCAGCTTTGCAACCAGAGCAGAGGCCTGGCTGGCTGTGCTGGTTGGTGATGGGTTCCTCCAGAGCCAGGCTCCACCAGAAGCGAGCTCAGAGCTTTGCTGGCTCTTTCCTCAGAGCCCTGGTTGTAGCCAGCACTGCTCTTCCCTGGAGTTCAGCCCAGGTCCCCTGGGAGCTGCCCCGGTCCCTTGGAAGCCGTTGTGGGGGAGGGAGGAACGTTTAATAAGGGCAATGTCCAAATTAGGAGGCGAAGGAGGGCTGCAGATGCTCACAAATGCTGCCCTGCTTGTCAGAAATGCTGTTCTCCTGCTTTTATTGCAGCCCCTGATTTATGAGCTGGGCTGAGAGCCAGGCAGCGTGTTGCTGCCAGGCAGGAGGGGTGTGTGTGTGTGTGTGTGTGTGTGTACACGCGTGTGCACACGCCTTCACATGGGCACCTCCGGTAGCGTGGCACAGGAATGGCCCCTGGCTTCACACCTGGCTATCCAGAGGGTTTCCAGACTGTCTGAAAGAGCAGTTTGTACTGGCACAAAGTCCTCCCTGGGCTCTGGGCAGCTCAGCCGTTCCACCGGCCGTACGGTTTGCCCTTGCACCCCGTGTGTGAGAAGTACAAGGTCTGTGGCACACACGCAGCTCATCTGCATTCCACCCATTAAGACTAAAATTCTCCCTCCCAGATAGGAAAATACCCTGGATATTCTGGCATTCTCAGACAGTCTGGGCTGGTTTGAGGGTGGCGAGTGCGTAAGGGACCGGTTGGTGCAGGGATCTGCCTGACTGGGGGGCTTGTCCCAAGCCGTTCCCCTTCTCCGAGACCGCTGCTAGTGTAACATCCTCATGTAGATAAGCAAAGTCATGGTGTAGATAAGCAAAAATCACTAAAAGATAGTGGTTTTGGGAGGTTTTCCAGTAGCTGCTCTGGCAGCAGAGACCGTTCTGGTTTCACACCAGCGGGGCTGCGCCGGCTTGAAAACTGGCTCAGCCTCCAGACTGCCAGTTGTGGCTTATTGATTGCTGATTGTGGGCATCCCTGCCTGCCTAAAGAGTGGGGCAAACATCTGAAGGACAAGAAATGGGACCTTCGTCTTCCTCTTGATGGAGTTAACGGGCTGGCAGGAGGGTGCTGTGGCTTGAACTGGGGAGCTGAACCCCCAAAGCCTTGAGGTTATCGGCCGGACTGTAGACTCTACGCGGGGTGATCTCACCCTGCTTTACACTCCCTTCCCTCTAATCACTGGTTGGAGATGTTTGCAATGGGCTTCAGCTGAGGGGGAGTGTCCACAGCGTGATATTTGGGAAGGGTGTTGTCTTGGCCTTGCCTTGTCCTTGGACCCCTCGGTGCTGGGATGGAGAAATCCTCCACGAAATCCTCCGTGGCTCCAGTTCTCAGGGGGTGGTTCTGCTCCCCAGACTGACTCGATGGAAAGATTAACAGAGAGAGCAAGAGTTCTTACTACTCCCAGCAGCTCCTGGAAAGAATTAGCATCACAAAACAACAGCCAAGCGTTTCACCAAGCCGGAGCAGCGTTTACACCCCTGAGTAGGGCTCACGGAAACAAAGCCGTAAGGCACCGTGGGACAGCTGACTCCAGCCGTACAGAAGACTCCAAGAGATGCCAAATGTGCTTCGTTAACGTGTGCTACCTTAATTACCTTCCTTGTTAACAATTTGCAGCAGTTATTTATTCATAAAATCCAGGTACTGCGCCCTGAATTCCCACAGTCGAGCAGCAGCAGCGAGGAGGTTTTGCTCCCTGGAGCATCCCCGTAGGGTTACCCTCAAGCACGCCTCCTGCACGGAGACTTGCCCACCAGTGCCTCGGTGGCTGCTGGGCTGGCTTCCACTGAGTCATCACCACCAGCCACAGCCACCTTCCCGTTTCACTCTGCCAGTTCACGTTTTATTTAGCAACTGGCGTGACTCACCCCTGGGATGGTGACAGCCAAGAGATGAAGTGATACTGCCATTCCACGCTCAATTCTTAGGGTCAGAAGTCTTCCTATCCTCCTTGGCTTACCCCGTGGGATGAGGGATTAGCTTTGCCATTCGCTGCTGCCCGTGATGCCTTTGAGAAAGGGCAGCGGGAGCCACGGGGTTGGGGCAGGGGGAGAGATGGAGGCATCAAGCCCAGAACCCATGGGGCAGAGCATCAGCCAGAGCTGTGCAACACCAGTTACAAAACATGAAACTGGGCTGAACTTTCCTGGTTTCAGGTTTCACATCATGCTCTGGGATTCAGCCAGGTCCCTTGAACCCGGACTGGGGAATTCTGGTGACTTCCAGCAGCTCTGGCAGCGTTGCTGGAGTCTCACAGGTTTTAATATTTGCCTTGCAACTCTTGTTCTTGGAAACCAGCCCGTTGAACCTGCAGCTTCTGTAAAGCAACATCAGGCAAACAAGCTTTTAGCCATCATAAAGCAGGAAAAAAACCCTCTCAGACCAACATCTTGTCACTCTGTAAGTAGAAAAGGAGGGAAAAAAGCTCTGGTAATGAATTCTACAGCAACACTCGGGATTCCTTTGCCATTTTGCCTCTCTAGGCTGATGACATCTGATGGCAGGCCCAGCATCCGATATGGTTTATCAGTTTTTAAGCAATTTAACCACCTAAAAGAGCTTGTAAGATGGGCATTTTCATCAGCACTGAAACATTGCCCTGGTTTCAACTGTGTTTTTACTGCAGGATGCTTCATCTTGATTTCCTTGGGTCTGAGCTCGTTTTAATTTGTATTAAAAATACTGGTTTAATAATATTTTTATTCATAACACTATTCTGTATTCTGCTGCACTGCATAATGCCTCGTTTCATGTTCCATTCTGATGCTTTGACTCCCAAGGAGACTCATTTTGATACCCAGCTCCTGTGGGGTTTCTTCAAGGGTCCAGCAGATGCTCTTCTCTGGTTTGGGATGTGGGTTGCAGAGGGGTGGTTTGGCATCATTTCCCATGCCATGGAAATCTGGTCTGCTTCACCAAATTCCAGCTCTGTTTGCATCTCCTAGGTGTGGTGGGATCCTCTTTACAGGACACCCCTCCCAGTGCCTTAATCCCAAGTGCTTCCTCTGCGCCATGAAGGTACCTGCCCAAATCTGTGCTGGCAGAGTTGCCTGGAAGCTGTTCCCAGGATCAGAGGCGAGAGGTCCTGCTCTTTACTGAGCTCTGGAGGTGACAGGTGTACAATGCCCACAGGTTTGTTCTTCTTGACACTCTGGGATGTGCCTGCAGTGGCTCCTGCCCTCCTTCCCCAGCTCCTGCACGGCGCTCGCCTTTGATGCTGCTCTGCTCTGAGCTACTTCAAACAGCCTGGGAGGGTGGTTCAGCCCGGGTGGTAATTACACCCTGTTGCAGCTCCCTGGTGCTGCAGCCCCTTTGAAGTGATTTTACCACCCAGCCTGGTCGCCAGGAGCCACGGCACACACACATACCGTGGAGTTCAGTCTCCCTGGCAGCTCTGCCCTAGGGGCCCTATGGGAAGGTGGGAGTGGACAGGGAACAAGGAAATGAGATGAATGAAGGCTTTTAGAAAAAACAAAACACCACCAAGAAAGGCCATAAACTATCTACAGAATATTTCATTAACCCTTCGAGTGCCCAGCGCGTTCCTGGTGGGGCCTGTGCAGGTGCCACCAGCTCTTTCCAGTGCTGAGCAAAACCAGACCGTGTCAAGAAGAGTTTCCTCAGCAATCAGAAGGAACCAGGGATCTCTCCCTAATGCTGGCTGGCCCGTCAGCTCCATTCCCTGCCACTACCTGCCACCCTTGGATGGCTGCATCCCCTCCCATCTCAGCAGGCTGAGTGCTCCTGTTACCCCCTGAAGCTCTTCTGGGCACAGAGACAAGGTGACTTCACGGGTTGCAGTGCTTGGGAAGAGGTCCTGCTCCTAACATCTTCTTGCTGGCATGCTACAACTCCTACTCCCATTTTACACCCTCCCTGTAGACTCATTTATCTACTTTACATCCTCATATGTCCCTCCTCATGTCGTCGTCCTCAGCCTGCCCCTCTGAGCTCAGTCTGGGCTCTTGTTCCCATCTCAGAGGTGGAAGGGATCACATTTGGACTGCAAGAACCCCTCACCCAGAGTGACTGTAGCACAGCAGGCTATGAAGTGGACCCATCCAAAAATGGAGATGGATGCAAAGTGCTGGACTACACTCTTCTCCATAGGCTGAGTCACAGGATCACAGGGCTGGAAAAGACCTTTCAGGTCCTTCCTGTCCTCTGCTGAACCGTATCCCCACGTCCTGAGCTGCAGGCTGCAGTGTGAATGCAAAGAGCAAAGGAAACTGAGACCAGGATGCCCCCAGGCTCAGCGTGAGCACCTTTGGACGTGCTGATTGGTGAGCACTGGTCACTCTTGTTCATCTGTGGGAGATGCTGAGCCCTGACAGTAATGGGAACCCAGACATGGACCAGGAGAGCGGTGAGGGAGCTGCTCAGAAGCACCTGGCACCAGCTGCTCTGGGAGTCGGGAGTCTGAGTGAAATGGGATCTTGTTGGGGCTTGGGAATGTCCATGTTCTATCTGACCAGGAGCTCATGGTGGCAAACAAGGGCTGCAAGGGCCCCTCCCTCCTTTGCTTTGCTTGGTGGAGATCACACACCTGGATGTTTATCCTCTCCTTTGGCTGCAGCCGAGTGTCTCCCTGATTACAGCCAAGAGGCCAATTTCTTTTGGCTTGGAAGTAATGGGATTGTGCCCTGGCAAAGCCTCCTGGAGCCACACAGCCCTAGACAACTGCACATCCCTCCCCACCCCCTCCCCACCACCTTAATCACCAAGTCTACCATCAGCAACACTCAAACATGCAATTGTCTGGCAGACACGCTGCTGTTGGGAGGGCTGGTGAGGGGTAGCTGGAGGGAGCAGAGAGTGCTCTTCCTTCACAGCCAGCATCCCAACCATTCCACTTTATCCCAGCAGCTTTTCCCATTCAGATAATCACAGAATCCCAGACTGGTCTGGGTTGGAAGGGACCCCAAGGGTCCCAGAGCTCCAACCCCCTGCCACAGGCAGGGACACCAACCTCCAGCCTGGAGCTACACAAGGTTGCCCAGGGCCCCATCCAACCTGGCCTTGGACACCCCCAGGGACGGGGCACCCACCCCCTCTCTGGGCAGCCCCTTCCAGCCCCTCACCACTCTCTCTGCACAGAACTTCCCCCCAATCTCTCCTCTCCCCCTTCCCTCCTCCAGCTTCACTCCAGCCCCTTGTCCTGCCATTGTCCCTGCCATGAACCTGAGGATGCTGGGGAAGCAGGGATAGTTTGGGGTTGGAAGGTCATCCTCTTGCAGCTTTCCTCAAACCAGGGGTCAGAGCTCGTTGTCACCCTTGAACAGGGACAACACCTGGATGGTGTAGCTTGGGGCCAGCCCGTGTCGACTGTGTTCCATTTGCCTGTGCAATGATCCCTCTTCCTTAAAAGTGATGCTGCAGCTATGAAATGCAGCTGATTTTTGAATTCCTGGGGGAGCACTTGCTCCTCACCAATGTGAGGGTAGGACCGGTGTGTGACACTGTCCTTCCGAGGGCAGGACCAGCGTGTGACACAGTCCTGACAGGCAGGGGTTGGGTAATGGCTGCTGCTCTGACTAAAAGGCAACCGGTATGACTGGAGCTGGCAAGTGGCTTCCACGTGGGAAGACAGAGAGAGACAGAGAGAGGGAGAGTCCTGCTTGGAGAAGGGATTTGAGGGGGTACGAGAAAGGCCCCCAGAAGCACACGACGTGCTGGCTGCCTGGGGCAGTTATCAGAGTTAAACCAGCCCAAAGTCTGAGGAGCTGAGAGAGCCCATCAGGAGGGCTGCTGCACACAGGGCTGTGCCTGCCCTCCTCCCACCACGTGCTGATCCCCACACCGAGCGCACCCACCACCCCGGGAGCACCCAGCCCCGGCTGATGCCGCCGTTTCCCCAGCTCACGTGTCCCTGTGTCTCCTGCCCCCAGAGCCAGGGTGCTGCAGAGCCCTCAGCAGCGCTTCTCCCTCTGGTACTGAGGTTTTTGTCAGTTTGGGCTTAATCTTGAGCTTGAAAACAGGCAGGACCTGGGTTGGGAAAGATTCTGCAAAGGCCAGATGGTGCAGGGCAGTTTTAGGACGAGCACTGCTCACCAGAATTCGTGGCCACTGAGAAAGTCCCTTTTTGCCTCCTTGGTGTCCGTAGGAAACCTCCTGAGCTGTGGGGAAGGCTCAGCAGCCTCTCACAAGCTGAGTGCGAGTGAGATTCCCGCTCCTGTTTCTGCTCCCAGGATGATTTCTCTGCCTGGCACTGCTAAGCAAGTCACCTGAGGTCCTAAGGCTCTCCAGGACTGCCCCTGTGCCTCGCTGACAGGCACCTGCACTCCCTGTGTGTGGGTCTCCGGGGCATCGCTGCACCCTGCCGTTAGTCCTGACAGCTGGGGCTAAAGGGAGAACCTTGGATGACTCAGTAGCTGGGGACACGCTGGGAAACGAGGGGCATTTCCACAGCTCTGGAAAGAAACTCTTCATTCCAGGCATCGGAGGCACCGTAATGTCTAGTCAGCAGCATCAAGGGAGGAGAGAAGGCAGGGCACTGAGGAGATTGCAAGAGGGGTTGTGAGACAAAACAAGGGCAGGGACATCAGAGGGGTGGAGGTGATCAGAGCCCCGAGGGTGGAGACGAGCTTAGGCAGCAGAACAGCTTCCAGTGGTGGCTGCTGCCGGTTGTAGGAGTTTGCTGGTTGCAGAGGAAACTGTGCTGGGGTCGGGCGAGCCAGATGCAGCAGGTGAAAAGATGCAGCGTGCTCCCTCCCTGCAGAAAGTTGTGTGTTGTTTGAGAAACAGCCCTGAAATCACCAGGGTGGAAGCAGAATTGCTCCCTCCTGTTCTTCTCCTGAGTGCCTGGCTCTCAGGATCTCTCTGCAATGGCAGATGTGCTGCTTCCCCATCTGGACTAATCCCTGATCCCAAACTCCCTGAAACCAAGAGGGAAACCTCCATCTTTCCCTTTAGCCCGGGTTAGCTTCCCTTGTCTGCATGCTGTTGCATGCTGATAAAGGGCAGAGATAAACCTTTACAAATGATTAGGAAAATGTAAAGCCCTAATTAGGAAAATGCAGAACACTAACAAGTCAGGAGGCCTCCAGGAGGGTCACAAGAGACAAAGAGAGGATGAACTAATGAATGAAGCTCCAGGCTGGTGTTCCTACACTGACAACCTGCTCCACAGTTTGCCCTTGGTGGCTTCGAAGAAAAGAAGGAGCCGAACTGGATGCAGAAAGAAGCGCAGAAGCCCAGTCAGGAGTGGGAAGCGCTGAGGATGTGTGCTCAGAGTGAAACAGCAAGCGTGACACCTGGGGATTACCCCTGTACGTCAAACCAGGGCCTGCCTGGAGCACAGTCATGCCACAGCATCAGCCGGTGCAGCCTGCTCCGGGGGGAGATGAGCCGTCTTCTCCAGCAGGCGCCATGGAGTGCAGCGCTGAGATTTACCTGGGGCTGACACATCCTCCTCTGCCCGCCTTTCCACCAGCATCTCCTCCTGCCTTGACACTGCGGGGGCTGTGGCAGCTCCTGAAAGCACCGGGACACACTTTGAGGGGTGGGGGGGTGAAGGTGGAGGTGGTGGTGTGTGGGACACTGTGCGCGCACAGAGCCAGAGCGGGCTCAGCCCTCGCTGCGCCCGAGGACAGACGGCTCAGCCCCTGTGAGGACAGCCGGGGGGAGCCGTCCCAAACAGCCTGCCGGCTCCTCCTGCCAGCCAGCCCACCCTCCCGCCTCTGCCTCTGCAAAGCACCGTGCCCACCACCCCTCCCAGCGCGGGCACCCCGCGGCTCCGCGCTGAGTTACCAACTCCGTCAGCGACTTGGCAGCAGCGGGTGCCGGGCGCCCGCGGGGGTACGGGGGGGTGTGGTGAGCTGGAGACGCCCCGCTTGTTTATTTGGTTACCGTTCTGTGGTTTTCCAAAGGTGCCTGCAGGTCTGCAGGAGAATCTGCTGCGAGATGCGCCTCGCCCTGTTCCCGGCTCCTCCTTGGGCTCAGCCGGTGCCACTCGGGCTCTGGGTTTCCTCGTGTGTGTGAGAAAACACCAAGAGAGAGCAAAGCCTGGAGCGCAGAGGCACGCAGAGCTGCGAGGAGCACCCTCTGCCATCCCCCTGCATGGGGGTCTCTGCCATCCCCCTGCACGGGGGTCTCTGCCATCCCCCTGCACGGGGGTCTCTGCCACCCCCCTGCACGGGGGTCTCTGCCATCCCCCTGCACGGTTCTTCTCTCGTGCAGCAGATGGCACAGGCTGCCAGGGGCCCCATCATTAACCCCACCCCTGCCGGTGCATTTTGCAGGAAGAGGAGAGGACTCTCTTAACTCTCACCATAACTTTCATGCCAGGGTGTCTCCATGGTGAGCATGATGCTCCACTCCCCACCAGTATTTTGGGGAGGGGGTTATGAACTGCGGCGGCATCTTTGTCCCTTCACTGGTCCTTGTAAGAAATCCATCTCCAAATACTGTTCTTGGCTTAGCTCAGCAGCCAAAAAAAAAAAACCCCAAACTGGAAAGTTAATGATGGTGGGAATTGCTGTTATGAATATTTGTGTGATGCAACGCTGGCTTGTCCCACCTTGTGTTTCTGTTCCTCGTGATGCTCACATGTAGGGGCTCAAGCTGAGAGCTGAGATTCCCTCTGATAAAAAGCACACTGGCTGCAAGAAACACTTGCCCTCCTGAGAGCTCCCTAGGAAAGACAACAAAGCATGGCTGCTCCCACTTTGAGGCACATGGGAAGGATGTGCTGGAGTGTTGTATCCAGCTCTGGGCTCCCTGGTTTAAAAAAGCCTGGGATCTCCAGGAGAGTCCAGCAGAGGCTATGCAGATGCTGAAGGGCCTGGAGCATCTCCCCTGGGAGGAAAGGCTGAGTGAGCTGGGGCTGTTCAGCCTGGAGAGAAGAGACTGAGAGGGGATCTGATCAATGGGGATCAATAGCTGAAGGGTGGGACACAGGGGCCATGGGCAGCCTCTGCTCAGTGTCTGTGGGGACAGGACAAGGAGCGATGGGCTCAAGTTGGAGCACAGGGAGCTCCTCCCCAATGTGGGGAAGAACTTCTTGCCAGTGAGGGTGAGGGAGCCCTGGGACAGGCTGCCCAGGGGGTGTGGAGTCTCCTTCTCTGGAGAGATTCCAGCCCCGTCTGGACACCAACCTGTGTGACCTGTCCTGGGGAGCTGCTTTGGCAGGGGGTTCAGAAAGGTGGCACCATTACCACTGGTTTGATGGTAACCTGGCAGGGGAGCTGTACTGCCTAGAGAGAGCATCTTTCTTCTTGGGAACCAGATTTGGGGCTTTTCTTTGGGGGACGTGACTGCTGGAGGTGTGAGATGGACAAGCCCTTCTGTGGTGACCTGACTTTGAGCTGTTTGGGATGGGCACAGACTTCAACTTTGGCTCTTTGCAGTGGCAGCAGCGTGGGATTGTCATCCCTGACTGCAGAGCCACAGCTCAGTAGGTGTTTGTGACACTGATGAATAGACATCGTGTCCCCCATGACCAGCTGAAGGCTACGAGGAGGATCTCTGCAGTCCTTTGAGCTCCTCTCTGGTAGAAATCATGATTAAGACAGAACGAGACATGAGGAAAGAAAAAAAGAAAGAGGTTCTTTGGTCTTTCTTGGCCGTGTGTGACTCCCCTGATACTCCCTTGGCTTCCCACATTCCACAGCTTTGGGGAGCTTGGACTTTGGATGGGACATGGGTTACCAAAGCTTCTTAACATCTTGTACTTCTCCAGAGCCTTTCTGCCAAGGAGCACAAACACGCTGCAGGAATCAGTGATGTCAGCTGTGGTCCTGCAGCTGTGAGTCAGAACAGCATCATTTCTATTATCTCAGAGAGGAGAGGAAGCAGGAGCCGTTTGCTCGCTGCCCTGTTGTGGGGCAGTGGCACAGCCAGAAATGCAGCCCCAGAGTCTCCACTCCTTGTCCCCATCTCAAACCACAAGTGACAGTCACAGCGATAGCTGAGGACAGGCTGGGAGGAGCAGGTGACCGGTCCCTTTGCTGTGAGTGCCTCAGGCTGGGACTGAAGTCCCACATCCTGCCTCCCAACTCCCCCCCCGTCTCCCACCCGCAGCTGGAAATAGAGCCCAGGAGCCTTGGCCAGCAGCCCCAGCTCCAGCCACCAGCTCCTCCTCCGCTCCCCATCCAGCGTCTTCAGTCCTCACCCCAGTGAGAACATCATGCTTGTCTGAGAGTCACTCCAAGTTGGTTTTCCTGGTCGCTGCCCACGCCTGGCTTTTGCCCTTCACTCCTTCAGTGTGTTGCCTTGTCCACGGCAGGGCAGGAGCTGCAGGAGGTGTTGCTGGAGAGGCTGATCCAGTCCGTGAAGTCACATCGGAAGGGAGCAGCGCTCTCCCTGCTGACCCAGGGAAAGCAAATGACAGAGTGCTGTCTGCTTGAAGGCTGCAATTTCATCCTCCCGTTGCGATACTCCCCTCAAGTTAATAAGCACCCTGCCTGCTCTGAGGAGGCTGCTGTGGCTGGAGAATATGTAAACCCAGAGAGACAGGAGCTTTCTAGGATTCAGGGGACTGGCCAGGAGCTGAGCCAAGCGTGACCCAGAGGGGAACGGAATTCAGCCAGAGCTCTCTGAGTTCCCTGGTGGCTGATGCTCCACGCTCAGCCTGGGCCTGATTCATCTCCCTGCGCTGCACAAACTCATCTTTGAAGTGCTCAGCACGGCAGACTGGCTGGTGCACAGCAGCCCTGTGTCTCTGTTTCATCCCAGGGCTGCAGGAGAGCTGGGGGGGGCTTGCAGGGTTCCATGGGAGGCCGAGAAAGCCGTAGTGAGATCCTACCCCCATTAACTTTAATGACAAAACACCCCTTGACGTTGCTGGGTCTAGAATCCTGTCCTGTTATTTAGTTCTTTATTGTGTTGCCAACTCTCACATCTGATGATATTTGTCATTTTCCTCTGGAGCCAGGTTCTGGAGCGGGGCGATGACTTGGGGAGCTCAGCTTTCACTTCAGACTGGAAAGCCTGTTACTAACCCTCATTACGGTGGAGTAAACCTGAAAAAACATTAACCCAACGAGCTCAAAAGCCACAAAGCAAATACAGAGAATAAAAGTAATATTTAGACAAACTTTTCAAGCTAATCCAGGGTTTGGGGGCACAGCTCGTGATGTCTTACCAACTGCCTTGGGCAGTCCTGCTTTTGGCTAAGGTCTCTCTTGGAGTCTCTAATGAGGACTCTGAGAGCCCACGTGTTATGGGAGGCCAGTTCCCAGAGAATTCCCCACTTCCTACCCGCTGATCGGCATCTCAGGATATCCCACGTCTCAGAGACAGCTTTCAGTGGATTCTGGGGTCTGCTGCTATTGAGTTTGGGTCCAGAATGCAGGAGGTTTTGGGTGCCTTTCCTTCCTGCGAGACCCCGGGAGTGCCCAGGACTTACCCTCTAAGGCAGAGGCAAACCCCCTCCCTGATGGGTGCTCCAAGTCCATGCACATCTATTCACTAGAGCAAACCCATCCCCCGCTGAGTGCAAAGCAGAAATAATCAATATTACCTCAGAGAAAATCGAGCTGTCACTTGTGATTCCACCTCCTGGGTCCATTTCTGCATCTTTAGTTTGGGTGTAGCACCCATGGGCACCCTGGTCCTTCGGCACCCACAGAGGGTGATGCAGAGATGCTGTGCAGATGGAGAGAGTTTCACCCTTGATGTAGAGGACGACTCAAGGTCAGATTCTCTCCTGACTGAATCCAGTGTGCTTGGAGAGGCTGGAAGAGAAGCCTGGCCTGAGCTTTGGGATGAAGGTTTGGGAAACGATGGAGTCAGTAGGAATTCTGGCTGTAGTTGGAGCAGAATGAGCCCAGAGGTGGTGTCTTGAAAACCTTGTGTGCTGTTCAGCCTGGGTTTCTTCACAGGTTTCTCTCCCAGATTGCCCAGGTTCAGGAAGGAAACCCCGATGAATTCACCTTCTTTTGGTTAATTTGGCTTGGGAAATGAGGAATTGTCATTCCCTGTCCTGTCTTACCCTTCCTCCAGCCAGATTTGAATGTTGCTCTTTACAAACTCACCCTGCAGACCTCTGGCTCGCAGGTCTCACCACCTGTAGTCACACAACGGGCACCTCCTGGTCCTGCTTGCAGGGAAGCGACCAGGAGTAACACAGATTGAAGGCAAGATGCCCACTGTCATCAGTTTTGCCCCCCCACATTCAACCAGTGCAGCAGGCTGTGCCATCTGGAGGTTCCTGGTGTCTTTATAGCCCATCCTATAGGAGCTATAGGTGACCTCAGCCCCACTGTGAGGCTGTTTCACACCAGAGGTGCTTCCTGAAGAAACCCTCATCCCCCTTCCCATCCCTCCTTGCACCCAGCTGTTCCTTGCCAGCTCCCCTGCACCACGCAGGGTCAGTGCTGGATGGGGTAGGAGCCTTTTGGTGTCCCACAAATCATGGGGATCCTCCTGAGGGGCATTAACACCCTCTGCTTAGCCCATCCTATCTGTTCCAGCCAATTCCTTCCCCAAGCCCCTTGCAAGCAGAGGGGTTTGGAAGTGTTTAGGGTCTGGATCTGGCCACGTGTTTAAAGCCTGAGATGAGAGTGGTGTAAGCAAGTCCTTAAAGTTAAGCTTGTGTTTAATAATTCCCATTTAAGTCAATAAGTAAGACTCTCAGTCCTTAGAGCTAGGCATGCATGTGAGTGGGTTTGTTGGGTGTTTTTGGATCAGAGCTCAGCCTTGTAGGATTGAGGTTTCCTGGATTTAGCCCAGGCCACAGGAAGCTGTGGGGGCAGCGGGTTTGAAGTCCGACTTCCTCGAGGTTCCCACTTAGGAGGTGTGAGCTCTGCCCTGTTAATAAGGGGATATTGCTGAACCCCAGCTCGTGCAGGGCAGCCTCCTCTGTAGAGCCCAAAGAGCCAGCAAAAGGGATCGATACCCCCCCCAGAACTGGGAATGGCAGTCCTGAGCCCCTGCCCAGTGACTGGTCTCCACCCCCAAGTGCCACATTAATTACTATTAATTACTTACCGTTAATTGTTAGGCTTGGATGCCAAAGTCCCTCCAAGCCTTGAGAGGAGGTTGCACGGTCCTGGAAAACGGGGCTTCACTGCAGCATCCTCTGTGCCTCCTCCTGGGACCGAAGGGACCCCAGTGTGGGTGCCACCCTGCAGCACCAGCCTGCCCTTCCCAGAGCCCAGGCAGGGACAGAGGTGGTGGCTGTGGGTCGTTGCACAGCTGAACCGGCACCGAAGGAGGAATTCCCTAGGAAATGGCTGGGACAGCTGATAAATGGAACAACCTAATGTATTCCAGGCATCTCCTGCTGACCTTCACCTTCAGATCAGCGTGTGCTATGAGATTTGCCTGAAAACTCCCACCTGAATTTGCTTTCCACAGGAAAGGGGGGTTTGGAGTGCACGTTCATTGTGGAGATGCTGCCACCTCTCCAACCCACAGAGTTTGAGTTCCAGAACTTTTGGAAGTCAACAACTTTTTGTTTTTTCCAGCAGAAAGTGAAAGAAATTCCCATGGGAAGGTTTTTAAATTGTGTGTGAAAATATATCTGGGGCTCTTGGGATTATATTCCCATATAGTAGTGGGCTCTTTGGAGAGAAGACGACTGGAGGTGCTCGATGGGCTCATCATGTAGGGATGCTGTGCATTCCTGGCTATACCAGAGGTGATGTCTTTGGGTTTTCTTCTGCCTTGGATTTCAGGATTTAGTATTGGGAGCTCTTGGCTTTAAAAATGGCATTTTCTGGCCTCAATTCTCCAATTCGGGTCTGCATAAAAAGGGAGCTGATTCCTTAGGACCTGAGCATCCCATCCCACTGGACATGAGGGGGTGGGTGCCCCATCCCTGGGGGTGTTCAAGGCCAGGTTGGATGGGGCCCTGGGCAACCTTGTGTAGCTCCAGGCTGGAGGTTGGTGTCCCTGCCTGTGGCAGGGGGTTGGAGCTCTGGGACCCTTGGGGTCCCTCCCAACCCAGCCCAGTCTGGGATTCTGTGGTTCTATCAATGCCACGGCTTCAAGGTTCACTTGGAGACTCCAAAGGCATTTGCTTGCAAGGGATAAGATCCCCCCTCCACAAATCCATCAGTTGTTGCACAAGGGAAGAGGTGATGAACCCTGTACAGCAAAACAGCATCTGCATGGGGAGGAAATGGGAGACTCCCCAGGTTTGGGATTCCTACGGGGCCGCTTGCAAGTGTTGTAGCTTGACAGGTCTGCAGCTATAAATCCTGCAGATGAATTTGAGTCAGAGCGGGAACACTGGCACCTCTTGAACATGTTCTACTGCTGAAGGGGGTTATTTAGGTCTCTGCCACCCACGATGTATGATGTGAAAGACATCAGCGGGTTCCTGTGGAAACATTAAAGGAGCCATGGGGGCTGGCTCTGCGTGTTTGCCAATTACCATTTAGCTGAGTTGCATGTACAGGTAGGTGCAGGCTCAGGAGAGAGGGAGAAGGAGCGAGCAGAGTCTTGGAATGAATGCCTTCTAGCCCAGGGCCCCTTCACAAACCTGGCCCAGGGGGGAATAAACCCTGGGCAGGGTGTATGGAACCACTCAGGCTTTGGTTTACCCCCTCCAAGCAGAGAAGCTCAGATTTTTAGCAGTCCCCAGCTCAGTCCCAAATGGTTGTAGTGGTTTTGGCAGCGGGTTCTGCACCCCATGTTGCTGCCCCAGCCAGGAGCTTTCTGCAAACCCAGGTGTCTGGTGTTGGACACCAGAGTCGGGCTCTCCTGTGGGAAGTGCTGCAGACCAGGGAGGGCTGGTCCAGACCTGGGAATGGCCAGGAGATGCAGGAAGGCTCTTCTCCCCAGTTCCTGATACCAAGCAAAGCACAAAGGTGGCAAACGAGTTTGCTCAGGGCTGGGCAGGAAGCACAGTCGCATCCCTGAGTCACGTCATTCCCTCTGGATACGTGGTGTTCCCAGCACCCAGACCATCCCCTCTCAACGTGACAGTGAGAGACTGGGGTTCTGCTGGCAGCTGAGGGCAGGGACCCACAGGGATGCTGGCAGGGAGAGGAATTCCCAGGGGGTCTGGACGGGGTGAGGGCTGGGATGGCAGCAACCCCGTGGGCAGGGGAAGGAGCAGTGAGGGAACTGGGACGTGTCCTCCTGCTGGAGGGGAGATGGTTTGTGAACACAAGGAAGGGAAAAAGAATTAGTGAGTGTGCAGGGTGGGGACAGGGCCCAGGGCCTGGTGATTCTCAGGCTATAACGTGTCAGGTGCACATGGATATATCTACACAAGTATATGGGAGCTGCTCCCAGGGCCGAGCCAAGGATGAGTGCTTTGCAGCAGGAGGGACGATCCCACCTTTGAAACGCTGGCCTGGGTTTCAGAAAGCTCCCCTTCCCCTGGCTCTCAGCACAGCTTTAGACAAGCTGTTCAGCTTTCCCCTGCCTCAGTTTCCCCAAACTGCTGTTTACACCCTGTGTCCCTTCCTATCACCCATTCCTTGGAGGAAGGGGCTGCATCTTGCTTTGCATCCCCAACGCTACGTGTGGCAGGGCTCTGGTCAGGTGGTGAGATATGCTGGGGAACATCCACACAGCAGCAAGGTTAAAGGCTTGTGGGGAACGGGCTCTGGAGGCTTCAGGCTTGTGAGCTGGCCATCCATCCTCATTCACGTTCCTGTAGCTGAAGGCTCCAGTTTTGTGAAATTTCTTCTGCTTTGGTTAAGTTTTGCTTTGTGAGTTTTCTTCACAGAGGAAAAATAGGTATTTCTGGTTTTCCTAGCAGTCCTGGATTCTGTATTTCTGTAGCACTGGGGCACCAGAGGAGGCAGGGAGCTGAGCTTCAGCCTAGGCATCTGGAAGGTGGAAAGGCTTCGGTGCTGCTGAACTTGGTCGCACTGTAGTGAGCTGTGGGGCTGGGGCTCGCTTGGGGCTCCTCAGCAGTGGCAGAAGGAGAGGTGCTGCCGGAGCAGAGCCAAGGGACAGACAGACACAGGGCGTTGACAGCTGGGTAGAGGGAAGCGTTACTTCAGCAAATCTTAAAAGCTCTGACAATGCCCCTCTTACCCTGTTCTGTCCCAGCGTCTCCAGAGTCTTCTCTGGATGCCAGAGGTGGATTTCCCAGCAGACAGGCTGATGTTCCCTGGCTTTCCTGTGCTTTGATACCTTTCCCATCACTTACCCCCCATGGCAGAGCTGGCACTGCGGATTTACTGCTTTGCAGTGGGGTTCCTTTCTGCAGCCACCCCCTCTGTGGCTTCCCAGGAGGCTGCCAGGAGTCCAGCCCAGGCTGGGTGCCCATCCAAGCCCAGCTCTAACCACGGCGCCTGCCAGCCAGGATGTTTCCACAGTTCCCATAAGCATCAAGGGAAGAGGAGAAACATCTTCAGGCTCATTCCCATTCTCTTGAGCCATCTGGCCCTACGTTGCCAGAGCCTTCCCTGCCTTAGGAGGCCCACATCAGCTCTTTGTGGTATCTTCCCTTCTCGCCAGGCTCCGGCTCCGCTTTCATCCTCCGTGCCATGCCCGCCCCCTCAGCCCCTTTGATTCCAGGACCTGAAGAGAAGGCTGGTTTAGGGAATGTCTTGTCAAGTCCACCTCCCCCCCCTCTCCTCCTCCTCCTCCTCCTCCTCCTCCCCAAGGGCCTTCTGCATTGTCTCCCTGTGGTGCAGACGGAGCCGGGGAGATCAAAGCCCAACGGTCTTTTTTTAGCTCGGGGAGGAATGCGCGATGCCTCCTGCGCCCCGAGCTGCCGCCGGCTCCAGCACAGGGTTCCTCTCCCCGTAACTCGAGACTCCCGTCCCTGGAGGCGTCCCGGGACTGACAGGTGACACGGGGCGGCTCTGAGCGGGCAGGTCCTTCCCAACAAGTCTGACTTTGCCGCGAAGAGCTTTTCCGTCAGGGGGTTGAAGGTGTCTGCGGTGCAGGTGGGATGTGCCTGCTGACACTCAGCTTTGAAAGAGCTCACCTGGGTGGAATTAACCCTTTCCGGACCTGGGTCTCCCTTTCCTCCTCCAACTCCAGAGTGATGCACGGCTTCTTTCTGTTGTTTAGCTGTGAACAGGTCTCTTCCTCTCCTCCTCGTGCTTGCCCACCGCCCAACTCCCAGCAGCCTGCTCCCCCTGCTTCTCAGGACCACCGTGGCACTGTGGGGCTGCTCGCTGGGGGGATGGCAATGGGGACAGGTTGGGTGACACCTGCATCAACAGCCAGCCATAAAATACCATCACTTGAGCTGAAAAACCACTCCAGCCTTTCCCACCGTGGCAGAAGACTCCCAGTCACCTGTAGAAGAAGTTCATGACCCATTTTGACCTTGAGGGTTGCATCCAAGCCATATCTTTTGCCGTGAAGAGCACTGAGCCTGGGATGGGATGTGTCGAGTGTACAGCCAGTATCTTCTTTGGGAAGGATTCAGACTCCTGATTTCTACACTGTGAATTTTGCCCAACCCCAGCAGCATCCTGGGCAGGGACCGCTGGCACCCCTGAGGTGGCAAAGAGATGGGATTCCTCAAACCCTGGAGCCTGGGGCAGGTTTTGGGTGCCTCCATTCCTGGCAGGGAAACTCTGATAAAGACTTTGCTCAGAGGGATTGTTCGTTGAATAAATGAAAAGGAAACAGGGTGAGGAGCTGGGGAGGAGGTAAATGCTCTGCCCTTATCGCGCCCTGATGAACAGAGCCCTCAGCCAGAGGAGACGTGTGAAGCAATCCTGTGTGTTCAGAATGTTTATACACATCGTCAGGGCGTTTTCCTGGGACTGCTGGAGTCCAAGTCGCTCCTCTGGTACGTTCCCTTCGGTGTCTCAGGCAAGGCACCTCCTCCCCAGGCCCCTCGGCTCAGACTGGGGAGCTCTGGAGACCAGGGCTGTCTGGCTCTGGGCAGGTTTGGAGCAAGGGGTGCAGCCCCACAGCGACTGAAGCTGGGAATGAGCCTTTGAACCAGGACAGGCTGTATTCCCCCTCCACAGCCGCGCCTTCGAGACGCTCTCACCAGCCCTGCGTGGCAGATCCTCAGCCTGATTTCTTCAGTGGGGAAACTGAGGCACAGAGCAGCACTCTGGGGTCATATGCTGATCCTGTGGCTGAGCAGGGAACGCAGACAAGGTCTCTTTCCCCCCTGGGGTTGTGCTTTAGCCACAACCCATCTCCCTGCCCAAGGCCCTTTCTGTGTTCAAAGTGTTCCACAAACAATTGAGGGCTTTGAACTCCTCCTCATCCTGGTTAGTTTGAAAGTGGAGGCAGGGAAGGAAACACCTTCCTAAACTTAGCCCCCAGCCAGCCAATACTTTCTGGAACTGTGTTTGATTAGGCCTGGGGAGCAGTAATTTGGTCTGAGGTTTATAAAAAATCCTTCCCTCTCCGGTGAGAAAGCTGCTGCTTTAGGAGGAGTGGAAGGATGAGGTGCTGTCTTCCCCTGAGCAGAGCTGGCTTACTGCTTGGTGGGAGTTAATCACACCTGCTCCATCGCAGAGACACCCCCCCATGCTCCTGACTTGCCCCTCTCCCCCAGACCAGTATTCCCCCTGGCCTCCATCCCTGGTGTTCCTCCGTTAGATGCACAGCATCCCAGGATTCATGGAATTGTAGGGGCTGGAAGGGACCTCCAGAGCTTCATTGAGTCCAACCCCAAGGACAGGGAAACGAGGGCTGTGCTGCCTTTGGGAGCTGCTGTGGGTCCCAAGGCAGTGACACAGGCTGCCAGGAGCCAGACAGAGAGGATGGAGAGTAGGAGATGGCTGAGTGTGCCCCAGGGATGCTCACTGATCAGCCTGGCTCCGCTGCAGCAAGGCAGCTCTGGAAAAGGAGCTTTTCTCTGTAATTCCCATGGAGAAAATGAATTGTAAAGAGAAAGAGTCGGGCAGGACAAGCCCTGAAGTGGCTGTAAGGATCCATCCTGCTGAGCCTGCCCTGCCTTCCTCACCAAACCTTCCCGTGCGCATCCCAAGCTCTTCCGAATGTCCCATCTTTGCAGCTTCCTGATGAGGAAAAGGATGGAAACTTGGTGGGAAAAGCTGATCCTGTGGCATTTCCTGCTGGGGCTGGAAGGAAACCACGGGGGAGCCTCTGCGTGAGACCCACAGCCCAGGAAAACACACACAGGAGGCAGCTCAGCTCGGGAGTCAGGCTGTTCCTTCGCGCTCTGGGGCCAGGCAGGCTGCCAGCCCCACACACCCGTGTGTCTGCAGTGCTTGGAGATCCTCGTGACAAGCCAGGACCGACGGTGATCCCATGGCAAGCAGAAGCCAACCTGGATTCTTGATTTTACTGTGCAGGACGTGGGTGCAAGGCTCTCAGCTGCTGAGGCTGGTTCTTCACCAAAAATATGACACATGCTGTGGTGGTGATCCTCCCTGGGCTTTGGGGTCGTTATTCAGCCACCAAATGTCCAGACACCGGGAAAAGGAGAGTGGAAAAAGTTTCCCTGTAAACCCAGAGGCTCCATGTGAGCTCTCAGCCATGCCAGAAGCTTCAGGGGGGGTGATTCTGAGCAGAGGTGTAGGGAACTGGGTGCAGGAGTGGAGGTGCTGGGTCTCCTGCCCATGGGGAAGGTGAGCTCTGTGCTGAGCGAGGTGCTGGTGATGTGTCATCTGCGGTTCATCAGGGGCAGCGGTACCGGAGCCACGACCAGGGCTGGAGGTGGGGGACACAGGATGGGACTGGGGGTTCCCACCTCTCTCCCCCAACACCCTGGGGAGCTCTGGGTGTGTTCTGCACACAGGAAACACGTGTGGGTGTCTGTGCATGGCCAGGGCACGTGTGTTTTCCAGGTAAGCAGGAAAATGCATCGAATCCTGGGAAGGGGTTGGTGCTGGTGAGTGGTTCGGCGGCGAAGGACACGTGTTCGCTTCAGGTGCTTTGGGAAGGCTGGACACTGGAGAGGAAACCACTGGAAACAGGGCAAATCTGGCTCGGAGGTAATTCCCAACTAATTAGAAAGCAGCAAACAGATCTTTTTGAAAATAAGGGGGGTTTTTTCCCCATAACAACACGGACTTAACTCCAATCTGCCAGTATTATTTCAGAATTCCTGTTCCCACTTCCAATGCCATCATCCTCTCAACTCAAAAACAGATTTTGAAGGGTTTTTTTTTTTCCCTCTGCTTCATCTTCCCAGCAGATGGAAATGCACATGACTTCCCTGGGATGAATTCAACTGTTGTTGGTTATTAGCAGCTGAAGTTCCGCTCCCCTGTTTTTAAATAATAATAACAACAATTGTGATGCTGTGAAGATGCCCTCAGGCCCAGCATAATTTATCTTTTCATCCCTGTTTACACAGCAGTCAGAACAATGGGATCTATATTCTGATAAGGGGGTTTGGTCACTGCAATAATACTCTGGAGGAACGTGAGAGGATAGGGAAGAAAAAGGGGAGCTCCTAGGAAAATATTTGGGATGCCTTCCCTTGTTTTCACTTCAGAGTCTGGAATATTGGGAGATCTTTACGTTTTAGGCTGTAAGACACTTTGCTCTGCCTGACCCAGCTCCCAGCCACGGCTGTGTCTGCTGCTGTCCAGGCCACGGAGGTGCCAGTGAGAGGAGAGCCAAAGCCAGCCCAGTGTTTCATCACTCTGCTACCAACAAAACCATCAGAGCTGGTCCCACGCCAGCTGCTGGGGAGGATTTGTGATGTCTTACTGAGGTCCTGCCACCCCAGCGTTCCGTACAGCTCAGGAGGAACGCTGTCCTAGTCTCACTGTGTGTGGGTGCAGGAGGGGGAGCGCTTTGAGGGGTGTCTTTATGCCACCCGGGTAGATTTAGGATGTGAAGCCTTCTTCCTCACCCCCCGCTCGTTAGCCATCACCCCTTGCAGCAGGGATGGAGCCACGAGTCCCAGGACAGCTGGGTGATGGGCAGGGTGCCGGGTGACTGTCACAGCTGGGTGATGGACAGGGTGCCGGGTGACTGTCACAGCTGGGTGATGGACAGGGGTGCCGGGTGACTGTCACAGCTGGGTGATGGACAGGGGTGCTGGGTGACTGTCGTGCTGTGCCAGGGCTATAGGGGATGTTCTGCCTGGCCCCGAGGCTGTTTGTGTAGGGTGACAGGACGGGGATTTTGAGGGGAAATGAGTCACTGCAGGGAAAGGCAGCGCTGCCAGAAGGGTGCTGACCGCCCCCCGCGCAGCTTTGGGCTTGGCCGGAGGATTCCTGGCTGACTCCAGCAGCACACATCTCTCCTCCCAGCCCCTTCCCAGCGCCTCTGCATTTGGGATACTGGTTCTTCCTTGCCTCGCAGGCAGTGCAGCTCTCACAGTGCGCGTCGGGCGGTCCCACAGCCCCCGACGTTGATCCCGGGTGGCGGTGGGTACCCCGCGGGTACCCCGCAGCCGTCTCCCGCCGAGCACCGCAGGGTTTCCTGCGCAGCTCAGCCCCGGGTGTGCTCCTCGGCCCCTGGACGGTTTTCCATCCCCTCCCAGCTCCTCCTTGCCGCGAGATGTCCCTGTTCAGCTGCGCCCGCGCAGAGCGCACGGGGCTCCCGCAGAAGGATGGGTGCGGGAAGGGGTGGGGGGAACGTCAGCCAGATGAGGGAGATCTTGTTTGGCTTAGAGGGAATTAGGGGAGAAAAAATCGCACCAGCTTCCCGAAGATCCCTTACTTGATCTCGCTGGCGTCCCCTTTCATGTGCAGTGCTGAGATCCCTGGTGGGACACACGTGCATCCCGCCGGCACCGTGGCCGGAGCCCCCCAGAGCTGGAGGTTTCCTTCAGAAAGACTTTCTTGGAGCCCCTGGGCAAGCAGCTTTGCTGGGGGATCACACAGCTCCAGGCACCTTTGCGTGTCCCCTCACATCTGAGGGACTTCAAGAGATCCTGCCTGGGCTGAAATCATTCCTGGGTCAGAAACAACACGGTCCTCATCCTTCAGGAGCTTCCACGTCCCTGCGTCCCCATCCTGTCCCCCAGGATGGTTGGCACAATGGCTGTGGGGACCCATGGACTCAGCCCGCTGCGGCTGTGCAGTGCCAGCAGCACGGTTCAGGGTGGGGTGTTCATGGATACGAGCCTCTCCCGTGCACTTTACAGGGAAAACAATCCGGGAGGGTGGAAGTTTTGTGGCCCCTCACTTTGCTCTCCTGAGGGGCACCCAACTGCCCTCGCGCCGTGGCCCTACAGGCACCTGTGATGTCCCCCCTGCTTGTTTGATCTTGATTCCCCCCCAAGGGAGAGGGGCTGCCTGGGTTACAGGACACGGGGCAGGATGCCATGTGGCTCTGTCACTCAGCTGGCTGCTCTGCCGTGGGTGGTGACAGGAGGAGGAGACACGCAGCTGACCGGGGTGCCAGGGCTTTGCCTTGGGCCCAGCTAATGAGGTCGCTGGGGAGAGCGGGGAGCATGACGTTATTTGGCAGAGGGCAGGCTCCATTCCACGGCTGTCACCTCACCGTCAGCCTGGTAGAACTTCTTGCATCCAGAGGGTTTCTGTGGAGCATCCTCCTGCTTCTTCCTGAGCGGAGCAGGCAGGAAAGCAGCCACCACAGCCACTCCGGCAGGGCTGGACAGGAGATGGTGCTGTGACCCTTTGTGGCCATCCCTGGGGCTCACACGTGGTGTGTGGTGGCCTGTCTCTAGTTCTGCCTTAGTGGTAGCACCAGTCCCCTGGTGAAATTGCTCCAAATCCCAACCCGGTCAGGAATAACACCAGTTCACTGCCACCAGTTCAAATTCTTGCCAGAGATGCTGCCAACAAGACACAACGCGCCAGCTGCTGGCACATCTGGGGGCAGATTGGAGGGACCCCCTTTTTTTGGGGGGAAACCAACCTCCCAGGTGAGATAAGAGGGTCTGGGCAGAGGGTGCAGCTCAGACTGTGCAGGGAGCGATGCTTTCATTCCTGCTTGGTGGAGCACACCAGGATAGGGAGCAGCTCCAGAGGTGGATAGGGAGCAGCTCGATGGGTGGACAGGGAGCAGCTCCAGAGCTGGATAGGGAGCAGCTCCATAGGTGGCCTTGCTGGGATGGAGGATGTTGCTGGAGTGAGTGTGAGGTGCTGAGAGCTCCCAGGCAGCCTGAGCAAGCAGCAGTTTGGGGAGAGCAGCCAGGGGAAGACTCTCTGATCGCCGCCTATTAAAGCCGCGCGGTGCCGAAACCCTCATTAGCCGTGCGCTCCTAATTGCCCTGTTTGCCTGTGCTGTTCTGTACTTGCCTTTCTAACAACAAGGGAGCTGACAGGAAAAGCAAGAGGGATGCCCAGGGCACTCTGGGCTTGGATCGGCTGCGGAGATTTTGATTGCCGATAAGGGGAAGCCGGGGTGATTTATACCCCCTCCGCTTCCTTCCTCGTGGGGATGAAGACATCCCAGAGGAGTCCTCTTCTTCCCAGGACATTCTTGGGTGATCTCATCTCGCTCTGCCTCTGCCTGTGCTGGCACCAGCAAAAAACAAAGCCCGACGCTTGTGCCTTGCACGTGAGCCCAGCAGCTCCACGGCGGCGGGGAAACCGAGTCACAGAGCAGCTGGGTACAGGTGTGAGGGCTGCCCAGGCTGCAGCAAAGAGACCTGCTGTGGCATCCACTCTGCTCACAGAAAGACTCTCTTCACCAGGCCTCGGATGGGGTGCTTGGACAAAGAGGAATCCTGCCCTTCCCTGCTTCTCTGCCCCAAACGGTGGAGCAGGGAACAAAGGGCCTCCTTTGAGCTCGTGGCATCCGTTCAGCTCGGTGAAGTCGTGACAGATTTGGCCACTTGGGAATTTCCCTCAAGGCAACAGAGCAGAGGCTGGAGGTGGAAACCCTCCGTGACCCTGGGCACTTCCCCCCAGCCTTTCTGGGCTGCTCCTCAAAGTGGGGGTGATGGGGATAAGAATATTCCCTTTGTCTGGTGAGGCTGGAGGCCTCGCAGGGCTGGGCTCTCTCCCTGAGCATGTCTGTGCAGTGCTCAGCACAGCGGGGCTTGGAGCTGGGTGAGGGCCCCCAGGCACTATCCTAATATAAATAATAATGAAGCATGGCTGGAGATAAAGCTGCACCAAGAACACCAGAATGAAAACAATGCGCAGGGCTCATTAGGAGGCACTGGAGCCCCAGAGAAGATGAGATTGAGTATGATCTTCCTGATTTCTGACTCACCTTCAAGCACAGTGGGCTTCTAAAGCTTCACAAGATGCTGGGATCCCAACTTCACCACTAAGCCCCAGTGTCTTTCCTGGGGAGCATCACCCCAGTCTTGTCTCCCCGTTGTTGTTAAATTCCCTCTCGGTGCTTCTCTGACTCTTCTTGGTGCCACCAGAGAGCAAACCTCAGTCTAGAGAGTCCATCATCAATACCCATTATTGGGCTCCTCTGAAAAGCTCTGGTGTCCTGTGTTTCCTTAGGGATTTAGATCAGCCCAACTCAGCCTGCAGCTCAGCCAGGGCAGGGACTGTCCAGTGTAGCTACAGTGACTTTACACGGAGGAGAAAGAAGCTCCTTGGAAGACTCACTTCATCATCCTGCTGAGGAGAGGACTTAACACCTTGGGGACTTCCCCTTGGCCCCCAGAGCAGATCCCTAACGCCTGTGGGGCATCCCCCTGCTTCCAGAAGATCTGAATCCATGGGGTGTGGAAGCAGCTAACTTCACTGAGATTTGCTTGGGATGAAGGATGTAGATGGACATACCTGGAGGATGAGGGTGCTGGGGTTGTCTGGCCGTGGGGGAAGGCTCCAGGCTCTGGGCTCACATCAGCACTCTGCACTGGGGCTGTACATCAGAGCAGATCATAGCTCAGGGTACCATTGTGCTGGGAGATGCTGTTGCAACATCCTGTTCTCTGGGGATGGTCTGGGTTTGGGGGTTTTATCTTTCCAGAACCAAACAAAGCCTTTTTGGTGAAAGGGATGATGTTTCAGGGCACGATGATCAAAAGAGAGCCCAAAGCTACTCATGGATTTGGACTGAATTTGGCAGTTTCGTTTGGAGAAGGCAGGAGGGGAAACCTGGAGGAAGTTCAGATGTTTGCTGTGCTTCAGAAAGATCAGAAATCAAATTAAAGTTTGGGGCTTCAAAGCAGCGTTTGGATTTCAAATTAATCTGTTGGGTTTGGGTTGTTTTTGGGGTTTTTTTCCAAGGTGAAAAAGACAATAAAACAACTTCAGGTGAAGGGTTTTTCTCCTCTGTGTTCAGCCAGCAAACAGATGAATCCCACAGACGAGTGGAAGGGACTCCTGGCCACCTTGTGTTCAGAGATAATGGGAGCAGTGACTGTGTGTCCCTTCAGACAGCAATGATAGGTGAAATAATATGTCCCAGGGTTTAAGCCTCACAGCACGGCCAGTCGTGTTGTAATTGAATATACAGCAAACACCAAGGAGATTGCACCCACTGGGGAAGGGGAAAGATGCTTCCGAGGGTGTAGCCCACCTGGGAAAGCAGCTACGAGTGTCTGGAGGAGGCAGCTGCTTCTCTGGGAGCTCTGCAAATAACCAGGATGGTACCAAAGGAAACCTGACTCATACACTGAGTTTCCCCTTCTAACGGAAACACCCTGGCAAGGGCCCAGAAATGGGCAAACCACTCAGGCCAGAAGGGACCCACGGGCAGCATCGCTGCCGGACACCGTGAGCTGGCTCGAAGGTACCGGGTTATTGGGGTTTGGGGGGGTTGGGGGGGTTTGGGGGGGGGGGTGTTTAATGCTTTCAAGTTTGTTGGTAAAGAAGTGGAACCTCCTCTGTAAATATCTGTGTGTGATGATGGTGTGGGGCGAGGTCAGCTGCTGGGGATGGTGTGGTGGGATGACTGGGTGATGGGGCAGTTATGTGGGGCGAGCGCATGGGGCTGGGACATGGGGTGCTGGGGTGCTGGGGTGGGGGGTGCTGGGCGCTGCGGTTGTGGGGAGGGTGAGGCTAATCCCACTGGAGGGAAGGCACAGCGAGAGCTAAATCCTGCTTCCAAGGCTTGAGGACCATTTATCCTCCCCAGCTCTTGGTCCATCGGTGCATCCTACATGGAGACAGCTGATGGGCTCTGCTTCTCCCGGGGACAGAACACCCCGTGGCAGCTCCTAGGGCTGGGGAATGGGGTCAGAAACAGGTCCTGGTACCAAACTTGTCCTCTTTGAGCCTGTCTCAAACCCATTTCTCCATGACTTCATGCCTACAGGGTCGTTATCCCACACCACAGCTCCAAGCCTGCCACTCACAAACCCTCCCTCCATCCCAAGGAGCGGGTTAGCGTGCTACCAACCCAGAATAAACACACCCAGGCTGGGCTTAGCCCTGCGCCAGCAGCACTGCGTGCCTCCCAGCCCGTGTCTGCGTGGCTCAGAGCACTGGCATCCCTCTCCCTCCCAGATCCCCGTGGATCATCCCAGATCTGCGTTACCGGGGGACAGTCGGGGTGCAGAGGTGACATCCTACCCCGGGGGTCCCCCTGCTCCCCTCGCCTCCTCCCTCACAGCCTCTCCTCTTTCTCAACCGGGGAGCCAGCTGCTCTGTGCCTCTCACAAACACACTGTCCCCACGCTCCCGGCTCGGGTGGCAGCCCCGACCTGTTCTTCCAACCCACACCGCTCTGGCACCTTCAGGATTTAGGAGCGGTCTGGCCCGGGGCCTTCCCACTTCACAGGGCATCTCATGCCGTGGAATGCAGCTCATCTGGCTCTCTCCTCCCTGCAAGAGCCGGTGCAGGCTCCTCCGGAGCCAGCCAGGAGCCCAGGGCTCCCTCTCCCCCGCCGCAGCCCGCCCAGGTAGACCACATCTCCATGGGGGTGGAGGGGCAGGAGGCCAGAGACCCCCTGACTCCCCGCTCCTCAGTGTCTGGGGGGAGCCTGGCCATCCTCCACTCCCCGTTCCCAGAGGGATGATGCTCAGAGTGTGACGGGGCTCTGGGTCCACAGGTGCTGACCGAGCGCTTCCAGCCTGTGATGGAGCCTGGGCCAGCACAGTGCTGGGCAAAACCAGTCCCTTCATGGGACTTCGTGTCCAGGACTGGTTCCTGCGCCAGAGAGGGGTGGTTTCTGCGTAACCACCTCGTCAGGCAGGCTGGCCTTGAAGGTGGAAAGGTATGAAGTGCAATGTGTATCAGGTTACTACCAGGGATTGATTTACTGCTCCCAGCAAGGTGCTGGGGAGAAATTCCCTGGTGGTGATGCAAGGTCAGGCCATGGAAACCTGCAGGACTCTTCATCCTGCTGGAATGAAGAGCAGCGTGTCCCCTGCCCGGGCCAGGCTGGACATGAGGGGCTTGTGGACACGAGGGGCTTGTGGATGTGGGGGGCTTGTGGATGTGGGGGGCTTGTGGACACGAGGGGCTTGCCCAGCTCAGAGCAGGCAGCAGAGTGGCTGGATGGGCTCTGAACAGGGTGTGTGGCTGCTGGATCCACGGAGCAACATGTGCAGCAGCATTGGTGAGGCTGGGAAGGGACAAGGAGCGACTGTGACAAGGCTTAGCAAATGTTTGGGGTGATGTTAAAGCCCTCTCCCCTGCTGTGCACACGTGTGTGTGTCCCTGCCCTGCACACACATGTCCCCCCTGCACACACACACCCCCTCCCTGCTGTCATGCTCCCCCCAGGTTTGCAGCACAGGGCCGGGAGCTGCGTGTTCCCCACGTGTGTGTCCTGGTCCCCGTGCCTCTGGTGACACCCACGCCCTGGTGTGTCCCTGCGGGTCAGTGACACATCCCGGTGCGATGCTGCCCTCCCGGTCGGGAGGAGGGGAGGGGGATCCCGGGCTCTGTGGTCCCGGGGGTGTGTGCGAGGAGACACTTCCCTGGTGCCCGACCCGTGGAGGGGGAGGGCTGAGTCCTCCCTGCCTCCTGGACCCCGTGGGCTTGTAGTCAGCTGAGGGGACCGGTGAGAAGGGGGCAGGACCTTCCAGCCCTGGCAGTGGCTCCAGAAATCAGACTTGTTTTTCTCCCTCCTCTCCCCCACCTGTAACCACTTTGCCACAATATCAACAGCAGGAGCTGCCAGCCAGCCCCAGATCCCAGCTGATAAAGATCCCACTTCATTACTCAGCAGCCCACAAATCCATCCTCAGTCGAGCCCCTGAGAAGGAAATACCCTGGGCTACTTCTTCTCCCTGTCCTCCATCCCTCCTGTCCTTGTGCTGGTTGGCAGAGCTGCAGGTCTGTGTTTTGGGGGCTGTAACCTGTTTCCTGGACATTGTCAGCACAGGGTGGCTGTGGGGCTTGTTGGTGCTGTGATCTGTGAGCAGGAGAGGGCCACGGAGGGGAGATTACCCTGCTCACCTGAGGGATGGAATGGAGGGAGGGAGGGAAGGATGGGATGGGATGGAATGTAAGGGAGGGAGGGAGGGAAGGATGGGATGGGATGGGATGTAAGGGAGGGAGGGAGGGATGGAGACAAAGATTTGGGAGAGAAGTCCTGAACAGTCCAAGCTGTGTGCCTGGGGTAGGGGGAAATGTGTGTGTGTGTGTGTAGCAGAAATGATACGTGTGTGTGAAGGGATGTGTGGGCACGCTGTGCCCCTGCAAGAAGGGTTTATGATGGGGCTGTGGCAGAGGCAGAGCTCGAGGCAGTGTGAAAACCAGCTCAAGGCCAGGAGCCTGTGTCTGGGTAACACCTGCAGAGCTATAACATCCCCTGAGCTGCTGTTTGGGTCAGACACGGTGCAGCTCCGACCCTGCGCCGACACGAGGGTGACATTCCCCTCCTGGGATTCCTTCTGTGCAGCCTGAAAGGGAAAGGTAATGTGAGGGCAATTAATGGCATTCCCTGCTGAATGCAGAGCTATTACTTATGTGTGGGGTTAAGTATACACTGGCACAAAATCGCTGTGAATCCCGGGTGCATAGAAAGCGCCTTGGCCCTGAGCCCAGCCTGGGTGTACGAAGGGACTCGCCCCCAGCCTTGGCTTCCCCAGCCCTCAGCTCTGCTGCTTCCAGTTGCAGGACCCTGTGGTGTGGGCAGGTCTGATGGAGAGGAGATCTGGGGAGGGAGCGGGTGCCCCTCGGGGTCCCTCAGCTTCCTTATGGGGTTTGGGGGGGGATTCCTTGCCAGGCAGATGTTGGGGGGGGGGGGGATAATAAAAGCCATTTACAAAGAGGTTTTGCACCAGAAATGCAGCTGATCCTCATGTGGCTCCCAGCTCTGCAGAGTGATTGAGCCTGTCGATCGCACAGGATGAAGTGGCCCATGGTTGTGCAGAAGGAATGGAACAGGCTGGAAGGATGTCCCAGGACATCTGCTCATGGAAGTGTCCAGGGCTGCCTGCCTGAGCCTCTGACCCAGCCTGAGGTCTGGATTTCTAAGTGAGCTCAGCATCCCTCACCCCCAGGCTTTGCACTTGCAAAGCTCCTTCCCTAAGCAGCCTCTGCAAGACCTGAGCTTCCTCCAGAGCTCAGCGCTGGAGCATCCAGCTCCTCTGGAGCACTTGGCCCCTGCTGCTGGGGAGCTGAGCAGAGCCTGGCCCCGTGGGCCTGGTGCTGAGCTGGGTTATCCCTGTAGATGGCATCCCAGCATCTCCCCATCCCTGCACCTCGTGCTGAGCACCACGGGCACCTGCACTGCCCCACCAACAAATCCCACGGGCAGGACACTGCGGCGGGGGCTGCAGCTCAGCCTGACACCCCACACACATCCCTGCCAGCCCCTGCATCCCCGTGGGAGCCTCACTGCCTGGATTGCAGCTGCCACACAGACCTGGAGCTGCAGCGTGGACGTGTCCCGCTGCGCTGGGACACAGCCTGAAATTAAGGCTTGGTCCCAGTCCAGATCAAAACTCTCCATCGGTTTTGTCGGTGGACTTAAATTGCATCTTTGCTTCCTATAGCAGGGTTTGCCTACCTGGGGACACTGGGGAAGGTTAATCTGCATTCCCTTTGAAAGTGGATAAATTAAACCACATTAAACATGCTTATTGAGAATTAAAATCGCTTTAATGTGGTTTGGTTTAATTTACTTTGAGAGTGTGTTGAACTAGATTAAATTAAACCCATTTTAATTCTGAAATCTGAATCATGAGTTTAACGGGCTCTAACTGATCAACTTCAGATTCAGACTTTTAATTAATTTGAGTTAATTTTCCAGAGTGGCTCCATGTCGACGTGCCTGGTAGGGAGAGCAAACCACAGGAGCACAGCCAGGCTCCGGTGAGCACGGCTCCTCTGCGGGGAGGTCGTGATGGATGGATGGAGATGAGGAGCTGGCCAACCCATATGATCCATACGTACCCATACAGCCAGCCCTGGAGTGACAGAGCCTCTCTGGGCTGTTGGTTTGCTGGGTTTTGGGTCTCCCTTGGAAGGTAGAAAGTGTCTAAGGAAATGCCATCCTCTGGTCCTCATGCAGGCAGTGGTGGGGCAGGAGAAGCCCAGCAAGAACTCACTGGTGGGAGGTTTTATGAGCCTGTTTTGCCCGTTTTTAGGGTGTTTTTTCCCCTTTTTTCCCTAAATCCAGCAGGATCATCCCACTTTGGAGAGGCTGCTGGTCAGCCCCAGCTGCCTGCTGCATTCCTTCCCTCTGATGGCCAGCTGAGCTGTCAGAACCCGGGGGTTTTAAGCACCACGTGTCAGCTCTGACCAGGCTGCCGCATGGGACGGCGTGGCATGCGTGTGGAGGCTGGCTCCCAGTAAACACAGCTTCCCCTGCATTGCCACATCCCCGTTCCTCCAGCCCGAGGTCCCCCAGAAATCCAGGTCAGGGATGCGGGGCAGGGACCGAAACGGGGACGAGTGGCTTTGAAGGCAAAGAGTCCTCAGGCTGCTGGGCTGCACAGCCCGGGCTGAGGTTCACCTGTCAGCTTCCCCATCGCAGGAGAGGAGATAACATTGAGTTGGCCAATATAAGAATTAATTAATGTTTGATTAGTTCTATGGAATTATAAAGCACAAGATAACCATTAAGGTTTCTTATAACCCAGTTTGCCTTAGTGTAGGATTTCACAGGGCTCCAGGTAGAATTTAACGCCGAATTCTGGAGCCGGGAGCAGGAAAACCCCTGGTTGTTTTCCACCCAGCTCCCCTTTGTCCCAGATGGGTAGAAACCCACAAAACAGGAAAATTTAAGGCTGCCAAAATCCTTTTCTCTGGGGAATAAGTTGCCGGGTCCTGGTTTGGGTGGGGTCTTGGGCAGCAATTAAGGGGATTTGTAAAATAAGACTAGTAAAATAGTGTTTGTAAAGGAGTATTTGTAAACTAATGTCTGCAAAATAATGTCTATAAAATGATGGAGCTGGGGGATTCCTGTGGTATTGCTCAGAGGGGAGGCAAACCCAGACCCAGAAGCAGCAGCAGCCCGTGCCCAGCACAGCAGGACTGTTATTTTCTGATTTTAAGGGAAAAACCAAAAAGGAATGGCTATTCCCCAGGGTTGTGTCAGGCTGGAGAGAGGACACGTGGAGGGAAGCGGCTCCTCTGTTGCTCACTCCCGTTCCCCTCTTGGCAAATGTGCTCTCCTGTGTTTTTCTAACCATGTCACCTCACAGCACGGGATCCTTGTTTGTTTTTCATTCAGCAGCGTTGGGCAAGGATGTCCCAGAGGCAACGTGTCACCCGGGGAGTGTTCCCAGCAGCGCTGGCTGCAGGTACGCAGCATCCTGCCGCTGGAAGGACCGGGCGGGCAGGGCAAGGGATGCTCCATGATCCCATTACCAAACCTCCCCGAGCTCCCAGGGCTTGGCCAGCTTGACTTGGGGTTCAAAAACCTCCTTCCTCCTGGCCAGCCATCCCAGCTGTGGTTGGAACCAGACCAGTGATGCGGGGAGGCAGTGGGGGAGAGGGAAGGGTTGGCACTTTCATCAGGGAGATGCCCTTCCCTGGCAAAAACCCTCCCCTCCTCCTGCATCCCACCTGCTTCGGCTGCACAACCTGCCTGTTCCCTCGCTCCATGAGCTGCAGGATGGATGCAGCAGGCTGGGGCATTGCTGCTGTGCTGCACCCAGAGCAAAGGGGCAGGAGAGGGTGTGTGCTGCCAGGATTTAAGGGCAGGATGTGCTGCCCTGAGCCTGTCCCTGTGTGGAAAAACCTCCCACAAAAAGGCAGCATCAGGTACTGCAGCTTCCTCAAGGAGCTCCACTCACCCCCATCTCAGCAGGTCTAATAACTGGTGTCCCTGCTCTGCTCCTGCTCCTCTTCATCCCTCTACTTCGAGGTATTTGCTTACAACGTGACTCACAACGATCTCTCTTGATGGTGTCTCAATCCTTTCCATCTCAGTCCTTTTCTTTTGTCAATCTCCATGTTCTCTCCTTGTCTAATTTGGATGATGAGGCCTCCCAGGCAGGAACAGGATCTCCCTTAATCTCTCTAAAACACCAGCCACTGGTTGCAGTGCTAGATAAATATTTAATGATAATAATTGAACCTGACAGGAACAGTGCTCAGCCACACTTGCGTTTTCTAAGCCCTTTCAGACACAGGCTAATTAATTAATTGCAAATTTACAAACAGGGTAATTAAAGGATGCCCTGGCTGAGCAAGAAACACGCTGGGAAGTGGGGGTTTTGGAGGGGTCACTGTAAATCACGGTGGGGGGAAGTCGCTGAGGGTGCCCCCCGCTCTGGGATCTGTGTTGAGCCCGTGGAGTGGGAGGTCTGAGGACATTCCCAACCATTTGTTTCACAGAACTGGATCCGGTTCATGATCCTACCCCTCTCCCCACCTCGCTCCTATAATTGCATCATTTCTCCTCCCTCCCCTAAGGGAGAGTCAATTAAAATAGCTGGGGTTTGATTGTTTTTCTTCTCCTCCTTTGAAAGGCAACTCGTGCCCTGTATTTGATGTAGAAGTTGTCAGATTTGGAATGGCCCAAACAAGCTCTTTTCATCCCTGGAACCTCCTTCCCAAATCTCAGCTCAGCTTCACACTGGGAACCCCATCCCAGAGCCAGCTGCAGCCCCCTTTGCCTCTCACAGGCTGGAGCACGGCTGCTGTGCTGTAAGGCACCGGCAGGGTGGGCTGCAAGGGACTGGGGACCCTCTGCCAGCTTCAGAGCCGGAGGGGGAGGTCATCCCCCGAAAGGTGGGATGCTCCAGCATCTCCTGGGGCCACAAACGGTGTGAAACAGCTGGATCTGGAGATACATCTGAAAATAAACATCCTAGTGGGATTTTCATCCCGTCTTCTCTCTGCACCGCGGTGCTTTTCCTTCCCCACCCTCTGCATTTCTTTACCCCTCTTTTTCAGACTTGCCAGATGGGGGAATTTCCTCCTTGTGAGCATCCCTGCCCGCTCCTTCTCTGCAGCCTCTCCACCAGCACAACCAGAGAGCTGCAAACGCAGCCCCCCCACCCCAGCCATCGCTGCCAGGTTTGAACCCAGCACGTTAACAACAGAGAGCAGAGCGGCTCCTGCTGAACCTCCAGATCCTTGTGGTGCCGTTTCCCAGCAGGATTTGGATCCTGATCAGGTATTTATGCAGATGCTCCTAATCTGGGTCGTTCCCCCCTCCTTTCAGCCCCAGTCTCCTCTCTCTTCAACATCTGTTTCCGGAAAAATAATGGGGGAAAGTGAGTTGCCCAGGGCCATGCTGAGGAGCCGGTGGCAGAGCCAGGAACATATCGCTCACTTCCCGCTCCTGTGTTTTAACCACAAGATAATCTTAATGAATAGTAATAATTCATGTAAACACCGGGCCAGATCCAGCCCAGGAGCAGCTCCAGTGCAGCAACTGGCGTGGTATCAGAAGGAAAATGAGCTGGTGCCTTGACTCTCTCCTACGCAGGAGGAAGATGGGGAGTGTTTGCGGTGGATTTCCTCTTCTGTCCTCCTCCTCCTCCTCCTTGTTGTTCATGGGGATGTGTGAGGCCCATGCTGGGCTGGGTAGGACGGTGCTTCCAGCCAAGCCACTCCCTACGTCAACCTCTCTGAGCCCCAGCTTAATTATTATTTATTATTTGTGTTGTGGCAGCACCAGGAAGCCTCAGTCACAGACCCGGGGTCACGTTGCTCTCCAAGGCAGATATCCCCAGGAGCATCCGACTGAAGCCAGAGGAGGACAGGAGGAGGGGTGACAACAGGTAACCAGGGGAGCCGGGGGTAACGTGGCAGCACCCACCCTGCCCACAGGAACCCAGCCACGGCTGGGATACACTCCAGCTCTGTCCCCTTCAGTGCAGCAGGGATGTGTATCTCCTCAAGGCACCAAGTGACATCACCAGGTGAATGACACCAAAGTCCTGGGCCCTCCCTTTGCTGGCAGCACTGTCCCCAGACACACCAGGGGCCCATTCACGTTCTTGGGGAAGATGGAGCTGTCGTATGGCCAAAGCCTCCTGGCAGAAAATGCCCAAGTCACCAGAAGAACGAGGCACACAGGGACAGCTCATCACTCAGGAACGGGTCGTACCAGCGCTGCTGCGACTCCCTGAGCTGCCTGAGCTCTGCCTGGCTCACCACAGCCAGGAGACCCATCCCTCTGCCCTGGTGTGTCAGGGGCAGGTTCCCTTACCAAGGGCCCAACGTGCCTGCAGAGCTCTGGGTGTGGGTGTGAGTTGGGCTTTCTCCATCATCTCCCCTTTCCTGAGCTTCTGCAGAGCCAGGGAGAAGAACTGGAGCTGCCGTGTGGTTCCTGACCCGCTGAGCACCCAGGTCTAGAGCAGCATCCGAGTCAGTGTAGGAGGGGGGTGAAAGTCTGCAATGGGACTCAGGAAAAGGATCACACATGGTGGCCCAGAAGGTCCCTTCTCACGTGCCTGGTGGGCAGCTGGTTTCTAATTTACAGATTTATTTGGTTTTTAGCCAGGAAAGGCAAAATTCACAAGGGCAGCAAGGTGCCTGTCTCGCTCTCCCTATTAAAATCCTGGGGGACCCATCGGGGAGCCAGCAGCCTCTGCACCAGGGGCAGGGTTGTGTAAGCCTCTCGTAAAACACGTTCCCCAGCTCCTCCCTTCGCCCGCTCCGACGCCGATCCTGTTCCCCGGTCACCTGAGTCAGTCCTCAGGCTCCAGCTTCCAGCCAGGTTGCCTGACCAGGGTCCACATGGGAGCTGGAAAATCAAGGTTTGTATTGGGAATTTCACTGTACTGGGTGGAAATGGCCCGTGGGACCCTCTGTGGAGGATCAGTCGGGGGTACCAGCGTGGCTCAGTGGACCACAGTGGTCCAACCAGCCTGTCTACTCCTAGAAGCACATCGGGGCTGCTCTGAGCTTGTCCCCTTGATGCACCTTGCTTCTAGCTGGCTGCAGTGGTTTTCGATGTGGAAAGCTCCACAAAAGCGGCTGGAGCTGCCGTGGGGTTTCCCTCATCTCCTCCAAGACCCGTGAAACTCCAGCGCTGAATTCCCAGTTCTGTGGGAGATGGAAGGTGATGGAGACCAGGTCCTGGCAGGAGCAGTGCTGGCTCGGCCATGCCAGCCTGTGAGCAGAAGCTCTGCAGAGCCTGGACAGTCCACAGCTCTTGACACACGTAACCCAGGTGTCTGCTCTGTGTCCTGGTCACGTTTCAGCCCAATCTTGGCCCTTTTTGATGCCTGAATGAGTGAGAGCAATGACTGACGATGGCTGGTGCTCTCTCGGTGAAAGACAGAGGCGTGTCTCCCATCCCCCAGGAATCCTTCTGGCCCCAGTGAATCTGCCCAGGACTTTCTCCAGGTGCAGAAATGCCCCAGTCCCACACTGGAGCTGAGCTAACCCAGGGCCTGGCAGGATCAGGCCTCGGGGGTGACGTCCAGCCGCGTAGCAGGTGCATGGTGTGCAGCACAGCCCAGTCCCTGCACTGCCAAGCCAGGGGCCCAGGCAGGGCGGGTGGCAAGCCAGGACTTGGAGCCAAGGAGCCTTCCTGGGCTGTGAGACAGCCGGAGCGATGCCGAGCGAGGCCTGAGCTCTGCAGACCGAATGGAAAACGCAGGGCAGTCCACAGGACTCTTTCCATGAGCGCTGACATCTTTGGGGCCAAGCCTTTGAGTCTGAAGCTTGCCTCAAACTTTTCCAGCTTTTTCCAGGTGTTTGTGGAGGGTGTTTTGTTTCAGCTCCACTTCCAGCCTGATTCACTTGGGTTGCAGTTATCCAGAGACCGACACCTACACTCTGTGCCGTGCTGGGCTCAGGCCTTCCTCCGCTCCGGGCTGGGGCGGCCTGGCCCATCACACTCAGCATCCTGAGGGAAACAACACCCACCCCTACCACCCCATCCCTTTTTTGGTGTCCAGCACCGAGTATTTTTCAGAGAAAAAGGGAATCTCAGGCGTGTCAGGACACAGGCCTACGCACAGACTCGTCTCTTTAGGTTACTGAAGATGCGCGTTAGTCCAGCGGTGCCGCTTGAACAACAATGATTAAGGGCTCAGAGGAAAGGCTGAGTCACCCCAAGGGCATGCTGTTACTCCTTACCAGCAAGGGGAATTTGCCTGGCACTGCTTCCCAACACGTGAACTGGCATCCCCATGTGACACCGTACGGCAAAGTGTTGTGCTGCCGACTGTGCTGTCTCCCTAGATCCCTGGCCTGGACCAAAGGATGGGGCAAAAGATGCTGAGGATCTGTCTCTGGTGTTAGGCTGGGCTCTGTGTGTGCTCAGAGAAGGGTATGAGATCCTGCTCAGAGAAGCAGATGAGATCCCGCTCAGAGAAGCAGATGAGATCCCGCTCAGAAGCAGATGAGATCCCGCTCAGAAGCAGATGAGATCCTGCTCTGCAGCCCCAGTGCAATCACAAAATCCCACAGTTTCTGTGGGATTTAAGGTTCTCCCAGGTGTTTGTATCACAACACTTTTGGACACCTACTGCCCAGCTTCTCAGCCTGAGATGGACACCAAGGCCCTTGGGCCTCGAGCGTTCCCCAACCGTCGGCATCGCTCCTCGTGGTGGAGCTGAGGTTCCATCCCAGAAATCTCAACTGCAGCTGCAGCTTCCCATAACGTGCATGTTCCTGCTCCATCCCAGCACTGCTGAGCAGCCAGCGAAGGTGGAAGAGAGGGGGCAGGGAGGCAGAATTTATGTAATTACCTGCAGGAACCTTTCTGCCTCTGTGTTGAATGGAGAAACCAGAACGCAGCCAAGGTTTCTGCAAGCTGGGCAAACATCCCGACCAGAGAAGGCTTTCTTGAAACTCCACTCTTCCAGGCGGTGCCTTTCTTGGCTGTTGCTTTGGCAGCACCCGGCCAGAATGTCTGGAGGCTGTTACAGGGCAGGACTGCTGCCTCCTCTGTTTTCTTATGAAATACACCCACAAAGCAACCTGCAGAGGCTCCAGTCTGCCAAATCAAAGGGATCGCAGTTGTCCCAGGGCTACACACTCAGCAGCATTCCAAGCAAAGCTGCATTTCTAAAACCTGGGCTGCAGAAATTAAAGGCACAGGCAGCCTTTCCTTCCCCCAGTCCCCACTGGATAGATCCCATCCCATCCTCCCTTTCTTTCCCCCAAATTTACAGGAACTAAAGGAAGGAACAACTTTCCTACCCCACACCAAAATCCCAGCCCCTGCAGCCACGGTTGGTATCGATTCCCCGGCGCCAAGTCCCTTGTGATTAGGTTCTCCCACACAATCAGATACAGTCTGACTCTTCTCCCCTTGCAGCCTCATTCAAGGGAAGCTTTTCTTCCTTTTTTTCAGTGCCTCTCTCCACTCCTTGAGACTTTCCTGTATTCTTTGAGCAGGCAAAGGGACGTGAGTGTGTGTCCCATCTTGTCACCAAAGAGATTTCCAGCTCGACCCTCTCCTGGGGGTGCACGGAGCACCCGCAGCACGCCTGGGCTGCAGCGCTGGGGTGCCAGCACATTGCCCTCCTTGCAAAGGTGAGCACCAGAGCCCAGCAGGGCAGCACCAGGGGGTTCACATCCCTTTTGTGAAGCAGGTGGAAACCTCCTCAGAGCCAAGGAATTGGGAAGGAGGACGGGAAATACCTTTTCATGGGATTTTTATTTCTGTACTGTCAGCTGGACTCATTACCACCTGATTTTCTCTGTGGAGGGACTAAGTTAGGAGAACAGCTTCTGTAGACTCTTTCTAGCACCCACAGATGGAGAAGGATGCCTTCAAATGGTGTTTCATCCCAGGACACCTTCAAAGGGTGGTTCATCCCACTTTACATCCTCTCTGCTGGATGCTAGAGACCCGGGGACCCAGTTCTCTGTAGGCATCTCAGGTGGGACAGACTTCATCCCCTTTCTCTATCCCCCTTGGGACAGGGCTCTCCCGAGAGAGCCTTTCTATCCCACCACTTCTGCACCTCCTGGTCAGGCTGGGTCATGTCTGTCCACTCCGTCTTACACGAGCGGACACGATCCTTCACTTTCTTGCACCTCTGCAGCAATAGCACTTTCCAGCCTCTTTGCCCAAGGCTGAATGACAGTTCCTGGCATGAGGACACACGAAATCTTTCCTCATAGATTGTGTTTTCTTAATCCTCTTTATTGTTTCTGTTGTCTCTCTGAACTCACTGAGGTAGCCTTTTAAAGTGCGGTGCCCAGAAGCGGATACAGTTAAGTGTTTCCCATGTTTTGGAATCCAAGCGTTCTCTTGAAATCAATGTTTGCTGAAGGAAAACTCCAGCACTGGGGGAAACCCATTGTCTGGAGAAGCTTTTCCAGGTGAGAAATGTTGACCAACCCTCTGGTTTTCTGTTACTTTAATGTCTGAGTGTTTTTTTCTGCAAGATTAAAGGGTCAGAACCAAGTTGTCCCCCCAGGACATTTTGTTTTCCTTTTTCTTTTCCCTCTTGGCTCTTTCTTTTTCTCTCCTATTCAAGGTGGAAGGAGCTTATCTGAGAGAAAAGGAGACAACAGAGGGGAACGTCATGGAGAACGTGCCAGCCTTGGCACCGACGTAAAGGCTGCGGGTTTCAAAAGAGCAGGAAGATGAGTGTGGAAGGAGAAGAAATAAAACTGGCAAAAAAAGAAAGTACCAAACAGGAAAGACCCTGTCCCAGAGAGCGTAGGGTGAGAGCATGAAGCCAGATGGGCCACAACAGAGCTGCCCTCACAGCGACTTCTCTCCCAGCCCTGAATTTGGAGCTTCAAACTCCACATGGATGGGGGGAGTTCTTTAACCTGCAGCTCTGTCCAGACACAGTGACAGATGTCTCCAGTGCAGCCTTCAAGACTTCTCCTGCAGTTGCCTGTGATGGCTTCTGCAGAATGACTCTGGAGCCCACGAATGGTGATTTCCTCCCAGGATCTTTGAGCGTAGCAGACCCCTACCATCAAGTTGACAAGCCCCGAGCTGGCCATGGCTGGAGTTTTAAAGCCAAGGGTTATAAACCAGTAGAAAGCTCAACATCTCACTCAGAAAGAGCCAGAAGGACCCGAGGCATTAACCAGAACGGCGCTGATACCTCTGCCCAGTACTTGACCCAGCTTGTTTTCCAGAAGGCCCAGTGGCCATCTATGCTCTTGTTTCTCATGGGACTTGCAGAGTCTTCAACAGTTCAATAGTTAACTAGAAAGTTAAAAGAAAATAAGTCCAAGAGAGAGAAACCTTTCAGTGCTTGGAGCAGCCCTGAGTGGGGAACATCCTGGGAGAGCTGGACTGTAATTCCTGCTAGCTCAGCATCAAAGGATGCTCCGAAACTTTACCTTCCTGGTGACGTCTCTCCTTCCCAATGAAAGATGACCCAGGTGACCTTTGATTGAATGTCTTGATAGTCCAGAAGGCAAGGAGCAAGATAATTAGAGCCATAACGTCTGATCACAGGAGAGAGGTGAAGGCAAGGTAGGGGCAGAACAATGGGGCTTTTCAATAGCGGGTGTGACCGCCGAGATGGTCACAGAGGGGCTGGGGAGGGGTGGGAGCACAGGGTTTAAAAGGGGGGTTAAGGAGCTTATTTTTGAATAAAGGGTGCAGGAAGCTGGTTGTTATCTTCCTAGTGCCATTCAGGCTGCAGGTGTGACTTAATCTCTGGGCGGCCAGGGCAGATGGGTGCTCTGGGCATCAACCGTCTTCCCCAGGTCTGCAGGAGACCCCAGGAGACGCCCGGCATCCCGACCCCTGACTCTGGAGCTCCCCTGTCCATCAGCCAAGCCAAGGGAGTTTGATTGCCATGTTTTACAGATGGGGAAGCTGATGCAGATGGGGCCTCCCTGCTTGGCCCAGGCTCACTCCATCACCCTGACACAGATGGGAATTTCAACCCTAATTTCTCAAGTTTCGGTACTGGGCATTCAAAAACCCCATAAATCCTTTCTCTTTACCCAAAATGACAAGATATGTTTGAAATCCACGTTATTGGGTGTGTTCTCAGCATGCATAAACCTCATCTCCAAGCTCTGGAGATGCCAGGGAGATAAATTCCCTCAGTGAGTGGCTCTGGGAGCTGGGACATTTGAAGGCAGCACGAGACTCACAACACAGTTTCAGGATGTGGCCACAGCCCATCCTCGTGCCCACGAAAGTTCTTCCTTAAGGCTCATTTTTTCCCCAAAATTCCTTTGTTAACAACTCCCCCTTCACCTCAGCCTCCCCAACCCCCTTTGACATGGAGCTTTCAGGGGCAGGGTCTCACCCTGTGAGCAGTCAGGCCCAGTGTGTTTCCAGTGCTAGATCAAGGCTATCCTTACCCATCACCTGGAACCTCACTGTCTCCTTCATTCACATCCAATCTCTTTAGATCCTTGTCTTGGTTTTTCCCCTCCTCAAGACAAGGAGCATTAAGTGTGAAATGATGAAAAGCCCCAGTTGTAGAGCTGAAAGCTCCAGCTTCCTCTTTGCTGCTTCTCTCCCCCCCCTCACCCCCGACCCCCTTCCCACCCTGTTTTTGCTGGAGCCCCAGGAAGCATCCACACAAGTGCAAAATTATTTCCATGCAGGGCTCTGAAAACTCCCTGGCTGCTGGTGCACGAGTCCCTGCACAGCTCTGGAACAAATTGGACCAATTTGGGGTGATTAGTGAAGAATTCACATATGGTGCCCAGCCAGCAGGACCAATTGCCTCCTGCAGCCCATTACGAGCCATTTACTGTGATGGGCCCATTTGTCTTTGTTGTTAGTTCTGGCAGGGCCAGTGACAGATCTTTGGCTGGCCACTGGGCCAACCTCTCCCTGACATCATCTCAGGGGTAAGAGGGCAAGGCTGAGACACACATCGAGTCTGACACCAGCTGATGGATGTCCCAAGGAGCAGTGCCAGGCTGTGGGGCCTTACCAAGGCATGGGAAGAGGAATTACCATTGGGTTGAGTGTTGGGTACCAATGGCAGCACACAACTGTTGGGGTAGATGGGGACAGGCTGCTCCCCGTGCGCTCTGTGTGCCCTGATGTGTGTGGAGGAGCCAACATTAAAGCCCACGGTCCTTCAAGGCCACTTGATGGTCCAAGCAAGCCAGCCTGTCACAGGCATGGTCCTCCATGCCTCCTGTACCTCCAGCAAAACTGTAGAAAAGAAGAAGCAGCAAAGAACAGGACCCTGGAAACGTATTTCATTAGCACCAGGAGGTTGTGGTGAGGTGGGGGTTGGTCCCTTCTGTCCAGTAACAAGCAGTAGGATGAGAGAAAATAGCCTCAAGTTGTGTCAGGGGGAGGTTTAGATTGAAAATTAGGAAACATTTCTTCCCTGAAAGAGTGGCCAGGCGTTGGACCAGGCTGCCCAGAGAGGTGGTGGAGTCACCATCCCTGGAGGGGTTCAAAACACATGTAGCTGTGGCACTGCAGGATGGGTTAGTTGACAGGGCGGTGTTGGGTGGGCAGTTGGACTTGATGATCATAGAGGTCTTTCCCAGCATTAATGATTCTGTGATTAGTAGAGTTGAACAGTGGGATTCACTGACTGTAGGCACAGTTCCAGAGGCAAGAGACATTTACTGTGCTGCCCTGATGATTCTGGTGAAGGAAGGGGAACAGGCCATGTTGGTTAAGGTGTGTTTACACCAGAGTAATGATAACCAGACTAGTGATTATGTGTACATGAGTACTGAGGTTAAAACCCCATACCCTTTAACTGACACTGGTGTCACAGCTCAAAACTGTCAACAGGGTTGAGAAACAAACCCAGTTCCAGGTTAAACACCAGCACGTGTTGCAGGTTTGGCTTTAGAATATGTGATGCAAAGAAGGATGAGCCAGCCTGGAGAAGCTGCCCATCACTGGAGCTTTGCTGATGTTTTCTGATATTTTCACTCTCTGGCAGTTCAAGGGGGGGTTTCCCACCTCCCCTTTGTTTTGGGTTAAGCCAAAGGGAATTTTCTGTGGGAGTAAAAAGAAAAGAAAAATAAAATCAGTGCCAGGTGAGACTTTTCTTTCAAACCCAAAGATTTGGAGCAGGATCTCCTTTCTCTATCTTATCTTTTAATGCTACATGATTTGGGATGGGGAGGAGACTAGAGGACCTTAACATCATAAACAAAATATCTTCATTCTTTAAATGATTGTTCTGATGAAAGTAATCACTGGGAATTGACGAGAATCTCCAATTATTCATGAACACACCATCCCTTTTTCCCTCCTACCAGTGCCTAAGGCTTTGAAATGGCACTTAACAAGTCTGACCCATTTTTAACCTTGTTGTAAAGCAAAAAAAGCCCCACCACACCAATACTATCCCCAGCCCCAGTAGCCAACTTCCCCTGGCAAAGCCCTGTGGTATTTTGCCACTGGGGTCCCTTTGCCAATGGCAGCCCATGAGCTGCTGTGTGCTGACAGCCTCTATTGAGTCTGTCTGGGGTAATTAAGAATCTGATCCAGAGTTTTTAAACTTCTTGAACTGACAGATATTCTCTGAAGTAAGACAGGTCCAGCGCTCTGTGGAGGGAAGAGAGGGGTGCTGAAAGGTTTCTGTCCCAGGCCACAGGGCACCAGGACACCTGGGTCCGTTCTGAGTGGGTTTGGAGACTGTTATTTAACCATCTCTGTGGCAATTTGGGCTATTTCAGGAATTGGGGTCAATTATAACCAGCCTTCACCCCCTCCTCCCCTTGCTTCCACAGAGAACTGGAGCCAGATGGCAACCTGTAGGACTGGCCCCTTCCATTGCTACTGGGAAGATGAACTTGGAGCTTGAGTGTCACAAACCACCGCTCAACGTTGATTTTAAGTACAACAATAGAGGTGGGATGAGAGGGGAAAATAGAGACATCCCTTCTGGTTCAGACCTATCTGCTTAATATCTTATATGGCCATGACCTCAGTGGATGCTTAGAGCCTGACCCCAAGCACCCCACAGTCCCCTCTCGATGGCCTCTGCCCAAATTACGAGGCTGGTAAGTTTTGGTGTCTTTGGTGGGAGTTTCTTGACCACGTTGAGATTAAACCTGCCATAAATCTGGACACATCCAGCCTGCAGCTGCTCTAAAGGGGTTTTCAAATGCACAAGTGGATTCAGAGGGTTGTGTATGGGAACTGGGCTCTGAAATGCCCTTTCTGCCTTCAGGAATCTCCCTAGCAGACCTCATCAGCACCGTTTGTTTCTTGCCCACCAAATTCCCCTGATGTGATGTCACCCTTTTCCTTCTTCATGTTCTCATACAGCACTGAAGAGCATGGTAAGACTGAGCTGAGCCTGTTATTCTTCCTGGGGCCTCCTGTACACTCCTCAGAGTGTCTTGGTGGCACTGCATCAGGGTATCCTTTAGCTTCAGGAGAGCCTGACCAAAAAAAAACCCAACCCAAAAGGTGGTGAGTTTCTGCAGGACAAACAACTCATACAGAGAGTGAAGCATCTGAATTTCCAACATTAAACTTGGGGTAGTGCTGCTGGAGGCTTACAGGGGCAGGGACCAGAGGAGACTGCAGCTTTGGTGAGGCTGGAACATGTGGAGGGGAGTTATAACACCTGATCTCCATTTGATTCAAAGCCATGGAGCCTCCAGAGGAGGTAAAACTCCTTGTGACCCTTCAGCTGCTAAAAAAGCAGGGTTGAGATAGATGTTTGCCTTCCTCTGCAGCAATCTCAATGTCCACATCACCCAAATAATTCCTTCCCACTACCCTTTAGTGTCTCCTGTCCTTTCTCCTGGGGTCCTTGGGTGCAACTTGTCAGAGACACCAGGTGTTTTTTTGCTGGTGCTTCCAGGAGAGCCAAGATTTCACCCATGTGCCTGATTTTCTCCTGCCCTCTTGTGTTGTCATTGCACCCTTTGCAAATACACTGAGCAACGCTGTTTGGCACCTTGTGTCCTCTTTCTCCCTGCTGCCAAAAGTGACATAAGAGACAGTGGCCTTACCCTTGTCACAGGCTCATCAGCTCTTGGATTGGCAAGCCTCTGGTATGATTCAGCTGTGGGTCACCTCCTTGCTTGTGCCCTTTCGGGGTGATGTGCACAACCAACAAACAAAGTGACACAGGACCAGTGGTCCCTGCTGAGGGTCTGACCCACAACTAGATCACGAGGATGCAGTCCAGACTTCCCCATGTCACCCAAACCTGGCTTACCTTTTCCTAGGTGTATTAATGCCACATACACTTAGAGCTTTTCCTTGAATTTTTTGCCCACTTGGTGAGTTTTATGAGTCTGTTCTGGAGTTTGAAGAAGAGCCCAGTGTCATCCTTAAACTCTCTCAGAATGAAGCTTTTTGGGCAAGAATTGGTTCACCATTTTATTCCATTCTGTTAAGAGCTCTGAAGGTTTCTTGCCTTCGTCCCCTTGAGGAAGACTATGGATTCATCTTACCTTTCACTGTTTTCCATTAAATCAGAGGGGGAAAAAAATTAAAAGGGGAAAAAATAAGAAAGGGGAAAAAAAAAGGTTTTACTGTACTTTCTTGTGACATCAGGGCTTGACATGATTCAACAGAAACAGATTTCGGGGTGAAATTTTGCTTTGGAATGTTTCCATTTTCCTTGTCATGTCCACATTGATCTGGAATGGGGACCAGAGGCATGAAAGGGAAGAGCCTGTGCTCCTTGGGTTGCTTCCCAGTAAACGGTTTCATTTATGAGCACCAAGCCAGCCTTGCTCTCCTTGACGGTGTCCAGACCTCACCAGAAATCAGGGGTGTAGTTAAAAAGTAATTGGATAAAACTATTCTATAGTCCCTGTGAGTCCCTTTGGCAAAGTGTTTCCTGTGAACATGAATGAACTGAGGTCTGAAGAGCAAAGGAAAGCCAGGAGGAATAAGCATGTCTACATTAGCTGGAAGAAGCTGGAACCTGCAGTTTCAGCTCTGATTCTCCCCATCTGCTAAGGGTGCTGAGATAAAATGAAGGTGGTGATTTGGTCCTGTGTTGGAGGGAGGGTCACTGTGTTTGGACAAGGTGGTGAAAGTCTTTTGTGCTGCTTTAGGTGAGACCAAGGAAGTGGGAAGGTTTCCCCACACGTGATGGGGTTAGAGCAGAGGACACTGTGTGGGCAGAAGGTTGCCACCAGCCAAAGCCAGGTCCTTCCAGAGAGCCCTGTGGCACCTCTTCAGCAGAAAATGTACATGGGAGGTCATGTATGGTCATCAGGGTCAAGGTCAGGCTGGATGGGGCTTTGGGCAACCCTGGTCTAGTGGAGGATGTCCCTGCCCATGGCATGGGGATTGGAATTAGATGATCTTTAAGGCCCCTTCCAACCCAAACCAGTCTGTGATTCTGTGATTTTATGAGGTCACATTCTCCCTGATCAAGGGAGAGGGTCTTGGAAGACCCCCTTGTCCTCAGCCTTGACATCAAAGCTTTGGGGTAGTCCAAGAGCCATTCCTTCCTGGAATCCCAATAGTCCAGGCTTCACCACCTTCATCTCTTCAAAACCATTATGAAGCCACATTGAGTTACAGCCAGCCTTCAGCACTTTGGAGGGCTGCCTCTTCCTCAGTTCCTTGGTGGATGTAGGCAGAGCAAACAAGCCTGGTCAGAGGAGCATAGCTTCCTGAAAGCTCCCGTACCAGACACATCCTTACATGGCTGATAGGGCTGTCATACCAAGGGGCCAATGTTCAGCATCACCCTGGCCAGGACTAGATTGCTTGGACCAGGACTGGAGTGCTTGGACCAGGACTGGAGCAGTTGGCTTATCGGTTGGTCCTTATCAGTGGCAGGACCTGCTTAGAAAAAAAGTTGTGACTTTTCCTCTTGAGTTTGTTGTGTGAAAGATGGTGGGAATTCGGCCCAAGGGCATGGGGAAGGTCGGGAAGTTGCTGTTGCCTTTAAAACCTCTTTATTCCTCCTGTGAGCACCAAGCATGAAGAAACCCATCTATGGAAACATCCACCTCATGTAGAAAACCTGCTGTCAGGGTCTGGGGAACACTGAGAGACCTGAATCACCCTGAGCAGCCTCACCTGGGGTCTCCACCCTCTCCTCCTATAGGCTGAGGAACCCCATTTAAGCTCAGCCCCAGGGCTTGGTGTTTCCCTCTGAGCTATGCTGCAGGTGTGTGTGCCTGGCTTTGTCTCCTGGGTGGCTCTGGAACCTTGCTGGAAGTAACCCATCTCCTGGATGGGCCTCTCAGACTTACCTTGGGGGTTTGTTTCTATCTCCTGACTGGATGCTCTGGGTGGACGTGGGACCTGACTGATTGCTTTGCCTCTTTCAGAGCGGTGATGGACCTTGCTGTGGTCCCCTTTGGCTTGACCTCACTCCTGGAGCAGCCTCCCTCTTGATCCTCCCCAGCATCTCCTTCGTGATGAACGATGTCTGGACTAATGCCACTGGAGCTGCTGGAGTTATGTTGCAATGCAGCTAGTTTGGCACTGTAGTTGTGCTGCTCTGATGGGAGCAGCAGAGATCTGAGTAAGCTTCTGCTCCATGGATGAGCTCTGTGTTTCTCTAGAGATGTTTCAGCTGCTGTTGAGGTGAGATAAAGCCTCCCTGCCACAATTTCTGGGACTGCATCAGGTATTGTGGAGAACCAAACCAGGTCAGGAGTGCCTCTTCTGTTCTGACTCTCCTCATCTTCCAAGAGCCAATAAACCAGACAAAAGGCAGGAAGAGGAGCTGTGCTCTGGGCTTGTGCTTCTCACCTGTGTAAACCAAAGCTGGCAGCAGTTCCACTACATCATGGAGGAAAGTGAGTCAAAAGATGCCCAAGTCAACATGTAGAGGGTTGCAAGTGATGAAGTTACTGAAGCTGTTCCTAGTTTGCATTTTAATGACCTGAGTACCATGTTCAGTAACTCATTAAGCCACACCAAGCAGGAACATGTTCCAGCATCCACCTGCACCCTGAAATGTTGTGGGTTTCCCCTTGGGACCCTTAAAATCATCAATGAGCTTCATGTGAGCTGGGGGCACGGACAAGCTGCCCTGAGAGTGGTCTGTACTTGCATCTGGGAGAGACCAAGTGTGCTTGAGAGTCTGCAAGAGCTGGGTGCTGCAGAGAGGTGCTTACTCGGAGCCTCGCTGGAAGACAGTATGAACCTTGATTCTTCGGGTTTACCTGGGCAAGATGATGGTGCTCAGGTGAGGAGTGACCCACCTTGCATGAGGGATGGCTGAACCAGCTTCTCTTGTGCTTTTTTTGGGGTGACACTGGCACTTGTGGCACTTCTGGATGGGACCAGCCAGTGCTGCTGTTGGGACATCGTGGAAGGGCTGGGCAAGGAAGACTTCTGGGCTTTGCCAGGGGGAAGGTTCAGAGCCAACCTTGTGGTTTTGATGAGTGAGCAGATGAAAGGTGAGGGCAGAGACCTGGATGGGTTCCAGCAGGTGGGAAGTCCAGCTCCATATACCTCTGGTCATTCCCAGGGCTGATGGAAACCATCTGGTACCCCTGAGACTGCCTGTGGCTGTCCCAGAGCTACCACCCACCAGTGGGGCTGCCTCCACGTGGAATCAGTGGCTCTTCTGACACCCTTTGCCAGCCAAACCACCTCCATAACAAGGGGGTCACAGACCTGAGCCCGTGAGTGCTAGAGCCAGGAGAAAGAAATGCCAACTGCCGGACTGTGTCTTTGAACTTGGGCGGGTGTCACTGGAGCAGCAGCTCTCTCCCAGTTCTCCTTCCAGTTTCTCTTTGCCAGAAACGCTTTTACTAAGCAAAAGCAAAGACTGATGTCATCCCGCGTCTCCGGGAGCCAGGGAGCTGAGCGAAGGCCTAGGGAGCCTCTATCTTAATCCAACTGTGGTTGTTCCTGCTTTTTCAAGCCCTTATTACCTGCCTAATTCTCTGCTAGGATATTGCTCAGACATCTAAGGAGATGCAAGCTGGCAATTTCAATGCGCTCCTAAACATCTCCGGCAAAACACCCGCCGGTGCCAAGCCCTTGGCTTGCTGGCTCCCCAGCCTGTTTCTACTAAGTAAGGAGATTTCCAGGGCGAGTCTGACTTGGCCCTGCAGGAGGCATCTTTTCTCCTGCCAAGGCTCAGGCTGGATCCAGCTTCTCCTGGGCTGTCACTCAGGAGGCAGGAATGCAGGCGAGGCTGCCCTGTGGTTAGAAGGACTCCACCCCAGAGACAGAGGTAGGCGCCCAGGTACCAACACCGGAGACTTGGGGTGCATCCAGGGTTGGTGATGACAGGGTTTTCTTAACCCTTTGGCTTCCTCCTGGCTGGCTGTAAGGATGTCGGGGTGGTGCTGGTTTGCTGGTGTCTTGTATTTGCTCAGTGGTTGGCAGTGGGGTCTTCGATGGAAAGGCAGCGATGGGTTGGGATTCAGTCCTCCTTGCGCTGTCTTCTGGGGCCAGGAGGATGCTTCCCACCTGGATGCTTGTGGAGGGAGGGGATCGCTGTGCTATCTTTGCTCTGGAAGGCTAGAAAACTGCAGTGTGCTGGAGTGTGAATCTGTTGGTTTTCTCTAATTTTGGGGGTTTGGGTTCCATGGCCATGGTTCTGCTGAGGTCTCCTTGGAAGGCTGGGAGTTTAAACAAGGACAGCTGACCTAGGAGCACTGTGCTTTATTAGCATTAATCACCCATAAAGCGGGCAAGCCCAAGGTGTACCTTCCTCCTCCACAAGAGCCCTAGCCCAGGAGTTTTGGAAAGTCTGATCGAGTAAACATTTCCCTCTCTCCACTGCCCAAGTTTCATGTGCACCTTCCTTGTGATGGAAACACCCCACTGGTCCCCAGGTACCCACACAGCCCCAGAGGAAACCTGCTGCTGGGCAAGGCTGGGGCTGGAGTGAACAGCCCAGCTGCCTGCAGCCCCAGACACGGGGGATGAACCCCACTTTAGTGTCAGGTTTGAAGCATGTTGTGACCTCCTGTGTTGCTCCTGTCCCTGAGCCTCAGCTCTCCACCTCTAAAACAGGGATGGCTTTTGTCTGTCCTCCTTAGATATGAAGTTCTACCAGTGTCATACTGGCACAAGTCCCCAGCTGGGGCCTGAAGGCTCTACTGGTATTGATGTGCCATCAGTTGCTTTTACCTGACCTCCATTGCCCAGGGATCAATGTCTGCAAGTCAAGTCCTCTGGAGACAAAGGGCAAGTTACCTCTGAAATGTACAGTGACATGAGAGCTATCACTTATCCAAGTGTGTGCTGCTGGAGGACCAGGGCCCCCGTGCAGGCAAGATTGATTTCCTTGGGGCTGGCATGGGTGGTGGAGTCTTGGTTCAGATGTCCAGCAGTGTTCCTGTATCTCTGTCCTCTTGGTCAATCATTGTCTGTCAAGTGGTGTCCCAAGGGTGTTTCCTGCCTGCTGAACTGCTCAGGACCCAGTGGAAAATCTTAGAGATCCCCTGTTTTTCAAACACAGCTTTAATGGGCTTGTGGGTGAGGCTTCTTCCATCCCTAGTGTGGTCATCAAATGTGCTATCAGCTTGTTTATCTGTGAAGATGTGTACTGCAATGAGAGAGAACGAATCAAGCTCACCCCCAGCACAAGAGACTCAACCCCGGGCATTAAAAAACCCCTCAGGGGAAGTCTCAGCCCACGGGAAGGTTGTTGGAGGGGGGAATTCACCTTCATCTTGGCTTTTCAGTGCTTCCTCCAATACGAGCACCACCATGGAATGAAAGCTGCTGAGCCCAGTGTGGGTGGGAAGGGTTAATTGGGAGCGAGCCGGTGAAGTCAGTTTTCAGCCCCTAGACATTTACTGCCCAAGGAGACAGCCGGTGTGAGGGGGATGGTGGTGGTGGCTGCGGATGGGGACTGTGAGCAGAGCTGCCCCGTTTCCCTGGGCACGCCGGGGTGACCCTGGCTGGGGGCCGTGGTGGGGGGGGGGGTGTGTGGTGATCCCCATCGCTCACAGCACCACCTGCTCCGTGGGCCCAGCCACAAGCCCTCATCCCCGGGGGTGATGTCATGGCGGACGTGGCGATGTCATCTCACGCCGCAACACGCTTCTGCTGACACAGCGTGACGTCACGCGGGCGCCGCGACCTGCGGGGCACGGCCGGGGATGAACGCTCTGCCCCTGGCTGGAAGCGCCCTGCCAGCCGCAGGCCCTGCCCGCGCTGCCCGGGCCGCGCGGCCTTCGCACCCGCAGCACCTCCCGGCTTGCTGGGTGCTGACACGCGGCTTTGGGAGCTGCCCGGTGATCTGCACTGCTGCAGTGTTATTCCTCACCTCCTGGAAGCTCCGTCAAGGGCTTAGTCCTGGGTTTGGCCTGAGGATGGAGCCAGGGACAGCTTGGCTTTGCTCAGCGGGAGTGCTTTGCGTTGCTCGTGGCTCCACAGGCAGGAGTTTGTCCCAGGCTGAGCCATTCCAGCTTGCCTGGTGGTGGTCCCATCACGGACATCACTGGCTGATCCTTCAGGGAGCAGCAGCCACATGTCACCCAGCCACGCAGAGCTGCTGTCCATCTGCCAGTTATCCTGTCATTGCTTCTGGCCTACAAGTCCCAGGCTTATCCCAGGGGATTCTTGCTCTTTATAAGAGATCAGACAGAATCAGGCAGAACTGGAAGCAGGCAGATCTCTGGGGTCACTGACTCACATCAAAGGCTTCCCTGGAGAGCCCTGAGTGTGTCTCAATGGTTCTTCATGGCAAAGAGCCTCTCCTCAGCTCTCAGCCAGGCTTTCTGTTCAGGCTGCTGTGTCCTTGTTGACAGCAGTGGAGTGACTCCTTGCTCCCTCCTAGGGCCTACTGCTGGGAGCATCCTGCTGCCTAGGACTCCTGTGCTTCATTAGGGCGCCTTTGTCCTGCTCAGATAATCACATGGAGCTCGTTCTCTTCTCTGCACTCCTTCATTTGGGTCCACTTCTTTCTCTTGAGAACGAGCAGGCTGTTCTTCCCAGGAAAGGCCAGCGTCTATGGGAGTGACCACATCTCATCAGCATTCTCCTGTCAACAAGGGCAGGATAACCTCACCTGGAGCATCCTCTCCTCTGACTCCCTTGTGCTGTGCAGAGCTGAAGGCCAACTCCATCCCCTGAGTTGCCAGGAAGAGTAAAGGGTGTCATTGGCTCTACTGTTCCAGTAGGCTTTACTTGACTCTTTGGGGGGGTGCGGGGGGTACGTCAAAAAGGAAGGGTTCAGCTGCTTCTTTATCCACCTGCCTTGCCCTGTGCTGGCAGGCCCATCCCATGCACCAGTACCTTCTGCTGATATCTCCAGTTCCCCCAGGTCTGGGAGCTGCTCTCTACCTTGGTGTGGTCCTGTACCCCAAAGTAGCTTCAACCAGTTGCTCAGCTGGTGCTTTCATGGCTGCTTCCACTTGTGGCCCCTCACTTTTCTGTGTTTTTCAGGAGAGGGGTGTTTGACCTTGACAATGAGGAACTTTTGCCTCCATGTGTGGGCTCTGTGGATGTACCAGCCTGCTCGGAGCTAGCTTGGGGCTCATTGTGTGGTGTAGACTTGTCTCGCATCTAATTAGAGGCTCATTTCTCCCCTTCTTGCCTGTCACTCATTCCTCTCTTCCCCTTGTGCTATTAGAAACGGTGCTCAGCACTGGCACTCCAGAGAACTGTCCCCCATGCTGCTTTTCCCCCTCTGCTCTGGTCCTGTGGTGCTAAGCCTGACCTGTAGCCCAGATCTGAGCCAGATGAGTGGATATCCCTTCCTTTTAGGAGTCTGAGAAGCCCAAATACAGATGGACCTTACCTCAGTCAGCTTGCAGCAGAGCCTCTCTCACCCCATAAGGTCCCTCTCCTCTCTGGGTGATCCCTTGTGTGTGAAGGGGGGGTGTGAGTGGGCTGCAGTGGCGCCTCAGAGGTGTGTGATGGTGCTTGTCATCCCAGTGTGTTGGGGAGAAACCTGTCTTCTGCAGGTAGCTGCGCTCTGGCTGCAGCAGATGAGAAGGTGTGCTTTGTAAACCAGGGAAGGGAGGGTTTTTCTTTCCTTGGGTGGTGTCATGACCTGGCATTACTTAAAAATGATTTTGTATCTGTGATTATTATTCCTTGTATAATGTTACGGGCAATTATCTGCCAATAATTATGTTGAATAACTCCAGAAAGAGTTTATTTAACATAAACACAGAGAAAGCTAAACACGATGGATAAGATAGAGCCCCAGGGCTCAGGACTGCTGGGGTTTGTTTCCAGCTTTGCCGCTGGTCTTCTACACTGTGGCACTTAACAGATGTGGCTTCTGCAAATAGCTTGACTTCAGGGGGGGAGGAGTTTCTCCCTACCATCAAATAAGCCAAAATTATACTGGCAAGATTGAGAGGAGCTTGGACGATGCTCCAGCTGCTGCGATAATACGTGTGAGCCGTCCCAAAGGATCAGTTCTGGGGTGTTAGTTTCTTCTTTATAATACTCCAGCGCTGCAGAACACGACTCAGAGGCACTTATTTCAGAATCAGCTCTGCTGTCCCAGCTCCCAGCCTAACACAGAGCTCCCAGAATGTGCAAAAACTGATGGAAGAGTCTGCACGGGATCCTCTTTGCGTTTGGAGCTGGGCAGAGGGCTTGTCTGATGGGGGGAGAGGGGAAAAAACCCAACCAACCCAACATCAAGGATGAAACAGTCACCAGAAAATTGATAGACATGCCTGGAAATGCCTTTAACCCTTATTTACTGGAGGGCTTGTGGTTTGAAAAGCCCAGAGTCTCATTTCGTCTCTTTGGTCCCCACTTAAAATTACAGAGGTGGGGAGAAACCGCCCGACGATCCGTACGGGCTCCAGCAAACAAGCCCGGGGGAAAGGGGTTCGTTCCTGGGCCTGCTGTGCAAATTAAAAGCAGGTTTGGAGCTGCAGTTTGTGCTCTTCCTGGCGATGGTTGTGGTGGGCAAAGGGAAGGGACGCACCACCCGTTGTCTCCGGAGCGCACGGTAACACGCCAGCCTCTGCTTAACAGCCGTGCTGCACCTCCTCTGGGTGTGGAGGCCTGATTATTGTATCAGAGGGGCTGATTGCCATTTCACTGGCATCAGAGCAAGCAGGGATAACTCACAGCCTGGCATCACAGCCTGTGAAGTGGGGCCAGGCTTGCTGGTAAAAGCTCTTGTAGGTCCCGGTGTGGTCGCGGTGCTGAGCGAAGGGGCCCAGCACATCCCTGCTCGTGCAGATCTGGAGACTGGGGAATAAGAAGTCTTGCACAAGATTGCACAACGTGGAGGAGCTGGCAGTGACATGCAGGTCTCAGGCTTCCCAGCCTTCCTCAAGGCAGGTTGCTCATGTTTTGTGGGGGGGACCTGGACACCAAAATCCATGGGGGCAGGGGGGGAAAAATAAGGTGACCTGTTGGCAAGAAGCACCTCCACAGGGATGGCTCTTGTCTGGGAAGACCTTGTGGCTGAATCTATCTCCATCTCCAAGTGCCTGAAACCCTCAAGATGACAGGTAGTGGGGAGCAAATGCATCAGTCTGGTGGTTTTGGGGGGTGTTTTAACCTTGAGCAGAACGCTCTGGGCTTTGCTGCTGTGGTGCTTTGGGGCAGCAAAGCAGAGCAAAAGCACCGACTCTGAAGGATGAGGACTCACCAGGGTGGGGTTCCTGTGTAGCCTCTTTCTTATCAGTGACAGGAGAGATCCAGGATGACTGACAGCACCGCAGCTTGTGGGGGTCTCCACACATCACGCTGCTCAGGGGTCCTTATTGCACCCAAACCCTTCCCTCCCAGAGCATCCCAGAGCCCTTCCGGTGTCGGGAGCATCTAGAAATAGCTGCAAAGTAGCTGTTTGCTCTCCCTTTTGGGACTGGGGAGAGGAAGGAGGCTTGGAGCAGCACATCTCCCCCGTGGTGGCCTCTCAGGGTGTGGCAGGTTTTAACAACATGCCGGAATATGTGGCTGTCCTTGGACAAGTTTAATTTCCCATTTCTCAGCTCAGGGAACGCTTGAATCGCCCTTTAGCAGTTGGGCACAGGAGGGGAAAGATCATTAACATACAAAGGGCTCCTCTTTCAACACCAGCGTTGCAGACTTTCATGGTTTGAGCTCTGTCTCATCGCATTCGTTCTGTGTTGTACTTGGGTTTGTGTTGTGGGTTGGAGTTTTGGGTTTGTTGTTCTTTTTTTCAAGTCCTAGTTCTTGGAATTGAGTAAACACGTCAAAATCTCAGCTTTTGTTAAAGGCTCCTGCTCCTCACGGCTGCAGAGGGAAATCACAGCTTCCAGGGATGGGAAAGGGAAGTGGAAAAGGCTCAATTTATCCCTTTTCACTTGTTTACTTCCCCTCTTTGTCTCACTCTCCCATCACAATGAATTAGGGCTGAGCTTTGCATCCCCTCCTGGGGACACAGATAGGAGTTGGGTTGGTTTGGGGAACTGCTGTTGTCCCCTCTTCATTGGTGCAGAGCAGGTGCTTTGCTGGGTGCAACAACCTCTTTGCCTGCCTCAGTTTCTCAGGTGGGATTTGTTGATTACAATGGGAAGCGTTGGGAGTTTGAATCCCATTTTGTGTTGGCACTGGGGCAACTGGGTGGAAGGTCTTGATATGGACCCGTTCCACATCCCACTGAAGATGCGACCCACTTAAGATCAGGTGTTCTGTGGGTATTGCTGAAGCTATTCAGGTTAAACATCTCCATTGGCTCCTGAGGTGATCCTGACGATGGGCCTAAGGGGAAATAGGTCAGGTACTTGGAGATCTGTGTCACTGTGTTGGCTTGAAGCATTCCTAAATGCAACCTGGGAGGAGATGCCAGAGCGCTGACCCATCCCCTGCCACCACTGCAGGCTGCTTCAGGCGTGGTGTGCCAGCAAAACAAGGCAGGAGCTCGCTGGTGTGGAGGCACAAAAGGAGAAGGGGGGGGGAAAAATGATGGTGCTTCCCCCATAACATTCATCTGTGGTCCTGTGAGCCTGACTCACCTTCTCAGGAATCTGGTTTGATCATTTATGCAGCTTCTGGAGGGACAGGCAGGAGACAGCATGGAAGCCTAATGCTCGTGAAAAGTATTGTCTTCAAAGCATTTGCCTCCCAGGGCATCCCATAGTAGTTGCTGCAGGGCTGGAAGTGATAAATGACACCAAAGCTTGCTCTGCTTCTCCATGGGTTGGCCTCTCCTTGGACCACTGAGATCCTGGCAGCGTTTGGTGTCTTAGGAAGTCGTCTTGTTCTTGGCATTGCTGGAATCGTAACGTTACGTGAGGGTTTCCTACCTCCCCTCCCAAAGGAAACGTCCCTCTGTGGGGAGGAGGGAGAATTGGTTGAAGAATCTCCTCTTTGACACCTCTTTCATAGGTGCCTCATGCCCAAAACTAAAACTAGCCTTGGTTACCTATTGAAAATGACCATTTTCCACAAAAAGGGGTATTTATTTGCTTAATATATAGAAATACACAAAATGCAACTTCACATTTTCCTTCTAATTCAACCCAAATACTTTATTATCAGTAGCTGGGGTAACTCTGCTCTTCCCACTCTGCTCCATTCCCCACCTGTGCCACCATTTTCATGATAAAATTGAAATAGAAACAAAAAGCCAAAGCTGAGTGATGAGAACTCTGGGTTTACACTGTTCTTTTAAGCAGAAATTTCAACCTAAGTGTATTTAACTTTTATTTTTCCACCTATTTTTTCTGGTTTGGAACAGAAGATTCCAGCTGGCTCAGCTCTGCGAGGCACCCAGGGCATCCTTCAGCGGGGCTGCTGCGTGCAGGTGAGTCTTGTGGTTCTCCTCTCCTCCCACGTGGACTTGCAGAGCTTGTGCTGCCCCGTGTCTCCACACAGGGTCTCCCTTGCCTTGGACAAGGCAACCACTGAAGAGACATTAATTAATCTCTATTTCCATCCGATGCTCTGGCACTGGTTCTCCTCCTACAGCCAGTAGAGGTTTTGCTGTCAGGTCTCATCGGGAGGGGATAAAGGGTTTAATAAACTTCAGGATCCTGATGGTTTTCCAGTGGGTGGGTTTGCACAGCTGGGTTCTTTCTTTAGCAAGGGGTAGAAAAGCATCACCCAAATGTGTCTTCATTGGGGCAGTGTAAGAGATGCATCAGGAGCCAAGTGCTGGTGCTGGGAGTTAGGAGTCACAGGGAAGAACCTTTCCAGAGCTCAGCTTCCCCCTTAGTACCTGCAAACCCAGCTCTGGAGAGGGAACACCAACTTCTTCCCAAGTGCTTGGGATCAGCATGAAAACTGAACTCTTGGGAAGATCTGCTCACCTTGAGGAGGTGGGTTGGAGCTCAGCTGCCAGCTCCGGTGCTGGGACAGGATGGGGAAGCAGGGATGGAAAGGGACATTGAGGACAGTGATGGGAGCATGCAGAGGAGGGTCAGACCCCAAGGAATTTTGCCATTCCTCTGGAGGAACAGAGGAGACTAAATGAACTCCTCAAAAGGATCAGCACCATGTGTACCTCTTCGGGAGCGGGAAACATGTGCTTCTAATTTCTCCTGCTTGCTGTGTGCCAAGGGGGTCTGTTTGCCATTGACTCTTGACCCAGCAGAAGAAACAGGGGGAAAACAAAAGAGAAATAGCTGGCCAAGCTAATGCTGTTGATGTCCAGGGCAAAAATCCCACCAGCTTCAACAGGACTGTGGTTCAACCTAGAGAAGAAAATTAAGAAACTTCTCTGAGCTAGAACAGGGAGGGGTGGGAAGTAGACAAGCTCTTGTCTTGGTTTTGTGCAGGGGCTGGCCTGGAAGTTGTCATATTCCCAACTCATCACTGTGCTGGATTGGGCCCATCTAGAACTGCTCTTAGGTGGTGGAAAAAGGCATTAAATGCTTTCTTCTTCTGAAGATGGAAAATCTTCTTGCAGGGTGTGTAGGATCTCAGACAACAGACATGGAGTTGAAGACAACCTTGGTGGGAAATGGATGTGCTGCCCGAACAATCTCCCTGGGTAAAAGCAAAGCAAAGATCTGAAATCATTTTTGTAAAAAAGCACAGGAGAGAAAATTCCTTCTGTGAAAGTGGCCTTTATCCCACCAACCTGAAATGTTTCATTTAGGCTGGTCTTTTAGAAGGTGTTATGTGAAATGAAATGAAATACAAGCATGAGAAAGTGTGTTGGGAAAAAAAGCCCTCTTTCTATTCTACCTTTGAGCCATTCTTTCCTGAACAATCCTTTGGACTTTCTCCGTTTCTTTTCAGAACCTTCCACAAGAGAGAAGCTCTTGGACTTGCACCCTTCCCTGCCTTAACCTCCTACCCCTCCTTGTTACATTAAATAATCCCCTCTTTGAGCATCCTCACCCTTTGACCTGCCTCCTACCACATTCTCTTCCAGCTTCCTGGAACCCTGATGTTCTCCCCTCACCCTGTGCAGTCAAGTCTCTGTGGTCCTTCTCTGGACCTGTCCTGAGGTGCCACCTCTGATGGGAACCCCAGGACACACCACCAGCAGAGCGCGTTTTTGTGTCACTACAACTGATGATGCTATTGGAGAGGATTTCTCTCAAGGTCTTTTCCTGAGGACCTCACTGGAAAATCCTCCTTGACCCGAGACTCCTCTTCCCCCACCACTCATCATTGTCTCACTTTTGGCATTTCCATGCCCATGGCAGATTTCCTGTGCTGATCCCCATCTCGGAGCCATACAGCAATTACTGCTGCGCTCGCTGCAGCCCAGGTGAGCTTGTCTGTCTTTGCCTGGAGCTGGTGACTTTGATAAAAGCTTTTTGGTACGTCTGGCACCATCTTCCCCTGATGCATTTTACTCCAATTTCCATTTCCTATGCTCTTTAGGGAAATTCTTCCAATAAAATCTAATATTTGCCTCCAGTGGATTTTCTTCCTTCTGAACTAAGAGCTGCAGAGCACACGCTGCTTCCGTTTCCATGGGACTGAGAGATCCTTCTCTTCCTTCCCAAGGTTTGGGCTGCCATAGGAAGAAGCTGAAACAAGAAGAGTTTGAGCAAAAATCCCCCCCAACCCCTAAAGCAGCAAAGGTAGTGAGAAGGTTCAGTACTCTGCTGTCTGACACGTGGATGTTCCCTGCTCAGTGGGTTTGCAGTGCTTTACTCACTGTGCAGAAATAGGGGGAGGAGGATGCTACAAATGGGCAACGTGGGGCTGCTTCCTGGAGGTTCCCCATCAGCCCAGCTCTGTCCTTCCCCCTGTTGCAGTCTTCATATTGAATTATTTCAGGCAAGAAACCCCTCTAATTGCTTTGGTGAGGATTGTATGCTCCTTCCCATCTTAGGTTTTATTTTCCCCTCTCCATGAATCTCTCATTCCTCCAGTTGTCCCCCACTGGGGACTCTTCCACCAGCAGACCTGGACGGGCTGCATGACACTGGTGTCAGGTGGACCATGAGCTGCTCTTTTTTGCCAGGTTCCTGCCTGATGACAAGTGACTCAATGCCCCAAGGCTGGTAAGGAAGCCAGCGAGCCAGCATCTGATGAAAGAGCCCAGCAGAGAGAGAGGTGCAAGGGGAGAGGGAAGAGGAGAAACCTCGCGGGATGCGGTGGAAGTGAGTCACCTGACAGGTACTGCCACCAGGCCAGCCTGTAATTAGAGTTCAACCTCGCCTGGTGCCTCCACCAGAGCCTATGCCAATCCTTCCCCGTGGCATTTTCACACTCCTTATCTGTCAGCCTAGAAATGACTCTTTTTTCAGATCAACTTTGAAGGCTCAGTTCTGGCGGGGAGGCGCAGGGGGCCAGACAGTCTGCTTGGCCGCGGAGCGCCTCGCGCGGGGAGAAGCCATCGCCGCTCTGCGGGGACCAGATTTTCAAGAGATGGGAGCTGGTTTTTCAAGGTGGGACCAGGTTTTCCAACGTGCTTGGGTCCTGGCAACTCCCATCATGTTTTCCCAAATGCACCTGATGAGTTGCTGCTTTAAAACCTCCCCGGGAGCCAAACTCCCTCAAAATTTGGGGGCCCCGTGCAAGTGGGGCACAGAACACACACGATGGCTTTGCAAGCTGGTGGTTACTGGTCTGCAGCCAGTGACTTTGTGTGTTGCTCAGTCTCCTGATGATGTCCCTTCACAGCTGGCTTTGTGATCCCTTTGCAGATGGACCAAGTGCTCTGCAATTAACAGAAGGGATTGGTGAGGTTCTGTTACACTGGATTAAGAAAGCAGTTGATGGATGGGATGAGGCTCTTTGGCAGTGGTGGTATCAGGGGGGTACCGCTTCGATAACATCTGTGGGAATTAGGCCTGAGCTGGGTGAGTTGCAGATTAGATTCAGATTCTTGTGCAGAGGGTGATGCTCTCCCTCCTGCCTCCTCCCCACTCTTCCAAAGTCCTTTTTGGCTTCTGCTAAATTAATGCAATGGGAGTTTTCTGATTCCCTATACTTTGAGTATGTAGGAAAACATATCAGCATCCCAATCCCCAGAGGAGATGCACATGTTGGGCAGCACAAACACCTCATCTGGCATCCCCTGAGGATTCTGGGGCAGAGCTGGACTGGACACCCTTTCCCCAGCCACCCAAAGCCTTTCTCACTTGTCCCTTTCTCCTAAGAGGGACGATGTTATGAACCCAATGGTGGGTTCAAGTGTGTGATGCACACACAACCCCCCTCCCTCACGAGCAGCCGCTGCCTCCTGCGAGCACACGAGGCTCCGCTCCCCGGCACACACGCGCTCACCCACGCCGAGTGCCCTCTCCCAATGGCTTTGCATGAGCAGCCACTGACTCCGTGCCCAGGAATGCTGCCACGGACTGATCGCCCCATGGGGATTGCATCAGGCCCGTAAACTCGTTCTGCACAGGATGGAGCGGCTTGGTGACACCTGCTTGTGTGCAATGTGGCACCTCTCCGGGGACAGCTGGTCACCACGGGCCCGGGAAGAAGCGTGGTGAGGGTTCATTCATCATCCTGGCACCAAGCAGCGTGGGGTGATGTTCTGACAGCCTCCACAAGGTCCTGAGACCTTTTTCCACCCTTCTGGAAGGGGCTGGAAGAGAACTGCCCCAGTTTAAATGTCTGCAAGTGTTCCATTTCTCCAGCTAGGCAGATGAGGCAGGTCTGCCCGCACGCCCTCAGGCGTTCTTGTCCTCCAAACCCTTCCTTTTCTTCTCCTTAAACCTAATAGAGCCCTTGCTGTTTGTGCTCGACATCCCTGGGCTGTGTTCTGACCTGGTCCATCCTGCTGGCCTTTTATCTCGGAGTGATGCTTGTCTTGGGCCAGGGATGTCTCCCAGGGACATCTCAGCAAGGTGCGGTCAGACACGGTGGAGTTTGTGGTGCTTCCCTTGTGTCTGCGTGGCATCGCCCGGAGATCTGTGCGATATCAGCCCTGGGTGCACCTCCACGTTCACACAGCTCTGCCAGGCACCCTGCCTGCCTTTGTAGTCGCCTGGGAGGGATCAGCATCTCTGGGGCTTCAGCCCCGCTGAGGCGCCGGCATTAGGCTGGGTGAATTACCAGAGCCCTTTTCTCTCCACGGACTGTAGACAGAGCCCCAGGTGCTCTGCTCTCAGATGTAGACATCCTCACTCTGAACATCTAAAGCCCGGTGAAACAAACACCACCCTTGACGTTTCTCACATACATTAAAGGCTAAGTGGCTGATAAGGAACCTGCTAGATTCTAGCCTAAATTTATTAATGTACAATTTATACAGACCTCTCCTTGTAGCAACATTGTCCTTCCACTTCACGTTGCTCTTCCACCCCGTGGGCACTTGGGCTGTGCCTTTCTTCAACAGAACAAGACCATTCCCTTTCATCTCTCTGTGAAAGCCAAGGTCTTCCAGCATCTCCCTTGCAGGAAGGGCTCTCCCTTCCCTTCATGGCCCTAGAAGTTCTCCTCCCTTCCTTGATTTCTTGATGGAGGCTAATGGAAAGAAGGGACTGCATTTCAAATGAGACCCCTCAAAGCCATATTGAGGGAAAAACTTCTTTATTTCTACTGGAAAAGTTGAGCCCAGTGAGCCTAGGATTGCATTGCCCCATGCACACTGCTGCACCATGCTGGTAATTCATGGTCAGGGCTGAGTGATGCACTCTGATGTGTTTCTCTCTGTGCTGGAGGCAATTTCTGTCTGTCCCAGTCTGAAATGCTCAATCTCTTTCTGGACCTCGTGCCTGGACATCTTATCTCCAGGTCGAAAGCCTTGAGAGTTACCCAACAACCTGTAGAAAATCAACTGGACTCAGCCAACTCCAGGTCTCCCTTTAAGAACTTCTTGATGCAGAAAAACCCCCAATTAGAGCTCTGAGAAGCTGAAAAGAAAATATTTTTCAAAACTCTCTGACCTTTGAGAAGAAAAATCCTTCCAGAAAGGAAAACATCGGAGTGCAGAATGAAACCAGCATCGTGTTTGGCCAGACTTTGCTGAAACAAAATACTCTGACAGCCCTTGAGTAGCTGTGTTTCAGCACGGGGCTGGGAGAGAGGCTTGTTCTTCAGTGTTTATTCAGCTTTGGGTTTTGGGCAACGTCAACATGATTATTTTTTGGTTGGTTTTTCTTCCCCTTTCCAAAAGAGTTAGAAATTTCAAAATCCTGAAACTCTTCCCAAAATGAAACAGCTGGTTGTTGCTCAACTCTCTCTGTTCCTACCTCCGCCCTCCTGATGAGTTATACGCAGGGTGTGACGTTTTGGGATCGTGCTGATCCCCAGGTGCTGGAAAGGGCCACATCCAGCAGCTTCTCCCTAAGCTGGGCTCAATCCTGCTGTCGGCTGGTAAACGTATCCCTGCCAAAAAAGAAACCCAACCCCATCCCATTCCCTTGGCTTGGCTGCTTCAAGGTGCCGTTCCCAGCACCATCAGTAGAGAGACATCCTCCAAAGCCGCTCCTGACCCCACATTATGTACCCACCAGGACTTCAGGGCAGGTGGTTCACCTTTATCCTGGTGTAAATAAGAGCTGGATGGAGCTCTGTTGGTGTCTCACCCCTCGAGCGTCGGGGCTTTCTCTGCATTCATAGGAAAGGTCGAGGTTATTACCAAAGAGGTGAAAATTAGATAATAGCTGATGTCTCAAGGGTGCCAGCCACCCTGGTCTTAAGTGATTCTTTATTCCAAGCACATCATAATTCGCTGGTGACTGCTAACTGGAGCCTGGTGTCTTACTTGCATTTATGGGCTGCTAGCAGATGATTATAGAAAATGCAGTAATTAAATAAGTACTTCGGCTGGGTAGGTTTGGCCTGGGAAAGAGTAAAATTAGACCAGGCAGCGTGAGCTGTTCCAAATGGTGAAGTCTTGATTAATTTCACTTTCTTTTCTTCTAAGGTGTCTGGTAATATTCAGGAGGAGGAGGAAGAGGAGGGCTCACCCAGGGAAGGCCATGACTGGTGAGTTAGAGCCAATGGGTTAAACCATGCGGTGCATTATGGTGATCCTTAGCGGCCCCACTCCTCAAGGTGCAATGCAAGCAGTGGGCCTGCAAGCTTTGGAGGCCAGCAGCAGTCCCAAGAGCAAGGGAGATGATGGGAAGCCATGGGAGAGACCTCGGATGTGGCTCCAGCAGCTGGGCAGCTCAGCCTGTTCTACCCTGTTGCCGATTCCCTTGGCGACTGTTGGGATTCAGGAGTAAAAGTGGTTCTTGGGGCCACCTGTTTACATTATTTTCATGATAGCATCTCTCTGGTGGAAGCTCAGGGAAGCTCTTGCTGCTCTTCCCTCCTGCATTTTGCATGTCGTGTTCCTTTCCAGCACAACAATTTCCAGCAGAGCCGAGGCCAGGGGTTGAACTGGCTCCAACCAGTAGGAACCTGCAATTATCCAAGCATCCACGGGATGCCATCAAGGCAGGATTCCCTTTGATGAAGCGTCGTATCCAGGCAACCTGTTCCTAATCAAACAAGACACCTCGGTGTGCAGGAAAGGGCACTGCCGGCCATTCCGGGTGCTCCAGGAGCGTGTTGTGGGCAGAGCAAACAGGAAGCCAAGGGATGGACCACTGAGAGCCACTCCACCTTTGCCCAGGGGTGTTGGGCAGGTGACGAGTCACTTGGAGCTGGTCCTTCTCTGGCTCCGGCAGTGACGCATTGTTTTGAACGAGAAATTCCAAGAGGGTTGATAGTCCTTTTGCTTTAGGGGCAGCGTCATTACTTGAGGTTTTTGGGGTTTAAATCCACAGAGGCGCTTGACCTTCCTCGCTCTGAGGAGACCTGTAGGGTCTGGGGACAGGGCGCTCACTCTACAAGCACCCCGATGTTGTTGGAGGGGGCAAAGGAAGGAGGGTGGTCACCAGAGTCTTCCTCTTGGGTAGATGGAGAGAGCAGCTATTCCAAACCACGGGTCACCACACTTGGGCTCTGAACCACCCTCTGTGGTGGAGACGCTTCTCTTTCTTTCCACAGCCCATAGAGGGAGCTGGTGGCACTTGGAATCATCCCACATGAAATCTGGCCTCGGTGCTTACATAAGAGTGGGATGCCGAAATACCTGTATGGCTTGGGCTTTTTGGAGCCACCCATGAGGCCCTTGGCCTCTCCTTGCCGTGCTGCTCTTGCAGCATCTCATGATGCTGGTACAGAGGGTTAGGTGAGGTTAACTGGAGGTGTTAAAGATGCCATTCAGCGTCTGTTCATGCTGACCTCTCTGGGGTTCCCTTCTTGGTTTGGGTTTCTTTCCCCTTTCCACTCAAGAGGTGAACTCTTGACTGACTCTCTTGAAGGACTTGTACCTTGGAGGAGACGTTCTAGACCTTGGGAGTGGAAAGATGAGTGTTAATTTTTAATATCATCCCTAAAGGTGTGCGATGAGCTTCCCTCAGATGTGCCCAGCCGCCGAAAACACTCAGGTTGAGACATGATGCAGCAACCTCAGGAGCTCTTCCAACACACTGCCTTTTGGGCCAGCGTGTAGAGAATTGGGTCGGGGCCTCCTGAGCTCGTAGCAGAAGCTGAGCCAAAACAGCTGCGGCTGTTCCTGGGGACCGACGGGCTCCGTGACACACACACACGGGGACAAGGATCTTCCACAGCCTCCTTGGGGACCGCTGCTCTAGACTTTTTCACTTGCTGATGCTTTGCTGTTCTCAGCGCCTCGTGAGCAGGGAAGGGCAGACATCAAAAGCTCAACGGGAGCATCCAAAAGTTCATCTGAAGCACGCAGACCTTCTGCGTTTGTAACGGGAAGTTGGAGAGGGTTCAAGGGCTCCCATCCCACCTCCTGGCGCTTCTGTTTCTGGTTAGGGCCAGACATAACCACAAGAACAAGCTTTCTCACGGTGTTTCAGCACATTTCCTGTTGGTCCTGGAAGAAAACTGGAAGAAGGTTTATGGAGAGGGACATCTAGCCCTTGTCAGAACCACCACAGGCTCTGGTTTGGAAATACACGCAGGGCTTGGAGTGCTGGTTAAGGGTGAGTGAGTTTTCCTTTCTTGAGCCAGTTTTTGCCACCCATCCTGGGTAATAAATGTGTGTGTGTCCCCCAAAAAAATATGAAGGAAAAAGAGTTGGTTTCATCTTACAGAGAAATGAGTCACAGTCCTGCAGTGCTCTAGTGTGATGGGAGCGATCCCGGGACGCTTCAGGAGACTGGGATGGAGCAGCCTGGTACAATGGGTAATTCTGGAGCCTGCAGAGGGTCAGAGGTGGGTGTGAGGATGGAATAACATCGCTGCAGAGGGAGCATCCTCCTTCGTGCTGTCACACAGACCAGGGTTTCCAGGGAGGTTTTGTCAACCTTTCTTTACTAGAGGGTGTTGTGCTGTGGGAAGCAACGGGCTATGGGCAGAGCTGGGTGGAAAATCGTGTGTGTGTGTGGCTGTGGGGAGGGGATGACATGGAAACATTTCACTTTGGGGAAGAACACCACATTTGAACATGGTTTCATCGAGCTGTTTATGTCAGAGAACATGTGGGGGGTTTTTTCCAATGTGAGTTGACGTTGGCATCTTCCTGGGATTGCTTTTGTTGTGACAGACAGACATCCCTAATCAAATTAAATCAAACCACAGAGAAAACAGCCAGCAGGAAGACCTTTCAGCTCGGATCACTGCTTGGTCTCAAAAGCTTTTGGAGGATCTTCCTCTGCTGCTGTTCCTGCTGGGGACTGGAGCATGAGAAAGATGCTTTCAGCTGGGAAAAGGCAAAGTAAGATCACACCTCTTGCTGCCACCACCAGAGGTGACCTGTGTCCACGCTGACATCCCACCGCATCCTTGTTACCCCACCAAGCACGTGCTGCACCTCTGGGTTTAGCCTGGGGCTCATGAAAGAGCCAATAACCATTTTGGGTGAGTTTTGTTTGGGATTTGACTCTTCACAGTCACTTTTTTTTTCTGTTTAAGATTAAAGAGCATCACAGCAGAGGAGATGTGGACAGCTAAAGAGTGCTAGGACACGTGGAGAGGACGATCCAAACCACAGAGCTGGGCTGGGATTTAACATCATCTCCATACAAAGCACAGGTATAGTTTACTTTCCCTGGTTTATCTTTGTAAGCCTTAATCATGGAGTTGCTGCAATTCCTTCCATGAGGTTAAGGCAAAGGAAATCCCCAGGGTCAGGTCATCCATCCTCTGTGCTCAGTTCGGATCCAGTGCCTGCGCTTTGTGATGTGTGGAAGGAGGTGGATTGGGATGTGAGCTGGAGGCTTGGGTGGGAGCACAGGGGGGGTTCTCCCTTGAGCGTGGCAAGCCAGTGAGGGTGGAAAGATGTCCAAGGATGTCCAGATCTTCAGAAAGGGTTTCCACACCTCACCTGTCTCCCTGGAGGACCCGTGTTTAGAGCAGCTGCAGCCCTGTGTTTGGTTTCAGCTGGGAGCTCCTCGGGTCCATTCTGTGGTGAGAGCACCAAGCCTCCATCCCTGGGTCTGGGAAAACACCCTGGAGATGACACAGGGCAGAGTTGTCCCTGCTCCAGGGTGTGTGATGAGCAAGATGACCTCAAATCCAGCTCTATCCCTCTGCTGCCTCTGAGGAGGGGCTGCCCTGCACTGTGAGGCAGCACAAGCTGCTTGTCCTGCCCACTGTGAACCTCAGGTCTGTGGGGACCAACACCCACCGTGGCTGATATCCAGCTGCAGAGACACCTCACCAAAGCCATGGGACAAGGGAACTTGACCAAGACCACCCAGGGGCTTAGCAGCCTTGCTTGGAGTAGATCCCAAATCCCTAGGCACCTGCAGAGCCACACTACCTTCCTGGGCAAGGAGAAGCTTCCAGGGACAATCCTTTCTTCTCATCAGCCTTTTTTCTTTGTCTTCCTGTGTTTTAATTAAATTTCCACAGCTTTTTTTTTTAATTCTTGTTATTATAAACCTTAGGCACCACTCTGAGTCCACCGGGCTGAGTCGTAGGAGACACCAAGAGTAGCCAGGTTGACTATCTGCCTGCTACCCCTTCCCTTCCCAGCCACCCTAGAGCTACACAGCACTGAAGGGTGCTTGGGTTTCATCAGTCCCCAAGCTGCACATCAAAGGCTGCCTTCCCTCAGCTCCACGCTTCCCTGGCAGGCTTCAGGGATTAATCACAGCCGAGCCTGCGTGCCCGTGTCACCCTTGTTTGTCTCAGACGGGTGCTGCTGCTCCTCTTGGTTATCTCACAGCACAACTGACTCGGCTCTCAGCCTTCAGGGGTGCCCCTTTTCCACCCTTTATTCCTTTGGGTCCCAGGTTGGCTGCAGGTGCCACGCGGGCACGGTGGGAGATGCCATTAAGTGTGGTTAATGAGTAACTTGGGTTTGTTTGAGCTGTTGTAGAAGCCAAGAGTCCAAAGCAGCCTCCTGCCAGGCTAGGTGTGGTGCAAGAAGTGATTTCTGCCCCCAGAACTCTGTATTCTGGTGGGAAATGAGGAGAAGTGAGTGGATACCTCTGAGGGAGCCGACAGGAGCCGTGAGTGTTGGACTCCATCTACCCCAGAACAGGCACTGTCAGCCTCAGGGGTTTGCTGGCCACCAAGAGAAGGGCTAAAGCAGAGTTTGGAGGAAAGCAAAGCCTCTGCAGAGGGGCTGGCACCGTGCTGGGGAGTTGCCTGTGTGCTGGTGACAGTCCCACGCTGCCAGAGACTCGCATGAGCTGTGTTTGGGCCCTCAGAGAACGGGAATTGGGAGCCAAAACTGGATGGAGGTTGTGGATCCTTCAGTTAACTTCTGCCTGGGTCTGGGCTGGCATCGAGCTGACCTCTGGCAGGGACACAGGGAGTCTGGGCTGCTCTGCTTGGGTTGCAGTGTCTTCCTTCGGCTGCGAAGTGGCCCTTTCCATGTCCTCGATGCTGCAGGGTGGAGAAACTTCCCTGACTGCACAGTTTGCCCAGGACATCCCCCTGCACGGGCAGAAGTGCTCATGGAGATTACCAACGGGGTCCTGGGTTTGGGTGGGATTGGAGCCTGGACTGTTATTGGGTTTATTTAATCTCAGGCATCATCTCTGGCAAAAGCATCATCTCCCAGTTGCAGAGAGCAAAGCCCAGGAGAGAGCAGGGCTCTGGATTGAGAAACAGGCACTGCCCCAAGGAGCTTGCAAAAAAGCTGGGAGGGGAAGTAAACAGAGCAGGGCTGGGATTGCAGCACAGTCCCGTGGCCACATCCAGCAGCCTACACACAGGGCCTCAGCACCCTCCCACCTGTGTGACACCCAGCACTGACCTGGGCCCAGAAATCCCAGGGATGGGGAGTGGATTGCAGGGGAGGCAGCTGGTGGGAGGGAAGGGAGATGCTGTGGGTGGAGAGGATGGTCACCAGAGGCATGGATGGGATGGATGGATGGATGGATGGATGGATGGATGGATGGATGGATGGATGGAGCCCTTGGCAGCTGGAAGCCCTGTCTGCAGTGGTTATCAAGGACAGGGCAGTGTTGGCTGATCCCAGCGTGCCTGCCACAGCAGGGAGCTGGAGCAATCAGCCTGCAAAGCCTGAGGGACGTGTGGCACATGGTCCTTGAGCCCCAGGGCTTGGGGGCAGTGCTGGGGGCAGAGGAGACACCCAGACCTCTTACAGGGATGGCTTTGGACCAGCATGGGCTGAGCTGGCAGTATCCCCACCCAGGAGGATGCCTGGGTACCGGCGGGCAAGGCCAGGAGAGTCCCTGCGGGATGCAGGCAGGGGAGGGCTGTGGCTGATGTAGCGATACCCGTGGCTGCTGGAAGCCCGTGCAGGGATGATCCTGTTCCCTGGCTAATTTCCAGCTCCTGATTTAAATCACCTGCACTTCCTCTCTCCCTTGACAAGATAAAGATCCTGGGCAGGCAAGGGTGAACACCCTGCCGTTGCGTCCTCTTCCCCAATCACACCAGGCATCGAGTGATGCCTCTCGCATGGGGAGCAGGGAGATGAGGGGGAAGAGGAGGTGGCTGCCTTCCTGTGGGTGTGTTTTCCAGAGCAGGGGAGAAACCAAGAGGGATCTGACACCAGCCAAACAAGGTGACTCCGCGGGGAGGAATGCAGGCACAGGCTCTGCTCCTGTGTGAGATGCAGAGAGGAGATAGAGGGGCAGCTGCAAAGTGCTTTTTTGCCAGCACAGCCACAGCCACCGTCCCCTGACAGCCCAGAGGAAGGGTCAGTCTCAGGATCTCCATCCACAACGTGTAACATGAAAGTGGGGGGTGTTTGGTTGAGATGCCAAGCTCGTTGCCACAAGATGCTGCTGCTTAGCAGGGCTGATGAAGCTTCTAGAGGGGGACTGAGGCAGGGAGAGCAGCCAGTTTCACAGGAGTGAGTTGTGAGAAGGCAAAAGGGGGTCAAGGTGCAGATAAAATCTTCGTGCTTGAGTGTGTAAATGGAAGTGCAGAAGACAAAGGGACGGGCAGAAGCTTATTCCAGGGCCAGGTAATCCCCAAACCACTTCCTTTGGGGTTCCCAGAGGAGGGATGGGAGGAATCCCAAGCCTTATCTCCTTTCCTGAGATTTCTCTGCAGGAATAGTGGATTGACTCTCCTGGATAGGGCAATGACCCATCTATCTGCTTCTCTAGGATGAAAAGGGTCTTGGTACCAACCCAGCAGAGCACAGTTCCCTCTGGGGTGGGAAAATAGAGAAAATAGAGACATTTGTGCTTTGTCGTAGGGGGTTGTGGTCAGGATGCCCAGCAGTGTCAGCTGGGGGGGAGGCTGGCCAGCAAGCCTGCGAGGGATGCAGCGTGAGCTTCCTTGTCTCTGGAAATCAGGCCCAAAAAGTGGCACATCCCCAGCCTGCAGAGCCTGTGGTGTGAGGGGAGGGGGGCTGGAGACGACCCTGCTCCTCCCAAATAGGCACCATGGAGTTGGAGCTTTCATCTCTGGGTGGTTTGAGAGGCAGGTGGCAGGGAGCAGTGGGTGCTGCCAGAGAGGTGACGTGGGGCAGGAGGCAGGGGAGGGCAGAGCTCCCCAGTTGTGATGGGTGCAGGACCCTGCGCCTCTCCTCCTGCTGCTAAAAACAGGCAGAGGGGCCCTTCCCCTCCCAGTAGAGCTGAGGGGACGGGGAAAACTTTCCTGTGCTCACCAAAAGTTTGCCATGTCCTGTGTTAGGTGGGTGTTTACAGCCCCGTGTGTGCCCCCCGTGCTGGAGTCCTGGCTGGGACCTGCTGGGGCCATTCCCAGTTGGGTTCGGGGTGCGGAGCTGAGCCGCCAGTTTGGCCCCGGCCGCCTTTGATCTTCAGCTCTGTCAAGAAAGATGCTTCGGCAGGAATCTTGCCCATCAAGTACCATCCCCAGGCTGGGATGTCACAGCTCTGACCAAGCCCTGACAGCTCCAGGAGCTGAGGTGTTGCCAGGTTCAAGCCAAGCCTCCACCTTCTGCCCTTGGGCTGGAGGCAGGCTCCTTCCCTGGTGTGCAAAGGCTGGGGACTCCCTGCTCCTCTGCCCGGTGAGTTTAGGGGTCTTAGCTGCCTTCAAGCGCTGTCCTGGGCTGGAGGAACTGCTGCTGATCCCCACTGACACCCTCAGCCCGGGGTCTGGCTGTGCAGATGCTGACCTGCTTTCCTGGTCCTGGCTGGGGGTAGGAGCTGCTGTGTGGTCCCAGGTGCTGAGGAAGAGGATGGGATGCTGCTGCCTGAGCAGAGAGGCCAAAGCTTGCCCGTCCCATCCTCGGATGAGCCCTTGGATGAGCCAAGCCCGTGTGTGGGTACCATGGGGGGATGCCGCTCGGGTACCACTCAGGTACCAAGCGCACCTCTGCGGCTTCACCCCTCGCCGTCCTCTCCCCAAACAATCCCGAAAGTGGTTTCCTTCCCTCGGCTCGGGGTGGGGAAGCCACTAGATGGCAACGTTACCTGCAGCCCGGCCGCCGCTCCCGGGGATGCAGCCGGGGCCGGGGGTGCTGCCGGCGGGGACCACGACTGGGTGGCACGTTAGGAAAAAAATCACTCAAATCCCCTCAAAAATGGCTTTCACTCCAGCTCGGGGGTTTTGCCACCGGCAGCGAACTGGCTGCGGCACCCGGAGATGTCACATCACCGGGCAGAGAGGTGACAGCGCCGGGACACACGTAGTCCCGGGCGTGTTCCACGTGTGTCCCCAGCCCCGGAGACGGGCGGACCCAGCCGCCTCCTTGACCCCGAGGGACGGTCCGATCCGTGCAGCGGCCAGCAGAGACCCTGCACCGCTCGTCACACTCTCTGCGCGGTGCTGCCGTGGCCGTGGCACGGACTGTGCTGGCGGTGAGGGCTTTGAGGCACCGGAGCGAGCTGGCTGCGCACCAGGGACGTGCGGGAGCGCGGAACCGGCCGGGGAACACCCCCTGCCTTTCCCTGCTCCCTCGGGTGCCCGTTGCTGCCCGTGTTGTGTCGGTGCCGCCGCTGAGACCTGCTCAGGGAGACCCTTCAGGGAGGCTTTAGCCCTCTCTGGGCTTGTTCCCTTCACGAGGCCAGGGAAGGGCTGCTGAGAGCCCAGCAGTGCTTCGGGCACGGTGCCCATCTCCACGGCACCACATCCCACTGGTCAGCAAGTTCCTGCAAGCAGAGAAGTTGCTGACCTCAACCCCGGGCTATTGCGTGCCTCAGTTTCCCCACGTGATGACCCTTCCCTGCTTCCACTAAAACAAGGAAGAGGATGGAGAAGTGTGGGGGGAGGATGGTTCTCCGAGGCAGCCAGCTGGCCTGAATGGGAACAGGTCGTTAATTATCCGTGGCATCAGGGCCACGGTGCATGAGGAGATGAAACGATGGTGTGGGATGAAAGAAGAGCCCTGAACAGAGAAGGGGTGCTCTGTGCACCCAGTTAGAGGTTTATGGGGACCCCGAGTAGGAGCTTTATAGTAACAAGGGGGATGGTGCACACAAGGGAGGGAGGTATCACCCTGTCTTTCTCCATGGGGCTGGAGAGGATGGGCCGTGGGGGACCAGGATGGGGAGGAAGGCTCCCAAGGTCCTCCAGTCTCTGCTGCAGTGCCTCCAGAGCCCGTTGGGATTCACTGTCTTCCTTTTTTGCTTGGTTTTTAAGGGCTTCCATCCCTCATTCTCACATCCCCGGTGCTGCCTCCATGCTCCTTTGCAGCGGGGAGCGATGGTGCTCACCCATGGAGTCCTGCCCGCTCTGCCTTCTCCACCGCCCTGGCAGCGCTGCAGGTCTTTCCAGCCTCCCTGGGTGACTAACAGAGCTGGCCAGCTCCCAGGGGTGTCAGTCCAGGACCCCAAACAACCCCAGGGAGCCCAGAGGAACAGGAAAGCCCGGAGTCTCCTTCCTCATCACCCTCCTCCTCCTCGCTGCCTGACAGCCGCCTTCATGGGCCAAAGGGCGGCCCTGGGTGGCCCCGTGTCCCCTTGGAGCAGACCAGGAACAGCCGCTCCCTATTACTCATGGGGATGATGTTTGGGGGGGGATGCAGGGGTGGAAATTCGGAGCGAATGGAAAGTGGGCACTTGCCTCTGGCCTCGTCTCCCTGTCCTGCAGCTGGGGCTGAGCTCAGCCAGAGGCCCCGGGTGACAGGCGCCTGGCCAGGGGACAGCAGCCTGGGCTGTGTGTCTCCATCCTGAGCCAGGACGGGCTGCTGAGGGGCAGCAGGGTGGGGGTGAACACACAGGCATTGACCCACCCCCCTGTTTCTCAGCAGAGAAATGCACCCACGTGTGTTGTGCACTGGTCCATGTGCAGCTGTGCCCAGGTACCCATATTCAGCACCCATGGGGGGATGCTCTGCCCCCCAGGATCGGTGCCCGTGGCTCCAGCAGCTCAGCTGCCTCCCTGGGTGGGGAAGGTGGCTGTGAAGGGGAGGGAGATGGGGCAAAAGGCCTGAGATAAACTTCCTTTTCTCACTGTTTGCACCCAAAGGTGGGTAAGGCTGCACCTTACAGACATCCTCAGAGATGCCAGCAAGTCACCCCATGCCCTGGTGCTCCCCACCTCAGCACCCCCACTCATCCCTCTGCCCCGTGCTGGTGCTTTCCATGCTCAGAGTGAAGTCAAACCCCAAAACATCAGCGAAGGACGTTGTCTGAAGGTCATCTGAAGACCTCCCATCTTCTGCCCCGGGTCCTCCTGAACCCACCCACAGCCCATAGTGAGCATCACCCCCTGCCCCCCCTGAGCTTTCCAAAAAGGACCTGTGACCAAACTCTTTTGAAGGTGAAGGACGTGGGTTGATTCAGAGAGGGTGCAAGATGTGGAACCGCTGCTTATTATGGGATGGACTCGTACACCTCTGTGATACTGTGATGGAGGAATTCTTCCCTGGGTGAAAACGAGCGGCTGCGATCCTGGCAGACATCATTCTTCCCAATGAATTAATTCCCCCATCAATAAAACCCAGAAAACCCCAAAACCAACCCAACTTCTCCTTTGCTTCACCATGTGAGGTGAGGTGGCAGCTGGACTCACCCCGTGGGCAGGGTTTTGGGCTAAGAACTGGGTGAAACGGGACCCCTGAAAGCCCAACCGCGACCAGGTGGAATTTTCCAAACCAAGGGTGAGACAAAAGCTCTGCCGACCTCTCCAGGCCAGCAAATCTCTTACTGGGGACACACACACACACCTTCAAAGGGAACTGGTGCCGGTGGTGCCGCCCACCCTCCCTGGACTGGGAGGAGGTGAGATTCAACTGGTGGTTAACGCTGGGCGATGCCGTGGCCGGCTTTGTGCGGGGTGGGATTGGGTTACGGGGCTGGGGCTGGGAAAGCTCCTGGGCAGGTTGCAGGTGGATTAAGGAATTCCAGTCCCTATTCAGTGCCCGGTGAACCACGACTAATACAGGAGCTGTAAAGAGCTGGGGCAGGGTGTTGAATGGGGAAGGCACCTGCGAGGGAGGGCGATGGCAGCCGGGCTGCTGGAATGCGGCGGTGAGGAGACGGTGTGATTTACCATCCAACCTGGCCCCAAAACGGGGAGGGGAGGGGGTTTGCAGGCTTGGAATGAGCCCTGGGTGAAGGTGGCAGGAGAGGTTCACGTGTCACCTCCGTAATGGGGATGCTTCCAGGTGGATCGTTGGGCTGGGTCAGAGCCAGGGTCTGTCCCAGGCATGGAGGGGCTGAGCTGAGGGACCCTGGACCAGCACAGTGCTGGGAATGTGGTGGGCTGTGGGCAGCTTCCTGAGGAGCACATGGACCTTCCAGGGGAGGATCTGCAGCACCGAAAGGGCTGAGAGACCGAGAGTGAGTAACCAGGGTGTAGGAGATGGTGAAACCCCTGGTCCATGGCAGTGCCGGTGTCGGTTGGGCCAGAGCAGCTCCATGGTTTTGCCTTTCTCCTCCAGCAGCTCTGCTGAGCCCCACAGCACCGCTGGGCACCGCCCTGCCCAGCCCAGGGCTGCTGCTGGCCCCTTCTCCAGTCCCAGGGGCTTTGGAGTCAGGGGCCACCCTGTGCCCAAGCTGGGCACCCAGCCCATGGGTTTGAGCTGTCTGAGGATGCGCAGCTGCCATGGAAACCAGAGATGGGATGGGGACAAGGTGGGAAGAGATGGGATGGGATGGGATGGGATGGGATGGGATGGGATGGGATGGGATGGGATGGGATGGGATAGGACAGGATTGGATAGGGTTGGGAATGGAACGGGACAGGGTGGGCCGAGATGGGGATGGGGCAGGAGAGGATTGGGATGGGACAGGAGAGGATTGGGATGGGATAGGGATAGAACGGGATGGGAATGGGCTTGAAAGGAATGGGATGGGACGGGTTGGGGATGTGGATAAGATGGGATGGGTCAGGTCAGGTTAGGTTGGGATGGAATGATCCTCCCACAGCACAGCCTGACCTTGGGAGGGATCCCCCAGTGCCTCAGAGACCCCAGCAATGCCTTACCCAGGGTAAATCCCCCGGGGTCCTCCCTGGGGAGACTTTTGCACCCAAGAGCCGTTGGGGAAGCAGCCATCTCGTACACCCTGCTCCCCTGGAGACTCCTGGGCGCCTGGTAATAGGACTTTAATTACACATCTACCATCACCATTTCTTTCCCTCCCTGCCTGTCCCTCTGGAGCTCAGCTCCCCGGAGATGTAAATTCCCGGCGCGTGCTGCGGGCACTGTCAGCTCCTCTAATGACCACGTGTGAGTGTGCTGGGCAAGGAGGACGGTGGCGTGGGGACACGGCAGGTGACACCACCCCGACGGGCTTGGCGGTGGCTCCCTGGGTGTCCCCAGGGCAGAGGGGCTCTGCCTGCAGCTCTGCAGGGAAGGACGGTGGCTCTGGGAGCAGGGAGGTGGCTGTCAGGGGGTGGAAGGGGGACCAGGATGCGGTGTGGTCCCTGTGCTCACTATGAGGTGGCTGTTGGCCTGAGGCATGGGATGGAGGTGGCCACCAGACCCCCACCACCACCACCCTATGTGGGATCCAAGCTCCAAATATCACACCTCCAGCTCTCCCAGCATCCACCCTCGTGCCATCCCTTGCTGGAGCCACCCCCCTGCCTCAGACCACATCGGATGCCCATGTCACAGTCAGGTCACCTTTCAGAGCTGCCCAGCTCCCCTTTGAAGCCCTCTGCCCATTCCCTCCTTCATGGGGGGAGGCTGGGCTGAGTCGAGCATCTCTGGGCACCGCTCGGCCCTGTGAGGCTCAGCCCGTTTTAAGGTGAAGCAGGGGTGGGCTCCTGCCCTCTCCTGTGTCCTGGCAAGACCCCGACTCCTTATTCAGCCAAAAACTCCCACTGAGAACTTTGCTTGAGCCCAGCCCAGGAGTTTGGCCCCAGAGGCTCCAATAATTCTTCCTACATGGTGCAGCCAGAGAACACAACAAAGCCCAACCCCCCCCCAATGCCAAAATCCAGGAGAACCAGGAGCAGCCACACAAGAGGCACAATTGAGGAACAATTGGCTTTACCACTAATTTTCTCTCTGTTAATTGGCAGGAGTGCAGGGGGGTCACTGATTGCAATGGTCTCAACGTCCCTCCAAACCCTCGTGGGTACCAGGAGGCTGTGCCAGCACCAGGACATCACACTGGGCACCTCACTCCCCCTAAAACCTTCACCAAACCCCTTCTCCTGGTTTGCAGGCTGCTGGTTATGCAGGTGGTAAGATAGGTGCTGCCACTTCAATCCTAATCCCCAAATTTATCAGGTTTCCCCGTTAGAGATCGTTTTATGACAAATTAATTGGGTTTATTGGGTCCAGTTCCCAGTGGGGAGGCCAGTGCTGGGTGATCCCCTTGTTTTCACACCACTGTGGAAGTTGCAAACCCTTGATGGGAAAACAAAAGCTTCAGGATGGGGAAGGAAAAGACAATTTATGTGAGGAACAGTCCCTGGGAAGTGTTTGAAAACCTGGGCCAGAGCTCTCCTGAGCTCAGCCTGAGGGGGAAATCACCCTCCCAACAGCCATCCTAAGAAGATCCCAATCAAACCCCAATTGTTCATGATTTCCATGCAGGATGAATTCCAGCTATCCACCAAGGAAATCAATCCCAACCTCTCTTTCCCACTATTTCACCTCAGGGCAACACACTGGGGGTCTCCTGCCTGTCTGCTCCACCCAGAGAGGGGTCACCCCACAGCACAGGCAGGGGAGGGGCAGAAGAAGAGCATCCTGCCTGCAACAAGGGCCGTTCCAGCCCCCAGCCCAGCCATGGGGCTGGTTTTGGAGCTGGTTTTCTGGGATCACATCAGTGGGGAAAAGGCTTTGATGGAGCTGGATCCTCGCTGAGGTTTATTGGTGACCATTGAAGGGGAGGAAAAGGGGTTTGGGCTGTGACACATCACATGGCAGGACAGGCTCCTGGTGATGGGAAGGTTAAAAAGCCTCATTAACTGGTGCTCCTGTCAAATTAGCAGGGTAAGGCACTGAGGCTGGGGCTAATGAATGGAATAATTGATTAAATATGTCAGATTTCTGCCTAACAGGTTCACACCTTCCCCAAAGGTTTCCAGATGGGGTGTAATTATCCCCCCCCCCCCACCAAGCCCAGCTTCACACGCCGGGGCGCAGGGGGAGGGATGTGACACAGGGAATTGAGACAGCTGAAAATTGCTCCCTCAATTAATCCCAGGCACTTAATAAACTCACCAAAGAACAGCAGGGGTGGGGGGGGGAGGAGGAAGAGACCCTCTCAGGTTTGGCCTTAGGCGGTGCTGGTCAGGAATCGCTGGTGATACTGGTGTAAACTGGGGAGGGTGGTAAAGGCAGCGCTGGGTTTGCTTCTCTCCAGACAAGATGCTGTGAAGGGGGGATGTTCTCCACCTCCTTTGCTCCCTCATTCAAGCATCTCAGCAGGGACTGAGGGCTGGAGTGATGTAAATTGGGGGGGGACACACACGGGACGTGCCCCTCAGTGTGTTGGTGCTGATTTCCATCAGGGTCCTGTTACTCCTCTGGTTCCCTGTGACAACCAACCCAGAGCTGCGTCCTGGAAAAGGGTTTTTTTCCAAGTTATAAACCAAAGCACTTGGTGTTTTGGGGTGGGGGGTGATGCTTATTTGCTGTAAGGATGTTTAATATCAACGTGACTTCATCCCCACTCAAACTGGGGGTGAAACAGGGCACAACCCCCCCTGATTTACATCACCCAGCTGCTGCCTTTGGTGGCACAGGGATGACCTGTGCCCCTGGAAAGCAGGAGCCCCCACCCCAAAATCCCCCAAGCCCTGCTGGGCTGGCTGCTGAGGCTGCAGCGTTTGGGACAAGCCACGTTCTGAGCAGCTTTTTGGGGTAAAACCCTTTCCAATCCCACCCTGGAGGTGCTGGAGCTCTGCAAAGGTGTGAAACTTTCTCTCTCCTTTCATCCCTCAGAAACGTCCCTGTTGCAGCCGGGTCCCAGCCCCTCCTGTGACAGCCACGTGGCTGTCACCCCCTCCCCGTGCTCCTGTGTCCCCTGGGCCACCTCTGTGCCTCCAGGTCACCTCCTCATCGGCAGCTCCTGGCTGGGGGGGGGTGGAGAACGAGAGCGTCCTGGGTGCTTCGGGGGCATCTGTCACCACGCAGGGGACAGACCCTGCTCCGAAGCACATTGCCGGGCAGGATGAGGCCATGGGAAAGGACGGGAAGGCTGGGAGCTGCGCAGCCCCCCCCAAAGGATGCTCCTCACTCCCCCAACCCCAGGATGCCTCTCACCACACCCTCCTCAGTTTTATTTTGCCAACCAGTGCCCCCCCCCCAAATAACCCCCAGGGGAGCCCCCGGGGCAGGGGCAGGTGACCGCCCGCCGGTGCCGGTGCCGGTGCCGGTGCCGGCTGCCCGGCTGCCCGGGCTCTCCGGCGCGCTGGCGATAGCGCGGTTGCTCCTTGGAGCGGCGGCGGTGGCGTGTGGGAGGGCAGACGCCAGGCTGTCTGCTCCCACTTCGTTGGGCTTGTTATTAACTTCTCCTTGGGCTGCCATTAACCCAGAATTCCTGCTCCTGGCTCCAGGCTTTCCCCGCGCTCCCGCCGCTCTATCTCCAAGCAGCAGCGTAATTACAGCTGTTGGGATCTCCCTTTATCTCCCAGGATCTTGTAGGTTTGTTACCTGGCACATGCTTTCCTGGCCACCCCCCCCCCTTCCCCACACACACACACCCTTCCCTGCACCCCTTTAATCCTCCATCAGCTGCCATCAGGCTCGGCACCCGGTGCTGGGGGAGCATCTGTCCCCTCGGCTCTGCACCGGGCGATGCTGCATCCCCAGCGCCGGAGCAAGAGCATCCCTGGGCAAGGTGAACAGCAGCGGCAGCTTCTGCATCACCCCGTGTGCTCCCTGCCAGCACCAGGGGTCTGGGGGTCTGTCAGCATCATCCTGTGTGCTCCCTGCCTGCACCAGGGGTCTGGGGATCTGTCAGCATCACCCTGTGTGCTCCCTGCCAGCACCGGGGGTCTGGGGGTCTGTCAGCATCATCCTGTGTGCTCCCTGCCTGCACCAGGGGTCTGGGGGTCTGTCAGCATCACCCCGTGTGCTCTCCACCAGCACCGGGGGTCTGGGGACCTGTCAGCATCTTCCAACCCTGATCCCAAGACTTGGAATTGGCTCCGAGCGTGGCCCTGATTTATTTATTTAATTAATTTCACAGGCCTCTGCTGGGTGTGTTATTTTTGGCAGCGGGTTCCCCCTCAAACCCCAAACGCTGCTAAAACAGCATCTCCTGTCCCAGCCCTGCCAGCCCCAGGCCGACCTGACTCCCCCCGTCCTCACCCCGGGGAAGGCAGCCTGAGTGGCAACAGCTCCTTGCCCTCCAGCTGCTGAAGCTGCTGGGAACCAGCCCGCCCCCCCCTCCACGCCCCCCCCCCCACACCCCCGGGTGAGCCGTGCCTGGGAGCTGGGAGGTTTTTCACAGCCTCCAGGTTTGGTGCCGGTTTCCTGCCCCGTCTCCCAAGGGAATGGGGAACAGGTGGTGCCATCCCTGCACCCCCACCCCCCCAGGTGGGTTTGGGGATGGGGCATCCCCTTGGCATGGGGATGCTGAGATTGAGCCCCCCAACCCAAACTCCTCCTGTGCAAGGGTGGGATGTCCTGGGGCAGGAGGAGGAGGTGATGGGCTGCTGCTCATTCCGTGTCACCTCCTGTGCTGCCCCACACCGTGGGACCCCCTTGGGAGACCCCCCAGGCATCTTGGGGTGGGACCCCCTCCTTGGCATCACTGGTGACATGGAGCTGTGACCCTGCACCCCGGGAAATGGTCCTTATGGTGTGGGGAGAGAAGGTTTTGGGGGCTGGGGTGGGGAGAGAGGGCTGAAGCCATCAGCTGTGGAGGGCTGGAGATGGGTCAGAGGAAGGGTGGGTGTTTTGGGAGCCTGGGGCAGGACTCGGTCCCAAGTGTGTCCCGGGGTTAGCCAGGAGCTCAGCTATTTATACCAGAGCTCCTGGCCCCTGCTCGGGGTGACTCAGACCCGGCACCATGGCGAGATGGAAACATGTTTTGAAGATGGTCTAATGGGAGGGTGGGGATGGGGGACCCTCCCTGCCAGCATCCCGGGCTGCCTGTCACCCCCTCGCTCCCTCGGGGATGCTCCTCCCGGGCAAACCCCGCACGGGGTGGCAGCTGAGACCCCGCACCCCTTGTTCAGTTTGGCTGGGGCCACCCACCTTCCTTCCCCCTGCATCACCCCAGCATCCCAAATCCCACCCCCCCTGTGCAGCCAGGGCTCACAGACCCCCACCCAGGGCTTGGCGTGTGACCCGGTGCCACTGGAGGTGTCGATCCTCCCACCAGCGCTGCCCCGGCTGGTCCCAAAGGTGGGGAGGAGGGGAAGGGGGTGTCCCCAGCACCGTGGGGCGGGGGTCGCCCCTGGTTCTGCCCTGGCCGGCAGCTGGGGTGGAGGCAGCGGGGCTCCCCCAGGCCCCACGCACCCCGCCGGGGTCAGGGCTCCCCGGGGCACTGGGAGGGAGCAGCCGGGCAGGTCGGCGCCTGCCGCCGGCAGCGGGGCCCCGCGGGGATGGGGATGGGGATGGGGATGGGGTGTCGCTGTCTGCCCGGGCGGGCGCCGATGGGGCGGCTCTGGGGCTCCCACCCCCCCCCACGGCACCCTGGGTGTCGTCCCCCCGGCACCCGTGCACACAGGGACTGAGGATGCAGGAGGCCCCTGTGTGTCCGTCCCTCCGTCCGGAGTCCGTCCATCCCACTCGCGTCCGTCCTTCTCCCATCCGTGAGCTGAGTGCGAGAGGCCTCAGCTCCTCCTCGCCCCGGGCTGTGTCCACTGGGTGCCCAGGGCAGCCCCGGGCCCCCCTCAAGGTGACGCGACGCCCCCCTCCCCAAGCCACGTGCGCGGGGAGTCCCCGTGCGCCCCCCAGACCCCAATGGAGGGGGGGGGTCCTTGAGAAGGGGCCCCAGCACAGATCACCCGCACGTGGGTCACCCCCCCCGGGGGAACTGCCCCAGGACTTGTGGGGGTCGGGGAGCCTCCCCCTGCCCCCGGTCTCCTCTGCGGGGGCACAGACAGGGCGGGTGGGAGGGGGCAACCCCGGTGCTGTGGGGGGACACGCAGAGGGGGCTGCCCTAGGGGAAGGTGGGGGGGGTCACCGGGGGTGTGGTGGGGGGGGGTGCCCCGTGGCATGACGTCACAGTGGGCGGGGCTCGGCGGCGGGGGCGGGGCGGGCAGGGGATCCCCGGGGCTCGGGGCCGCCGTGCGGCAGCGAAGAGCCCGTCGGGGGGGGCGGCGGGGCTCGGCGCGGTACTGCGGGCTCCGGGGGCTGCCCGCCCCGGCCCGGCCCGGCCCGGCCCACCATGACCATGAGCTCGGTGGCCGAGAGTCTGCTGGGGCCCGACCCCTCGAAAGCCGCTTTCCTGGAGCTCGGCCACCCCTCGCCGCCGCACTACCCGCTGCACGGCATCCACCCCCCCGGACACCCCCCCCACGACCCGCCGCCCTTCGCCTCCTACGGCCGGCCCGGGGGGTACCCCTACAGCGGCGGTGCCCCCCCGCCGCCCCACGGCGGGCCCTACCTGCCCTACCCCCCCCCCGGCACCCAGCACCCCCCGGCCGGGCTGGCCCACGGCGCCAGGCTGCAGGACGCAGGTAAGGTGGGCGCGGGGTGCACCCGTCCCCCCGGACCCCCCCCTCCATCACCCGGCGGGGAGCGACGGGGATTCACGGGGAGGCGCCGGGTCGGAGCCGTCGGAAGCGCGTCGGGGGCTGCGCCCGCACGTCGGGGCAGCGGCGGTGCGGGGCCCGGCGCGGCGCGGACACGCTGGGCTCGGGGGCGATGTGACCCCGCTCCCAAAGCACCCCCGGACCTGCCGGAGCCCGTGAGGATGCGCAAAAACCGCGGCGATGGGGAGCGTCAGAGCCCCGGCTGCCCGTGTGCCCCTGAGACCCCTGGCTGCCCACAGCCCCCTGAGACCCCCGGCTGCCCACAGCCCCCTGACACCCCCGGCTGCCCACATCCCCCTGAGACCCCTGGCTGCCCACAGCCCCCTGAGACCCCCGGCTGCCTGTGTCCCCCTGAGACCCCCGGCTGCCCACATCCCCCTGAGACCCCTGGCTGCCCACATCCCCATGAGACCCCTGGCTGCCCACAGCCCCCTGACACCCCCGGCTGCCTGCATCCTGCCCACTGCTCACCCAGGCCGGGCAGATGCTCCCCACAGCCCCACCACCAGCACACTCCATCTCAGCCCCCTCCCCATCTCATCCTTGTTCCACCCTGTTTCCCCCAAAGCTGATGCAGCCTGAGCAGCCCCAGAGACAAGTGACCTCCAGACTGCCCCACGGAGGGGTCCCAAGCCTGGCTGAGCCCCCCGGGACCTGTTGGCCCCTCGTCAGCTCTGGAGAGCCGTGGCTGTGGCCAGACTGTGTGCGAGGTGTATGTGGGGGTGCAGACACGCTCCCCACGTGTCCTGTGCTGCTCAGCCCGGGACCACCTTCTCCCCACGGTGTCTCTGAGCCCCTGTGGGTCTCCCACGTGGCCCGAGAAGGACCCAGGGATGCTCAAAGCCACGGAGTGGGGAGAAGTCCAGGGTGGGGGCACAGATCTCCCAGCAAGGCCTGGGGGCTCCCTGCAGCCCCTGGGACCAGTATGCCCACAGTACCCCCCCACCCAGGGCTGGGCAGTCTGTCCTGCCGCCCCCTCAATTGCGCCGTGGGGTCCTGCCCAGCCCCCCTCATGGAGTGCACAGCAGAGGCCTGTGGCCTGCCCGTTTTGGGGCTTGCACAGTGATACCAAATGAGCGACCCCATCCTTCCCCCTTCCCTCCCCCCTCCCAGTTCCCATTCACTTTTCCCGGGGCTAAAACAAACCAGCACAGCAAAACCAGGTGCCCCCCACTCCTTATTCCCCCTCCAAAACCAACCTCCACTGCAGCCCCCAGGGTGGGATGGGTTGGGGTTGGGATGGGTTGAGGTTTGGGGAATAGGGGGTAGGTTTAACCCCCCCTGAGTGTTGTTTTAACTCTCTGCTCCTCTCCCACCACCCCAAGAGCACGAGAAGCCCCCCGCCATGGCCAACGGGGAGCTGCGCATCAACGGCAAGGGGAAGAAGCTGCGCAAGCCCCGCACCATCTACTCCAGCCTGCAGCTGCAAGCCCTGAACCAGCGCTTCCAGCAGACCCAGTACCTGGCGCTGCCCGAGCGCGCCGAGCTGGCGGCCCAGCTGGGGCTCACCCAAACCCAGGTGAGCCCCCGCCGTGGGGTGGTCAGCACCCCAAGGACGTGCCTATCTGAGGCGGGGTCAGGGTTTTGGGTGGGTGGGGGGTGGTCCTACCCATCGCTGCTCTAGGGGGGTGACTCTGGATTAAGGCTGCGTCACGATGCCGGGGTGCAGCTGGAAGCGCGCCGAGCCGTGCCGTGCCGCGGCGGGGGAGCTGGCGCCGGTGGGCCCCCAGGGCTCAGGTTTGGGGCACCCCTACTCGCACCTCCCAATGGCACCGGGACTTTCCCAGCCCCGGAGCCTGGCTGCCGGCCCAGCCGTGCCCGGGACGGGGCGAGTGGGTTTTTGAAGGTGATGGGGAGAGACAGGCAGGCGGCAGCGGTGCAGCCCGGAGCCAGGGGCGAAGCGAGCTCATAAAGCCGGGGAAGGAGGAGGCAAGTGGGAACCTGCCGGCAGCGCGGGGGGGACCGCGGGGAGGAATGAGCGGGGCCACCACCCCAACGCTGTGAGCCCCACCGCGCCGCGCCCGGCCCAGCCCCGGCCCCCGGTTGGGCTGAGGGGTGGGGGGGGGCACAGCCTGTGCCGGCGTGGGGGGCAATGGGGATGTGCACGGGGGGGGGGATGGGGACCCCCGGGTTGGTCTGCATCAGTGGCGTGTTGGCTGCCTCTGCCCACAGCCTCCTCCAGCTGCCCTTGGTGGAGTCTCGGGTGGCTTGACAAGGGTTGGGCTCAAAGCCCAGCCTGCCTCACAGACCCCCCCACCCCCCCCACCCAAATTGTCTGCGCCCCCAGGAAAAGGCGGGTGTAGGTGGGGGAGATGGGGACCCCAGAGGGGTCTGTAATTACTGATGCTGTGGTTCTGGGGGAGGGGTTCAGCCACAGAGCCCACCCTCCCGCTCACCCAGCCCTGTCTCTCCCCCAGGTGAAGATCTGGTTCCAGAACAAGCGCTCCAAGTACAAGAAGATCATGAAGCAGGGCTCGAGCGCGCCCGACGGGGAGCACCTCCACCCCGCCACCTCCCTCTCCCCCTGCTCCCCCAACATCCCCCCACTTTGGGACATCCCCATGCCGGGCAAAGGGGCCCCCCTGCCCCCCAGCAGCTACATCAACAGCTTCGGAGCCTGGTACCAGCCGCACCCCCAGGACACCATCCCCAGGGCCCCCATGATGTGATGCTGCGGCGGCTCCAGCACCCGTTGGCTCCGGGAGGGTCGGCGCAGAGAAGGGGAGGGGGGGATGCTCTGCCACTGCACCCCAAGGGTCTGGGGAGCCCAGCGAAGCACTGGGGGACCCCCGAGAATGGAGAAAGGAGGAAGAAGAGGAGGAGGAAGGCGGCGACCGTGGTCTGCAGGGCTGTGGGGATCGCCGGCCCCGTCACGGTGCGAAGTGAGACGGCGCCGGCACCGCGTCCCGGTGCTGCCGTCCCGGTGGGACAGGACTTGGCCTCCAGCCACAGCCCCGGCTCCCTCTGTTCATGGACATGGGGCTGGAGGGGGGGCCCGAGAGGAGCCGGGGGGCCTGCAGACCCCCCCGGCCTGCCTTTATTTATAAATACTGTTGTTACTTGTGCCCCCCCCCCGTTATAAACAGGCTGTACACTTGTAACGTGACGGCTGCTCCTCCGCACCGGCCCCTCCATCTTGGGGTGGGGAGGGGGTCTGCCCACAGTTTGGGGGAGACACTTCGGTCCTCAGAGGCTCCTGTCCCCAAAATCTCCCAGGAAA